>NW_027315823.1:34145337-34870440 GCF_026437365.1 Eucyclogobius newberryi
TGTTCCCCACAGCCTCTGCAATTTCATCCAGTTCTGTTAAAACAAAGTGGTTACTTCCACTGCCATTTTAGCATTTTACGAGAGAACAAAAAAATAACCAGACTGTACCTACCTTCCTGATGAGATTTGACACCGCCTTCAATGGCAGCCAGATCTTCAAAAAAGAGAAAACCTTGAAACACAGAACAGACGTTATAATTGTACATACATCATTACACAGTACCTGCTTCCAGTTCTGCAACAGCGTCATCGAGGCTTTTGAGCATAGCGTCTGCCTTCTCAATCGACCCTCTTAACTTCGTTTGCTCCTCCTGAAAACAGTTCAAAGTGTTATACGTTTGCCTTGAAGAAAATGAGCTGTGTAGAGCATCATTTGTGCAGTAAACTTTACCGTATTAGCCTGGATTAGCGCTGCGTATAAACTCTCCTTCATCTCATGTGAATTTGCTTTACCCGTCTTTCTGTAGAAGTTGTGTCTGTCTTTAAGTTTGGCACCAAAAGATTTGAACTGTGGGTAAAAGTAACAGGTGATTGGTTTATACATGATTAGGGATGTCAAGGTTAACCATGATGATTTTATAAGCAAAATTAAGTGGTTTTAATTCAATCCATAGTAAAAATAAAAATAAAACAAAAAAACACATCTAAATATAGTCATTTTTTATCTTATTTTTTGTCACATGTACTTTATTTGGTCATTCAGACAGTTCAATTTAAAAAAACTGGTCACAAATTTGACAAATTGTAATGTGTTAGATGAGATTTCACACTTAGTCTTAGTGATAATTGTATTGTAACTTTTTTCTATTAGTATGTCTTTAATATTAAAGGTGGTATGGACGATTTTTTTCAGCAAATTTTTTATCATATTTCCTCGTGGCGTGGATAAATCATTTGTCCTGCCACGTATCAATCATAAAACGCATCTACCGCTCACCTGCAGCCGCGTCAGGCTCGTCCCCACGTTTCCGCGTGCCTAAGCGCATGGATCTATCATAATATAGTTCCCTCAGTGTACAGGGCAAAATGAAGACGGAGAAAGACAGTTCGAGCTGACGCAGAAGTGGACAGAAATCTACGGGAGACGAGCGATGCGATGCGCTCCGTTGCGCTTAATAAACAAACGCACGTGTGTGTTGTATCGGTCCGCACAGGGGGTGCGCATGCACACTTCCGCCTGCGTTCTCAAATCGCTGAAAAATCGTCCATACCTCCTTTAATATTATTTTATTTGGCCGTGTTAATGTTTTTGTTCTTGGTGTTTTTTTCATTTATTTATTGGGATTTTTCATTTAACAACAACTATAATCTTATTAAGACAGACATTTAACTTTATCAAAGGGATACATTTCATCATAAAACAAAATATAAAAACATATGGACAAAAATAGAACATTACTACTGTACCAAGACCAAGAAAATAAAATAACACTTTACGGTAGAATTTATGTTCCTTTTTTAAGGTCTTAAATTTGGCATTATGACATGTAATACCAAATTACATCTTACACCAAATACCTCTCCTTGAACCGACACCTTAACGTGGTGGAGGGGTTTAAGTGCCCGAATGATCCCGGGAGCTATGTTGTCGGGGGCTTCAAGCCCCTAGTAGGTTTTCCCAAGGCAAACAGGTCCTAGGTGACGGGCCAGACAAAAATCGGTTCAGAAGCCCTTTATGATGAGTTCACAAACAAGGCCGTTTATGTCGCCCGGATCGGCGTCACCGGGGCCCCATTCTGGAGCCAGGCCTGGGATGGGTGCTCGATGGTGAGCGCCTGGTGGCCGGGTCTTACCCAGCAGGGCCCGGCCGGGCACAGCCCGAAAGAGCGATGTGGGGCCGCCCTCCCGTGGGCCCACCACCTGCAGGAGGATCCATAAGGGGCCGGTGCAGAGAGATCTGGGCGGCAGTCGACGGCAGGGGCCTCGGCGACCAGATCTCCAGACACAGAGACTAACTCTGGGGACATGGAATGTCACCTCGCTGGGGGGGAAAGAGCCTGAGCTTGTGCGGGAGGTTGAGCGATACCGACTAGATATAGTCGGCCTCACCTCCACGCACAGTTCGGGCTCTGGAACCCATCTCCTCGAGAGGGGCTGGACGCTCCACTTCTCTGGTGTTGCCCGCGGGGAGAGGTGGCGGGCTGGTGTGGGCTTGCTTATAGCCCCTCTGCTCAGCCGCCACGTGTTGGAGTTTACCCTAATGAACGAGAAGGTCGCGTCCCTCCGCCTTCGGGTGGGGGACAGGTCTCTCACTGGCGGCCTACGGGCCGAACAGCAGTGCAGAGTACCCGGCCTTCTTGGAGTCCTTGGGAGGGGTACTGGACAGTGCACCGACCGGGGACTCCGTTGTTCTACTGGGGGACTTCAACGCCCACGTGGGCAATGACAGTGACCCCTGGAGAGGGGTGATCGGGAAGAACGGCTTCCCCAATCTGAACCCGAGCGGTGTTCAGTTATTGGACTTCTGTGCTAGCCACGGATTGTCCATAACGAACACCATGTTCAAGCACAAGGGTGTCCATCAGTGCACGTGGCACCAGGACACCCTAGGCCGGAGGTCAATGATCGACTTTGTTGTCGTGTCATCTGACCTCCGGCCGCGTGTCTTGGACACTCGGGTAAAGAGAGGGGCAGAGTTGTCAACCGATCACCACCTGGTGGTGAGTTGGATCCCCTGGCGGAGGAGGAAGCCGGACAGACTTGGCAGACCCAAACGCATTGTGAGGGTCTGTTGGGAACGTCTAGTGGAGCCCTCTGTCAGTAGGGTATTCAACTCGCACCTCCGGGAGAGCTTCTCCCATGTCCCGGAGATGGCTCCATCAAACCCGGACCTGCAAAACATGCACTGGGACGGTTTGCAGCAGAGTGTGAAGCGGCTGGGATGAGAATCAGCACCTCCAAATCCGAGGCCATGGTTCTCGACCGGAAAAAGGTGGCTTGCCCTCTTTAGGTGGGTGGGGAGTCCTTGCCCCAAGTCGAGGAGTTCAAGTATCTCGGGTCTTGTTTCACGAGTGAAGGAAGGATGGAGCGTGAGATTGACAGGCGGATCGGTGCAGCGGTCGGACCGTTGTGGTGAAGAAGGAGCTGAGTCGAAAGGCAAAGCTCTCTATTTACCGGTCGGTCTACGTTCCTACCCTCACCTATGGTTATGAGCTTTGGGTAATGACCGAAAGAACAAGATCGCGGATACAAGTGGTCGAAATGAGTTTCCTCCGCCGGGTGGCTGGGCGCTCCCTTAGAGATAAGGTGAGGAGCTCGGCCACACGGGGGGAGCTCTGAGTAGAGCCGCTGCTCCTCCACGTCGAGAGGAGCCAGCTGAGGTGGCTCGGGCATCTGTTCCGGATGCCTCCTGGGCGCCTCCCTCGGGAGGTGTTTCAGGCATGTCCCCACCGGGAAGAGGCCCTGGGGAAGACCCAGGACACGCTGGAGAGACTATGTCTCTCGGCTGGCCTGGGAACGCCTCGGGATCCCCCCGTAGGAGTTGGAGGAAGTGTCTGGGAGAGGGAAGTCTGGGAGTCCCTGCTCAGACTGCTGCCCCCGCGATCCGGCCACGGATAAAGCGGAAGAAGATGGATGGATATGTAATACCTTTTTATGCTTTTAGGACTTAACTGGTGTGAGGGGAAATAAGGTGTGTGTAATCTGCAGTGTTTTCTTTACCTCTGCCTCTGAAAAGTGCTCCATCTCTTCACCGAGAGTCTTATTAAGCAGTGTCAACGGTTTATCCAAGTCCTGCATACGCACTTTGAGCCTGTGGGAAACAAAAGGAAAAAACCCAAATGTTGAGAAAGGTTCGTTAAGACTTTAGAGACACTGCAGATGACATTATTATATGGATCATAACTTACCTTTCCACCTGCTCAGTCAAGTTACGCACATCGGCCTCATAAACCAGCTGTTTGGGGAAACTAACGTGTCTGTCACGGGACAAATCCAGCAATGTGCTTTTTGTGTCGGACAAAACCTACGAATAAAGAAATGTGTTTATTTATAACCACAGAATTTATTTTACAAAGTTCAAACGGAGAGGTGCTTACTCTCCCAGGAGCCACACTCTGTCGAGGATTATGAATGACAAAGTTTATGTGAAAGAGTTTAAAGAACTCCAACATGGTGAGTGTGCCCTCGTCATATTTCTGCAAAATGAGACATTTTATGAAGAAAACCAAAACGACAATGCATGAAAGGCGTACTACACAACTAGAGTTTACCTTCTGAATGTCGTTGGCGTAGTCCTCGAGCGAAGACTCAAACAGGCTATGCATAGAAGCTGAGGAAATAATGAAACAATTCAGCTCTTTTATTTTTTGGTCAAACTTCTGTCTTTGGAGCTATTGTAATTTATATGAGAAACTGTAATCTGAAAGTAGTTTCTCTGTTGTTGCTCCGTGCTGGAAACTGCCACACAACAATTCATCTCCTCAACACACCGACTCAAAAACATCTTATTTAAGGACAGAAAGGTCATCAGTTCAACTTATGTGTGATCAAATTCTGTGTCAGTGATAAATGTGAGCACAGCAGCAGTGTCAATGTTTATCAGTTTTTTCTGACTTGATTCTTCTTTTATACGTCAGAAGCAAACTCAATACAGAGTTCAGGGTTCTAAATGTAGCATGTGGCGTTTCAACCCTCTGTTACTGATTCAATCCTTCAAAATGCGCGTTAAAAATAAGTGGTGTAAATGCAGAACTGACACTCGCTAAAAATCTTGTCCTCAGCATCCCTATAAAACAAAACATGCCAGGTCGACAGAACTCACTTGACTCAAACGTGGCCTCACATCGAAGGCTGGCTGTGTGGCTGCAATTAGACAAATTTGTAGTTTGTGTGTTTGCTGGAGTGGTTAAGTTATCATCGCACTCCAAAGTACAAGTCTGAGAGTCCTGGTGAAAGACAAAATGATAATTAACGCACCAATTAAAGTCAAATAATGAACTGGTATTAAAAATGTTTGTACCATTATCACAGTTTCATTGGAGGTCTTCATTCTCTTCTCGTCCTCGGCGACACTTCTGTCGTCTGGTAATGGACGTTTCTTTTCATTGACGTGACAAAACACTTTGTCCTGCAGTTCTCGGTCCAGCTCAAACTCAAACAAAGTCCCCTCTTCTGACGCTTTGTCTAGACTTTTACTGTCCAGCGTTTCGGACACGTCGGCTTCATAACTCCCGAGCTCTTCGTCGTTAATATCGCTAACATCGAGGTCAAAGTTGCGCACTTGGTTTTGGACTTGAATTTTTTGCGTTTTGGCAGCTTCTCCATCTAGTGTTTTAGCCTCTTCACTTTTGCTCGTCTTGGTGAGTTTCGGTTTGAATCCTACCACAGACAACCTGGACATGAGCCGTTTCGTCTCCAGTTTAAAGGGGGTTGTTGGCGCGCAAAAAGGTTCATATACGGCATCAGACTTATTTTCACCCTCAACCAAAGCAACATTGGCATCGGGCTCATCAGCTTGCTGCAATTCGGTTACAGACACTCCAGATTTGGCCTCTGGTTCCGGTAATGGCTCAGGAATGGTGACGTTTCCTGCAAAATGGTCGCCAGGTGCGCTTAGTCTCTCGCTGAAGCGTCTCATTTTGGATTGGATATCGGCTAAACTCAACCGCCGACTTTTGCGCGAAGGGACTGCGTCGCTATCTTTTCCCACAGGAGTTGGCGAACGCTCAGGTTTGTCTACAGCGTCTTGTTCATCCACTTTTGTTGTAGGTGAGCTCTTTATCTCGACTTCACAGCTGGACGTAGGTTCTTTAGTGGTCTGCTCTTCTGCACTAGGGCTCAAATCGTTTACAGGCAATTCCAAGACAGTCTTCCTTTGTGTTTGAACGGACAGTGCCTCCGTCATGTTCATACCGTTAGCTACATGTTCTTCTTTCAGTGAAACTTCAGCTATAGACATCTCCTCAATAACTGACAGAACGTTTTCATTCTCATCACCATTCTTTGCGAATTTAACAGAGCCATCGTCATTGGTTGTTGGAGATGCTTGAGTAAGAGGATTGGCCCACGGGACACTTCTCCTCGCCTTAAGAGCTGAACTCAAACCGTTTCTGCCCAAAGACTTGCTTCTGCGATTACTGTAAATACTGGGCTCTCTTTTCTTCAAAGCAGGAGTGTCGTCCATAGTGATACTGGGGCTCAAATCTAAGTGGGATTCCTGCGTTTCAACTCCAATGTTTGAAGTGAGGCATTGTGTCACCTCCATCACACCCTGGTCTGAACTGAACTGCACAGTCTTGTCCTCACTCCGGGGCAGAGCGTCCCAATCTTGGATCACTCGTGGTTGAACATTAATCATCAGTGCAAGGGATTTTGTCACATCCACGTTTGCATCAACAATGAATGGAAAATACTTTTTTCGTGATGAAGGGGAAATGTTTGCATCCGCCTGGGGCTCAGGATCAGCTGCATAATTCTGTGTCATCGCCAAACATGATTCTGGTCTCATTTCTGTGGCAATGTTGACTGTGAGACAATGTGTTTCTTCCACAGCTGCATTAAATCGCTCAGTTTTCTCTCCATGTTCAGGTACACAACTAAAACTTTCGTTTGGCAAGTCAATTTTAACAATTTGGCTTCTCGTCATGTCATCGTCAGCATTGAACCGAACAGTCTTCTCTCCATATTTAGGCAAATTACCCAAATCTTCAAGCAAAGATGGGACAAACTCCTTTGCAACGTTCACCATGTGGCACTGAGTTTCATCCTTAGCTGCAATAAATCGCTCCGTTTTCTCTCCATGTTTAGGTACACAACTAAAACTTTCGTTTGGCAAGTCAATTTTAACAGTTTGGCTTCTCGTCATGTCCATAGTGGCATTGTACCGAACAGTCTTCTCTCCATATTTAGGCAAAATAACCAAATCTTCATGCAAAGATGGGACCAACTCCTTTGCAATGTTGACTGTGTGACACTGGGTTACATCCATCGCTGCATCGTTCACATCAAACCTAATGGTCTTTTCTGAAAATGGCAGATCTGGTTTTAATTCTGCAGAAATATGAACAGTGTGACAGCTGGTCACATCCATAAGAGCTTCATTTGCTTCAAACCGCACGGTTCTCTCTCTGCAGGGGTCTTCACCATCAAAATCCACCTGCAATCAAGTCAGGATTAAAGCAAAACATTCAATGTGATATTGACAACATTAAGCAACTATATAAGCTTATATTTGAAGAGTTATCTCCAACTGCATTTATCAATAGTCTTACATAAACACATTTAGAACTATTTAATCATGAAACATTTGTTCCTGGTTCAAATAGTGTGAACAGACTTGAAATGATACTTACAGGATAACTTTGCATGTGAAACTTGCGAGGGCTTTCAGTTCCTAAACATTGGAGGGAAAAAGAGAAACAGAATATTAAAATTAAAGTATTCTATACCCTCTATCCAATGGTATTTTGTGTTGCCAACCTTGAGCAGGACGTGTTTGAAGTACACTCCTTCTCTGTTGAGAGGTTTGTCCTGTTTGAACCACGTTATGATATAGGCTTTCATCTCCACATGTGTGGCGTGATGTATGAGCTTCCACACCTCCTTCCACTGCCTCTCTAGTAATTTCTGACTCATTTGTGGATGACATTGTTTGCATAAAAGGCTTGTTGTGATTCACTCGAGTCGTCTTTTCTTTGGGATTTTGGCCGGAAAGTGAGGCAAAAAAGTTTTCAAATTCTAAATCTACACTTTGGACAGGCAGAGACTCGGCTGACTCTTGTTTTGGCTCTGAAGTTAAATTGGGAACCAGATCTCTGGCAATGTTAACAGTGAGACACTGAGTCATGTCCATCCCGGTCTTCTCTCCGCTCAGAGGCAGACTCTCCAGGTCCGGCAGGATGTCCAGAACAGACGAGCGCTTGACCGTGTGCCTCCTTGTCACATCCATACAGGCATCGTCAACAGAGAAACACACGGTTTTCTCTTGGCTCTCGACTTCTGAAGAAAACACCATCTAGAAAGACAAATGAACCGAGAAGCTGTCAGTATTAGAATTAACAGACCATTAAGACGTATTAAAAAATAAACAGCAGAAGCCTCGTCTATTAAAGGTTGAATGGACAATTTGGCCCAAATTTTAGTCTTATTTCCTCGTGGCGTGGACTGCCGATTAGTCCTGCCACGTATCAATCATAAAACGCACCTACGGCTCACCTGCAGCAGCGTGTGGCTCGTCCCCACGTTTCCGCGTGTCTAAGCCCATTGATCTATCATAATATAGTTCCCTCAGTGTACGGGACAAAATTAGGACGGAGAAAGACTGTTCGAGCTGACTCAGAAGAAGACGGAAATCTACGGAAGACAAGAGATGCGATGCAATCCGTCGCGCTAATAAACAAACGCATGTGTGTGTTGTATCGGTCCGCACGGGGGAGTGCGCACTTCCGCCTGCGTTCTCAAATCGCCAAAAAATCGTCCATTGCGGCTTTAACATTTACCTGCTGCCTTGGCATATTTGTCTTCAAAGATGTCTCCAGGCCTTTATTAAAAAGACAAAAACAGATATGACTTTAGAAGCTTATTTAGTCCACATATCATTTTTAACCAATATTTTAGAACATCAACTGGTCTGATTCATCTGAAAAAAGGCCCAAATCAGATGGGATAACAATTCAATTTGTTTTTCTCATTGATGCAGATTCAATAGGTCTTCAGAAAATAGCTATGAATCTATATAGGCCACCACAATAATCAATATTGTAAAAAACTAAATAATTGCAATAACGTTAAGGTCCTCAATCTGACAGAAATTTTGTTTTTCAGATGGAAATGATGTGTCTCTGTAAAGCTTTAAGTTGACAGTTTTATAAAACATTAAAGCATGAACATTCGTTTTAATACTACTGAAATCATTGTGCCAAAAAATATTCAAATATTGCAATATAGTTCTTAACAGCCATATCTAATACCTACATTTTAGTTTATCAATTATTGGTGGCCACAAAAACATAACTTGACTGCAATTGAGATTGAGAAGCCTGGGTTGAAGTTTTTTCTTTCTTTTAAACCGGTTGTGCCCAAGTCTCCTTTTATGTATTGTCTTACTCTATACTGATGTTTCTCAAATAAAATAAATAATTAAAGTTAAATAGTGAAATTCTGAGTGATATCCATGAACTCACCATCAGAGAACACAGTTGTTTTCTCACTCCTGCCTTCGTCATTTCTGTCAAAGTTGACCTGAAACAAACAATAAATCCATGTTTCATTTGGCAGAATATTACATAGTGAAATAGTCTATATGTTGTAACTCACGGCTGATCTTCGCTTGGAATCATTTTCAGTAGGTTCAGTGGACTCTATGAGTGGAAAAAACACCTTTCAACAAAACGCAACAGAAAGACGACTGATGAAGCATGAATAATAGTCTACCTGCGTGGCTGGTTTGAGAGTTCCGATTATCAGGTTCCATGTAGATTTCTTGTGGGAATAAACACTGGAGTGGACTAAATTCAGTCGTGTCCAGTTCATCTTCAGGGCTGACCGACCTGACCATCTTCTTAATCACGGACTTGCTCAATGTCGGAACTTGATTTTCTTTATCAACGTTATCGTAGGAAAATAATTGTGTGCCAGGGGTCATCGCAGAAGTGAAAGGAAACCGACTTGGGATTGTTAGTTTACTTGAAAATGACATGTCTTGGTCACAGATCATGTTTAAAGTTTGGCTCAGGGTCATGTCCATGGATCTGTCAAACATCACAGTCTTTTCTCCGTATCCATGCAGGAGCCCATGCGATGTGCCAAACTCTTCTGTAATTCTGACGGTGTGACACTGGGTCATGTCCACGTCATCAGCGTGAAAGAGCATAGTTTTCTCTCCACAGTTCCTCTCACCGTAGATGCCGGGCTACAGAGACAAACAGGGTCAAACAACTTTACACAGAGATAATTCTGCATCTAAAGTCATGCTTTTTACCGTATCCTTTTGTTGTAATATTTGTTTTGGGGTCTTTAAAAGGGTGTCAATTCCTACAAGTAATAATATGTTTGATTATTTTTTTTCTTGCAAAAACAACTGATGTGTTTTTGGAATAAAGTTATTTACCTGTGAACTGTTGGTCTTCTGTGACTTTCATCTGGACCCTTGTTTTGGGGAAAAATATTTTACATTAAAAGAAAAGAAAGAAATCAACTAAATTTGGAAATCTCTGGTGAAGTCTACAAGAGATCTCACCTCTTTTGTGGGACACTGCCTGCTGTGGAATAAAAACATGATTAAATGCAAAATAAAATAACAGTTAAGAGTAAAACATAAAAATCTTACAAAGAAAGACATCCAGCGAAGGACTTTGTAAAGGTGATGGGTTTTTGGAATCTCTGTAAAATAGACAAAGTTACATTGGTTAATGTTCTAAATTGAAGACTTAAAATGCTATGGTAAAATATGTTTATACTTTGAGAATAAAAGCACATCATTGGCTGGAGCGAAACTGACTCTTCTTGAAATCCTCTTATCAGAAGGATTTGCACATTCCACCTATAAAGAGTGATAAAGAGTGAGCACTGTTAATCAGATACTAATGACTAAAATGTACTAGATACGATTGACCCACCACAGTATCTTGTTGCTCCACTTCAGAGGGCCTGCTGGATTTCCGTGGCATCTTTAAAATCTAAGAATAACACACAAGAATATACCAAACCATGCAAACTTTATTCATAAAGCACTTTAAAGTTTACAGACGTCCACAAAACAGACAAAGAGTAATCCCAATGCAAGACTCTAAAGACGCAGCTTCTTTAAAGTCTCTAAAAAAAATTCAGAGCCGTGGGGCAGCCAAAGAAGCCCCCCACAAAGCTGACCAAGAGTGTGAGAGGCAGCATAAGGTTGTTAAATTCAACTCTAAAACACACTGGAAGGGTGGGCAAACTACAGCCCGCGGGCCGCCAAACATGCAGAGTAATATTTAATAATAATAAGAATAATAAATACATATTTTTCTGCCCATAGGCATTTGTCAACACTTGTATCCTTAATAAAGATGACGCAAAATTAATTAAGTAATAGATTCAATAGCCTATATTTGACAGAAGTGTGATTTTTTTTATTTGATATTTATTAAAAAAAAAATCACACCAATGATCGCGGGCCGGCCCTCCGCTACTTGCCTGGATTCGAATATGGCCCTCGGAGGAAAATAATTGCCCACCCCCGAGCTAAACCATGGTAGGGCTAGACCACAAATCACTACCCAATGATCCAACTGAGGGGCAACTGTCAAATGCAGCCGTCTGGTCCAACATCCCCAGAACAACAGACTGCTCAGCATTGGTAGAGGACTAGAGTCATTAAAACCTGCAGGAGGTTGGACTCTCCATCCATCCATCCATTTTCTACCGCTTGTTCCCTTTCGGGGTCGCGGGTGTCTGGAGCCTATCCCAGTGACTTTGGGCCTTAGGCGGGGTACACCCTGGACAGTGGCCAACTCGTCGCAGAGAGGTTGGACTCTGTTCACTTTGAAATTAGTTCAAAAATCTAGAATGAGTTATTTCTATTAAAGTTGGCAATGGCATGAAGTCTACACTAAAATTAGATGGTTATGTCTGACGGTTTAAATCTAAAAAGATATGAGTTTTAATGCTTTACTCCAACAGGTGTCCTGAGGTGTGACATGAAAATTTTTATTTAGTTGCAGGACAAGCTCTGAGTTCAGGGTCAAAAGATTTATTTTTGGGAAAAATGTTGCCAGTTTGTCGTTTTATGGTGTATCAGCTTTATTTTATAATATTAAAGAAAAATACAATTATATATATATTTTTAAATCCTTTAGAATTGGACAGTTACATAATTCTTAAACTAAGACTAAATATATATCTTTATTGCAGACTCTTGTTCCATAGTAAAAAACATAAAAAATATTATGTTTTTTAAACAAAAATATAATTTATTATAATTGATTATATATTTTAACATGAATGTGCTGCAGTGACAGGTGACACGTCGCAGTACATTAAAACATCTAAAATTAAGAGTTCAATGCAAAATAATGTAATGCTTGTGAAAATCCTTCTTTACACTTGTTGTAGAACTTTTTGAAAATTATTTTCATATTATTTTGCTACAAAGGCGTGGCACACCGCAGAAAAAGGCTTTACACCCCAAACGTCAGGTAAGCAGCAAATTATAAGTTGTTACAAATCAGACATAAACATTAAAAGTATAAGAGTAAGTACTGACCGAAGTGCGACGCTTGGAATATCCACTGCTCTCCCTGCAAAAAACACAAAATCAAACTGTGCAGACACATTCAACAGCAGTTTTACTTACTCATTCCTGACAGGATCAAATGGGTCCATCTTTGTCTGAAATCTAAATAGATTAAGTTCAGTTAATGGAACATCATTCAATCTGTAAACTGTTCAAAGCTGCAATGTAACGCTAAACATTATTTGCAGAAGCTAGACGACCTTTAATGCTCGGTCAGTGCTAACGTTGACAACATAATGTAACACAAAAAGTAACTTCTCCTGCTTACTTTGTGAGTATAACTCCACCCAAGTTCTTGCAGATCTACTGTTATAATCCCGTTGTTATCAAAAAAATTTCATTCTCATTTGGCAGTGTTTACAGAATGAAACAGAAGCTACCAGACGATGCTAATGCTAAAGTTTCGAGTTTTGAATTTAGCCGCCCTCACGCATGCGCAGTGTCATTTGTGTCCATATGGACTTCACGATTTATGATGATTTTGTTTACATTCCGCATAGACTGTATAAGCGACTGATAATATAGTAGACGAATGTATTACTTAAAATAAAAACTTTTTTTCTCCAATCAAAAAGGTGTCCAAATTGGTTTGGTTGACCATGACCATCAGAGTACTAAAATTAAACATTCAAATCAACAAACTAAAGAGACAATTGTAAATTAAAAAAAAAACTAAAATAAACTAAACTCTATCTTTCTCTTTGTTTGTGCAATGAGTTTGACTTTTATTTTTTGAACAGTTTTCCTCCAGTCCCGCACGGGGCGCTGTTACATCCGTCTCTGTCCAAGAAAAACCTCGTTCATTCCACTGTGCCACACGTGTGTTTCAGAACACTGCAGCACATTTCGTATCCACGGCCTCAAAATGAAACGACCGAGTGAGTAATCTTTACATTTCAACATGAATACAGTAGAAACAACATATAAATAACGACTTTGTAACCGACACGATTTGAGTTATAGACGTAAAAAAGTCTTAAATTCTTGCCTTTTGTGGTGTTAGCTTACGGTTAGCATCGTGCAAAATGACTGGTAAAATAATGTTTTTATTTCAGAGTTGAAGAAGGCAAGCAAAAGGGTGTCTTGTGCCAAGCGTTACAAGATTCAGAAAAGGGTAAGGGATTGTTATGGTTTTGACAAGTGACTTGGAACTTAATTTGGTTCGAAATTATTTGCCTATGTTTTTTCCAATAAATGGACTTGAAAAAGGGTTTACATTTGGTGTTTACCCAACTCAACTAATTTAATAGTGTATTGAATTATTAAACTTTGCACTAGACTAATTCTGATAATGTATGGTATTTTTAATAAACACTTAGTTTATTAAACTTTAATAAACTAAGTGTGGTTTGCGAGTTTTTGTCCCGTTTACAATCCTGATATTCTGTAGCAAGACACTTCACTCATGCAATGGTTGGTTGCAAGGGCATCTGACATACAAATCAGCCATAATAAAGTGTGGCTGGTTTAGATTAAGACCAAGTACAACAAAAGGTGTATTAGTAAAATGTTATCTTTTCTTATCAGGTCCGGGACCACAACAAGAAACTCAGAAAAGAAGCAAAAAAGAAGGGAATCTCCAAACGACCCAAGAAGGATCTCGGAGTCCCCAGCAGCGCCCCGTTCAAAGAGGAAGTCCTGAGGGAGGCTGAGCAGCGGAGACTTCAGGTAAACTGGAATATACTTTTGAAGAAGCATAAGTGTTTAAAGTCCAGTTTTATTTTAACCTTATTTTATGTGTCATGTTGTTCACTGTTTTTGTTCACTGACAATGGAAATAAAACTTTTTCAGATTTGTTATTTGTTCTTTTTATTGCAGATTGAAGAAGAAAAGGAGAAAAGAAAAAAGGCTAAAATAGAGGAGCGAGCGCAGAAGCGGAAGAAGGGGAAAGAAGGTGCGACCAAAGAAGCTGAGCCCAAAGAGAAGAAGGCTCGAAAGGTAAACTCACAACTGTATATTTGAGTGATGTATTTATTAAACTCCCAATTGTAACCATGCACGCTGTAGTTTAAGCAAACATTCTTGTCTTTGGATGGAGTGAACCCAGAGTGACACAGCCAGTGATGAGCAATACAACAGAAAATGATCAAGATGTGCCTTCATACTAGTTTAGTCCATACGTACGGGTGGGGATGCAATGACATATCAACTGTTAAAGGTCTGGACTATACAAACTCAGACACGTACACAAAGACTCTTTTTTTTCTATAATTAAACTTATTCCTAAATCAAAAGGTAAATTTCTTGTCCAAGTCTTAGGTCTCCATAATTCAGCCTTTTATTTAGTTGACAATGCATTTCATACAATCAAATCTTTTAGTTGACTTATCGAAATAAAATTCCCTGAATGATCAACTACTAAAATGAATACATGCAGCCCTAGTTCCGAGTTTAATCCCCGTTCGATGTGCACTCTTAAATTGAAATCAATGAGTTCAGACTTCCCTGCGGTCTGTTGAATCCACCTGTCAGTTAATCAGAGCACGACTGAGGCTGAGCTACAAGAGGAATAGATTGAGTGTGTTTTGGACAGCGCTTTAGACAAAGCACAAACTTACTACACAACCACAAATGAGACTGTTTTATTTTCCACAGGATGAAGCGCAGAGAAAACAGAAAGCAGTTGAGAAGAGTTCTAAACATAATCTTTGTTCAGAGTTGAATAAGGTAAAAAACCAGTTAAACCGCAATCGTTCTTATTCCTTTGTTGTAAATGTGTCGCTTCTTGTCTTTAGGTGATCGATGCGTCTGATGTTGTTGTGGAAGTGCTCGATGCTCGGGATCCTCTGGGCTGTCGGTGCCTGCAACTCGAAGAGACGGTTCTACAGAAAAACAAGAAACTAATTTTTCTATTAAATAAAATAGGTGTGTATTCTGTTGAAGCGGCTAACTTTGTCCTGTCACAATAATGTCACTGACACATTAACTTTAAAACAGGACAATTCTCAACAAACTAAATTAAACCAATTAAATGGCAGAATAAAACTGACCGTATTTAAGTTCATCTATTTTGGGTAAAACATGTTACTTATTCAACACTCTACTGCTCAAAACCCACCGCACTCCAATATTATGCCCCAAAAATATTGTTTATTTACTGACTAATAAGTTGATACACTAATGATTGTGACAGGCCAAAGTGCACAGAATGAAAACGCTGCAAATTGATGATTGATTGAACATGATTGTGTCTAAAGACCTCGTACCTAAAGACAACGCAGAGAAGTGGCTCCAGTGTTTACAAAAGGAGTTTCCTGCCGTGGCGTTCAAAGCATCAACAAAGATTCAAGATAAAACTATGGTAAGTTTGAACAAGTTTAGAATATTTCAGAACTAGTTTAAAGTCTCTGGAGGATTGAGAAGGTTTAGCCGCTCTTAAGTGCTGCTGTAACTGGTTATAACCTCCTAAAGTAAATGCAAAGCATTCATTTAAATTGCTCTGCTGCGTGCGCGAGTGATGTGATGCTTGTTGACAAATGCACTCGATCACTGCTCACTTTGTTATAGTTCTAGTAGGTGTAGCCAGGCTGAGAAATAGATTTTCAAAGTTATGGGCCAGGGGTCCCCCTTATCTAAAAAAGTTAGGGGCAATTTCAGGGGCCCACAAACGTTCGTAAGAACAAGATAAATTTGTTGTTTTAAACCTTGTTGTTAGCATGTAAAACAATTTAAAGTACATTTATCTTATTTGTTATGAAGGAAGAGCACAAATACTGAATTCCTATAAACCAGAGAGCATGAAATATTCTGAATCATAATCTTGTCAGGGAACAAATCAAGTATCAGTATTGTTAAAATAGTAGCGTAAGAGTAAGTTCTGTTAAATACCAAAGCTTGTCAAATAAATACCTGTGCCTTGTATCCCTTTTGAGGAAGGGAGTGTCTGCAGTGCCGCGGTGCACCGCCGAAACTGCCATGTTGTTTTTGTGCCGGCCGCGCGCCGCGGCTCCTGAAACAGCGCTGCTATTTGACCGCGTTTTAGCGCTGTTTTAGACCGCGGCGGGTTAAGGTTAGCCATGAGGCTATAAGGGAAATGCTGTTGTCCCTGAAACTGGCTCTCCAGCCACGGCCTTTGAGGAAAGGTCAAACACACGGTGCAGTACAATAATCCTGCCTCCTTGTCATACTGATGCCAGGGGAAAGGTGTGTCCCAAGACTCCATATACTGCCTGTCCCCATCATTATCTGTTTTTCCTTTTTTTTTTTTTTCTGTTCATCGGTCACTTTTAGTTTTTTTGGTGATGGGGGTTTTCCCCCTTCAAGATACTTCCACATTGACATTGTCCCTAATGTGCAAAACTACAGCTTTTGTTGCAAACAACTTTAAAAAGAGTAGATTGACGCCCGCCAACCTAGATATCACTTTTGGCGCAAAATTAGACCGGTCATTTCCGAGTACACCCGAACGCGACACGAACGCAGCGGCCAATCAGATGCCCGCTTTCATCGAAATAAGATCACGGACACCGTGATACTGCGAAGTGGCATGTCTGTCAAAATGAAACTTAAGCAATGAAAATGCCCCAAATATGGTCAA
Organism: Eucyclogobius newberryi; assembly: GCF_026437365.1. Classification (NCBI taxonomy): domain Eukaryota; kingdom Metazoa; phylum Chordata; class Actinopteri; order Gobiiformes; family Gobiidae; genus Eucyclogobius; species Eucyclogobius newberryi. The sequence continues at coordinate 34,162,087 of NW_027315823.1, forward strand.
ATTACTTGTTAAATCTTGATTTATTTTTTCTCGAGGAATTTCGATACAGGGGCACGGCGGTTCCCCTCCTAATTCAAACCCCGTGCCCGCCGGCGATTTGAGGGCCTACGGGCCCCGGGCCTCCGTCTATTTTGCAGTCTGGTAGCGTTTCCCAGTTAACAAGACTAAAGTATAGACTTGCTTTTAATTTATCTATTAAAAAAGCACCATAGCAAATATCACACTGAAGAGGCTGCAGCTGATTTTTGAGCTACATTTGTCTTACACATATATATTGTTAAAGCCGCCCTTCGTGTTATCATAAAACGTCTGAGAAGCAGGAAGTGCACTGTTGGCAAACGACACTTTGGCTTCTGAACGGTTAAAAAGGAATTCTGTTTTTCACTAATTTAAGGCTGTAAAAATCAGATGCACCTCTTGGTAAATCAATTAACAGAAAAGCAAATTGTAGAAAAATAATTGTAGCATGGTTTTGTTTTGTGATCACTTCAGCAGGAGAAGAAAAGCCGGATTAGTCCTTCAAACGATTTGTTGGACAGATCTCGAGCCGCCGCCTGCTTCGGACACGACTGTCTCTCAGATTTACTCTCCAGCTTCTACACGGCCTCAAACAAAGAGGGCGCGCTGAAGGTCGGGCTCGTGGGTAAGAGACGTCCTGTTCTTTATGATTTTATAAGATTGAGTATTCACCGTTTCCATTCTCCAGGTTTTCCAAATGTGGGGAAGAGCAGCGTTATAAACAGTGTGAAGGGCGTTTTGGCCTGTAACTCTGGGGTGAAGAGAGGCATCACAAAGTGAGTGCAACACAAACCATAAACTTTAAAGATGGAGAAAGTGGGATGAAACAAAAGTATTGTAAGGACTAACATGGTTTATTTCAAAGTGTTTCTAGTCGTAGGCTCCTGTCAAATTACAAAGGCAGCAATTATTTAGATATATGGTTCCCAAAGAGGGGTGCTAGTCTTTACTCAGTTTTATGTTCTGATTGTGAGACTGGTGATTTTCTGAATCAAAGACTAGATCCACACAAACATTGGCTTGTTATTTGTAAATCCATTCATCCAAGACTGTTTAAATCATTATGTTAAACGACAAAACTATTATGTTAACGTTGTACAAGTAAATGTTCAGTCTAATGCCCCCCCCCCTACAGGTCGATGCAGGAGGTGCACATCCTGAAGAACATCAATATGATCGACAGCCCTGGAATCGTGGCTCTGGCCTCAAACCCGGCCCCGGCTCTGGCCCTGAGGTCACTGAGGGTTGAGGAGGGCCTGGAGTCCGAGCTTCAGGCGGCAACAACGCTGCTCAAACACTGCGACAAGACTCAGGTGAGAAAGAGTCTAGAGATCTTTTTACTATTGTAACTTATGTAATGAACTTAACGATTCAAAGCAATATTAACACATTCTTGAAGTACATTATTCAGAGACTAGAATTCAGATATTAAAAGTTTAAAGGCTCCTCTGGCTGTTTGGTAACAAATGTCCATGATGGGATTATTCACCGTAACACATTTAGAAACTAAAGTTCATCAAAACATTTTAATTTGTGGTTTATAAATATTTATGCATATTATCCTCGGAGGCATTAGACTTCTCTGAATCTCAAAGTGTGGATGTTTGCTTTAGGTCATGTTGCAGTACACCGTCCCAGATTACAGAAACGCTCTGGAGTTTCTAACAATGTTCGCAAAGAAACGTGGCTTTCTGCAGAAAGGAGGCGTGGTCAACACAGAACAGGCGGCGGCTGCTTTCCTGGCCGACTGGACCGGGTCAGTACAAACCATCAACTAAATACTCTGTAAACATTTATAGAAAAGCTGTTTGGAAATGAGGACAAAATGCAAGTCTGAAATTCATTTTGAAGACTTCTAATCCAACTCTGATCCAAACATTAAAGACAACGACGAAATGTTTTAAACTGGGACTGAAGTTTTGGCGTGAAAACTGAACCTGAGCGCTAGAGCCATTAATTTTTAAATAAAGGGACTAATCCATAGAGGATGAAACAAATACCTAACCAAATGAGTAAAAGGGAACATTTGAGTGACCTGAGACACATGTTAGAATCACTATTGTCTTCTATCACTGAAATGAGAATGTTTTGTTTAGTGCAAAGTTGAGTTACCACTGCAAACCTCCAGAGAACGCTCCTCTGCCTTTGTTCATGTCCGAGGCTTCTGTGGTCGAGATGAAGAAAGGATGGGACCTCAAGAGGATAACAACGGGCAACCAAGACACTTTCAAAGGTAAAAGTGTGTTAACAGGAAGAGTGACTGCGTTTCATGAATGCGAAAGTGTAAAGCGATTGTGGGAGTTACACAATGAGAGAGAAGTCACACTTAAGTACTTTCCTTTACAAACCTGGAACCACGGCCAATTTTACACATTCTGTACGATTACCATTCTAATAACGGAAACCTTTCAGAAACTTTAGGGTTTAATGTCACAACCTTTTCACTTTTTCACTTCATTTTTCCAGTTTTTGTTTGTGGATCATAATTTGCGACGTGAACAACAAACATAATCAAGTCTGCAATTTGTCAGCTGAACGGGAAATTCTACCATTAAAAATGAATATGTATTGATAGATGTTTGCTTTCAGACATATTTCAAACTGGTGGACACAATTAGGGCTGAACGATTAATTGCAATTGCGATCAAACGCGATTTGCTCATCGCAACGTACACGATTAGAATGTGGTCATGTGCAGGGGTCTAGCGGGTGGCCGGGGACCAGCGCGGGTGGCCGGGATCCAGCGCGGGTGGCCGGGATCCAGCGCGGGTGGCCGGGATCCAGCGCGGGTGGCCGGGGGCCGCCAGCGCGGGTGGCTGGGGGGCTGCCAGCGCGGGTGGCCGGGGGCCGCCAGCGCGGGTGGCCGGGGGGCTGCCAGCGCGGGTGGCCGGGGGCCGCCAGCGCGGGTGGCCGGGGGCCGCCAGCGCGGGTGGCCGGGGGCCGCCAGCGCGGGTGGCCGGGGGCCGCCCGCGCGGGTGGCCGGGGGCCGCCCGCGCGGGTGGCCGGGGGCCGCCAGCGCGGGTGGCCGGGGGCCGCCAGCGCGGGTGGCCGGGGGCCGCCAGCGCGGGTGGCCGGGGGCCGCCCGCGCGGGTGGCCGGGGGCCGCCGGCGCGGGTGGCCGGGGGGCCGCCGGCGCGGGTGGCCGGGGGGCCGCCAGCGCGGGGGGCCGCCGGCGCGGGTGGCCGGGGGGCCGCCGGCGCGGGTGGCCGCCGGCGCGGGTGGCCGGGGGGCCGCCGGCGCGGGGGGCCGGGGGGCCGCCGGCGCGGGTGGCCGGGTGGCCGCCGGCGCGGGGGGCCGGGGGGCCGCCGGCGCGGGTGGCCGCCGGCGCGGGTGGCCGCCGGCGCGGGGGGCCGCCGGCGCGGGTGGCCGCCGGCGCGGGGGGCCGCCGGCGCGGGGGGCCGCCGGCGCGGGGGGCCGCCGGCGCGGGGGGCCGGGGGGCCGCCGGCGCGGGTGGCCGGGGGGCCGCCGGCGCGGGTGGCCGCCGGCGCGGGTGGCCGCCGGCGCGGGTGGCCGCCGGCGCGGGGGGCCGCCGGCGCGGGTGGCCGCCGGCGCGGGTGGCCGGGGGGCCGCCGGCGCGGGTGGCCGGGTGGCCGCCGGCGCGGGTGGCCGGGGGGCCGCCGGCGCGGGGGGCCGCCGGCGCGGGTGGCCGGGGGGCCGCCGGCGCGGGTGGCCGCCGGCGCGGGTGGCCGGGGGGCCGCCGGCGCGGGTGGCCGCCGGCGCGGGTGGCCGGGGGGCCGCCGGCGCGGGTGGCCGCCGGCGCGGGTGGCCGGGGGGCCGCCGGCGCGGGTGGCCGCCGGCGCGGGTGGCCGGGGGGCCGCCGGCGCGGGTGGCCGGGGGGCCGCCGGCGCGGGGGGCCGCCGGCGCGGGGGGCCGCCGGCGCGGGGGGCCGGGGGCCAAAACAAACACAACCCGCATGGGGTTTCGGCAAATCATAGAAGCAGTACACATGCTTTTGTCATTCTGACGGCATGTATAAAAAAAATTAAATGTGGGAAAGAATATTTTACACTACATTTGTTTTCTTAAGGGGGAAAAAAGAGGATACAATAAAAAATTTAAATTAAAAAATTTAATCGCAATATTGGGGTGGAATTTTTTTTTTCTCCATCGTTCAGCCTTAGACAATCACAAAATCTAAATGCCTTTAACTGTAGAAATGCTGTTTGGAAATGAGGAGACAACAAATGTCTGAAGTTCACTCTGAAGACTCATAATCCAACTCTGATCCAAATGGAGAAACTTCATCAAAACTTGGATTAAACTATTGCTAAAGTAAAATGAGTTACCCAAAGGTGTTGAATTGTCCATTCCATAAACCTAATTTTCTTTTTCTAAGGTGTAAAGTTTCCAAATCCAGCGAGCAGCATAAATTTTACCTCCAGAGGACCGACCGCAGGGATCCTAAACGTGGCTGAAATTTGTGTAAAAGAACAAAAACCAGAACCCGTAGAAGAGGAGGAAGATGGAAAAGAAAATGAGGAGGTAAAGACTTACAAACATGTCAAATACGTTTCTACTCCAGCGTTTTGAAATGAGGACAACATTTCGGTCTCGACGTTTTGATGAAGACTTCTAATCCAACTCTGATCGAACAGCTGGAGTCATGGTGAAGAGTGCGTTGGAGTGTCAGTGTCACTAATGTTTGAATGTTGTTTTCACAGATGGAGGGCGGAGCAGAAGATTTACACAAAGAAGAAATAAAGCAGCCACATAAAAAAGTGACAAGTATGTTACAATCGTTTGTTCTTCATCAAATTTACAGAAGGCAATTTAAAGAACACACATGCATCTTAAAAAAAGCTTTCAACCATGTTCCTGATTAAAACATACTGTGTTGTATTTACACATGTTTAGAAGTGTCCTTCAAAGCCTCAAATAAGTCCTTAAATTATCTTAGCATTTCTCCTCTCAAATAACATTTATTACAACTGCGCAACTGTCTCGCAGTGGAAAGTTCTCTCTGCTGCCAGTAGATGGAGCTCAAAGGTCAATTTGTTCTAAAACATGAGATGCCCAAGTGAAGGTACTCAAAGCATGTTTTAAGGTCAATAACCATAAAAGTAATGCATCATTTTGTCCATTAAAGGTGGGACTGAGTAAAGAAACCTCAGCTTCAGATTTATTCAAATGTTTTCTCTAGTTGCAGAACCTCCAGCCGTGGTAAAGCCAGTTCCTGTGGACATCTCCAGCACAAACGATGCTTACGACTTCAACGTGGACTTTAAATGAACCTGTGAGACTGAGAAGCAAAATGTTTCCTCAAAATACAGTATCGACTCTGTATTTGTGAGGAAGATGCGACTTCTATTGCAAGAAATGGAAACCTAATCCACAGCAGTTTTAACACTTCTGCAATGTCTTTAAATGTTGTATATAGATTTGACTATATAAAATAAAAAATATAAATGAAATGCACCTTTGGAGAGGACTTTGTTTGAGAAACATTTTCTTGGTATCCAAAGTAATGAGCGGTTTGATCTTAACTCTGATCAGTTCATTCCTCCAAACGAGAGGTTCATACTATTCAATCAGGATGATGCCCCATTTAAGTAAACAAAATCTATTCACACCAGTGCTTGTTTGTCTGGTGTGAAAGTAATGCAGCTCGACGATGTGTCCTTCATGATCGGACACAGGTCATGTCTGACCTGCAGTGTGAATGGAGCTCAAGCTGCGGCTACAGAAATATCTTAAGAGCAAATAATAAAATTGACTTGGAATAAGGCCGAACAAAGCCTGGACATTTTTGTACTTGTCGATGTAGAAATAACCCCAATCTTCAAGTGGAACAAATGCCAGACATTTTCTAGAATTTTTTCTTATGAGAAATACATTTTGGGGAAAAGTGCTGAACAAAATCGAAATAACCCAGAATTCAATAAAGCTCTTTATTGAATGTATTTACAAAACTTGACATAATTTACATTTTAAAACACAGGACAAGTAATGAAAGTTTTAGCACCCATTGTAGATTTTAACAATACTATTGCATACTGTGAGTTTGAAGGATTTAAAGTAAACTTTAAACTGTTAGTCAAGACTTGTAGCTGAACTTATATACATGAGTTAAAAACTATTGTACAAAATGGGCTTTACACATTTTCTTTGGCTGTTAAAAGTCAAATGTCAACTTCTACAGAAGCAGGTAGTTTGTTCAGACTGATTTTGTGATGCCAAAATGATGGGAAATTTGACTCGTGTAAATAAAAACGTACAAAAACAATTGGTCAGAACATGTTTTAAGTTGCTATGAAATGTCATTAAAAATTAAATAACGGGGTAGTTTTTCCTGAGGTCAGACGTGGTCCAAAGTCGGTCCATTTGGTTCAAAAGGTCATAAGCCTGCAAAGATAATTAGGCTTTTTAGAGAAACTGTTAAATTGTTTGAACAAATTAAAAAAAAAACTATTTTCCGGTTAAGCATAATGATCTGAAAATGAAATAAATAATTGAAACTCCATAATCTAGAATGATGTAAGAAGAAATGCAATAAAAATAAGTACGCTAAAAATCAATGAATAAAAATAATTATTTTAATAGTCGACGAGTCAGACATTTTTTCCTTGTGTACATTGAGATTGATAAAAATCTTAATTATTCAGTTTGTATTTAATATCCACCGCTTTTGTTATGAAAGTTTATATGCGATTATGAATTTCAAATCACAGTTCCGATCATTTAAACAGTGGACAACTCATGATTTTTCTGATTAATTGTTGAACAGATCTAAACTTTCATTTCATCTGGCGTTTTTTTTTGGCGGCGTCACGCTTTGTCCTCGTGGCGTCTGATGGGGTGGAACTTTCCCGTGGGATCCTGAACGTACCAAGGATTCCAGAGGTCAGTGAAGGCGGCGCCGTGGCCCCAGGGTTTGTAGTGACCGTTCCAGTGCAGCAGTTTGGCCGCTTTGGCAAACTGAGGCGAGTAACGGTTTCCTGCTCCGGTCATCCCTGCAAAAACAGCATTTTTTGGGTTGTTTTTTTAGCTTCACTTTAAAAATCACAGTAACAAAATCGCAAGAGACTAATTATATCCCAATAACGCAGTCTTTCCCCTGATACAGCACAATAACAAAAAAGGTCCAGAGCGTCGGATTGAACGCTAAAAAGTAACCAAATACACTTTTGTTTTTTCAGATTGTCCGTAAAGATACAAAAGCCAACACAATGTAAAATAGTCTACTTCATCTTTAAAAAAAATGACTAAAAGTGGACCGTCAAAAATAATTGTATCCGTTTTTTTATGATCGCTATCTGGACTATACAGACCTTAAAAACACTGCAGCAGAATTAAATAAAAATGTAAACATAATTAAAAAAATGTCTAGTTTTCTTCAATACTACACTTTCAACACACTTCAAATTCTCCATATTGAAGACTTCACTCATGTATTTCAACATTCATTTGGTAAAAAATGTACGTGCAATAGAAATTAAGAGTTTGATTTGGTAGTAGTGACCCAGCGGTTTATCATTATAGAATTAGAGCACATTCTGATGACGACAGAATCTCATTTGATGTAAATTCTTCCCAATTATTATTCCCTATAATCGATTAGGAAATAATTAGTTTGATTTGGAAGAACTTTAAAACAACGGTGAACTAATCAGACAGTTTGACAAATTCTCCAGGGATTGACAATAAACTGGTGCCAATATAGATTTTTAATATATGAGGCAGATATTTCTTTGAGGGATAATCTCTGAGTTAAGTGTTGTACAATGGGGGTTAGTCCTGTTCCCATAGACATAGAAGAGCAATAAAGCTGAAGAGTTGGGAACAAAACCATTTAAAATATGAGAGAAAACTGATTATTTTTGCAAAGGCTGCACTATATAATTGCAAAATGATTGATATTGCAACAAACTAATTGAATCACAGAAACACAAATGTCCTCCATCCGACAGAAATGTACTATTTTTTGAAAAATGTAATTCAATAATGTGCGTCCCTGGTTTACTTTGCAGCGTCAGTGATAATCAAAGTAAGAGTGAGGAAGAAAGAAGAAAGGAAGTCTGACCCAGTTGCCGGACGTGCCACATGGGGTCGATGGCGGAGTGTCGTTTGTAGAAGACGATAAGCAGCGGTGGAGCGATTGCGCTGTCGCCCAGAGTTTTACTGTACAGATCCTCTCTATAAAACACAAAAGACCAGACCTGGGTTCAACCACAGAACCGCGAACCGGACAAGTTGCAACCAGCGGAACAATCCAGAACATGTGTCGAGATAAGAGGTTTTGTGACTCGGATAGAGCTGTGAATGCATCAAAAATGAAATATCTAATTGCGATTTATGTTGTGACAGTAGGATTCTGTTCAAAGTTCACATTTTAAACACGTACAGGAGAATTGAAAGACTATAATAGGCTTTTTAACTGACAAAGTACCGTATTTTCCGGACTATAAGTCATAGTTTTGGCCGGGGTGAGACTTATACTTACATTTATACTTATACTCCGGAGCGACTTATGTTTTTTCCTTCTCTAGTATGCATTTTTTGGCTGGTGTGACTAATAGTCTGGAAAATACGGTAATGAAAAGAATCGCGCATTGTTTGTGAAGGAAATTGGAGCCTTTACGATTTGCCAATTGTGTCCATTAAAATTAATTGTGCACGTAAAATACTCTTAACACTGGAGAAAATCCTTTCAAATGGTCAGTTTGTGAGAAGTCTTCTACTCATTCTGGAAGTCTTAACAGCACAGCAAATGAGAAGTCACACGGGAGGATTCAAACAAGAGCTCATTCTTTTACACGGTTTTATTTTTCATGTAGAAGTATTATTATTAGAAGTATTATCAAATGCTCACTGTGTATTGAGCTGCATCCAGTGCTCGAGTTGCCCGGTGACGTTCTGGTTCTTCCACTCGGTCAGATTTGCCACAAACACTCCGGGGTTGAAGGAACACGTGTTTGCTCTCAGACCCAACTTCTTTATTGAGTCCTTTGTGAAGTCCAGGAAACCCATGTAGTTATTCTGAAACAGGACAGAAACACAAGTGTCATATTTGCAAAAGAGCGTTCATTTCAAAACACCCACCTATTTATTTGCAACATTTCTAAACCTACTTTACTAATGTTTTGTTGCTATTCTATTAACTTTGACTGTTATTGATTCCATTGTTGTTGTTTTTTATGAAATATTGAGAGTATTATTGTGAACAATTTAATAAAAAAATGACAAAAACGGATATCTTACAATCAGTTTGAGTCATTTGAAATTAAATTAAATAAAAAAAAACATTTCAGTATGCTATTGTTTTAGTAAATAATCAAGTGTTGTACTTTTAATGCGCACAGGGCGTTTAGTTGTCAGATTAGTGAAACGCACTTGATTTCCGGCTCCTCGAATGATTCCTTTTGCCGAGGACGAGTCGCAGTCGTCGGAAAAAGCTGCAGCCTGTCCTGGTTTGAAGTTTGTCTCGAACAGCTCCTGAATGTCTCCTGAAATCAATCAAACGTGTGAGTCGCTGCAGCTCAACAACTTCCTTAATATCAAGGCAGGAGAAGAATCAGCAATGCAAATGATCACAACGGTCGTTTGGAAGAGATGTTTTTAATTATTTAGTTTTATGTTACAGTTAAGGTTTTTTTTTTTTAATAATTGTGATATTAGTGCGGTGGATTTAACACATATTTCCAACTTTAGAGCCAAGATCAACATTTGAACTGATGCAGGACGAGGTTATTAAAAAACAATCTCAGCAGCAAAATAGCCAAATATCTTTATTATATAATCTTTTTGTTATAAAATTTAACTGGTACCCATCTTTTATACAAACTGACTAGCTGTGGAAGTACTTTACTATTTGACAGCATTCTTACTCACTGGTACAGAAATGACAAATCAAGCGGTTTCCATTTAAAACACTTCTCACCTTGTACAACAACGTCGTCGTCCAAATAAATGGCCTTCTCTGCCTCTGGGAAATAAAGTGGCAGGTAGAATCTTGCAAACGCCAACTACAAAATAAGAACAGACAGACAACGTGACAATATTTTAATTAAAAAATATATATAGATATCCTCTTTACTCAAATTGGTTGTGGTATTGTATCATGAAAGTCGTCTTACTGGTTTGGAGGCTTCCACGCTGTTTGAATCTTGAGGAATCTTCTCTCTGAGCAGCTCCGGATCAAATAGAACTACTTTATGTTTAATGTCTTTAAACTTTGGTTCATCGAGCCACGTTCTGTGAAATAAACAAGACAATAACACGGCAACCACACAATGTCCAGTCTTCATAAAAAAAAGAAAAAGGTTGACATACGGCCAAAATGCAGAATACAGAAATAAATACTGTTTACTGTTCACTAAAATATACACAGATTTCGTACATATATGTCACAATAATTTTTTTTTTTTAAACTTATTTTTAAAGGTTTTCATAATGCAGTAAAGTCCAGATTACTACAACTGAAATTTTTTCTACAATTTATTCTGCTGTGGTCTGCTTTAGCATTAGACATTTTCCAGTGCCATGGGTTCAAAACGATGTTAAAATAGGACCAGTGCCATAAACACTGTAATAAAACCATCTTGTGAATGGTGAAGCGTGGTGTTTCTCTCACACTCTGACTTACCGGAGGTGCTCAACAGTTTGGTTGAGAGTGACGATAGTGAACACCACATTGGCTTTAGTGTTGGAGTAGATGCTGTTTATGGCCGTTACCGTGGCGCCGAGTCGGCCCTCTGCGGCAGTGATCAGGACCGGAATCTCGTCTCCGGATCTGGGCCTCGAGTCCGGGCGGAGAGTCTGAGAGAGCGCCGCCTCAAACGGAAGGATCACGCCGGAATCTGGAGGAAAAGGAGGGAAAAATATGAACTAAAGAAATGGTTTGTGTGTAAAGAAGTCTGACTTTACTCAAACTAAAAGCACTTCACCTTTTACAACATTTTGAAAAGTATGACTTTTAGAGAACTAAATGTTGGCCTGTCATAATAAATATTAAATTGACTCAATAAATAATAGTTTGAACATTTTTTTTTTACTTTTTATTTGAACTAATGGGTTTGTCATGTTTTATGTGGTACAATAAGATTTGAGTTTTAGAGCATCATATTAACTTTTATAACTATTATACATATTAACCAAGTATTACAGTGTTTTATTTTGCCATTTTTTAAAATAAAAAAATAAATAAAATGGCAAAATAATAATTATAATAGAATTATAATAATAATCTAACAATCTTACACAATAAGAACAAGGTTTTACTGGTGTTTGGGTCAGTAGCATAGCGTTTTTTCAATATTATAATTTATTGTGATATTTTTCTGCAGCAATAAATCGCTGCAATTTGTTATCGAGACAGGCCTGATTGAATGAGGCCACAAGAATAGCAACAATGTCAAGACACTGAAATGTGCAAGTGCAATACATCCAGTTTAAATAAAAGGGAATGATCTGTTTATTTGTAGTCCTAATAAAAGTGTTTTTTTTTAATGGCAACTTACTTTGTGTCACATTAATAATCAGGGATACAAATGGTTCCCGCAGTCACACCAGCTGAGAACCATTGGTCTCTTATCTGTGTGTGCATATTACTGAAGTAAAAACACTGGACTAGAACAAGACAAATCACACACTTTTAGTTCCTTATCAAAATTTTACCTGGATTTTCTTTGTGTAAAAAGTCGCTTAGGTTGAGGAGGTTTCTCTGAACTATAATAAGGAAGGCCACAGCCAGGAGCACCAGAATCACAAGGTTTACTGAAAGACAAACAAGATTTTCAGCAAACATCAAGATAAGAAAAAAAAAATGATACATACAAAAATGGAATAGTACTTCGACTAGCATGAGTTGTGTGGTCTTCTGTTATATATTCATTTCATTATTATCTTTCCTGAATAACCCTAACCCTGAACTTCACATAAAAACAAGTATAATGGAAAACAAAAAAGTTTGGCTCTAGTCCTACTTCTAAAAGGGACAGGGGCCTAAATGGCTGTGCAGGACAAAAAGAGTGACAGATGTTCATCCTAAAACTGCAACCATAGGACAAAAACAAATACTACTACTCCTTATAGCAAATGTTAGATGCAGAAATAACCCTCACCTTTTCGCAGTGTCATGATGGCGTCTTCATTCGTCCCTCAAAGACTTTTAAATGGTTTTAACCTGAATGTATAATGCTGGATAGATGATGTGAGGACAGAGAATGAGACGCTAACTGAGGTCAGCTGCTGCGGAGTCTAAAGAAAAAACAATGTTTTAAAACGTTTGCATCTTTCCTTCAGTCAAAACGTGTCTCTGAATTAAAACAGTGTAAGATGCATTATTAAATCACATAAAATAGAAAAGAAAGACAATTTACCTAGACAGCCAAACTGCCAACTCAACATCGGCAACTTTTATATGCTATCAAGGTTTGCTGTAGTAAGGGATCCGACAACATTTCCTGACCAAAATATTGAAATATATGACAAACTCTGCTTTAAAATTTATATACATGAATAAACATATACTTCAACTTGAATTTTGAATTATATATATTAAATAATTTATCTCTAACGAAAAAGAAAAGCAAGAGGTTTGTAAGATTACTACTGGCGTTATTAAAGACACCTAATATTTTCTTTTTGCTAACGGATAACAAAATGGATGACCACGGCTCGCTTGTTGTTAGTCGAGATTGAATTGTATCCAGACACATTATAGATTAGCAAAGCTTTGGGCCTTTGGAGAAACAGGAAAAACACGTATCTTTTTGTAAAATCGGATGTGTGTGGTTCTTTCTTCTTCTTTTTGTTCAAATTGAATATTTTTTTGCCTTGGAAGTATAAGATGTTATCCATATTTAAATCCATCCCGACACATATGGTAAGGGTTTTTAGCTGGTTATGTACTTTAAATAAAAAGATTCAACACATTTCTCAAATTGTTTTACAACCGCACCCAGTGTATTGTAAACAAATATAAAAAGCTTCATGCCATCATATGCAAAATGGCTAATCGTTTGTGCATGGATGGTCATGCTTGGAAATGTGTTAATGTTGGGGTTAGGGAGGAGTTTATATTTATACTGAACTGTGCATTTAGATATTTGCAATTATTTTGATTATCTAGGGATTCCTCCAAATTGGGTTTCATTAGACTTCTGATTCTGTATGTCATCAGCTGAAGAAAATGATGAGTATTTAGTGTATTTATGATGGAGTAAATACGTATGGCCCAATTTAATTTTCAACCAGTTTTGGGGCATATTCTGACATTTACAATAATGACAACATCAACCTAATATGTTTTGTCTATTTGTATTACAGGATTATAAGGGTCAGAAGCTGGCCGAACAGATTTTCCAAGGAATAATTCTAGTTTCAGCGGTAAGACATTGTACAAATCGTTCAATTTCTTAACTTTTGTTCCAACTTGTTTCATTAGATTCAATCTTGTTCATTTTTTAGGCAATTGGATTTCTTTATGGTTGGACGGTCGAGCAGTTTGGGTGCACAGTGTACGTTGTGTTAGCCGGTTTTGCTGTGTCTTGTGTGGTAAGTTGATTCTAGTTTTCTAAAGTGAATGGTGCTGCTTTGCTTTGTATTCATGATTAAAACATGTGAATCTTTCTCATTTTAGCTGACTCTACCCCCATGGCTGATGTACAGAAAGAGTCCTTTGGCCTGGCAGCCTAGTGTCCCGGAAACGAGCAGTGAACCAAGCCAAAAACCTCAAAAAGAAGAAACACAAATAAACTAAACCTCATCTTCACGTCGACCCTCTTTTTATATAAAAAACAATATCAATTTGAAATGTTGAATTTTCAAGTGGGCATTTTTTACTTTTATTGAAAGAAACAAATTCTATACATTTGCTAAATAATGTATACATGTCTTATATATATATGTATATATATATATATATATATATATATATATATATATATATATATAAGAGCTTGAATTAAAAAAAAAAAGTCACACAGAAAGAAAAAAATTGCTTACATAAACTGTTGCGTGCTAAAAGTGCAACACTATTTACAAAGTATTACAAAATATAATGTGGTGCAGAGTTTATAGTGATAAACAAACAAATAAGTGATTGTCCCGTAGATGGCGACAAAGCTGTTTACAACTTTTTCAAGGATTTTAGAAACAAAGGGAAGATTTGAAATGGGTCTGTAGTTTACCAATAGGTCAGGATCGAGGTTAGGCTTTTTCAAGATTTCAGATTCAGGAGTGCATATTACATTTAATATGTTTAGTATTGTTTTGTTGAACAAAATTGTTGTAAAATTACCAATGGTGACCGTAAAGGTTCTGTTTAAAAGCTAGGAATAAAACCAATCAAGTGCAGTGTCTCTGATGCCAACCCAGTTTTTAAGACGGTCAATTAGAATGATGTGATCAACCGTATCAAAGGTGGCACTTAATTGAGCACTCTTCTTTGTCCGCATGAAAGATAATTTGAGACTTTGAGAAGTACGGTTTGTGTCGGCTGTGTGAAGCTTTAAAACCTAATGAGAAAAAAAGATGAAGATTTCTATTCACAAAATCTAAAATCTGGTCAGAAACTACTTTCTCTAAAACTTTAGATGAAAAAGGAAATTTTGAAATTGTTGTAAAATGATTAAAATCAGAATTGAAACTGGGATACTGATGATGAAAATTTACTTTTATGAATGTAGAATTTGCCAAATATAAGAATTAAATTAATTGCCATTTTCTTATTATAGTCCACATTTGTGTCATGAAAACCAGACGTGTTGATGACATGTCTGCAAACTGATATAAGTGACATTCTCAGATCTTGGCCAATGTGCGTTTTGTGGATGGAGCTGTCATCAGAGAAAACTTCCTATTTTGCAAGGCACTGTCTGCCAGAAAAAACAACAGGAGAGGAAATGAAAAGACACAGGAGGATTTACGTGGGAAAACTGTATGTGTTTGCACTGATGGAGAGCAGTAGCCATGGTCGGGCACATCAAAGGCTTCATAAACAGAGTAAAAGAAAGAAACCCAGATGTTATTGGTATGTACAGTTTTATGCACCGTGAAGACCTTGTTGCAAAAATCTTACCAGCTGATCTAGCTCCTATGTTAGATGATGTTGTGCGCATTGTGAACTTTGTGAAGACACGACCTATGAAAAGTCGCATATTTGCATCTTTGTGTGAGGAAATGGGAGCGGAGCATAAAGCCTTATTGCTCTATACAGAGGTCAGATGGCGGCAAGGTACTGGCCCGGGCCGTGTGTATGATCTGCGAGAGGAACTTAAAGTATCTCTGACAGTATTTAATTTCCCACCACCATATGTGTCTGAGCTGAGCTTTTCAAGCCTGACTATGATCAAAAACTAAAAACAGAGAGAAACTGAAAGCTGTTGAGGAAGAGCTTCATGTGTGTCTTTCTTCTATTCCTGCCAGAATATTAGCTTTGTGTTCATCTAAACAGGCCCAGGGTTCACACTGTGTGAGTAAAAATACATTTAAGAACTATATTACTAAGTTATTAGGCTATAGAGTGTAAATTTGTTAATGGTGTGCCCCAGGATTTTGTCAATGTAAAAAATGTGCCGTGGCTCCAAAAAGGTTGGAAAACCCTATCTTACATCTTACATCATACAAACAGCAAGAAAGTGGAAGCACAAACCAAAGTCTTCCATCAGAGGAACATCCTAAATTCTGATAATAATTTCACATTCAATGATATGAACAATACTTCTCTTTTAGTCAGAAAACAAATGTACTTTTACACAAATTACAAATTGCTTTTGATACACAGATACATCCCATTGTATTATGTTGTAGCTGCAGCAAGAGCGTAGAATATAAGATAATATTTTTTAATTCTAACTTACTCAATTTAGAATGTTTTGCAAAAATATGGATAAAGAACAACAGTAATTAAACTTAAATTCAGGTAATTTTATTTAGTACCTGTATGTTATGCATTTCTTTCATGCAAACTTAAAGGCGCAATGGACGCTTTTTCGTCGATTTGAGAACGCAGGAGGAAGTGTGCATGCGCACTCCCCCGTGCGGACTGATACAACACACACGTGCGTTTGTTTATTAGTGCAACGGATCGCATCGCATCTCTCGTCTTCCGTAGATTTCCGTCTCTTATTAGTCAGCTCGAAATGTCTTTCTCCGTCCTAATTTTGTCCCGTACACTGAGGGAACTATATTATGATAGATCAATGCGCTTAGACACGCGGAAAGTGCTGCTCTCGGGGGACGAGCCACACGAGGCTATAAGTGAGCGGTAGGTGCGTTTTATGATTGATACGTGGCAGGACTAATCGGCAGTCCACGCCACGAGGAAATAAGACTCAAATTTGGGCCAAAAAAATTGTCCATTCAACCTTTAATTCATGCCAAACGTTTTTGAATAAGTTAAATAGTGTACTTTACTACTCCTAGCCTGTTCCATTTCATTAGCCTCAGTGTAATTGCCTATAAGTTAAGTTTTCAACACTTTTTATCTTGCTAGAACAGTGACTTCTACAACCTTTGTCACTGTCAACAAGTATGAATAAAAATAAGTATTGTAAAAAAAGAAATACATTTCTTTGGTAGTTTTGCACTTCTAATGTTTCTCAAAGGTGAAGGAGATTCTGTACAAACCAACCAATACCAACAAAAACAATGTTTTGTGTCACCAAAGCGCTGTTGCTATTTGTTTTAGCACAGTTTACACCTTATTATATCAACATGCCTGTTCTCTGGTCCAATTTCAGTTTCATCAAAATTGGGAAAAGAAATATTGGGATATGTCACTAGTATTATACCATGACTGAAATATAATATATTTATATTATATTATATATAATATATTTATATAATATAATATATTTCAGTCATGAAATAATATATTTCAGTCATGAAATATATTATACACATTTTTTTATTTATTTGTGGAATGTAACTTTATGTCAGCTATTGATGGTTATAAAATACTAGTGTACACACGTGTTGTGAATGCTTATCACTAAAACATTAATCTGTTTTGTTCTCTAGGCCCTCCCCAGTGCAGCTTCCAGTTCAGCCCGCAGCTGCCATCAACAGGCCTCTTCCCCCTCGACTGCCCCTTCTTGAGCAGGAGCACAGTCAATCCCAACAACATGCTACACCCAACCACAAAACTGCACATTTCTCAATACATTAAAGACCACAGCAAATTATTAAATGCATCATCCTCGCTCAACATCAGCCCGGAAAAGCTAAAGCAAACACAGACACTTTGTCGGTCTCTGACAGCGGGCAGCACTACCACAACTCTGCCTGTCGTCACCATGCCACCTGTACGACCTATTCAAACCCTATTTGCTGGTCAAGTAGGAGTTGTAAATCTACACAATATATAGTTTAAAGTTTGAGTCTATCATCTTAGGTTTTGGAGTTATGGCTGTTTTTGTTGTTATTGCTTCAAAAGCATTTTCAGACAATTTGTGATTTCTGAAGAAAATACAAGAGATATCTAACCCATACTTTCTGTGCAAGAGGGGCTTGTACATCTGCACAACATGTCTTTTAAAGTTTGAACCTATCTTATTGCATTTTTGAGTTATAGCAGTTTTTACTGTTTTATTGCTCCAAAAGCCTTTTCAGCCCATGAACAGTTGTTTGTGAGTTTTGGAAAAAGTGCAAGAGCTATTCAAACCCTTTTTGCTGGGCAAGTAGGACCTGTAAATCTACACAATATATAGTTTAAAGTTTGAGTCTATCATATTAGGTTTTGAATTTATAGCTGTTTTTGTGTCTATAGCTTCAAAAGCATTTTCACATAATTTGTGTTTTCTGAAGAAACTGCAAGAGATATCTAACCCATACTTTCTGTGCAAGAGGGGCTTGAACATCTGCACAACATGTCTTTTAAAGTTTGAACCTATCTTATTGCATTTTTGAGTTATAGCAGTTTTTACTGTTTTATTGCTCCAAAAGCCTTTTCAGCCCATGAACATTTGTTTGTGAGTTTTGAAAAAAAGTGCAAGAGCTATTCAAACCCTTTTTGCTGGGCAAGTAGGACCTGTAAATCTACACAATATATAGTTTAAAGTTTGAGTCTATCATATTAGGTTTTGGATTTATAGCTGTTTTTGTGTCTATTGCTTCAAAAGCATTTTCACATAATTTGTGTTTTCTGAAGAAACTGCAAGAGATATCTAACCCATACTTTCTGTGCAAGAGGGGCTTGTACATCTGCACAACATGTCTTTTAAAGTTTGAACCTATCTTATTGCATTTTTGAGTTATAGCAGTTTTTACTGTTTTTTTGCTCCAAAAGCCTTTTCAGCCCATGAACAGTTGTTTGTGAGTTTTGAAAAAAGTGCAAGAGCTATTCAAACCCTTTTTGCTGGGCAAGTAGGACCTGTAAATCTACACAATATATAGTTTAAAGTTTGAGTCTATCATATTAGGTTTTGGATTTATAGCTGTTTATGTGTCTATTGCTTCAAAAGCATTTTTACATAATTTGTGTTTTCTGAAGAAACTGCAAGAGATATCTAACCCATACTTTCTGTGCAAGAGGGGCTTCTACATCTGCACAACATGTCTTTTAAAGTTTGAACCTATCTTATTGCATTTTTGAGTTATAGCAGTTTTTACTGTTTTATTGCGCCAAAAGCCTTTTCAGCCCATGAACAGTTGTTTGTGAGTTCTGAAAAAAGTGCAAGAGCTATTCAAACCCTTTTTGCTGGGCAAGTAGAAAATGTAAAACTACACAATATATAGTTTAAAGTTTGAGTCTATCATATTAGGTTTTGGATTTATAGCTGTTTTTGTGTCTATTGCTTCAAAAGCATTTTTACATAATTTGTGTTTTCTGAAGAAACTGCAAGAGATATCTAACCCATACTTTCTGTGCAAGAGGGGCTTGTACATTTGCACAACATGTCTTTTAAAGTTTGAACCTATCTTATTGCATTTTTGAGTTATAGCAGTTTTTACTGTTTTATTGCTCCAAAAGCCTTTTCAGCCCATGAACAGTTGTTTGTGAGTTTTGGAAAAAGTGCAAGAGCTATTCAAACCCTTTTTGCTGGGCAAGTAGGACCTGTAAATCTACACAATATATAGTTTCAAGTTTGAGTCTATCATATTAGGTTTTGGATTTATAGCTGTTTTTGTGTCTATAGCTTCAAAAGCATTTTCACATAATTTGTGTTTTCTGAAGAAACTGCAAGAGATATCTAACCCATACTTTCTGTGCAAGAGGGGCTTGTACATCTGCACAACATGTCTTTTAAAGTTTGAACCTATCTTATTGCATTTTTGAGTTATAGCAGTTTTTACTGTTTTATTGCTCCAAAAGCCTTTTAAGGCCATTAACAGTTGTTTGTGTGTTTTGAAAAAAAAAGTGCAAGAGCTATTCAAACCCTTTTTGCTGGGCAAGTAGGACCTGTAAATCTACACAATATATAGTTTAAAGTTTGAGTCTATCATATTAGGTTTTGGATTTATAGCTGTTTTTGTGTCTATTGCTTCAAAAGCATTTTCACATAATTTGTGTTTTCTGAAGAAACTGCAAGAGATATCTAACCCATACTTTCTGTGCAAGAGGGGCTTCTACATCTGCACAACATGTCTTTTAAAGTTTGAACCTATCTTATTGCATTTTTGAGTTATAGCAGTTTTTACTGTTTTATTGCTCCAAAAGCCTTTTCAGCCCATGAACAGTTTGTGAGTTTTGAAAAAAAGTGCAAGAGCTATTCAAACCCTTTTTGCTGGGCAAGTAGGACCTGTAAATCTACACAATATATAGTTTAAAGTTTGAGTCTATCATATTAGGTTTTGGATTTATAGCTGTTTTTATGTCTATTGCTTCAAAAGCATTTTCACATAATTTGTGTTTTCTGAAGAAACTGCAAGAGATATATAACCCATACTTTCTGTGCAAGAGGGGCTTGTACATCTGCAAAACATGTCTTTTAAAGTTTGAACCTATCTTATTGCATTTTTGAGTTATAGCAGTTTTTACTGTTTTATTGCTCCAAAAGCCTTTTCAGCCCATGAACAGTTGTTTGTGAGTTTTGAAAAAAAGTGCAAGAGCTATTCAAACCCTTTTTGCTGGGCAAGTAGGACCTGTAAATCTACACAATATATAGTTTAAAGTTTGAGTCTATCATATTAGGTTTTGGATTTATAGCTGTTTTTGTGTCTATTGCTTCAAAAGCATTTTCACATAATTTGTGTTTTCTGAAGAAACTGCAAGAGGTATATAACCCATACTTTCTGTGCAAGAGGGGCTTGTACATCTGCACAACATGTCTTTTAAAGTTTGAACTTATCTTATTGCATTTTTGAGTTATAGCAGTTTTTACTGTTTTATTGCTCCAAAAGCCTTTTCAGCCCATGAACAGTTGTTTGTGAGTTTTGAAAAAAAGTGCAAGAGCTATTCAAACCCTTTTTGCTGGGCAAGTAGGACCTGTAAATCTACACAATATATAGTTTAAAGTTTGAGTCTATCATATTAGGTTTTGGATTTATAGCTGTTTTTGTGTCTATTGCTTCAAAAGCATTTTCACCTAATTTGTGTTTTCTGAAGAAACTGCAAGAGATATCTAACCCATACTTTCTGTGCAAGAGGGGTTTGTACATCTGCACAACATGTCTTTTAAAGTTTGAACCTATCTTATTGCATTTTTGAGTTATAGCAGTTTTTTACTGTTTTATTGCTCCAAAAGCCTTTTCAGCCCATGAACAGTTTGTGAGTTTTGAAAAAAAGTGCAAGAGCTATTCAAACCCTTTTTGCTGGGCAAGTAGGACCTGTAAATCTACACAATATATAGTTTAAAGTTTGAGTCTATCATATTAGGTTTTGGATTTATAGCTGTTTTTGTGTCTATTGCTTCAAAAGCATTTTCACATAATTTGTGTTTTCTGAAGAAACTGCAAGAGATATCTAACCCATACTTTCTGTGCAAGAGGGGCTTGTACATCTGCACAACATGTCTTTTAAAGTTTGAACCTATCTTATTGCATTTTTGAGTTATAGCAGTTTTTACTGTTTTATTGCTCCAAAAGCCTTTTCAGCCCATGAACAGTTTGTGAGTTTTGAAAAAAAGTGCAAGAGCTATTCAAACCCTTTTTGCTGGGCAAGTAGGACCTGTAAATCTACACAATATATAGTTTAAAGTTTGAGTCTATCATATTAGGTTTTGGATTTATAGCTGTTTTTGTGTCCATTGCTTCAAAAGCATTTTCACATAATTTGTGTTTTCTGAAGAAACTGCAAGAGATATCTAACCCATACTTTCTGTGCAAGAGGGGCTTGTACATCTGCACAACATGTCTTTTAAAGTTTGAACCTATCTTATTTCATTTTTGAGTTATAGCAGTTTTTACTGTTTTATTGCTCCAAAAGCCTTTTCAGCCCATGAACAGTTGTTTGTGAGTTTTGAAAAAAAGTGCAAGAGCTATTCAAACCCTTTTTGCTGGGCAAGTAGGACCTGTAAATCTACACAATATATAGTTTAAAGTTTGAGTCTATCATATTAGGTTTTGGATTTATAGCTGTTTTTGTGTCTATTGCTTCAAAAGCATTTTCACATAATTTGTGTTTTCTGAAGAAACTGCAAGAGATATCTAACCCATACTTTCTGTGCAAGAGGGGCTTGTACATCTGCACAACATGTATTTTAAAGTTTGAACCTATCTTATTTAATTTTTGAGTTATATCAGTTTTTACTGTTTTATTGCTCCAAAAGCCTTTTCAGCCCATGAACAGTTGTTTGTGAGTTTTGAAAAAAAGTGCCAGAGCTATTCAAACCCTTTTTGCTGGGCAAGTAGGACCTGTAAATCTACACAATATATAGTTTAAAGTTTGAGTCTATCATATTAGGTTTTGGATTTATAGCTGTTTTTGTGTCTATTGCTTCAAAAGCATTTTCACATAATTTGTGTTTTCTGAAGAAACTGCAAGAGATATCTAACCCATACTTTCTGTGCAAGAGGGGCTTGTACATCTGCACAACATGTCTTTTAAAGTTTGAACCTATCTTATTGCATTTTTGAGTTATAGCAGTTTTTACTGTTTTATTGCTCCAAAAGCCTTTTCAGCCCATGAACAGTTGTTTGTGAGTTTTGAAAAAAAGTGCCAGAGCTATTCAAACCCTTTTTGCTGGGCAAGTAGGACCTGTAAATCTACACAATATATAGTTTAAAGTTTGAGTCTATCATATTAGGTTTTGGATTTATAGCAGTTTTTGTGTCTATTGCTTCAAAAGCATTTTCACATAATTTGTGTTTTCTGAAGAAACTGCAAGAGATATCTAACCCATACTTTCTGTGCAAGAGGGGCTTGTACATCTGCACAACATGTCTTTTAAAATTTGAACCTATCTTATTGCATTTTTGAGTTATAGCAGTTTTTACTGTTTTATTGCTCCAAAAGCCTTTTCAGCCCATGAACAGTTGTTTGTGAGTTTTGAAAAAAAGTGCCAGAGCTATTCAAACCCTTTTTGCTGGGCAAGTAGGACCTGTAAATCTACACAATATATAGTTTAAAGTTTGAGTCTATCATATTAGGTTTTGGATTTATAGCTGTTTTTGTGTCCATTGCTTCAAAAGCATTTTCACATAAGTTGTGTTTTCTGAAGAAACTGCAAGAGATATCTAACCCATACTTTCTGTGCAGGAGGGGCTTGTACATCTGCACAACATGTCTTTTAAAGTTTGAACCTATCTTATTGCATTTTTGAGTTATAGCAGTTTTTACTGTTTTATTGCTCCAAAAGCCTTTTCAGCCCATGAACAGTTGTTTGTGAGTTTTGAAAAAAAGTGCAAGAGCTATTCAAACCCTTTTTGCTGGGCAAGTAGGACCTGTAAATTTACACAATACATAGTTTAAAGTTTGAGTCTATCATATTAGGTTTTGGATTTATAGCTGTTTTTGTGTCCATTGCTTCAAAAGCATTTTCACATAATTTGTGTTTTCTGAAGAAACTGCAAGATATATCTAACCCATACTTTCTGTGCAAGAGGGGTTTGTACATCTGCACAACATGTCTTTTAAAGTTTGAACCTATCTTATTGCATTTTTGAGTTATAGCAGTTTTTTACTGTTTTATTGCTCCAAAAGCCTTTTCAGCCCATGAACAGTTTGTGAGTTTTGAAAAAAAGTGCAAGAGCTATTCAAACCCTTTTTGCTGGGCAAGTAGGACCTGTAAATCTACACAATATATAGTTTAAAGTTTGAGTCTATCATATTAGGTTTTGGATTTATAGCTGTTTTTGTGTCTATTGCTTCAAAAGCATTTTCACATAATTTGTGTTTTCTGAAGAAACTGCAAGAGATATCTAACCCATACTTTCTGTGCAAGAGGGGCTTGTACATCTGCACAACATGTCTTTTAAAGTTTGAACCTATCTTATTGCATTTTTGAGTTATAGCAGTTTTTACTGTTTTATTGCTCCAAAAGCCTTTTCAGCCCATGAACAGTTGTTTGTGAGTTTTGAAAAAAAGTGCCAGAGCTATTCAAATCCTTTTTGCTGGGCAAGTAGGACCTGTAAATCTACACAATATATAGTTTAAAGTTTGAGTCTATCATATTAGGTTTTGGATTTATAGCTGTTTTTGTGTCTATTGCTTCAAAAGCATTTTCACATAATTTGTGTTTTCTGAAGAAACTGCAAGAGATATCTAACCCATACTTTCTGTGCAAGAGGGGCTTGTACATCTGCACAACATGTCTTTTAAAGTTTGAACCTATCTTATTGCATTTTTGAGTTATAGCAGTTTTTACTGTTTTATTGCTCCAAAAGCCTTTTCAGCCCATGAACAGTTGTTTGTGAGTTTTGAAAAAAAGTGCCAGAGCTATTCAAACCCTTTTTGCTGGGCAAGTAGGACCTGTCAATCTACACAATATATAGTTTAAAGTTTGAGTCTATCATATTAGGTTTTGGATTTATAGCAGTTTTTGTGTCTATTGCTTTAAAAGCATTTTCACATAATTTGTGTTTTCTGAAGAAACTGCAAGAGATATCTAACCCATACTTTCTGTGCAAGAGGGGCTTGTACATCTGCACAACATGTCTTTTAAAGTTTGAACCTATCTTATTTGCATTTTTGAGTTATAGCAGTTTTTACTGTTTTATTGCTCCAAAAGCCTTTTCAGCCCATGAACAGTTGTTTGTGAGTTTTGAAAAAAAGTGCCAGAGCTATTCAAACCCTTTTTGCTGGGCAAGTAGGACCTGTAAATCTACACAATATATAGTTTAAAGTTTGAGTCTATCATATTAGGTTTTGGATTTATAGCAGTTTTTGTGTCTATTGCTTCAAAAGCATTTTCACATAATTTGTGTTTTCTGAAGAAAGTGCAAGAGATATCTAACCCATACTTTCTGTGCAAGAGGGGCTTGTACATCTGCACAACATGTCTTTTAAAGTTTGAACCTATCTTATTGCATTTTTGAGTTATAGCAATTTTTACAGTTTTATTGCTCCAAAAGCCTTTTCAGCCCATGAACAGTTTGTGAGTTTTGAAAAAAAGTGCAAGAGCTATTCAAACCCTTTTTGCTGGGCAAGTAGGACCTGTAAATCTACACAATATATAGTTTAAAGTTTGAGTCTATCATATTAGGTTTTGGATTTATAGCTGTTTTTGTGTCCATTGCTTCAAAAGCATTTTCACATAAGTTGTGTTTTCTGAAGAAACTGCAAGAGATATCTAACCCATACTTTCTGTGCAGGAGGGGCTTGTACATCTGCACAACATGTCTTTTAAAGTTTGAACCTATCTTATTGCATTTTTGAGTTATAGCAGTTTTT
Organism: Eucyclogobius newberryi; assembly: GCF_026437365.1. Lineage (NCBI taxonomy): Eukaryota > Metazoa > Chordata > Actinopteri > Gobiiformes > Gobiidae > Eucyclogobius > Eucyclogobius newberryi. The sequence continues at coordinate 34,186,816 of NW_027315823.1, forward strand.
ACTGTTTTATTGCTCCAAAAGCCTTTTCAGCCCATGAACAGTTGTTTGTGAGTTTTGAAAAAAAGTGCAAGAGCTATTCAAACCCTTTTTGCTGGGCAAGTAGGACCTGTAAATTTACACAATACATAGTTTAAAGTTTGAGTCTATCATATTAGGTTTTGGATTTATAGCTGTTTTTGTGTCCATTGCTTCAAAAGCATTTTCACATAATTTCTGTTTTCTGAAGAAACTGCAAGAGATATCTAACCCATACTTTCTGTGCAAGAGGGGCTTGTACATCTGCACAACATGTCTTTTAAAGTTTGAACCTATCTTATTGCATTTTTGAGTTATAGCAGTTTTTTACTGTTTTATTGCTCCAAAAGCCTTTTCAGCCCATGAACAGTTTGTGAGTTTTGAAAAAAAGTGCAAGAGCTATTCAAACCCTTTTTGCTGGGCAAGTAGGACCTGTAAATCTACACAATATATAGTTTAAAGTTTGAGTCTATCATATTAGGTTTTGGATTTATAGCTGTTTTTGTGTCTATTGCTTCAAAAGCATTTTCACATAATTTGTGTTTTCTGAAGAAACTGCAAGAGATATCTAACCCATACTTTCTGTGCAAGAGGGGCTTGTACATCTGCACAACATGTCTTTTAAAGTTTGAACCTATCTTATTGCATTTTTGAGTTATAGCAGTTTTTACTGTTTTATTGCTCCAAAAGCCTTTTCAGCCCATGAACAGTTTGTGAGTTTTGAAAAAAAGTGCAAGAGCTATTCAAACCCTTTTTGCTGGGCAAGTAGGACCTGTAAATCTACACAATATATAGTTTAAAGTTTGAGTCTATCATATTAGGTTTTGGATTTATAGCTGTTTTTGTGTCCATTGCTTCAAAAGCATTTTCACATAATTTGTGTTTTCTGAAGAAACTGCAAGAGATATCTAACCCATACTTTCTGTGCAAGAGGGGCTTGTACATCTGCACAACATGTCTTTTAAAGTTTGAACCTATCTTATTTCATTTTTGAGTTATAGCAGTTTTTACTGTTTTATTGCTCCAAAAGCCTTTTCAGCCCATGAACAGTTGTTTGTGAGTTTTGAAAAAAAGTGCAAGAGCTATTCAAACCCTTTTTGCTGGGCAAGTAGGACCTGTAAATCTACGCAATATATAGTTTAAAGTTTGAGTCTATCATATTAGGTTTTGGATTTATAGCTGTTTTTGTGTCTATTGCTTCAAAAGCATTTTCACATAATTTGTGTTTTCTGAAGAAACTGCAAGAGATATCTAACCCATACTTTCTGTGCAAGAGGGGCTTGTACATCTGCACAACATGTATTTTAAAGTTTGAACCTATCTTATTTAATTTTTGAGTTATATCAGTTTTTACTGTTTTATTGCTCCAAAAGCCTTTTCAGCCCATGAACAGTTGTTTGTGAGTTTTGAAAAAAAGTGCCAGAGCTATTCAAACCCTTTTTGCTGGGCAAGTAGGACCTGTAAATCTACACAATATATAGTTTAAAGTTTGAGTCTATCATATTAGGTTTTGGATTTATAGCTGTTTTTGTGTCTATTGCTTCAAAAGCATTTTCACATAATTTGTGTTTTCTGAAGAAACTGCAAGAGATATCTAACCCATACTTTCTGTGCAAGAGGGGCTTGTACATCTGCACAACATGTCTTTTAAAGTTTGAACCTATCTTATTGCATTTTTGAGTTATAGCAGTTTTTACTGTTTTATTGCTCCAAAAGCCTTTTCAGCCCATGAACAGTTGTTTGTGAGTTTTGAGAAAAAGTGCCAGAGCTATTCAAACCCTTTTTGCTGGGCAAGTAGGACCTGTAAATCTACACAATATATAGTTTAAAGTTTGAGTCTATCATATTAGGTTTTGGATTTATAGCTGTTTTTGTGTCTATTGCTTCAAAAGCATTTTCACCTAATTTGTGTTTTCTGAAGAAACTGCAAGAGATATCTAACCCATACTTTCTGTGCAAGAGGGGTTTGTACATCTGCACAACATGTCTTTTAAAGTTTGAACCTATCTTATTGCATTTTTGAGTTATAGCAGTTTTTTACTGTTTTATTGCTCCAAAAGCCTTTTCAGCCCATGAACAGTTTGTGAGTTTTGAAAAAAAGTGCAAGAGCTATTCAAACCCTTTTTGCTGGGCAAGTAGGACCTGTAAATCTACACAATATATAGTTTAAAGTTTGAGTCTATCATATTAGGTTTTGGATTTATAGCTGTTTTTGTGTCTATTGCTTCAAAAGCATTTTCACATAATTTGTGTTTTCTGAAGAAACTGCAAGAGATATCTAACCCATACTTTCTGTGCAAGAGGGGCTTGTACATCTGCACAACATGTCTTTTAAAGTTTGAACCTATCTTATTGCATTTTTGAGTTATAGCAGTTTTTACTGTTTTATTGCTCCAAAAGCCTTTTCAGCCCATGAACAGTTGTTTGTGAGTTTTGAAAAAAAGTGCCAGAGCTATTCAAACCCTTTTTGCTGGGCAAGTAGGACCTGTAAATCTACACAATATATAGTTTAAAGTTTGAGTCTATCATATTAGGTTTTGGATTTATAGCAGTTTTTGTGTCTATTGCTTCAAAAGCATTTTCACATAATTTGTGTTTTCTGAAGAAACTGCAAGAGATATCTAACCCATACTTTCTGTGCAAGAGGGGCTTGTACATCTGCACAACATGTCTTTTAAAGTTTGAACCTATCTTATTGCATTTTTGAGTTATATCAGTTTTTACAGTTTTATTGCTCCAAAAGCCTTTTCAGCCCATGAACAGTTGTTTGTGAGTTTTGAAAAAAAGTGCAAGAGCTATTCAAACCCTTTTTGCTGGGCAAGTAGGACCTGTAAATCTACACAATATATAGTTTAAAGTTTGAGTCTATCATATTAGGTTTTGGATTTATAGCTGTTTTTGTGTCTATTGCTTCAAAAGCATTTTCACATAATTTGTGTTTTCTGAAGAAACTGCAAGAGATATCTAACCCATACTTTCTGTGCAAGAGGGGCTTGTACATCTGCACAACATGTATTTTAAAGTTTGAACCTATCTTATTTAATTTTTGAGTTATATCAGTTTTTACTGTTTTATTGCTCCAAAAGCCTTTTCAGCCCATGAACAGTTGTTTGTGAGTTTTGAAAAAAAGTGCCAGAGCTATTCAAACCCTTTTTGCTGGGCAAGTAGGACCTGTAAATCTACACAATATATAGTTTAAAGTTTGAGTCTATCATATTAGGTTTTGGATTTATAGCTGTTTTTGTGTCTATTGCTTCAAAAGCATTTTCACATAATTTGTGTTTTCTGAAGAAACTGCAAGAGATATCTAACCCATACTTTCTGTGCAAGAGGGGCTTGTACATCTGCACAACATGTCTTTTAAAGTTTGAACCTATCTTATTGCATTTTTGAGTTATAGCAGTTTTTACTGTTTTATTGCTCCAAAAGCCTTTTCAGCCCATGAACAGTTGTTTGTGAGTTTTGAGAAAAAGTGCCAGAGCTATTCAAACCCTTTTTGCTGGGCAAGTAGGACCTGTAAATCTACACAATATATAGTTTAAAGTTTGAGTCTATCATATTAGGTTTTGGATTTATAGCTGTTTTTGTGTCTATTGCTTCAAAAGCATTTTCACCTAATTTGTGTTTTCTGAAGAAACTGCAAGAGATATCTAACCCATACTTTCTGTGCAAGAGGGGTTTGTACATCTGCACAACATGTCTTTTAAAGTTTGAACCTATCTTATTGCATTTTTGAGTTATAGCAGTTTTTTACTGTTTTATTGCTCCAAAAGCCTTTTCAGCCCATGAACAGTTTGTGAGTTTTGAAAAAAAGTGCAAGAGCTATTCAAACCCTTTTTGCTGGGCAAGTAGGACCTGTAAATCTACACAATATATAGTTTAAAGTTTGAGTCTATCATATTAGGTTTTGGATTTATAGCTGTTTTTGTGTCTATTGCTTCAAAAGCATTTTCACATAATTTGTGTTTTCTGAAGAAACTGCAAGAGATATCTAACCCATACTTTCTGTGCAAGAGGGGCTTGTACATCTGCACAACATGTCTTTTAAAGTTTGAACCTATCTTATTGCATTTTTGAGTTATAGCAGTTTTTACTGTTTTATTGCTCCAAAAGCCTTTTCAGCCCATGAACAGTTGTTTGTGAGTTTTGAAAAAAAGTGCCAGAGCTATTCAAACCCTTTTTGCTGGGCAATTAGGACCTGTAAATCTACACAATATATAGTTTAAAGTTTGAGTCTATCATATTAGGTTTTGGATTCATAGCTGTTTTTGTGTCTATTGCTTCAAAAGCATTTTCACATAATTTGTGTTTTCTGAAGAAAGTGCAAGAGATATCTAACCCATACTTTCTGTGCAAGAGGGGCTTGTACATCTGCACAACATGTCTTTTAAAGTTTGAACCTATCTTATTGCATTTTTGAGTTATAGCAGTTTTTACTGTTTTATTGCTCCAAAAGCCTTTTCAGCCCATGAACAGTTGTTTGTGAGTTTTGAAAAAAAGTGCCAGAGCTATTCAAACCCTTTTTGCTGGGCAAGTAGGACCTGTAAATCTACACAATATATAGTTTAAAGTTTGAGTCTATCATATTAGGTTTTGGATTTATAGCAGTTTTTGTGTCTATTGCTTCAAAAGCATTTTCACATAATTTGTGTTTTCTGAAGAAACTGCAAGAGATATCTAACCCATACTTTCTGTGCAAGAGGGGCTTGTACATCTGCACAACATGTCTTTTAAAGTTTGAACCTATCTTATTGCATTTTTGAGTTATATCAGTTTTTACAGTTTTATTGCTCCAAAAGCCTTTTCAGCCCATGAACAGTTGTTTGTGAGTTTTGAAAAAAAGTGCCAGAGCTATTCAAACCCTTTTTGCTGGGCAAGTAGGACCTGTAAATCTACACAATATATAGTTTAAAGTTTGAGTCTATCATATTAGGTTTTGGATTTATAGCTGTTTTTGTGTCCATTGCTTCAAAAGCATTTTCACATAAGTTGTGTTTTCTGAAGAAACTGCAAGAGATATCTAACCCATACTTTCTGTGCAGGAGGGGCTTGTACATCTGCACAACATGTCTTTTAAAGTTTGAACCTATCTTATTGCATTTTTGAGTTATAGCAGTTTTTACTGTTTTATTGCTCCAAAAGCCTTTTCAGCCCATGAACAGTTGTTTGTGAGTTTTGAAAAAAAGTGCAAGAGCTATTCAAACCCTTTTTGCTGGGCAAGTAGGACCTGTAAATTTACACAATACATAGTTTAAAGTTTGAGTCTATCATATTAGGTTTTGGATTTATAGCTGTTTTTGTGTCCATTGCTTCAAAAGCATTTTCACATAATTTGTGTTTTCTGAAGAAACTGCAAGATATATCTAACCCATACTTTCTGTGCAAGAGGGGTTTGTACATCTGCACAACATGTCTTTTAAAGTTTGAACCTATCTTATTGCATTTTTGAGTTATAGCAGTTTTTTACTGTTTTATTGCTCCAAAAGCCTTTTCAGCCCATGAACAGTTTGTGAGTTTTGAAAAAAAGTGCAAGAGCTATTCAAACCCTTTTTGCTGGGCAAGTAGGACCTGTAAATCTACACAATATATAGTTTAAAGTTTGAGTCTATCATATTAGGTTTTGGATTTATAGCTGTTTTTGTGTCTATTGCTTCAAAAGCATTTTCACATAATTTGTGTTTTCTGAAGAAACTGCAAGAGATATCTAACCCATACTTTCTGTGCAAGAGGGGCTTGTACATCTGCACAACATGTCTTTTAAAGTTTGAACCTATCTTATTGCATTTTTGAGTTATAGCAGTTTTTACTGTTTTATTGCTCCAAAAGCCTTTTCAGCCCATGAACAGTTGTTTGTGAGTTTTGAAAAAAAGTGCCAGAGCTATTCAAATCCTTTTTGCTGGGCAAGTAGGACCTGTAAATCTACACAATATATAGTTTAAAGTTTGAGTCTATCATATTAGGTTTTGGATTTATAGCTGTTTTTGTGTCTATTGCTTCAAAAGCATTTTCACATAATTTGTGTTTTCTGAAGAAACTGCAAGAGATATCTAACCCATACTTTCTGTGCAAGAGGGGCTTGTACATCTGCACAACATGTCTTTTAAAGTTTGAACCTATCTTATTGCATTTTTGAGTTATAGCAGTTTTTACTGTTTTATTGCTCCAAAAGCCTTTTCAGCCCATGAACAGTTGTTTGTGAGTTTTGAAAAAAAGTGCCAGAGCTATTCAAACCCTTTTTGCTGGGCAAGTAGGACCTGTCAATCTACACAATATATAGTTTAAAGTTTGAGTCTATCATATTAGGTTTTGGATTTATAGCAGTTTTTGTGTCTATTGCTTTAAAAGCATTTTCACATAATTTGTGTTTTCTGAAGAAACTGCAAGAGATATCTAACCCATACTTTCTGTGCAAGAGGGGCTTGTACATCTGCACAACATGTCTTTTAAAGTTTGAACCTATCTTATTTGCATTTTTGAGTTATAGCAGTTTTTACTGTTTTATTGCTCCAAAAGCCTTTTCAGCCCATGAACAGTTGTTTGTGAGTTTTGAAAAAAAGTGCCAGAGCTATTCAAACCCTTTTTGCTGGGCAAGTAGGACCTGTAAATCTACACAATATATAGTTTAAAGTTTGAGTCTATCATATTAGGTTTTGGATTTATAACAGTTTTTGTGTCTATTGCTTCAAAAGCATTTTCACATAATTTGTGTTTTCTGAAGAAAGTGCAAGAGATATCTAACCCATACTTTCTGTGCAAGAGGGGCTTGTACATCTGCACAACATGTCTTTTAAAGTTTGAACCTATCTTATTGCATTTTTGAGTTATAGCAGTTTTTACAGTTTTATTGCTCCAAAAGCCTTTTCAGCCCATGAACAGTTTGTGAGTTTTGAAAAAAAGTGCAAGAGCTATTCAAACCCTTTTTGCTGGGCAAGTAGGACCTGTAAATCTACACAATATATAGTTTAAAGTTTGAGTCTATCATATTAGGTTTTGGATTTATAGCTGTTTTTGTGTCCATTGCTTCAAAAGCATTTTCACATAAGTTGTGTTTTCTGAAGAAACTGCAAGAGATATCTAACCCATACTTTCTGTGCAGGAGGGGCTTGTACATCTGCACAACATGTCTTTTAAAGTTTGAACCTATCTTATTGCATTTTTGAGTTATAGCAGTTTTTACTGTTTTATTGCTCCAAAAGCCTTTTCAGCCCATGAACAGTTGTTTGTGAGTTTTGAAAAAAAGTGCAAGAGCTATTCAAACCCTTTTTGCTGGGCAAGTAGGACCTGTAAATTTACACAATACATAGTTTAAAGTTTGAGTCTATCATATTAGGTTTTGGATTTATAGCTGTTTTTGTGTCCATTGCTTCAAAAGCATTTTCACATAATTTCTGTTTTCTGAAGAAACTGCAAGAGATATCTAACCCATACTTTCTGTGCAAGAGGGGCTTGTACATCTGCACAACATGTCTTTTAAAGTTTGAACCTATCTTATTGCATTTTTGAGTTATAGCAGTTTTTTACTGTTTTATTGCTCCAAAAGCCTTTTCAGCCCATGAACAGTTTGTGAGTTTTGAAAAAAAGTGCAAGAGCTATTCAAACCCTTTTTGCTGGGCAAGTAGGACCTGTAAATCTACACAATATATAGTTTAAAGTTTGAGTCTATCATATTAGGTTTTGGATTTATAGCTGTTTTTGTGTCTATTGCTTCAAAAGCATTTTCACATAATTTGTGTTTTCTGAAGAAACTGCAAGAGATATCTAACCCATACTTTCTGTGCAAGAGGGGCTTGTACATCTGCACAACATGTCTTTTAAAGTTTGAACCTATCTTATTGCATTTTTGAGTTATAGCAGTTTTTACTGTTTTATTGCTCCAAAAGCCTTTTCAGCCCATGAACAGTTTGTGAGTTTTGAAAAAAAGTGCAAGAGCTATTCAAACCCTTTTTGCTGGGCAAGTAGGACCTGTAAATCTACACAATATATAGTTTAAAGTTTGAGTCTATCATATTAGGTTTTGGATTTATAGCTGTTTTTGTGTCCATTGCTTCAAAAGCATTTTCACATAATTTGTGTTTTCTGAAGAAACTGCAAGAGATATCTAACCCATACTTTCTGTGCAAGAGGGGCTTGTACATCTGCACAACATGTCTTTTAAAGTTTGAACCTATCTTATTTCATTTTTGAGTTATAGCAGTTTTTACTGTTTTATTGCTCCAAAAGCCTTTTCAGCCCATGAACAGTTGTTTGTGAGTTTTGAAAAAAAGTGCAAGAGCTATTCAAACCCTTTTTGCTGGGCAAGTAGGACCTGTAAATCTACACAATATATAGTTTAAAGTTTGAGTCTATCATATTAGGTTTTGGATTTATAGCTGTTTTTGTGTCTATTGCTTCAAAAGCATTTTCACATAATTTGTGTTTTCTGAAGAAACTGCAAGAGATATCTAACCCATACTTTCTGTGCAAGAGGGGCTTGTACATCTGCACAACATGTCTTTTAAAGTTTGAACCTATCTTATTGCATTTTTGAGTTATAGCAGTTTTTACTGTTTTATTGCTCCAAAAGCCTTTTCAGCCCATGAACAGTTGTTTGTGAGTTTTGAAAAAAAGTGCCAGAGCTATTCAAACCCTTTTTGCTGGGCAAGTAGGACCTGTAAATCTACACAATATATAGTTTAAAGTTTGAGTCTATCATATTAGGTTTTGGATTTATAGCTGTTTTTGTGTCCATTGCTTCAAAAGCATTTTCACATAAGTTGTGTTTTCTGAAGAAACTGCAAGAGATATCTAACCCATACTTTCTGTGCAAGAGGGGCTTGTACATCTGCACAACATGTCTTTTAAAGTTTGAACCTATCTTATTGCATTTTTGAGTTATAGCAGTTTTTACTGTTTTATTGCTCCAAAAGCCTTTTCAGCCCATGAACAGTTGTTTGTGAGTTTTGAAAAAAAGTGCAAGAGCTATTCAAACCCTTTTTGCTGGGCAAGTAGGACCTGTAAATTTACACAATACATAGTTTAAAGTTTGAGTCTATCATATTAGGTTTTGGATTTATAGCTGTTTTTGTGTCCATTGCTTCAAAAGCATTTTCACATAATTTGTGTTTTCTGAAGAAACTGCAAGATATATCTAACCCATACTTTCTGTGCAAGAGGGGCTTGTACATCTGCACAACATGTCTTTTAAAGTTTGAACCTATCTTATTGCATTTTTGAGTTATATCAGTTTTTACTGTTTTATTGCTCCAAAAGCCTTTTCAGCCCATGAACAGTTGTTTGTGAGTTTTGAAAAAAAGTGCCAGAGCTATTCAAACCCTTTTTGCTGGGCAAGTAGGACCTGTAAATCTACACAATATATAGTTTAAAGTTTGAGTCTATCATATTAGGTTTTGGATTTATAGCTGTTTTTGTGTCTATTGCATCAAAAGCATTTTCACATAATTTGTGTTTTCTGAAGAAACTGCAAGAGATATCTAACCCATACTTTCTGTGCAAGAGGGGCTTGTACATCTGCACAACATGTCTTTTAAAGTTTGAACCTATCTTATTGCATTTTGAATTATAGCAGTTTTTACTGTTTTATTGCTCTAAAAGCCTTTTCAGCCCATGAACAGTTTGTGAGTTTTGAAAAAAAGTGCAAGAGCTATTCAAACCCTTTTTGCTGGGCAAGTAGGACCTGTGAATCTACACAATATATAGTTTAAAGTTTGAGTCTATCATATTAGGTTTTGGATTTATAGCTGTTTTTGTGTCTATTGCATCAAAAGCATTTTCACATAATTTGTGTTTTCTGAAGAAACTGCAAGAGATATCTAACCCATACTTTCTGTGCAAGAGGGGCTTGTACATCTGCACAACATGTCTTTTAAAGTTTGAACCTATCTTATTGCATTTTTGAGTTATAGCAGTTTTTACTGTTTTATTGCTCCAAAAGCCTTTTCAGCCCATGAACAGTTTGTGAGTTTTGAAAAAAAGTGCAAGAGCTATTCAAACCCTTTTTGCTGGGCAAGTAGGACCTGTAAATCTACACAATATATAGTTTAAAGTTTGAGTCTATCATATTAGGTTTTGGATTTATAGCTGTTTTTGTGTCTATTGCATCAAAAGCATTTTCACATAATTTGTGTTTTCTGAAGAAACTGCAAGAGATATCTAACCCATACTTTCTGTGCAAGAGGGGCTTGTACATCTGCACAACATGTCTTTTAAAGTTTGAACCTATCTTATTGCATTTTGAATTATAGCAGTTTTTACTGTTTTATTGCTCTAAAAGCCTTTTCAGCCCATGAACAGTTGTTTGTGAGTTTTGAAAAAAAGTGCAAGAGCTATTCAAACCCTTTTTGCTGGGCAAGTAGGACCTGTAAATTTACACAATATATAGTTTAAAGTTTGAGTCTATCATATTAGGTTTTGGATTTATAGCTGTTTTTGTGTCCATTGCTTCAAAAGCATTTTCACATAATTTGTGTTTTCTGAAGAAACTGCAAGAGATATCTAACCCATACTTTCTGTGCAAGAGGGGCTTGTACATCTGCACAACATGTCTTTTAAAGTTTGAACCTATCTTATTGCATTTTTGAGTTATAGCAGTTTTTACTGTTTTATTGCTCCAAAAGCCTTTTCAGCCCATGAACAGTTGTTTGTGAGTTTTGAAAAAAAGTGCAAGAGCTATTCAAACCCTTTTTGCTGGGCAAGTAGGACCTGTAAATCTACACAATATATAGTTTAAAGTTTGAGTCTATCATATTAGGTTTTGGATTTATAGCTGTTTTTGTGTCTATTGCTTCAAAAGCATTTTCACATAATTTGTGTTTTCTGAAGAAACTGCAGGAGATATCTAACCCATAATTTCTGTGCAAGAGGGGCTTGTACATCTACACAACATGTCTTTAAAAAGTTTGAACCTATCTTATTGCATTTTTGAGTTATAGCAGTTTTTACTGTTTTATTGCTCCAAAAGCCTTTTCAGCCCATGAACAGTTTGTGAGTTTTGAAAAAAAGTGCAAGAGCTATTCAAACCCTTTTTGCTGGGCAAGTAGGACCTGTAAATCTACACAATATATAGTTTAAAGTTTGAGTCTATCATATTAGGTTTTGGATTTATAGCTGTTTTTGTGTCTATTGCATCAAAAGCATTTTCACATAATTTGTGTTTTCTGAAGAAACTGCAAGAGATATCTAACCCATACTTTCTGTGCAAGAGGGGCTTGTACATCTGCACAACATGTCTTTTAAAGTTTGAACCTATCTTATTGCATTTTGAATTATAGCAGTTTTTACTGTTTTATTGCTCTAAAAGCCTTTTCAGCCCATGAACAGTTGTTTGTGAGTTTTGAAAAAAAGTGCAAGAGCTATTCAAACCCTTTTTGCTGGGCAAGTAGGACCTGTAAATTTACACAATATATAGTTTAAAGTTTGAGTCTATCATATTAGGTTTTGGATTTATAGCTGTTTTTGTGTCTATTGCATCAAAAGCATTTTCACATAATTTGTGTTTTCTGAAGAAACTGCAAGAGATATCTAACCCATACTTTCTGTGCAAGAGGGGCTTGTACATCTGCACAACATGTCTTTTAAAGTTTGAACCTATCTTATTGCATTTTGAATTATAGCAGTTTTTACTGTTTTATTGCTCTAAAAGCCTTTTCAGCCCATGAACAGTTGTTTGTGAGTTTTGAAAAAAAGTGCAAGAGCTATTCAAACCCTTTTTGCTGGGCAAGTAGGACCTGTAAATCTACACAATATATAGTTTAAAGTTTGAGTCTATCATATTAGGTTTTGGATTTATAGCTGTTTTTGTGTCTATTGCTTCAAAAGCATTTTCACATAATTTGTGTTTTCTGAAGAAACTGCAAGAGATATCTAACCCATACTTTCTGTGCAAGAGGGGCTTGTACATCTACACAACATGTCTTTTAATGTTTGAACCTATCTTATTGCATTTTTGAGTTATAGCAGTTTTTACTGTTTTATTGCTCCAAAAGCCTTTTCAGCCCATGAACAGTTGTTTGTGAGTTTTGAAAAAAAGTGCCAGAGCTATTCAAACCCTTTTTGCTGGGCAAGTAGGACCGGTAAATTTACACAATATATAGTTTAAAGTTTCAGTCTATCATATTAGGTTTTGGATTTATAGCTGTTTTTGTGTCCATTGCTTCAAAAGCATTTTCACATAATTTGTGTTTTCTGAAGAAACTGCAAGAGATATCTAACCCATACTTTCTGTGCAAGAGGGGCTTGTACATCTGCACAACATGTCTTTTAAAGTTTGAACCTATCTTATTGCATTTTTGAGTTATAGCAGTTTTTACTGTTTTATTGCTCCAAAAGCCTTTTCAGCCCATGAACAGTTTGTGAGTTTTGAAAAAAAGTGCAAGAGCTATTCAAACCCTTTTTGCTGGGCAAGTAGGACCTGTAAATCTACACAATATATAGTTTAAAGTTTGAGTCTATCATATTAGGTTTTGGATTTATAGCTGTTTTTGTGTCTATTGCTTCAAAAGCATTTTCACATAATTTGTGTTTTCTGAAGAAACTGCAAGAGATATCTAACCCATACTTTCTGTGCAAGAGGGGCTTGTACATCTGCACAACATGTCTTTTAAAGTTTGAACCTATCTTATTGCATTTTTGAGTTATATCAGTTTTTACTGTTTTATTGCTCCAAAAGCCTTTTCAGCCCATGAACAGTTGTTTGTGAGTTTTGAAAAAAAGTGCCAGAGCTATTCAAACCCTTTTTGCTGGGCAAGTAGGACCTGTAAATCTACACAATATATAGTTTAAAGTTTGAGTCTATCATATTAGGTTTTGGATTTATAGCTGTTTTTGTGTCCATTGCTTCAAAAGCATTTTCACATAATTTGTGTTTTCTGAAGAAACTGCAAGAGATATCTAACCCATACTTTCTGTGCAAGAGGGGCTTGTACATCTGCACAACATGTCTTTTAAAGTTTGAACCTATCTTATTGCATTTTTGAGTTATATCAGTTTTTACTGTTTTATTGCTCCAAAAGCCTTTTCAGCCCATGAACAGTTGTTTGTGAGTTTTGAAAAAAAGTGCAAGAGCTATTCAAACCCTTTTTGCTGGGCAAGTAGGACCTGTAAATCTACACAATATATAGTTTAAAGTTTGAGTCTATCATATTAGGTTTTGGATTTATAGCTGTTTTTGTGTCTATTGCCAACATGTCTTTTAAAGTTTGAACCTATCTTATTGCATTTTTGAGTTATAGCAGTTTTTACTGTTTTATTGCTCCAAAAGCCTTTTCAGCCCATGAACAGTTGTTTGTGAGTTTTGAAAAAAAGTGCAAGAGCTATTCAAACCCTTTTTGCTGGGCAAGTAGGACCTGTAAATCTACACAATATATAGTTTAAAGTTTGAGTCTATCATATTAGGTTTTGGATTTATAGCTGTTTTTGTGTCTATTGCTTCAAAAGCATTTTCACATAATTTGTGTTTTCTGAAGAAACTGCAAGAGATATCTAACCCATACTTTCTGTGCAAGAGGGGCTTGTACATCTGCACAACATGTCTTTTAAAGTTTGAACCTATCTTATTGCATTTTTGAGTTATAGCAGTTTTTACTGTTTTATTGCTCCAAAAGCCTTTTCAGCCCATGAACAGTTGTTTGTGAGTTTTGAAAAAAAGTGCCAGAGCTATTCAAACCCTTTTTGCTGGGCAAGTAGGACCTGTAAATCTACACAATATATAGTTTAAAGTTTGAGTCTATCATATTAGGTTTTGGATTTATAGCTGTTTTTGTGTCTATTGCTTCAAAAGCATTTTCACATAATTTGTGTTTTCTGAAGAAACTGCAAGAGATATCTAACCCATACTTTCTGTGCAAGAGGGGCTTGTACATCTGCACAACATGTCTTTTAAAGTTTGAACCTATCTTATTGCATTTTTGAGTTATAGCAGTTTTTACTGTTTTATTGCTCCAAAAGCCTTTTCAGCCCATGAACAGTTGTTTGTGAGTTTTGAAAAAAAGTGCCAGAGCTATTCAAACCCTTTTTGCTGGGCAAGTAGGACCTGAAAATCTACACAATATATAGTTTAAAGTTTGAGTCTATCATATTAGGTTTTGGATTTATAGCTGTTTTTGTGTCTATTGCTTCAAAAGCATTTTCACATAATTTGTCTTTTCTGAAGAAACTGCAAGAGATATCTAACCCATACTTTCTGTGCAAGAGGGGCTTGTACATCTGCACAACATGTCTTTTAAAGTTTGAACCTATCTTATTGCATTTTTGAGTTATAGCAGTTTTTACTGTTTTATTGCTCCAAAAGCCTTTTCAGCCCATGAACAGTTGTTTGTGAGTTTTGAAAAAAAGTGCAAGAGCTATTCAAACCCTTTTTGCTGGGCAAGTAGGACCTGTAAATCTACACAATATATAGTTTAAAGTTTGAGTCTATCATATTAGGTTTTGGATTTATAGCTGTTTTTGTGTCTATTGCTTCAAAAGCATTTTCACATAATTTGTGTTTTCTGAAGAAACTGCAAGAGATATCTAACCCATACTTTCTGTGCAAGAGGGGCTTGTACATCTGCACAACATGTATTTTAAAGTTTGAACCTATCTTATTGCATTTTTGAGTTATAGCAGTTTTTACTGTTTATTGCCCCAAAAGCCTTTTCAGCCCATGAACAGTTTGTGAGTTTTGAAAAAAAGTGCAAGAGCTATTCAAACCCTTTTTGCTGGGCAAGTAGGACCTGTAAATCTGCACAATATATAGTTTAAAGTTTGAGTCTATCATATTAGGTTTTGGATTTATAGCTGTTTTTGTGTCTATTGCTTCAAAAGCATTTTCACATAATTTGTGTTTTCTGAAGAAACTGCAAGAGATATCTAACCCATACTTTCTGTGCAAGAGGGGCTTGTACATCTGCAAAACATGTCTTTTAAAGTTTGAACTTATCTTATTGCATTTTTGAGTTATAGCAGTTTTTACTGTTTTATTGCTCCAAAAGCCTTTTCAGCCCATGAACAGTTTGTGAGTTTTGAAAAAAAGTGCAAGAGCTATTCAAACCCTTTTTGCTGGGCAAGTAGGACCTGTAAATCTACACAATATATAGTTTAAAGTTTGAGTCTATCATATTAGGTTTTGGATTTATAGCTGTTTTTGTGTCTATTGCTTCAAAAGCATTTTCACATAATTTGTGTTTTCTGAAGAAACTGCAAGAGATATCTAACCCATACTTTCTGTGCAAGAGGGGCTTGTACATCTGCACAACATGTCTTTTAAAGTTTGAACCTATCTTATTGCATTTTTGAGTTATAGCAGTTTTTACTGTTTTATTGCTCCAAAAGCCTTTTCAGCCCATGAACAGTTGTTTGTGAGTTTTGAAAAAAAGTGCAAGAGCTATTCAAACCCTTTTTGCTGGGCAAGTAGGACCTGTAAATCTGCACAATATATAGTTTAAAGTTTGAGTCTATCATATTAGGTTTTGGATTTATAGCTGTTTTTGTGTCTATTGCTTCAAAAGCATTTTCACATAATTTGTGTTTTCTGAAGAAACTGCAAGAGATATCTAACCCATACTTTCTGTGCAAGAGGGGCTTGTACATCTGCACAACATGTCTTTTAAAGTTTGAACTTATCTTATTGCATTTATGAGTTATAGCAGTTTTTACTGTTTAATTGCTCCAAAAGCCTTTTCAGCCCATGAACAGTTGTTTGTGAGTTTTGAAAAAAAGTGCAAGAGCTATTCAAACCCTTTTTGCTGGGCAAGTAGGACCTGTAAATCTACACAATATATAGTTTAAAGTTTAAGTCTATCATATTAGGTTTTGGATTTATAGCTGTTTTTGTGTCTATTGCTTCAAAAGCATTTTCACATAATTTGTGTTTTCTCTTGAAACTGCAAGAGATATCTAACCCATACTTTCTGTGCAAGAGGGGCTTGTACATCTGCACAACATGTCTTTTAAAGTTTGAACCTATCTTATTGCATTTTTGAGTTATAGCAGTTTTTACTGTTTTATTGCTCCAAAAGCCTTTTCAGCCCATGAACAGTTGTTTGTGAGTTTTGAAAAAAAGTGCCAGAGCTATTCAAACCCTTTTTGCTGGGCAAGTAGGACCTGTCAATCTACACAATATATAGTTTAAAGTTTGAGTCTATCATATTAGGTTTTGGATTTATAGCTGTTTTTGTGTCTATTGCTTCAAAAGCATTTTCACATAATTTGTGTTTTCTGAAGAAACTGCAAGAGATATCTAACCCATACTTTCTGTGCAAGAGGGGCTTGTACATCTGCACAACATGTCTTTTAAAGTTTGAACCTATCTTATTGCATTTTTGAGTTATAGCAGTTTTTACTGTTTTATTGCTCCAAAAGCCTTTTCAGCCCATGAACAGTTTGTGAGTTTTGAAAAAAAGTGCAATAGCTATTCAAACCCTTTTTGCTGGGCAAGTAGGACCTGTAAATCTACACAATATATAGTTTAAAGTTTGAGTCTATCATATTAGGTTTTGGATTTATAGCTGTTTTTGTGTCTATTGCTTCAAAAGCATTTTCACATAATTTGTGTTTTCTGAAGAAACTGCAAGAGATATCTAACCCATACTTTCTGTGCAAGAGGGGCTTGTACATCTGCACAACATGTCTTTTAAAGTTTGAACCTATCTTATTGCATTTTTTTAGTTATAGCAGTTTTTACTGTTTTATTGCTCCAAAAGCCTTTTCAGCCCATGAACAGTTGTTTGTGAGTTTTGAAAAAAAGTGCAAGAGCTATTCAAACCCTTTTTGCTGGGCAAGTAGGACCTGTAAATCTACACAATATATAGTTTAAAGTTTGAGTCTATCATATTAGGTTTTGGATTTATAGCTGTTTTTGTGTTCATTGCTTCAAAAGCATTTTCACATAATTTGTGTTTTCTGAAGAAACTGCAAGAGATATCTAACCCATACTTTCTGTGCAGGAGGGGCTTGTACATCTGCACAACATGTCTTTTAAAGTTTGAACCTATCTTATTGCATTTTTGAGTTATAGCAGTTTTTACTGTTTTATTGCTCCAAAAGCCTTTTCAGCCCATGAACAGTTTGTGAGTTTTGAAAAAAAGTGCAAGAGCTATTCAAACCCTTTTTGCTGGGCAAGTAGGACCTGTAAATCTACACAATATATAGTTTAAAGTTTGAGTCTATCATATTAGGTTTTGGATTTATAGCTGTTTTTGTGTCTATTGCTTCAAAAGCATTTTCACATAATTTGTGTTTTCTGAAGAAACTGCAAGAGATATCTAACCCATACTTTCTGTGCAAGAGGGGCTTGTACATCTGCACAACATGTCTTTTAAAGTTTGAACCTATCTTATTGCATTTTTGAGTTATAGCAGTTTTTACTGTTTTATTGCTCCAAAAGCCTTTTCAGCCCATGAACAGTTGTTTGTGAGTTTTGAAAAAAAGTGCAAGAGCTATTCAAACCCTTTTTGCTGGGCAAGTAGGACCTGTAAATCTACACAATATATAGTTTAAAGTTTGAGTCTATCATATTAGGTTTTGGATTTATAGCTGTTTTTGTGTCTATTGCTTCAAAAGCATTTTCACATAATTTGTGTTTTCTGAAGAAACTGCAAGAGATATCTAACCCATACTTTCTGTGCAAGAGGGGCTTGTACATCTGCACAACATGTCTTTTAAAGTTTGAACCTATCTTATTGCATTTTTGAGTTATAGCAGTTTTTACTGTTTTATTGCTCCAAAAGCCTTTTCAGCCCATGAACAGTTGTTTGTGAGTTTTGAAAAAAAGTGCCAGAGCTATTCAAACCCTTTTTGCTGGGCAAGTAGGACCTGTAATTCTACACAATATATAGTTTAAAGTTTGAGTCTATCATATTAGGTTTTGGATTTATAGCTGTTTTTATGTCTATTGCTTCAAAAGCATTTTCACATAATTTGTGTTTTCTGAAGAAACTGCAAGAGATATCTAACCCATACTTTCTGTGCAAGAGGGGCTTGTACATCTGCACAACATGTCTTTTAAAGTTTGAACCTATCTTATTGCATTTTTGAGTTATAGCAGTTTTTACTGTTTTATTGCTCCAAAAGCCTTTTCAGCCCATGAACAGTTGTTTGTGAGTTTTGAAAAAAAAGTGCAAGAGCTATTCAAACCCTTTTTGCTGGGCAAGTAGGACCTGTAAATCTACACAATATATAGTTTAAAGTTTGAGTCTATCATATTAGGTTTTGGATTTATAGCTGTTTTTGTGTCTATTGCTTCAAAAGCATTTTCACATAATTTGTGTTTTCTGAAGAAACTGCAAGAGATATCTAACCCATACTTCCTGTGCAAGAGGGGCTTGTACATCTGCACAACATGTCTTTTAAAGTTTGAACCTATCTTATTGCATTTTTGAGTTATAGCAGTTTTTACTGTTTTATTGCTCCAAAAGCCTTTTCAGCCCATGAACAGTTGTTTGTGAGTTTCGAAAAAAAGTGCAAGAGCTATTCAAACCCTTTTTGCTGGGCAAGTGGGACCTGCAAATCTACACAATATATAGTTTAAAGTTTGAGTCTATCATATTAGGTTTTGGATTTATAGCTGTTTTTGTGTCTATTGCTTCAAAAGCATTTTCACATAATTTGTGTTTTCTGAAGAAACTGCAAGAGATATCTAACCCATACTTTCTGTGCAAGAGGGGCTTGTACATCTGCACAACATGTCTTTTAAAGTTTGAACCTATCTTATTGCATTTTTGAGTTATAGCAGTTTTTACTGTTTTATTGCTCCAAAAGCCTTTTCAGCCCATGAACAGTTTGTGAGTTTTGAAAAAAAGTGCAAGAGCTATTCAAACCCTTTTTGCTGGGCAAGTAGGACCTGTAAATTTACACAATATATAGTTTAAAGTTTGAGTCTATCATATTAGGTTTTGGATTTATAGCTGTTTTTGTGTCTATTGCTTCAAAAGCATTTTCACATAAGTTGTGTTTTCTGAAGAAACTGCAAGAGATATCTAACCCATACTTTCTGTGCAAGAGGGGCTTGTACATCTGCACAACATGTCTTTTAAAGTTTGAACCTATCTTATTGCATTTTTGAGTTATAGCAGTTTTTACTGTTTTATTGCTCCAAAAGCCTTTTCAGCCCATGAACAGTTGTTTGTGAGTTTTGAAAAAAAGTGCAAGAGCTATTCAAACCCTTTTTGCTGGGCAAGTAGGACCTGTAAATCTACACAATATATAGTTTAAAGTTTGAGTCTATCATATTAGGTTTTGGATATATAGCTGTTTTTGTGTCTATTGCTTCAAAAGCATTTTCACATAAGTTGTGTTTTCTGAAGAAACTGCAAGAGATATCTAACCCATACTTTCTGTGCAAGAGGGGCTTGTACAGCTGCACAACATGTCTTTTAAAGTTTGAACCTATCTTATTGCATTTTTGAGTTATAGCAGTTTTTACTGTTTTATTGCTCCAAAAGCCTTTTCAGCCCATGAACAGTTGTTTGTGAGTTTTGAAAAAAAGTGCAAGAGCTATTCAAACCCTTTTTGCTGGGCAAGTAGGACCTGTAAATCTACACAATATATAGTTTAAAGTTTGAGTCTATCATATTAGGTTTTGGATTTATAGCTGTTTTTGTGTCTATTGCTTCAAAAGCATTTTCACATAATTTGTGTTTTCTGAAGAAACTGCAAGAGATATCTAACCCATACTTCCCGTGCAAGAGGGGCTTGTACATCTGCACAACATGTCTTTTAAAGTTTGAACCTATCTTATTGCATTTTTGAGTTATAGCAGTTTTTTACTGTTTTATTGCTCCAAAAGCCTTTTCAGCCCATGAACATTTTGTGAGTTTTGAAAAAAAGTGCAAGAGCTATTCAAACCCTTTTTGCTGGGCAAGTAGGACCTGTAAATTTACACAATATATAGTTTAAAGTTTGAGACTATCATATTAGGTTTTGGATTTATAGCTGTTTTTGTGTCCATTGCTTCAAAAGCATTTTCACATAATTTGTGTTTTCTGAAGAAACTGCAAGAGATATCTAACCCATACTTTCTGTGCAAGAGGGGCTTGTACATCTGCACAACATGTCTTTTAAAGTTTGAACCTATCTTATTGCATTTTTGAGTTATAGCAGTTTTTACTGTTTTATTGCTCCAAAAGCCTTTTCAGCCCATGAACAGTTGTTTGTGAGTTTTGAAAAAAAGTGCAAGAGCTATTCAAACCCTTTTTGCTGGGCAAGTAGGACCTGTAAATCTACACAATATATAGTTTAAAGTTTGAGTCTATCATATTAGGTTTTGGATTTATAGCTGTTTTTGTGTCTATTGCTTCAAAAGCATTTTCACATAATTTGTGTTTTCTGAAGAAACTGCAAGAGATATCTAACCCATACTTTCTGTGCAAGAGGGGCTTGTACATCTGCACAACATGTCTTTTAAAGTTTGAACCTATCTTATTGCATTTTTGAGTTATAGCAGTTTTTACTGTTTTATTGCTCCAAAAGCCTTTTCAGCCCATGAACAGTTTGTGAGTTTTGAAAAAAAGTGCAATAGCTATTCAAACCCTTTTTGCTGGGCAAGTAGGACCTGTAAATCTACACAATATATAGTTTAAAGTTTGAGTCTATCATATTAGGTTTTGGATTTATAGCTGTTTTTGTGTCTATTGCTTCAAAAGCATTTTCACATAATTTGTGTTTTCTGAAGAAACTGCAAGAGATATCTAACCCATACTTTCTGTGCAAGAGGGGCTTGTTCATCTGCACAACATGTCTTTTAAAGTTTGAACCTATCTTATTGCATTTTTGAGTTATAGCAGTTTTTACTGTTTTATTGCTCCAAAAGCCTTTTCAGCCCATGAACAGTTGTTTGTGAGTTTTGAAAAAAAAGTGCAAGAGCTATTCAAACCCTTTTTGCTGGGCAAGTAGGACCTGTAAATCTACACAATATATAGTTTAAAGTTTGAGTCTATCATATTAGGTTTTGGATTTATAGCTGTTTTTGTGTCTATTGCTTCAAAAGCATTTTCACATAATTTGTGTTTTCTGAAGAAACTGCAAGAGATATCTAACCCATACTTCCTGTGCAAGAGGGGCTTGTACATCTGCACAACATGTCTTTTAAAGTTTGAACCTATCTTATTGCATTTTTGAGTTATAGCAGTTTTTACTGTTTTATTGCTCCAAAAGCCTTTTCAGCCCATGAACAGTTTGTGAGTTTTGAAAAAAAGTGCAATAGCTATTCAAACCCTTTTTGCTGGGCAAGTAGGACCTGTCAATCTACACAATATATAGTTTAAAGTTTGAGTCTATCATATTAGGTTTTGGATTCATAGCTGTTTTTGTGTCTATTGCTTCAAAAGCATTTTCACATAATTTGTGTTTTCTGAAGAAACTGCAAGAGATATCCAACCCATACTTTCTGTGCAAGAGGGGCTTGTACATCTGCACAACATGTCTTTTAAAGTTTGAACCTATCTTGTTGCATTTTTTGAGTTATAGCAGTTTTTACTGTTTTATTGCTCCAAAAGCCTTTTCAGCCCATGAACAGTTTGTGAGTTTTGAAAAAAAGTGCAAGAGCTATTCAAACCCTTTTTGCTGGGCAAATATGACCTGTAAATCTACACAATATATAGTTTAAAGTTTGAGTCTATCATATTAGGTTTTGGATTTATAGCTGTTTTTGTGTCTATTGCTTCAAAGCATTTTCACATAATTTGTATTTTCTGAAGAAACTGCAAGAGATATCTAACCCATACTTCCTGTGCAAGAGGGGCTTGTACATCTGCACAACATGTCTTTTAAAGTTTGAACCTATCTTATTGCATTTTTGAGTTATAGCAGTTTTTACTGTTTTATTGCTCCAAAAGCCTTTTCAGCCCATGAACAGTTTGTGAGTTTTGAAAAAAAGTGCAAGAGCTATTCAAACCCTTTTTGCTGGGCAAGTAGGACCTGTAAATCTACACAATATATAGTTTAAAGTTTGAGTCTATCATATTAGGTTTTGGATTTATTAGCTGTTTTTGTGTCTATTGCTTCAAAAGCATTTTCACATAATTTGTGTTTTCTGAAGAAACTGCAAGAGATATCCAACCCATACTTTATGTGCAAGAGGGGCTTGTACATCTGCACAACATGTCTTTTAAAGTTTGAACCTATCTTATTGCATTTTTTGAGTTATAGCAGTTTTTACTGTTTTATTGCTCCAAAAGCCTTTTCAGCCCATGAACAGTTGTTTGTGAGTTTTGAAAAAAAGTGCAAGAGCTATTCAAACCCTTTTTGCTGGGCAAGTAGGACCTGTAAATCTACACAATATATAGTTTAAAGTTTGAGTCTATCATATTAGGTTTTGGATTTATAGCTGTTTTTGTGTCTATTGCTTCAAAAGCATTTTCACATAATTTGTGTTTTCTGAAGAAACTGCAAGAGATATCTAACCCATACTTTCTGTGCAAGAGGGGCTTGTACATCTGCACAACATGTCTTTTAAAGTTTGAACCTATCTTATTGCATTTTTTGAGTTATAGCAGTTTTTACTGTTTTATTGCTCCAAAAGCCTTTTCAGCCCATGAACAGTTGTTTGTGAGTTTTGAAAAAAAGTGCGAGAGCTATTCAAACCCTTTTTGCTGGGCAAGTAGGACCTGTAAATCTACACAATATATAGTTTAAAGTTTGAGTCTATCATATTAGGTTTTGGATTTATAGCTGTTTTTGTGTCTATTGCTTCAAAAGCATTTTCACATAATTTGTGTTTTCTGAAGAAACTGCAAGAGATATCTAACCCATACTTTCTGTGCAAGAGGGGCTTGTACATCTGCACAACATGTCTTTTAAAGTTTGAACCTATCTTATTGCATTTTTGAGTTATAGCAGTTTTTACTGTTTTATTGCTCCAAAAGCCTTTTCAGCCCATGAACATTTTGTGAGTTTTGAAAAAAAGTGCCAGAGCTATTCAAACCCTTTTTGCTGGGCAAGTAGGACCTGTAAATCTACACAATATATAGTTTAAAGTTTGAGTCTATCATATTAGGTTTAGGATTTATAGCTGTTTTTGTGTCTATTGCTTCAAAAGCATTTTCACATAATTTGTGTTTTCTGAACAAACTGCAAGAGATATCTAACCCATACTTTCTGTGCAAGAGGGGCTTGTACATCTGCACAACATGTCTTTTAAAGTTTGAACCTATCTTATTGCATTTTTGAGTTATAGCAGTTTTTACTGTTTTATTGCTCCAAAAGCCTTTTCAGCCCATGAACAGTTTGTGAGTTTTGAAAAAAAGTGCAAGAGCTATTCAAACCCTTTTTGCTGGGCAAGTAGGACCTGTAAATCTACACAATATATAGTTTAAAGTTTGAGTCTATCATATTAGGTTTTGGATTTATAGCTGTTTTTGTGTATATTGCTTCAAAAGCATTTTCACATAATTTGTGTTTTCTGAAGAAACTGCAAGAGATATCTAACCCATACTTCCTGTGCAAGAGGGGCTTGTACATCTGCACAACATGTCTTTTAAAGTTTGAACCTATCTTATTGCATTTTTGAGTTATAGCAGTTTTTACTGTTTTATTGCTCCAAAAGCCTTTTCAGCCCATGAACAGTTGTTTGTGAGTTTTGAAAAAAAAGTGCAAGAGCTATTCAAACCCTTTTTGCTGGGCAAGTAGGACCTGTAAATCTACACAATATATAGTTTAAAGTTTGAGTCTATCATATTAGGTTTTGGATTTATAGCTGTTTTTGTGTCTATTGCTTCAAAAGCATTTTCACATAATTTGTGTTTTCTGAAGAAACTGCAAGAGATATCTAACCCATACTTCCTGTGCAAGAGGGGCTTGTACATCTGCACAACATGTCTTTTAAAGTTTGAACCTATCTTATTGCATTTTTGAGTTATAGCAGTTTTTACTGTTTTATTGCTCCAAAAGCCTTTTCAGCCCATGAACAGTTTGTGAGTTTTGAAAAAAAGTGCAATAGCTATTCAAACCCTTTTTGCTGGGCAAGTAGGACCTGTAAATCTACACAATATATAGTTTAAAGTTTGAGTCTATCATATTAGGTTTTGGATTTATAGCTGTTTTTGTGTCTATTGCTTCAAAAGCATTTTCACATAATTTGTGTTTTCTGAAGAAACTGCAAGAGATATCCAACCCATACTTTCTGTGCAAGAGGGGCTTGTACATCTGCACAACATGTCTTTTAAAGTTTGAACCTATCTTGTTGCATTTTTTGAGTTATAGCAGTTTTTACTGTTTTATTGCTCCAAAAGCCTTTTCAGCCCATGAACAGTTTGTGAGTTTTGAAAAAAAGTGCAAGAGCTATTCAAACCCTTTTTGCTGGGCAAATAGGACCTGTAAATCTACACAATATATAGTTTAAAGTTTGAGTCTATCATATTAGGTTTTGGATTTATAGCTGTTTTTGTGTCTATTGCTTCAAAAGCATTTTCACATAATTTGTATTTTCTGAAGAAACTGCAAGAGATATCTAACCCATACTTCCTGTGCAAGAGGGGCTTGTACATCTGCACAACATGTCTTTTAAAGTTTGAACCTATCTTATTGCATTTTTGAGTTATAGCAGTTTTTACTGTTTTATTGCTCCAAAAGCCTTTTCAGCCCATGAACAGTTTGTGAGTTTTGAAAAAAAGTGCAAGAGCTATTCAAACCCTTTTTGCTGGGCAAGTAGGACCTGTAAATCTACACAATATATAGTTTAAAGTTTGAGTCTATCATATTAGGTTTTGGATTTATTAGCTGTTTTTGTGTCTATTGCTTCAAAAGCATTTTCACATAATTTGTGTTTTCTGAAGAAACTGCAAGAGATATCTAACCCATACTTTATGTGCAAGAGGGGCTTGTACATCTGCACAACATGTCTTTTAAAGTTTGAACCTATCTTATTGCATTTTTTGAGTTATAGCAGTTTTTACTGTTTTATTGCTCCAAAAGCCTTTTCAGCCCATGAACAGTTGTTTGTGAGTTTTGAAAAAAAGTGCAAGAGCTATTCAAACCCTTTTTGCTGGGCAAGTAGGACCTGTAAATCTACACAATATATAGTTTAAAGTTTGAGTCTATCATATTAGGTTTTGGATTTATAGCTGTTTTTGTGTCTATTGCTTCAAAAGCATTTTCACATAATTTGTGTTTTCTGAAGAAACTGCAAGAGATATCTAACCCATACTTTCTGTGCAAGAGGGGCTTGTACATCTGCACAACATGTCTTTTAAAGTTTGAACCTATCTTATTGCATTTTTGAGTTATAGCAGTTTTTACTGTTTTATTGCTCCAAAAGCCTTTTCAGCCCATGAACAGTTTGTGAGTTTTGAAAAAAAGTGCCAGAGTTATTCAAACCCTTTTTGCTGGGCAAGTAGGACCTGTAAATGTACACAATATATAGTTTAAAGTTTGAGTCTATCATATTAGGTTTTGGATTTATAGCTGTTTTTGTGTCTATTGCTTCAAAAGCATTTTCTCATAAGTTGTGTTTTCTGAAGAAACTGCAAGAGATATCTAACCCATACTTTCTGTGCAAGAGGGGCTTGTACATCTGCACAACATGTCTTTTAAAGTTTGAACCTATCTTATTGCATTTTTGAGTTATAGCAGTTTTTACTGTTTTATTGCTCCAAAAGCCTTTTCAGCCCATGAACATTTTGTGAGTTTTGAAAAAAAGTTCAAGAGCTATTCAAACCCTTTTTGCTGGGCAAGTAGGACCTGTAAATTTACACAATATATAGTTTAAAGTTTCAGTCTATCATATTAGGTTTTGGATTTATAGCTGTTTTTGTGTCCATTGCTTCAAAAGCATTTTCACATAATTTGTGTTTTCTGAAGAAACTGCAAGAGATATCTAACCCATACTTTCTGTGCAAGAGGGGCTTGTACATATGCACAACATGTCTTTTAAAGTTTGAACCTATCTTATTGCATTTTTGAGTTATAGCAGTTTTTACTGTTTTATTGCTCCAAAAGCCTTTTCAGCCCATGAACAGTTGTTTGTGAGTTTTGAAAAAAAGTGCCAGAGCTATTCAAACCCTTTTTGCTGGGCAAGTAGGACCTGTAAATCTACACAATATATAGTTTAAAGTTTGAGTCTATCATATTAGGTTTAGGATTTATAGCTGTTTTTGTGTCTATTGCTTCAAAAGCATTTTCACATAATTTGTGTTTTCTGAACAAACTGCAAGAGATATCTAACCCATACTTTCTGTGCAAGAGGGGCTTGTACATCTGCACAACATGTCTTTTAAAGTTTGAACCTATCTTATTGCATTTTTGAGTTATAGCAGTTTTTACTGTTTTATTGCTCCAAAAGCCTTTTCAGCCCATGAACAGTTGTTTGTGAGTTTTGAAAAAAAGTGCAAGAGCTATTCAAACCCTTTTTGCTGGGCAAGTAGGACCTGTAAATTTGCACAATATATAGTTTAAAGTTTGAGTCTATCATATTGGGTTTTGGATTTATAGCTGTTTTTGTGTCTATTGCTTCAAAAGCATTTTCACATAATTTGTGTTTTCTGAAGAAACTGCAAGAGATATCTAACCCATACTTTCTGTGCAAGAGGGGCTTGTACATCTGCACAACATGTCTTTTAAAGTTTGAACCTATCTTATTGCATTTTTGAGTTATAGCAGTTTTACTGTTTTATTGCTCCAAAAGCCTTTTCAGCCCATGAACAGTTGTTTGTGAGTTTTGAAAAAAAGTGCCAGAGCTATTCAAACCCTTTTTGCTGGGCAAGTAGGACCTGTAAATCTACACAATATATAGTTTAAAGTTTGAGTCTATCATATTAGGTTTTGGATTCATAGCTGTTTTTGTGTCTATTGCTTCAAAAGCATTTTCACATAATTTGTGTTTTCTGAAGAAACTGCAAGAGATATCCAACCCATACTTCCTGTGCAAGAGGGGCTTGTACATCTGCACAACATGTCTATTAAAGTTTGAACCTATCTTATTGCATTTTTTGAGTTATAGCAGTTTTTACTGTTTTATTGCTCCAAAAGCCTTTTCAGCCCATGAACAGTTGTTTGTGAGTTTTGAAAAAAAGTGCAAGAGCTATTCAAACCCTTTTTGCTGGGCAAGTAGGACCTGTAAATCTACACAATATATAGTTTAAAGTTTGAGTCTATCATATTAGGTTTTGGATTTATAGCTGTTTTTGTGTCTATTGCTTCAAAAGCATTTTCACATAATTTGTGTTTTCTGAAGAAACTGCAAGATATATCTAACCCATACTTTCTGTGCAAGAGGGGCTTGTACAGCTGCACAACATGTCTTTTAAAGTTTGAACCTATCTTATTGCATTTTTGAGTTATAGCAGTTTTTACTGTTTTATTGCTCCAAAAGCCTTTTCAGCCCATGAACAGTTGTTTGTGAGTTTTGAAAAAAAGTGCCAGAGCTATTCAAACCCTTTTTGCTGGGCAAGTAGGACCTGTAAATCTACACAATATGTAGTTTAAAGTTTGAGTCTATCATATTAGGTTTTGGATTCATAGCTGTTTTTGTGTCTATTGCTTCAAAAAGCATTTTCACATAATTTGTGTTTTCTGAAGAAACTGCAAGAGATATATAACCCATACTTTCTGTGCAAGAGGGGCTTCTACAACTGCACAACATGTCTTTTAAAGTTTGAACCTATCTTATTGCAATTTAGAGTTATAGCAGTTTTTACTGTTTTATTGCTCCAAAAGCCTTTTCAGCCCATGAACAGTTGTTTGTGAGTTTTGAAAAAAAGTGCAAGAGCTATTCAAACCCTTTTTGCTGGGCAAGTAGGACCTGTAAATCTACACAATATATAGTTTAAAGTTTGAGTCTATCATATTAGGTTTTGGATTTATAGCTGTTTTTGTGTCTATTGCTTCAAAAGCATTTTCACATAATTTGTGTTTTCTGAAGAAACTGCAAGAGATATCTAACCCATACTTTCTGTGCAAGAGGGGCTTGTACATCTGCACAACATGTCTTTTAAAGTTTGAACCTATCTTATTGCATTTTTGAGTTATAGCAGTTTTTACTGTTTTATTGCTCCAAAAGCCTTTTCAGCCCATGAACAGTTGTTTGTGAGTTTTGAAAAAAAGTGCAAGAGCTATTCAAACCCTTTTTGCTGGGCAAGTAGGACCTGTAAATTTGCACAATATATAGTTTAAAGTTTGAGTCTATCATATTGGGTTTTGGATTTATAGCTGTTTTTGTGTCTATTGCTTCAAAAGCATTTTCACATAATTTGTGTTTTCTGAAGAAACTGCAAGAGATATCTAACCCATACTTTCTGTGCAAGAGGGGCTTGTACATCTGCACAACATGTCTTTTAAAGTTTGAACCTATCTTATTGCATTTTTGAGTTATAGCAGTTTTTACTGTTTTATTGCTCCAAAAGCCTTTTCAGCCCATGAACAGTTGTTTGTGAGTTTTGAAAAAAAGTGCCAGAGCTATTCAAACCCTTTTTGCTGGGCAAGTAGGACCTGTAAATCTACACAATATATAGTTTAAAGTTTGAGTCTATCATATTAGGTTTTGGATTCATAGCTGTTTTTGTGTCTATTGCTTCAAAAAGCATTTTCACATAATTTGTGTTTTCTGAAGAAACTGTCTGCGACAAGTTGGCCACTGTCCAGGGTGTACCCCGCCTAAGGCCCGAAGTCACTGGGATAGGCTCCAGTCACCCGCGACCCCGAAAGGGAACAAGCGGTAGAAAATGGATGGATGGATGAAGAAACTGCAAGAGATATATAACCCATACTTTCTGTGCAAGAGGGGCTTCTACATCTGCACAACATGTCTTTTAAAGTTTGAACCTATCTTATTGCATTTTTGAGTTATATCAGTTTTTACTGTTTTATTGCTCCAAAAGCCTTTTCAGCCCATGAACAGTTGTTTGTGAGTTTTGAAAAAAAGTGCCAGAGCTATTCAAACCCTTTTTGCTGGGCAAGTAGGACCTGTAAATCTACACAATATATAGTTTAAAGTTTGAGTCTATCATATTAGGTTTTGGATTTATAGCTGTTTTTGTGTCTATTGCTTCAAAAGCATTTTCACATAATTTGTGTTTTCTGAAGAAACTGCAAGAGATATCTAACCCATACTTTCTGTGCAAGAGGGGCTTGTACATCTGCACAACATGTCTTTTAAAGTTTGAACCTATCTTATTGCATTTTTGAGTTATAGCAGTTTTTACTGTTTTATTGCTCCAAAAGCCTTTTCAGCCCATGAACAGTTGTTTGTGAGTTTTGAAAAAAAGTGCAAGAGCTATTCAAACCCTTTTTGCTGGGCAAGTAGGACCTGTAAATCTACACAATATATAGTTTAAAGTTTGAGTCTATCATATTAGGTTTTGGATTTATAGCTGTTTTTGTGTCTATTGCTTCAAAAGCATTTTCACATAATTTGTGTTTTCTGAAGAAACTGCAAGAGATATCTAAACCATACTTTCTGTGCAAGAGGGGCTTGTACATCTGCACAACATGTCTTTTAAAGTTTGAACCTATCTTATTGCATTTTTGAGTTATAGCAGTTTTTACTGTTTTATTGCTCCAAAAGCCTTTTCAGCCCATGAACAGTTGTTTGTGAGTTTTGAAAAAAAGTGCAAGAGCTATTCAAACCCTTTTTGCTGGGCAAGTAGGACCTGTAAATTTGCACAATATATAGTTTAAAGTTTGAGTCTATCATATTGGGTTTTGGATTTATAGCTGTTTTTGTGTCTATTGCTTCAAAAGCATTTTCACATAATTTGTGTTTTCTGAAGAAACTGCAAGAGATATCTAACCCATACTTTCTGTGCAAGAGGGGCTTGTACATCTGCACAACATGTCTTTTAAAGTTTGAACCTATCTTATTGCATTTTTGAGTTATAGCAGTTTTTACTGTTTTATTGCTCCAAAAGCCTTTTCAGCCCATGAACAGTTGTTTGTGAGTTTTGAAAAAAAGTGCCAGAGCTATTCAAACCCTTTTTGCTGGGCAAGTAGGACCTGTAAATCTACACAATATATAGTTTAAAGTTTGAGTCTATCATATTAGGTTTTGGATTCATAGCTGTTTTTGTGTCTATTGCTTCAAAAAGCATTTTCACATAATTTGTGTTTTCTGAAGAAACTGCAAGAGATATATAACCCATACTTTCTGTGCAAGAGGGGCTTCTACAACTGCACAACATGTCTTTTAAAGTTTGAACCTATCTTATTGCAATTTAGAGTTATAGCAGTTTTTACTGTTTTATTGCTCCAAAAGCCTTTTCAGCCCATGAACAGTTGTTTGTGAGTTTTGAAAAAAAGTGCAAGAGCTATTCAAACCCTTTTTGCTGGGCAAGTAGGACCTGTAAATCTACACAATATATAGTTTAAAGTTTGAGTCTATCATATTAGGTTTTGGATTTATAGCTGTTTTTGTGTCTATTGCTTCAAAAGCATTTTCACATAATTTGTGTTTTCTGAAGAAACTGCAAGAGATATCTAACCCATACTTTCTGTGCAAGAGGGGCTTGTACATCTGCACAACATGTCTTTTAAAGTTTGAACCTATCTTATTGCATTTTTGAGTTATAGCAGTTTTTACTGTTTTATTGCTCCAAAAGCCTTTTCAGCCCATGAACAGTTGTTTGTGAGTTTTGAAAAAAAGTGCAAGAGCTATTCAAACCCTTTTTGCTGGGCAAGTAGGACCTGTAAATTTGCACAATATATAGTTTAAAGTTTGAGTCTATCATATTGGGTTTTGGATTTATAGCTGTTTTTGTGTCTATTGCTTCAAAAGCATTTTCACATAATTTGTGTTTTCTGAAGAAACTGCAAGAGATATCTAACCCATACTTTCTGTGCAAGAGGGGCTTGTACATCTGCACAACATGTCTTTTAAAGTTTGAACCTATCTTATTGCATTTTTGAGTTATAGCAGTTTTTACTGTTTTATTGCTCCAAAAGCCTTTTCAGCCCATGAACAGTTGTTTGTGAGTTTTGAAAAAAAGTGCCACAGCTATTCAAACCCTTTTTGCTGGGCAAGTAGGACCTGTCAATCTACACAATATATAGTTTAAAGTTTGAGTCTATCATATTAGGTTTTGGATTCATAGCTGTTTTTGTGTCTATTGCTTCAAAAAGCATTTTCACATAATTTGTGTTTTCTGAAGAAACTGCAAGAGATATATAACCCATACTTTCTGTGCAAGAGGGGCTTCTACATCTGCACAACATGTCTTTTAAAGTTTGAACCTATCTTATTGCATTTTTGAGTTATATCAGTTTTTACTGTTTTATTGCTCCAAAAGCCTTTTCAGCCCATGAACAGTTGTTTGTGAGTTTTGAAAAAAAGTGCCAGAGCTATTCAAACCCTTTTTGCTGGGCAAGTAGGACCTGTAAATTTACACAATATATAGTTTAAAGTTTGAGTCTATCATATTAGGTTTTGGATTTATAGCTGTTTTTGCGTCTATTGCTTCAAAAGCATTTTCACATAATTTGTGTTTTCTGAAGAAACTGCAAGAGATATCTAACCCATACTTTCTGTGCAAGAGGGGCTTGTACATCTGCACAACATGTCTTTTAAAGTTTGAACCTATCTTATTGCATTTTTGAGTTATAGCAGTTTTTACTGTTTTATTGCTCCAAAAGCCTTTTCAGTCCATGAACAGTTGTTTGTGAGTTTTGAAAAAAAGTGCCAGAGCTATTCAAACCCTTTTTGCTGGGCAAGTAGGACCTGTCAATCTACACAATATATAGTTTAAAGTTTGAGTCTATCATATTAGGTTTTGGATTCATAGCTGTTTTTGTGTCTATTGCTTCAAAAAGCATTTTCACATAATTTGTGTTTTCTGAAGAAACTGCAAGAGATATATAACCCATACTTTCTGTGCAAGAGGGGCTTCTACATCTGCACAACATGTCTTTTAAAGTTTGAACCTATCTTATTGCATTTTTGAGTTATATCAGTTTTTACTGTTTTATTGCTCCAAAAGCCTTTTCAGCCCATGAACAGTTGTTTGTGAGTTTTGAAAAAAAGTGCAAGAGCTATTCAAACCCTTTTTGCTGGGCAAGTAGGACCTGTAAATCTACACAATATATAGTTTAAAGTTTGAGTCTATCATATTAGGTTTTGGATTTATAGCTGTTTTTGTGTCTATTGCTTCAAAAGCATTTTCACATAATTTGTGTTTTCTGAAGAAACTGCAAGAGATATCTAACCCATACTTTCTGTGCAAGAGGGGCTTGTACATCTGCACAACATGTCTTTTAAAGTTTGAACCTATCTTATTGCATTTTTGAGTTATAGCAGTTTTTACTGTTTTATTGCTCCAAAAGCCTTTTCAGCCCATGAACAGTTTTGAGTTTAGAAAAAAAGTGCAAGAGCTATTCAAACCCTTTTTGCTGGGCAAGTAGGACCTGTAAATCTACAAAATATATTGTTTAAAGTTTGAGTCTATCATATTAGGTTTTGGATTTATAGCTGTTTTTGTGTCCATTGCTTCAAAAGCATTTTCACATAATTTGTGTTTTTTGAAGAAACTGCAAGAGATATCTAACCCATACTTTCTGTGCAAGAGGGGCTTGTACATCTGCACAACATGTCTTTTAAAGTTTGAACCTATCTTATTGCATTTTTGAGTTATAGCAGTTTTTACTGTTTTATTGCTCCAAAAGCCTTTTCAGCCCATGAACAGTTGTTTGTGAGTTTTGAAAAAAAGTGCAAGAGCTATTCAAACCCTTTTTGCTGGGCAAGTAGGACCTGTAAATCTACACAATATATAGTTTAAAGTTTGAGTCTATCATATTAGGTTTTGGATTTATAGCTGTTTTTGTGTCTATTGCTTCAAAAGCATTTTCACATAATTTGTGTTTTCTGAAGAAACTGCAAGAGATATCTAACCCATACTTTCTGTGCAAGAGGGGCTTGTACAGCTGCACAACATGTCTTTTAAAGTTTGAACCTATCTTATTGCATTTTTGAGTTATAGCAGTTTTTACTGTTTTATTGCTCCAAAAGCCTTTTCAGCCCATGAACAGTTGTTTGTGAGTTTTGAAAAAAAGTGCAAGAGCTATTCAAACCCTTTTTGCTGGGCAAGTAGGACCTGTAAATCTACACAATATATAGTTTAAAGTTTGAGTCTATCATATTAGGTTTTGGATTTATAGCTGTTTTTGTGTCCATTGCTTCAAAAGCATTTTCACATAATTTGTGTTTTCTGAAGAAACTACAAGAGATATCTAACCCATACTTTCTGTGCAAGAGGGGCTTGTACATCTGCACAACATGTCTTTTAAAGTTTGAACCTATCTTATTGCATTTTTGAGTTATAGCAGTTTTTACTGTTTTATTGCTCCAAAAGCCTTTTCAGCCCATGAACAGTTGTTTGTGAGTTTTGAAAAAAAGTGCAAGAGCTATTCAAACCCATTTGCTGGGCAAGTAGGACCTGTAAATTTACACAATATATAGTTTAAAGTTTGAGTCTATCATATTAGGTTTTGGATTTATAGCTGTTTTTGTGTCTATTGCTTCAAAAAGCATTTTCACATAATTTGTGTTTTCTGAAGAAACTGCAAGAGATATATAACCCATACTTTCTGTGCAAGAGGGGCTTCTACATCTGCACAACATGTCTTTTAAAGTTTGAACTATCTTATTGCAATTTAGAGTTATAGCAGTTTTTACTGTTTTATTGCTCCAAAAGCCTTTTCAGCCCATGAACAGTTGTTTGTGAGTTTTGAAAAAAAGTGCCAGAGCTATTCAAACCCTTTTTGCTGGGCAAGTAGGACCTGTAAATCTACACAATATATTGTTTAAAGTTTGAGTCTATCATATTAGGTTTTGGATTCATAGCTGTTTTTGTGTCTATTGCTTCAAAAAGCATTTTCACATAATTTGTGTTTTCTGAAGAAACTGCAAGAGATATATAACCCATACTTTCTGTGCAAGAGGGGCTTCTACATCTGCACAACATGTCTTTTAAAGTTTGAACCTATCTTATTGCAATTTAGAGTTATAGCAGTTTTTACTGTTTTATTGCTCCAAAAGCCTTTTCAGCCCATGAACAGTTGTTTGTGAGTTTTGAAAAAAAGTGCCAGAGCTATTCAAACCCTTTTTGCTGGGCAAGTAGGACCTGTAAATCTACACAATATATAGTTTAAAGTTTGAGTCTATCATATTAGGTTTTGGATTTATAGCTGTTTTTGTGTCTATTGCTTCAAAAGCATTTTCACATAATTTGTGTTTTCTGAAGAAACTGCAAGAGATATCTAACCCATACTTTCTGTGCAAGAGGGGCTTGTACATCTGCACAACATGTCTTTTAAAGTTTGAACCTATCTTATTGCATTTTTGAGTTATATCAGTTTTTACTGTTTTATTGCTCCAAAAGCCTTTTCAGCCCATGAACAGTTGTTTGTGAGTTTTGAAAAAAAGTGCCAGAGCTATTCAAACCCTTTTTGCTGGGCAAGTAGGACCTGTAAATTTACACAATATATAGTTTAAAGTTTGAGTCTATCATATTAGGTTTTGGATTTATAGCTGTTTTTGTGTCTATTGCTTCAAAAGCATTTTCACATAATTTGTGTTTTCTGAAGAAACTGCAAGAGATATCTAACCCATACTTTCTGTGCAAGAGGGGCTTGTACATCTGCACAACATGTCTTTTAAAGTTTGAACCTATCTTATTGCATTTTTGAGTTATATCAGTTTTTACTGTTTTATTGCTCCAAAAGCCTTTTCAGCCCATGAACAGTTGTTTGTGAGTTTTGAAAAAAAGTGCCAGAGCTATTCAAACCCTTTTTGCTGGGCAAGTAGGACCTGTAAATCTACACAATATATAGTTTAAAGTTTGAGTCTATCATATTAGGTTTTGGATTTATAGCTGTTTTTGTGTCTATTGCTTCAAAAGCATTTTCACATAATTTGTGTTTTCTGAAGAAACTGCAAGAGATATCTAACCCATACTTTCTGTGCAAGAGGGGCTTCTACATCTGCACAACATGTCTTTTAAAGTTTGAACCTATCTTATTGCATTTTTGAGTTATATCAGTTTTTACTGTTTTATTGCTCCAAAAGCCTTTTCAGCCCATGAACAGTTGTTTGTGAGTTTTGAAAAAAAGTGCCAGAGCTATTCAAACCCTTTTTGCTGGGCAAGTAGGACCTGTAAATCTACACAATATATAGTTTAAAGTTTGAGTCTATCATATTAGGTTTTGGATTTATAACTGTTTTTGTGTCTATTGCTTCAAAAGCATTTTCACATAATTTGTGTTTTCTGAAGAAACTGCAAGAGATATCTAACCCATACTTTCTGTGCAAGAGGGGCTTGTACATCTGCACAACATGTCTTTTAAAGTTTGAACCTATCTTATTGCATTTTTGAGTTATAGCAGTTTTTACTGTTTTATTGCTCCAAAAGCCTTTTCAGCCCATGAACAGTTTGTGAGTTTAGAAAAAAAGTGCAAGAGCTATTCAAACCCTTTTTGCTGGGCAAGTAGGACCTGTCAATCTACACAATATATAGTTTAAAGTTTGAGTCTATCATATTAGGTTTTGGATTCATAGCTGTTTTTGTGTCTATTGCTTCAAAAAGCATTTTCACATAATTTGTGTTTTCTGAAGAAACTGCAAGAGATATATAACCCATACTTTCTGTGCAAGAGGGGCTTCTACATCTGCACAACATGTCTTTTAAAGTTTGAACCTATCTTATTGCATTTTTGAGTTATATCAGTTTTTACTGTTTTATTGCTCCAAAAGCCTTTTCAGCCCATGAACAGTTGTTTGTGAGTTTTGAAAAAAAGTGCCAGAGCTATTCAAATCCTTTTTGCTGGGCAAGTAGGACCTGTAAATCTACACAATATATAGTTTAAAGTTTGAGTCTATCATATTAGGTTTTGGATTTATAGCTGTTTTTGTGTCTATTGCTTCAAAAGCATTTTCACATAATTTGTGTTTTCTGAAGAAACTGCAAGAGATATCTAACCCATACTTTCTGTGCAAGAGGGGCTTGTACATCTGCACAACATGTCTTTTAAAGTTTGAACCTATCTTATTGCATTTTTGAGTTATAGCAGTTTTTACTGTTTTATTGCTCCAAAAGCCTTTTCAGCCCATGAACAGTTGTTTGTGAGTTTTGAAAAAAAGTGCAAGAGCTATTCAAACCCTTTTTGCTGGGCAAGTAGGACCTGTAAATTTGCACAATATATAGTTTAAAGTTTGAGTCTATCATATTGGGTTTTGGATTTATAGCTGTTTTTGTGTCTATTGCTTCAAAAGCATTTTCACATAATTTGTGTTTTCTGAAGAAACTGCAAGAGATATCTAACCCATACTTTCTGTGCAAGAGGGGCTTCTACAGCTGCACAACATGTCTTTTAAAGTTTGAACCTATCTTATTGCATTTTTGAGTTATAGCAGTTTTTACTGTTTTATTGCTCCAAAAGCCTTTTCAGCCCATGAACAGTTGTTTGTGAGTTTTGAAAAAAAGTGCCAGAGCTATTCAAACCCTTTTTGCTGGGCAAGTAGGACCTGTAAATCTACACAATATATAGTTTAAAGTTTGAGTCTATCATATTAGGTTTTGGATTCATAGCTGTTTTTGTGTCTATTGCTTCAAAAAGCATTTTCACATAATTTGTGTTTTCTGAAGAAACTGTCTGCGACAAGTTGGCCACTGTCCAGGGTGTACCCCGCCTAAGGCCCGAAGTCACTGGGATAGGCTCCAGTCACCCGCGACCCCGAAAGGGAACAAGCGGTAGAAAATGGATGGATGGATGAAGAAACTGCAAGAGATATATAACCCATACTTTCTGTGCAAGAGGGGCTTCTACATCTGCACAACATGTCTTTTAAAGTTTGAACCTATCTTATTGCATTTTTGAGTTATATCAGTTTTTACTGTTTTATTGCTCCAAAAGCCTTTTCAGCCCATGAACAGTTGTTTGTGAGTTTTGAAAAAAAGTGCCAGAGCTATTCAAACCCTTTTTGCTGGGCAAGTAGGACCTGTAAATCTACACAATATATAGTTTAAAGTTTGAGTCTATCATATTAGGTTTTGGATTTATAGCTGTTTTTGTGTCTATTGCTTCAAAAGCATTTTCACATAATTTGTGTTTTCTGAAGAAACTGCAAGAGATATCTAACCCATACTTTCTGTGCAAGAGGGGCTTGTACATCTGCACAACATGTCTTTTAAAGTTTGAACCTATCTTATTGCATTTTTGAGTTATAGCAGTTTTTACTGTTTTATTGCTCCAAAAGCCTTTTCAGCCCATGAACAGTTTGTGAGTTTAGAAAAAAAGTGCAAGAGCTATTCAAACCCTTTTTGCTGGGCAAGTAGGACCTGTAAATCTACAAAATATATTGTTTAAAGTTTGAGTCTATCATATTAGGTTTTGGATTTATAGCTGTTTTTGTGTCCATTGCTTCAAAAGCATTTTCACATAATTTGTGTTTTTTGAAGAAACTGCAAGAGATATCTAACCCATACTTTCTGTGCAAGAGGGGCTTGTACATCTGCACAACATGTCTTTTAAAGTTTGAACCTATCTTATTGCATTTTTGAGTTATAGCAGTTTTTACTGTTTTATTGCTCCAAAAGCCTTTTCAGCCCATGAACAGTTGTTTGTGAGTTTTGAAAAAAAGTGCAAGAGCTATTCAAACCCTTTTTGCTGGGCAAGTAGGACCTGTAAATCTACACAATATATAGTTTAAAGTTTGAGTCTATCATATTAGGTTTTGGATTTATAGCTGTTTTTGTGTCTATTGCTTCAAAAGCATTTTCACATAATTTGTGTTTTCTGAAGAAACTGCAAGAGATATCTAACCCATACTTTCTGTGCAAGAGGGGCTTGTACAGCTGCACAACATGTCTTTTAAAGTTTGAACCTATCTTATTGCATTTTTGAGTTATAGCAGTTTTTACTGTTTTATTGCTCCAAAAGCCTTTTCAGCCCATGAACAGTTGTTTGTGAGTTTTGAAAAAAAGTGCAAGAGCTATTCAAACCCATTTGCTGGGCAAGTAGGACCTGTAAATTTACACAATATATAGTTTAAAGTTTGAGTCTATCATATTAGGTTTTGGATTTATAGCTGTTTTTGTGTCTATTGCTTCAAAAGCATTTTCACATAATTTGTGTTTTCTGAAGAAACTGCAAGAGATATCTAACCCATACTTTCTGTGCAAGAGGGGCTTGTACAGCTGCACAACATGTCTTTTAAAGTTTGAACCTATCTTATTGCATTTTTGAGTTGTAGCAGTTTTTACTGTTTTATTGCTCCAAAAGCCTTTTCAGCCCATGAACAGTTGTTTGTGAGTTTTGAAAAAAAGTGCCAGAGCTATTCAAACCCTTTTTGCTGGGCAAGTAGGACCTGTAAATCTACACAATATATAGTTTAAAGTTTGAGTCTATCATATTAGGTTTTGGATTCATAGCTGTTTTTGTGTCTATTGCTTCAAAAAGCATTTTCACATAATTTGTGTTTTCTGAAGAAACTGCAAGAGATATATAACCCATACTTTCTGTGCAAGAGGGGCTTCTACATCTGCACAACATGTCTTTTAAAGTTTGAACCTATCTTATTGCAATTTAGAGTTATATCAGTTTTTACTGTTTTATTGCTCCAAAAGCCTTTTCAGCCCATGAACAGTTGTTTGTGAGTTTTGAAAAAAAGTGCCAGAGCTATTCAAACCCTTTTTGCTGGGCAAGTAGGACCTGTAAATCTACACAATATATAGTTTAAAGTTTGAGTCTATCATATTAGGTTTTGGATTTATAGCTGTTTTTGTGTCTATTGCTTCAAAAGCATTTTCACATAATTTGTGTTTTCTGAAGAAACTGCAAGAGATATCTAACCCATACTTTCTGTGCAAGAGGGGCTTGTACATCTGCACAACATGTCTTTTAAAGTTTGAACCTATCTTATTGCATTTTTGAGTTATAGCAGTTTTTACTGTTTTATTGCTCCAAAAGCCTTTTCAGCCCATGAACAGTTTGTGAGTTTTGAAAAAAAGTGCCAGAGCTATTCAAACCCTTTTTGCTGGGCAAGTAGGACCTGTAAATCTACACAATATATAGTTTAAAGTTTGAGTCTATCATATTAGGTTTTGGATTTATAGCTGTTTTTGTGTCTGTTGCTTCAAAAGCATTTTCACATAATTTGTGTTTTCTGAAGAAACTGCAAGAGATATCTAACCCATACTTTCTGTGCAAGAGGGGCTTGTACATCTGCACAACATGTCTTTTAAAGTTTGAACCTATCTTATTGCATTTTTGAGTTATAGCAGTTTTTACTGTTTTATTGCTCCAAAAGCCTTTTCAGCCCATGAACAGTTGTTTGTGAGTTTTGAAAAAAAGTGCAAGAGCTATTCAAACCCTTTTTGCTGGGCAAGTAGGACCTGTAAATCTACACAATATATAGTTTAAAGTTTGAGTCTATCATATTAGGTTTTGGATTTATAGCTGTTTTTGTGTCTATTGCTTCAAAAGCATTTTCACATAATTTGTGTTTTCTGAAGAAACTGCAAGAGATATCTAACCCATACTTTCTGTGCAAGAGGGGCTTGTACATCTGCACAACATGTCTTTTAAAGTTTGAACCTATCTTATTGCATTTTTGAGTTATAGCAGTTTTTACTGTTTTATTGCTCCAAAAGCCTTTTCAGCCCATGAACAGTTTGTGAGTTTTGAAAAAAAGTGCCAGAGCTATTCAAACCCTTTTTGCTGGGCAAGTAGGACCTGTAAATCTACGCAATATATAGTTTAAAGTTTGAGTCTATCATATTAGGTTTTGGATTTATAGCTGTTTTTGTGTCTATTGCTTCAAAAGCATTTTCACATAATTTGTGTTTTCTGAAGAAACTGCAAGAGATATCTAACCCATACTTTCTGTGCAAGAGGGGCTTGTACATCTGCACAACATGTCTTTTAAAGTTTGAACCTATCTTATTGCATTTTTGAGTTATAGCAGTTTTTACTGTTTTATTGCTCCAAAAGCCTTTTCAGCCCATGAACAGTTTGTGAGTTTTGAAAAAAAGTGCAAGAGCTATTCAAACCCTTTTTGCTGGGCAAGTAGGACCTGTAAATCTACACAATATATAGTTTAAAGTTTGAGTCTATCATATTAGGTTTTGGATTTATAGCTGTTTTTGTGTCTATTGCTTCAAAAGCATTTTCACATAATTTGTGTTTTCTGAAGAAACTGCAAGAGATATCTAACCCATACTTTCTGTGCAAGAGGGGCTTGTACAGCTGCACAACATGTCTTTTAAAGTTTGAACCTATCTTATTGCATTTTTGAGTTATAGCAGTTTTTACTGTTTTATTGCTCCAAAAGCCTTTTCAGCCCATGAACAGTTGTTTGTGAGTTTTGAAAAAAAGTGCAAGAGCTATTCAAACCCATTTGCTGGGCAAGTAGGACCTGTAAATTTACACAATATATAGTTTAAAGTTTGAGTCTATCATATTAGGTTTTGGATTTATAGCTGTTTTTGTGTCTATTGCTTCAAAAGCATTTTCACATAATTTGTGTTTTCTGAAGAAACTGCAAGAGATATCTAACCCATACTTTCTGTGCAAGAGGGGCTTGTACATCTGCACAACATGTCTTTTAAAGTTTGAACCTATCTTATTGCATTTTTGAGTTGTAGCAGTTTTTACTGTTTTATTGCTCCAAAAGCCTTTTCAGCCCATGAACAGTTGTTTGTGAGTTTTGAAAAAAAGTGCCAGAGCTATTCAAACCCTTTTTGCTGGGCAAGTAGGACCTGTAAATATACACAATATATAGTTTAAAGTTTGAGTCTATCATATTAGGTTTTGGATTCATAGCTGTTTTTGTGTCTATTGCTTCAAAAAGCATTTTCACATAATTTGTGTTTTCTGAAGAAACTGCAAGAGATATATAACCCATACTTTCTGTGCAAGAGGGGCTTCTACATCTGCACAACATGTCTTTTAAAGTTTGAACCTATCTTATTGCAATTTAGAGTTATAGCAGTTTTTACTGTTTTATTGCTCCAAAAGCCTTTTCAGCCCATGAACAGTTGTTTGTGAGTTTTGAAAAAAAGTGCCAGAGCTATTCAAACCATTTTTGCTGGGCAAGTAGGACCTGTAAATCTACACAATATATAGTTTAAAGTTTGAGTCTATCATATTAGGTTTTGGATTTATAGCTGTTTTTGTGTCTATTGCTTCAAAAGCATTTTCACATAATTTGTGTTTTCTGAAGAAACTGCAAGAGATATCTAACCCATACTTTCTGTGCAAGAGGGGCTTGTACATCTGCACAACATGTCTTTTAAAGTTTGAACCTATCTTATTGCATTTTTGAGTTATAGCAGTTTTTACTGTTTTATTGC
The DNA here is from genome assembly GCF_026437365.1 of Eucyclogobius newberryi. Taxonomy (NCBI): domain Eukaryota; kingdom Metazoa; phylum Chordata; class Actinopteri; order Gobiiformes; family Gobiidae; genus Eucyclogobius; species Eucyclogobius newberryi. The sequence goes on from NW_027315823.1 coordinate 34,228,068, forward strand.
TCCAAAAGCCTTTTCAGCCCATGAACAGTTTGTGAGTTTTGAAAAAAAGTGCCAGAGCTATTCAAACCCTTTTTGCTGGGCAAGTAGGACCTGTAAATCTACACAATATATAGTTTAAAGTTTGAGTCTATCATATTAGGTTTTGGATTTATAGCTGTTTTTGTGTCTGTTGCTTCAAAAGCATTTTCACATAATTTGTGTTTTCTGAAGAAACTGCAAGAGATATCTAACCCATACTTTCTGTGCAAGAGGGGCTTGTACATCTGCACAACATGTCTTTTAAAGTTTGAACCTATCTTATTGCATTTTTGAGTTATAGCAGTTTTTACTGTTTTATTGCTCCAAAAGCCTTTTCAGCCCATGAACAGTTGTTTGTGAGTTTTGAAAAAAAGTGCAAGAGCTATTCAAACCCTTTTTGCTGGGCAAGTAGGACCTGTAAATCTACACAATATATAGTTTAAAGTTTGAGTCTATCATATTAGGTTTTGGATTTATAGCTGTTTTTGTGTCTATTGCTTCAAAAGCATTTTCACATAATTTGTGTTTTCTGAAGAAACTGCAAGAGATATCTAACCCATACTTTCTGTGCAAGAGGGGCTTGTACATCTGCACAACATGTCTTTTAAAGTTTGAACCTATCTTATTGCATTTTTGAGTTATAGCAGTTTTTACTGTTTTATTGCTCCAAAAGCCTTTTCAGCCCATGAACAGTTTGTGAGTTTTGAAAAAAAGTGCCAGAGCTATTCAAACCCTTTTTGCTGGGCAAGTAGGACCTGTAAATCTACACAATATATAGTTTAAAGTTTGAGTCTATCATATTAGGTTTTGGATTTATAGCTGTTTTTGTGTCTATTGCTTCAAAAGCATTTTCACATAATTTGTGTTTTCTGAAGAAACTGCAAGAGATATCTAACCCATACTTTCTGTGCAAGAGGGGCTTGTACATCTGCACAACATGTCTTTTAAAGTTTGAACCTATCTTATTGCATTTTTGAGTTATAGCAGTTTTTACTGTTTTATTGCTCCAAAAGCCTTTTCAGCCCATGAACAGTTTGTGAGTTTTGAAAAAAAGTGCAAGAGCTATTCAAACCCTTTTTGCTGGGCAAGTAGGACCTGTAAATCTACACAATATATAGTTTAAAGTTTGAGTCTATCATATTAGGTTTTGGATTTATAGCTGTTTTTGTGTCTATTGCTTCAAAAGCATTTTCACATAATTTGTGTTTTCTGAAGAAACTGCAAGAGATATCTAACCCATACTTTCTGTGCAAGAGGGGCTTGTACAGCTGCACAACATGTCTTTTAAAGTTTGAACCTATCTTATTGCATTTTTGAGTTGTAGCAGTTTTTACTGTTTTATTGCTCCAAAAGCCTTTTCAGCCCATGAACAGTTGTTTGTGAGTTTTGAAAAAAAGTGCCAGAGCTATTCAAACCCTTTTTGCTGGGCAAGTAGGACCTATAAATCTACACAATATATAGTTTAAAGTTTGAGTCTATCATATTAGGTTTTGGATTCATAGCTGTTTTTGTGTCTATTGCTTCAAAAAGCATTTTCACATAATTTGTGTTTTCTGAAGAAACTGCAAGAGATATCTAACCCATACTTTCTGTGCAAGAGGGGCTTCTACATCTGCACAACATGTCTTTTAAAGTTTGAACCTATCTTATTGCAATTTAGAGTTATAGCAGTTTTTACTGTTTTATTGCTCCAAAAGCCTTTTCAGCCCATGAACAGTTGTTTGTGAGTTTTGAAAAAAAGTGCCAGAGCTATTCAAACCCTTTTTGCTGGGCAAGTAGGACCTGTAAATCTACACAATATATAGTTTAAAGTTTGAGTCTATCATATTAGGTTTTGGATTTATAGCTGTTTTTGTGTCTATTGCTTCAAAAGCATTTTCACATAATTTGTGTTTTCTGAAGAAACTGCAAGAGATATCTAACCCATACTTTCTGTGCAAGAGGGGCTTGTACATCTGCACAACATGTCTTTTAAAGTTTGAACCTATCTTATTGCATTTTTGAGTTATAGCAGTTTTTACTGTTTTATTGCTCCAAAAGCCTTTTCAGCCCATGAACAGTTTGTGAGTTTTGAAAAAAAGTGCCAGAGCTATTCAAACCCTTTTTGCTGGGCAAGTAGGACCTGTAAATCTACACAATATATAGTTTAAAGTTTGAGTCTATCATATTAGGTTTTGGATTTATAGCTGTTTTTGTGTCTATTGCTTCAAAAGCATTTTCACATAATTTGTGTTTTCTGAAGAAACTGCAAGAGATATCTAACCCATACTTTCTGTGCAAGAGGGGCTTGTACATCTGCACAACATGTCTTTTAAAGTTTGAACCTATCTTATTGCATTTTTGAGTTATAGCAGTTTTTACTGTTTTATTGCTCCAAAAGCCTTTTCAGCCCATGAACAGTTGTTTGTGAGTTTTGAAAAAAAGTGCAAGAGCTATTCAAACCCTTTTTGCTGGGCAAGTAGGACCTGTAAATCTACACAATATATAGTTTAAAGTTTGAGTCTATCATATTAGGTTTTGGATTTATAGCTGTTTTTGTGTCTATTGCTTCAAAAGCATTTTCACATAATTTGTGTTTTCTGAAGAAACTGCAAGAGATATCTAACCCATACTTTCTGTGCAAGAGGGGCTTGTACATCTGCACAACATGTCTTTTAAAGTTTGAACCTATCTTATTGCATTTTTGAGTTATAGCAGTTTTTACTGTTTTATTGCTCCAAAAGCCTTTTCAGCCCATGAACAGTTGTTTGTGAGTTTTGAAAAAAAGTGCAAGAGCTATTCAAACCCTTTTTGCTGGGCAAGTAGGACCTGTAAATCTACACAATATATAGTTTAAAGTTTGAGTCTATCATATTAGGTTTTGGATTTATAGCTGTTTTTGTGTCTATTGCTTCAAAAGCATTTTCACATAATTTGTGTTTTCTGAAGAAACTGCAAGAGATATCTAACCCATACTTTCTGTGCAAGAGGGGCTTGTACATCTGCACAACATGTCTTTTAAAGTTTGAACCTATCTTATTGCATTTTTGAGTTATAGCAGTTTTTACTGTTTTATTGCTCCAAAAGCCTTTTCAGCCCATGAACAGTTTGTGAGTTTTGAAAAAAAGTGCCAGAGCTATTCAAACCCTTTTTGCTGGGCAAGTAGGACCTGTAAATCTACACAATATATAGTTTAAAGTTTGAGTCTATCATATTAGGTTTTGGATTTATAGCTGTTTTTGTGTCTATTGCTTCAAAAGCATTTTCACATAATTTGTGTTTTCTGAAGAAACTGCAAGAGATATCTAACCCATACTTTCTGTGCAAGAGGGGCTTGTACATCTGCACAACATGTCTTTTAAAGTTTGAACCTATCTTATTGCATTTTTGAGTTATAGCAGTTTTTACTGTTTTATTGCTCCAAAAGCCTTTTCAGCCCATGAACAGTTTGTGAGTTTTGAAAAAAAGTGCCAGAGCTATTCAAACCCTTTTTGCTGGGCAAGTAGGACCTGTAAATCTACACAATATATAGTTTAAAGTTTGAGTCTATCATATTAGGTTTTGGATTCATAGCTGTTTTTGTGTCTATTGCTTCAAAAGCATTTTCACATAATTTGTGTTTTCTGAAGAAACTGCAAGAGATATCTAACCCATACTTTCTGTGCAAGAGGGGCTTGTACATCTGCACAACATGTCTTTTAAAGTTTGAACCTATCTTATTGCATTTTTGAGTTATAGCAGTTTTTACTGTTTTATTGCTCCAAAAGCCTTTTCAGCCCATGAACAGTTGTTTGTGAGTTTTGAAAAAAAGTGCCAGAGCTATTCAAACCCTTTTTGCTGGGCAAGTAGGACCTGTCAATCTACACAATATATAGTTTAAAGTTTGAGTCTATCATATTAGGTTTTGGATTCATAGCTGTTTTTGTGTCTATTGCTTCAAAAAGCATTTTCACATAATTTGTGTTTTCTGAAGAAACTGCAAGAGATATCTAACCCATACTTTCTGTGCAAGAGGGGCTTGTACATCTGCACAACATGTCTTTTAAAGTTTGAACCTATCTTATTGCATTTTTGAGTTATAGCAGTTTTTACTGTTTTATTGCTCCAAAAGCCTTTTCAGTCCATGAACAGTTGTTTGTGAGTTTTGAAAAAAAGTGCAAGAGCTATTCAAACCCTTTTTGCTGGGCAAGTAGGACCTGTAAATCTACACAATATATAGTTTAAAGTTTGAGTCTATCATATTAGGTTTTGGATTTATAGCTGTTTTTATGTCTATTGCTTCAAAAGCATTTTCACATAATTTATGTTTTCTGAAGAAACTGCAAGAGATATCTAACCCATACTTTCTGTGCAAGAGGGGCTTGTACATCTGCACAACATGTCTTTTAAAGTTTGAACCTATCTTATTGCATTTTTGAGTTATAGCAGTTTTTACTGTTTTATTGCTCCAAAAGCCTTTTCAGCCCATGAACAGTTGTTTGTGAGTTTTGAAAAAAAGTGCAAGAGCTATTCAAACCCTTTTTGCTGGGCAAGTAGGACCTGTAAATCTACACAATATATAGTTTAAAGTTTGAGTCTATCATATTAGGTTTTGGATTTATAGCTGTTTTTGTGTCTATTGCTTCAAAAGCATTTTCACATAATTTGTGTTTTCTGAAGAAACTGCAAGAGATATCTAACCCATACTTTCTGTGCAAGAGGGGCTTCTACATCTGCACAACATGTCTTTTAAAGTTTGAACCTATCTTATTGCATTTTTGAGTTATATCAGTTTTTACTGTTTTATTGCTCCAAAAGCCTTTTCAGCCCATGAACAGTTGTTTGTGAGTTTTGAAAAAAAGTGCCAGAGCTATTCAAACCCTTTTTGCTGGGCAATTAGGACCTGTCAATCTACACAATATATAGTTTAAAGTTTGAGTCTATCATATTAGGTTTTGGATTCATAGCTGTTTTTGTGTCTATTGCTTCAAAAAGCATTTTCACATAATTTGTGTTTTCTGAAGAAACTGCAAGAGATATATAACCCATACTTTCTGTGCAAGAGGGGCTTCTACATCTGCACAACATGTCTTTTAAAGTTTGAACCTATCTTATTGCATTTTTGAGTTATAGCAGTTTTTACTGTTTTATTGCTCCAAAAGCCTTTTCAGCCCATGAACAGTTGTTTGTGAGTTTTGAAAAAAAGTGCAAGAGCTATTCAAACCCTTTTTGCTGGGCAAGTAGGACCTGTAAATCTACACAATATATAGTTTAAAGTTTGAGTCTATCATATTAGGTTTTGGATTTATAGCTGTTTTTGTGTCTATTGCTTCAAAAGCATTTTCACATAATTTGTGTTTTCTGAAGAAACTGCAAGAGATATCTAACCCATACTTTCTGTGCAAGAGGGGCTTGTACAGCTGCACAACATGTCTTTTAAAGTTTGAACCTATCTTATTGCATTTTTGAGTTATAGCAGTTTTTACTGTTTTATTGCTCCAAAAGCCTTTTCAGCCCATGAACAGTTGTTTGTGAGTTTTGAAAAAAAGTGCAAGAGCTATTCAAACCCATCTGCTGGGCAAGTAGGACCTGTAAATTTACACAATATATAGTTTAAAGTTTGAGTCTATCATATTAGGTTTTGGATTTATAGCTGTTTTTGTGTCTATTGCTTCAAAAGCATTTTCACATAATTTGTGTTTTCTGAAGAAACTGCAAGAGATATCTAACCCATACTTTCTGTGCAAGAGGGGCTTGTACATCTGCACAACATGTCTTTTAAAGTTTGAACCTATCTTATTGCATTTTTGAGTTATAGCAGTTTTTACTGTTTTATTGCTCCAAAAGCCTTTTCAGCCCATGAACAGTTGTTTGTGAGTTTTGAAAAAAAGTGCCAGAGCTATTCAAACCCTTTTTGCTGGGCAAGTAGGACCTGTAAATCTACACAATATATAGTTTAAAGTTTGAGTCTATCATATTAGGTTTTGGATTCATAGCTGTTTTTGTGTCTATTGCTTCAAAAAGCATTTTCACATAATTTGTGTTTTCTGAAGAAACTGCAAGAGATATATAACCCATACTTTCTGTGCAAGAGGGGCTTGTACATCTGCACAACATGTCTTTTAAAGTTTGAACCTATCTTATTGCAATTTAGAGTTATAGCAGTTTTTACTGTTTTATTGCTCCAAAAGCCTTTTCAGCCCATGAACAGTTGTTTGTGAGTTTTGAAAAAAAGTGCCAGAGCTATTCAAACCCTTTTTGCTGGGCAAGTAGGACCTGTAAATCTACACAATATATAGTTTAAAGTTTGAGTCTATCATATTAGGTTTTGGATTTATAGCTGTTTTTGTGTCTATTGCTTCAAAAGCATTTTCACATAATTTGTGTTTTCTGAAGAAACTGCAAGAGATATCTAACCCATACTTTCTGTGCAAGAGGGGCTTGTACATCTGCACAACATGTCTTTTAAAGTTTGAACCTATCTTATTGCATTTTTGAGTTATAGCAGTTTTTACTTTTTTATTGCTCCAAAAGCCTTTTCAGCCCATGAACAGTCTGTGAGTTTTGAAAAAAAGTGCAAGAGCTATTCAAACCATTTTTGCTGGGCAAGTAGGACCTGTAAATCTACACAATATATAGTTTAACGTTTGAGTCTATCATATTAGGTTTTGGATTTATAGCTGTTTTTGTGTCTATTGCTTCAAAAGCATTTTCACATAATTTGTGTTTTCTGAAGAAACTGCAAGAGATATCTAACCCATACTTTCTGTGCAAGAGGGGCTTGTACATCTGCACAACATGTCTTTTAAAGTTTGAACCTATCTTATTGCATTTTTGAGTTATAGCAGTTTTTACTGTTTTATTGCTCCAAAAGCCTTTTCAGCCCATGAACAGTTTGTGAGTTTTGAAAAAAAGTGCCAGAGCTATTCAAACCCTTTTTGCTGGGCAAGTAGGACCTGTAAATCTACACAATATATAGTTTAAAGTTTGAGTCTATCATATTAGGTTTTGGATTTATAGCTGTTTTTGTGTCTATTGCTTCAAAAGCATTTTCACATAATTTGTGTTTTCTGAAGAAACTGCAAGAGATATCTAACCCATACTTTCTGTGCAAGAGGGGCTTGTACATCTGCACAACATGTCTTTTAAAGTTTGAACCTATCTTATTGCATTTTTGAGTTATAGCAGTTTTTACTGTTTTATTGCTCCAAAAGCCTTTTCAGCCCATGAACAGTTGTTTGTGAGTTTTGAAAAAAATTGCCAGAGCTATTCAAACCCTTTTTGCTGGGCAAGTAGGACCTGTAAATCTACACAATATATAGTTTAAAGTTTGAGTCTATCATATTTGGTTTTGGATTCATAGCTGTTTTTGTGTCTATTGCTTCAAAAAGCATTTTCACATAATTTGTGTTTTCTGAAGAAACTGCAAGAGATATATAACCCATACTTTCTGTGCAAGAGGGGCTTCTACATCTGCACAACATGTCTTTTAAAGTTTGAACCTATCTTATTGCATTTTTGAGTTATATCAGTTTTTACTGTTTTATTGCTCCAAAAGCCTTTTCAGCCCATGAACAGTTGTTTGTGAGTTTTGAAAAAAAGTGCCAGAGCTATTCAAACCCTTTTTGCTGGGCAAGTAGGACCTGTAAATCTACAAAATATATAGTTTAAAGTTTGAGTCTATCATATTAGGTTTTGGATTTATAGCTGTTTTTGTGTCTATTGCTTCAAAAGCATTTTCACATAATTTGTGTTTTCTGAAGAAACTGCAAGAGATATCTAACCCATACTTTCTGTGCAAGAGGGGCTTGTACATCTGCACAACATGTCTTTTAAAGTTTGAACCTATCTTATTGCATTTTTGAGTTATAGCAGTTTTTACTGTTTTATTGCTCCAAAAGCCTTTTCAGCCCATGAACAGTTTGTGAGTTTAGAAAAAAAGTGCAAGAGCTATTCAAACCCTTTTTGCTGGGCAAGTAGGACCTGTAAATCTACACAATATATAGTTTAAAGTTTGAGTCTATCATATTAGGTTTTGGATTTATAGCTGTTTTTGTGTCCATTGCTTCAAACGCATTTTCACATAATTTGTGTTTTTTGAAGAAACTGCAAGAGATATCTAACCCATACTTTCTGTGCAAGAGGGGCTTGTACATCTGCACAACATGTCTTTTAAAGTTTGAACCTATCTTATTGCATTTTTGAGTTATAGCAGTTTTTACTGTTTTATTGCTCCAAAAGCCTTTTCAGTCCATGAACAGTTGTTTGTGAGTTTTGAAAAAAAGTGCAAGAGCTATTCAAACCCTTTTTGCTGGGCAAGTAGGACCTGTAAATCTACACAATATATAGTTTAAAGTTTGAGTCTATCATATTAGGTTTTGGATTTATAGCTGTTTTTGTGTCCATTGCTTCAAAAGCATTTTCACATAATTTGTGTTTTCTGAAGAAACTGCAAGAGATATCTAACCCATACTTTCTGTGCAAGAGGGGCTTGTACATCTGCACAACATGTCTTTTAAAGTTTGAACCTATCTTATTGCATTTTTGAGTTATAGCAGTTTTTACTGTTTTATTGCTCCAAAAGCCTTTTCAGCCCATGAACAGTTGTTTGTGAGTTTTGAAAAAAAGTTCCAGAGCTATTCAAACCCTTTTTGCTGGGCAAGTAGGACCTGTCAATCTACACAATATATAGTTTAAAGTTTGAGTCTATCATATTAGGTTTTGGATTTATAGCTGTTTTTGTGTCTATTGCTTCAAAAGCATTTTCACATAATTTGTGTTTTCTGAAGAAACTGCAAGAGATATCTAACCCATACTTTCTGTGCAAGAGGGGATTGTACATCTGCACAACATGTCTTTTAAAGTTTGAACCTATCTTATTGAATTTTTGAGTTATAGCAGTTTTTACTGTTTTATTGCTCCAAAAGCCTTTTCAGCCCATGAACAGTTGTTTGTGAGTTTAGAAAAAAAGTGCCAGAGCTATTCAAACCCTTTTTGCTGGGCAAGTAGGACCTGTAAATCTACACAATATATAGTTTAAAGTTTGAGTCTATCATATTAGGTTTTGGATTTATAGCTGTTTTTGTGTCTATTGCTTCAAAAGCATTTTCACATAATTTGTGTTTTCTGAAGAAACTGCAAGAGATATCTAACCCATACTTTCTGTGCAAGAGGGGCTTGTACATCTGCACAACATGTCTTTTAAAGTTTGAACCTATCTTATTGCATTTTTGAGTTATAGCAGTTTTTACTGTTTTATTGCTCCAAAAGCCTTTTCAGCCCATGAACAGTTGTTTGTGAGTTTTGAAAAAAAGTGCCAGAGCTATTCAAACCCTTTTTGCTGGGCAAGTAGGACCTGTCAATCTACACAATATATAGTTTAAAGTTTGAGTCTATCATATTAGGTTTTGGATTCATAGCTGTTTTTGTGTCTATTGCTTCAAAAAGCATTTTCACATAATTTGTGTTTTCTGAAGAAACTGCAAGAGATATCTAACCCATACTTTCTGTGCAAGAGGGGCTTCTACATCTGCACAACATGTCTTTTAAAGTTTGAACCTATCTTATTGCATTTTTGAGTTATATCAGTTTTTACTGTTTTATTGCTCCAAAAGCCTTTTCAGCCCATGAACAGTTGTTTGTGAGTTTTGAAAAAAAGTGCCAGAGCTATTCAAACCCTTTTTGCTGGGCAAGTAGGACCTGTAAATCTACAAAATATATAGTTTAAAGTTTGAGTCTATCATATTAGGTTTTGGATTTATAGCTGTTTTTGTGTCTATTGCTTCAAAAGCATTTTCACATAATTTGTGTTTTCTGAAGAAACTGCAAGAGATATCTAACCCATACTTTCTGTGCAAGAGGGGCTTGTACATCTGCACAACATGTCTTTTAAAGTTTGAACCTATCTTATTGCATTTTTGAGTTATAGCAGTTTTTACTGTTTTATTGCTCCAAAAGCCTTTTCAGCCCATGAACAGTTTGTGAGTTTAGAAAAAAAGTGCAAGAGCTATTCAAACCCTTTTTGCTGGGCAGATAGGACCTGTAAATCTACACAATATATAGTTTAAAGTTTGAGTCTATCATATTAGGTTTTGGATTTATAGCTGTTTTTGTGTCCATTGCTTCAAAAGCATTTTCACATAATTTGTGTTTTCTGAAGAAACTGCAAGAGATATCTAACCCATACTTTCTGTGCAAGAGGGGCTTGTACATCTGCACAACATGTCTTTTAAAGTTTGAACCTATCTTATTGCATTTTTGAGTTATAGCAGTTTTTACTGTTTTATTGCTCCAAAAGCCTTTTCAGCCCATGAACAGTTGTTTGTGAGTTTTGAAAAAAAATGCAAGAGCTATTCAAACCCTTTTTGCTGGGCAAGTAGGACCTGTAAATCTACACAATATATAGTTTAAAGTTTGAGTCTATCATATTAGGTTTTGGATTTATAGCTGTTTTTGTGTCCATTGCTTCAAAAGCTTTTTCACATAATTTGTGTTTTTTGAAGAAACTGCAAGAGATATCTAACCCATACTTTCTGTGCAAGAGGGGCTTGTACATCTGCACAACATGTCTTTTAAAGTTTGAACCTATCTTATTGCATTTTTGAGTTATAGCAGTTTTTTACTGTTTTATTGCTCCAAAAGCCTTTTCAGCCCATGAACAGTTGTTTGTGAGTTTTGAAAAAAAGTGCAAGAGCTATTCAAACCCTTTTTGCTGGGCAAGTAGGACCTGTCAATCTACACAATATATAGTTTAAATTTTGAGTCTATCATATTAGGTTTTGGATTTATAGCTGTTTTTGTGTCTATTGCTTCAAAAGCATTTTCACATAATTTGTGTTTTCTGAAGAAACTGCAAGAGATATCTAACCCATACTTTCTGTGCAAGAGGGGATTGTACATCTGCACAACATGTCTTTTAAAGTTTGAACCTATCTTATTGCATTTTTGAGTTATAGCAGTTTTTACTGTTTTATTGCTCCAAAAGCCTTTTCAGCCCATGAACAGTTGTTTGTGAGTTTTGAAAAAAAGTGCCAGAGCTATTCAAACCCTTTTTGCTGGGCAAGTAGGACCTGTAAATCTACACAATATATAGTTTAAAGTTTGAGTCTATCATATTAGGTTTTGGATTTATAGCTGTTTTTGTGTCTATTGCTTCAAAAGCATTTTCACATAATTTGTGTTTTCTGAAGAAACTGCAAGAGATATCTAACCCATACTTTCTGTGCAAGAGGGGCTTGTACATCTGCACAACATGTCTTTTAAAGTTTGAACCTATCTTATTGCATTTTTGAGTTATAGCAGTTTTTACTTTTTTATTGCTCCAAAAGCCTTTTCAGCCCATGAACAGTCTGTGAGTTTTGAAAAAAAGTGCAAGAGCTATTCAAACCATTTTTGCTGGGCAAGTAGGACCTGTAAATCTACACAATATATAGTTTAACGTTTGAGTCTATCATATTAGGTTTTGGATTTATAGCTGTTTTTGTGTCTATTGCTTCAAAAGCATTTTCACATAATTTGTGTTTTCTGAAGAAACTGCAAGAGATATCTAACCCATACTTTCTGTGCAAGAGGGGCTTGTACATCTGCACAACATGTCTTTTAAAGTTTGAACCTATCTTATTGCATTTTTGAGTTATAGCAGTTTTTACTGTTTTATTGCTCCAAAAGCCTTTTCAGCCCATGAACAGTTTGTGAGTTTTGAAAAAAAGTGCCAGAGCTATTCAAACCCTTTTTGCTGGGCAAGTAGGACCTGTAAATCTACACAATATATAGTTTAAAGTTTGAGTCTATCATATTAGGTTTTGGATTTATAGCTGTTTTTGTGTCTATTGCTTCAAAAGCATTTTCACATAATTTGTGTTTTCTGAAGAAACTGCAAGAGATATCTAACCCATACTTTCTGTGCAAGAGGGGCTTGTACATCTGCACAACATGTCTTTTAAAGTTTGAACCTATCTTATTGCATTTTTGAGTTATAGCAGTTTTTACTGTTTTATTGCTCCAAAAGCCTTTTCAGCCCATGAACAGTTGTTTGTGAGTTTTGAAAAAAATTGCCAGAGCTATTCAAACCCTTTTTGCTGGGCAAGTAGGACCTGTAAATCTACACAATATATAGTTTAAAGTTTGAGTCTATCATATTTGGTTTTGGATTCATAGCTGTTTTTGTGTCTATTGCTTCAAAAAGCATTTTCACATAATTTGTGTTTTCTGAAGAAACTGCAAGAGATATATAACCCATACTTTCTGTGCAAGAGGGGCTTCTACATCTGCACAACATGTCTTTTAAAGTTTGAACCTATCTTATTGCATTTTTGAGTTATATCAGTTTTTACTGTTTTATTGCTCCAAAAGCCTTTTCAGCCCATGAACAGTTGTTTGTGAGTTTTGAAAAAAAGTGCCAGAGCTATTCAAACCCTTTTTGCTGGGCAAGTAGGACCTGTAAATCTACAAAATATATAGTTTAAAGTTTGAGTCTATCATATTAGGTTTTGGATTTATAGCTGTTTTTGTGTCTATTGCTTCAAAAGCATTTTCACATAATTTGTGTTTTCTGAAGAAACTGCAAGAGATATCTAACCCATACTTTCTGTGCAAGAGGGGCTTGTACATCTGCACAACATGTCTTTTAAAGTTTGAACCTATCTTATTGCATTTTTGAGTTATAGCAGTTTTTACTGTTTTATTGCTCCAAAAGCCTTTTCAGCCCATGAACAGTTTGTGAGTTTAGAAAAAAAGTGCAAGAGCTATTCAAACCCTTTTTGCTGGGCAGGTAGGACCTGTAAATCTACACAATATATAGTTTAAAGTTTGAGTCTATCATATTAGGTTTTGGATTTATAGCTGTTTTTGTGTCCATTGCTTCAAAAGCATTTTCACATAATTTGTGTTTTCTGAAGAAACTGCAAGAGATATCTAACCCATACTTTCTGTGCAAGAGGGGCTTGTACATCTGCACAACATGTCTTTTAAAGTTTGAACCTATCTTATTGCATTTTTGAGTTATAGCAGTTTTTACTGTTTTATTGCTCCAAAAGCCTTTTCAGTCCATGAACAGTTGTTTGTGAGTTTTGAAAAAAAGTGCAAGAGCTATTCAAACCCTTTTTGCTGGGCAAGTAGGACCTGTAAATCTACACAATATATAGTTTAAAGTTTGAGTCTATCATATTAGGTTTTGGATTTATAGCTGTTTTTGTGTCCATTGCTTCAAAAGCATTTTCACATAATTTGTGTTTTCTGAAGAAACTGCAAGAGATATCTAACCCATACTTTCTGTGCAAGAGGGGCTTGTACATCTGCACAACATGTCTTTTAAAGTTTGAACCTATCTTATTGCATTTTTGAGTTATAGCAGTTTTTACTGTTTTATTGCTCCAAAAGCCTTTTCAGCCCATGAACAGTTGTTTGTGAGTTTTGAAAAAAAGTTCCAGAGCTATTCAAACCCTTTTTGCTGGGCAAGTAGGACCTGTCAATCTACACAATATATAGTTTAAAGTTTGAGTCTATCATATTAGGTTTTGGATTTATAGCTGTTTTTGTGTCTATTGCTTCAAAAGCATTTTCACATAATTTGTGTTTTCTGAAGAAACTGCAAGAGATATCTAACCCATACTTTCTGTGCAAGAGGGGATTGTACATCTGCACAACATGTCTTTTAAAGTTTGAACCTATCTTATTGAATTTTTGAGTTATAGCAGTTTTTACTGTTTTATTGCTCCAAAAGCCTTTTCAGCCCATGAACAGTTGTTTGTGAGTTTAGAAAAAAAGTGCCAGAGCTATTCAAACCCTTTTTGCTGGGCAAGTAGGACCTGTAAATCTACACAATATATAGTTTAAAGTTTGAGTCTATCATATTAGGTTTTGGATTTATAGCTGTTTTTGTGTCTATTGCTTCAAAAGCATTTTCACATAATTTGTGTTTTCTGAAGAAACTGCAAGAGATATCTAACCCATACTTTCTGTGCAAGAGGGGCTTGTACATCTGCACAACATGTCTTTTAAAGTTTGAACCTATCTTATTGCATTTTTGAGTTATAGCAGTTTTTACTGTTTTATTGCTCCAAAAGCCTTTTCAGCCCATGAACAGTTGTTTGTGAGTTTTGAAAAAAAGTGCCAGAGCTATTCAAACCCTTTTTGCTGGGCAAGTAGGACCTGTCAATCTACACAATATATAGTTTAAAGTTTGAGTCTATCATATTAGGTTTTGGATTCATAGCTGTTTTTGTGTCTATTGCTTCAAAAAGCATTTTCACATAATTTGTGTTTTCTGAAGAAACTGCAAGAGATATCTAACCCATACTTTCTGTGCAAGAGGGGCTTCTACATCTGCACAACATGTCTTTTAAAGTTTGAACCTATCTTATTGCATTTTTGAGTTATATCAGTTTTTACTGTTTTATTGCTCCAAAAGCCTTTTCAGCCCATGAACAGTTGTTTGTGAGTTTTGAAAAAAAGTGCCAGAGCTATTCAAACCCTTTTTGCTGGGCAAGTAGGACCTGTAAATCTACAAAATATATAGTTTAAAGTTTGAGTCTATCATATTAGGTTTTGGATTTATAGCTGTTTTTGTGTCTATTGCTTCAAAAGCATTTTCACATAATTTGTGTTTTCTGAAGAAACTGCAAGAGATATCTAACCCATACTTTCTGTGCAAGAGGGGCTTGTACATCTGCACAACATGTCTTTTAAAGTTTGAACCTATCTTATTGCATTTTTGAGTTATAGCAGTTTTTACTGTTTTATTGCTCCAAAAGCCTTTTCAGCCCATGAACAGTTTGTGAGTTTAGAAAAAAAGTGCAAGAGCTATTCAAACCCTTTTTGCTGGGCAGATAGGACCTGTAAATCTACACAATATATAGTTTAAAGTTTGAGTCTATCATATTAGGTTTTGGATTTATAGCTGTTTTTGTGTCCATTGCTTCAAAAGCATTTTCACATAATTTGTGTTTTCTGAAGAAACTGCAAGAGATATCTAACCCATACTTTCTGTGCAAGAGGGGCTTGTACATCTGCACAACATGTCTTTTAAAGTTTGAACCTATCTTATTGCATTTTTGAGTTATAGCAGTTTTTACTGTTTTATTGCTCCAAAAGCCTTTTCAGCCCATGAACAGTTGTTTGTGAGTTTTGAAAAAAAATGCAAGAGCTATTCAAACCCTTTTTGCTGGGCAAGTAGGACCTGTAAATCTACACAATATATAGTTTAAAGTTTGAGTCTATCATATTAGGTTTTGGATTTATAGCTGTTTTTGTGTCCATTGCTTCAAAAGCTTTTTCACATAATTTGTGTTTTTTGAAGAAACTGCAAGAGATATCTAACCCATACTTTCTGTGCAAGAGGGGCTTGTACATCTGCACAACATGTCTTTTAAAGTTTGAACCTATCTTATTGCATTTTTGAGTTATAGCAGTTTTTACTGTTTTATTGCTCCAAAAGCCTTTTCAGCCCATGAACAGTTGTTTGTGAGTTTTGAAAAAAAGTGCAAGAGCTATTCAAACCCTTTTTGCTGGGCAAGTAGGACCTGTCAATCTACACAATATATAGTTTAAATTTTGAGTCTATCATATTAGGTTTTGGATTTATAGCTGTTTTTGTGTCTATTGCTTCAAAAGCATTTTCACATAATTTGTGTTTTCTGAAGAAACTGCAAGAGATATCTAACCCATACTTTCTGTGCAAGAGGGGATTGTACATCTGCACAACATGTCTTTTAAAGTTTGAACCTATCTTATTGCATTTTTGAGTTATAGCAGTTTTTACTGTTTTATTGCTCCAAAAGCCTTTTCAGCCCATGAACAGTTGTTTGTGAGTTTTGAAAAAAAGTGCCAGAGCTATTCAAACCCTTTTTGCTGGGCAAGTAGGACCTGTAAATCTACACAATATATAGTTTAAAGTTTGAGTCTATCATATTAGGTTTTGGATTTATAGCTGTTTTTGTGTCTATTGCTTCAAAAGCATTTTCACATAATTTGTGTTTTCTGAAGAAACTGCAAGAGATATCTAACCCATACTTTCTGTGCAAGAGGGGCTTGTACATCTGCACAACATGTCTTTTAAAGTTTGAACCTATCTTATTGCATTTTTGAGTTATAGCAGTTTTTACTGTTTTATTGCTCCAAAAGCCTTTTCAGCCCATGAACAGTTGTTTGTGAGTTTTGAAAAAAAGTGCCAGAGCTATTCAAACCCTTTTTGCTGGGCAAGTAGGACCTGTAAATCTACACAATATATAGTTTAAAGTTTGAGTCAATCATATTAGGTTTGGGATTTATAGCTGTTTTTGTGTCCATTGCTTCAAAAGCATTTTCACATAATTTGTGTTTTCTGAAGAAACTGCAAGAGATATCTAACCCATACTTTCTGTGCAAGAGGGGCTTGTACATCTGCACAACATGTCTTTTAAAGTTTGAACCTATCTTATTGCATTTTTGAATTATAGCAGTTTTTACTGTTTTATTGCTCTAAAAGCCTTTTCAGCCCATGAACAGTTGTTTGTGAGTTTTGAAAAAAAGTGCCAGAGCTATTCAAACCCTTTTTGCTGGGCGAGTAGGACCTGTAAATTTACACAAAGTATATTTTAAAGTTTGAGTCTATCATATTAGGTTTTGGATTTATAGCTGTTTTTGTGTCTATTGCTTCAAAAGCATTTTCACATAATTTGTGTTTTCTGAAGAAACTGCAAGAGATATCTAACCCATACTTTCTGTGCAAGAGGGGCTTGTACAGCTGCACAACATGTCTTTTAAAGTTTGAACCTATCTTATTGCATTTTTGAGTTATAGCAGTTTTTACTGTTTTATTGCTCCAAAAGCCTTTTCAGCCCATGAACAGTTGTTTGTGAGTTTTGAAAAAAAGTGCAAGAGCTATTCAAACCCTTTTTGCTGGGCAAGTAGGACCTGTAAATCTACACAATATATAGTTTAAAGTTTGAGTCTATCATATTAGGTTTTGGATTTATAGCTGTTTTTGTGTCTATTGCTTCAAAAGCATTTTCACATAATTTGTGTTTTCTGAAGAAACTGCAAGAGATATCTAACCCATACTTTCTGTGCAAGAGGGGCTTGTACATCTGCACAACATGTCTTTTAAAGTTTGAACCTATCTTATTGCATTTTTGAGTTATAGCAGTTTTTACTGTTTTATTGCTCCAAAAGCCTTTTCAGCCCATGAACAGTTGTTTGTGAGTTTTGAAAAAAATTGCCAGAGCTATTCAAACCCTTTTTGCTGGGCAAGTAGGACCTGTAAATCTACACAATATATAGTTTAAAGTTTGAGTCTATCATATTAGGTTTTGGATTCATAGCTGTTTTTGTGTCTATTGCTTCAAAAAGCATTTTCACATAATTTGTGTTTTCTGAAGAAACTGCAAGAGATATATAACCCATACTTTCTGTGCAAGAGGGGCTTCTACATCTGCACAACATGTCTTTTAAAGTTTGAACCTATCTTATTGCATTTTTGAGTTATAGCAGTTTTTACTGTTTTATTGCTCCAAAAGCCTTTTCAGCCCATGAACAGTTGTTTGTGAGTTTTGAAAAAAAGTGCCAGAGCTATTCAAACCCTTTTTGCTGGGCAAGTAGGACCTGTAAATCTACACAATATATAGTTTAAAGTTTGAGTCTATCATATTAGGTTTTGGATTTATAGCTGTTTTTGTGTCTATTGCTTCAAAAGCATTTTCACATAATTTGTGTTTTCTGAAGAAACTGCAAGAGATATCTAACCCATACTTTCTGTGCAAGAGGGGCTTCTACATCTGCACAACATGTCTTTTAAAGTTTGAACCTATCTTATTGCATTTTTGAGTTATAGCAGTTTTTACTGTTTTATTGCTCCAAAAGCCTTTTCAGCCCATGAACAGTTTGTGAGTTTAGAAAAAAAGTGCAAGAGCTATTCAAACCCTTTTTGCTCGGCAAGTAGGACCTGTAAATTTACACAATATATAGTTTAAAGTTTGAGTCTATCATATTAGGTTTTGGATTTATAGCTGTTTTTGTGTCTATTGCTTCAAAAGCATTTTCACATAATTTGTGTTTTCTGAAGAAACTGCAAGAGATATCTAACCCATACTTTCTGTGCAAGAGGGGCTTGTACATCTGCACAACATGTCTTTTAAAGTTTGAACCTATCTTATTGCATTTTTGAGTTATAGCAGTTTTTACTGTTTTATTGCTCCAAAAGCCTTTTCAGCCCATGAACAGTTGTTTGTGAGTTTTGAAAAAAAGTGCAAGAGCTATTCAAACCCTTTTTGCTGGGCAAGTAGGACCTGTCAATCTACACAATATATAGTTTAAATTTTGAGTCTATCATATTAGGTTTTGGATTTATAGCTGTTTTTGTGTCTATTGCTTCAAAAGCATTTTCACATAATTTGTGTTTTCTGAAGAAACTGCAAGAGATATCTAACCCATACTTTCTGTGCAAGAGGGGATTGTACATCTGCACAACATGTCTTTTAAAGTTTGAACCTATCTTATTGAATTTTTGAGTTATAGCAGTTTTTACTGTTTTATTGCTCCAAAAGCCTTTTCAGCCCATGAACAGTTGTTTGTGAGTTTTGAAAAAAAGTGCCAGAGCTATTCAAACCCTTTTTGCTGGGCAAGTAGGACCTGTAAATCTACACAATATATAGTTTAAAGTTTGAGTCTATCATATTAGGTTTTGGATTTATAGCTGTTTTTGTGTCTATTGCTTCAAAAGCATTTTCACATAATTTGTGTTTTCTGAAGAAACTGCAAGAGATATCTAACCCATACTTTCTGTGCAAGAGGGGCTTGTACATCTGCACAACATGTCTTTTAAAGTTTGAACCTATCTTATTGCATTTTTGAGTTATAGCAGTTTTTACTGTTTTATTGCTCCAAAAGCCTTTTCAGCCCATGAACAGTTGTTTGTGAGTTTTGAAAAAAAGTGCCAGAGCTATTCAAACCCTTTTTGCTGGGCAAGTAGGACCTGTAAATCTACACAATATATAGTTTAAAGTTTGAGTCAATCATATTAGGTTTGGGATTTATAGCTGTTTTTGTGTCCATTGCTTCAAAAGCATTTTCACATAATTTGTGTTTTCTGAAGAAACTGCAAGAGATATCTAACCCATACTTTCTGTGCAAGAGGGGCTTGTACATCTGCACAACATGTCTTTTAAAGTTTGAACCTATCTTATTGCATTTTTGAATTATAGCAGTTTTTACTGTTTTATTGCTCTAAAAGCCTTTTCAGCCCATGAACAGTTGTTTGTGAGTTTTGAAAAAAAGTGCCAGAGCTATTCAAACCCTTTTTGCTGGGCAAGTAGGACCTGTAAATTTACACAAAGTATATTTTAAAGTTTGAGTCTATCATATTAGGTTTTGGATTTATAGCTGTTTTTGTGTCTATTGCTTCAAAAGCATTTTCACATAATTTGTGTTTTCTGAAGAAACTGCAAGAGATATCTAACCCATACTTTCTGTGCAAGAGGGGCTTGTACAGCTGCACAACATGTCTTTTAAAGTTTGAACCTATCTTATTGCATTTTTGAGTTATAGCAGTTTTTACTGTTTTATTGCTCCAAAAGCCTTTTCAGCCCATGAACAGTTGTTTGTGAGTTTTGAAAAAAAGTGCAAGAGCTATTCAAACCCTTTTTGCTGGGCAAGTAGGACCTGTAAATCTACACAATATATAGTTTAAAGTTTGAGTCTATCATATTAGGTTTTGGATTTATAGCTGTTTTTGTGTCTATTGCTTCAAAAGCATTTTCACATAATTTGTGTTTTCTGAAGAAACTGCAAGAGATATCTAACCCATACTTTCTGTGCAAGAGGGGCTTGTACATCTGCACAACATGTCTTTTAAAGTTTGAACCTATCTTATTGCATTTTTGAGTTATAGCAGTTTTTACTGTTTTATTGCTCCAAAAGCCTTTTCAGCCCATGAACAGTTGTTTGTGAGTTTTGAAAAAAATTGCCAGAGCTATTCAAACCCTTTTTGCTGGGCAAGTAGGACCTGTAAATCTACACAATATATAGTTTAAAGTTTGAGTCTATCATATTAGGTTTTGGATTCATAGCTGTTTTTGTGTCTATTGCTTCAAAAAGCATTTTCACATAATTTGTGTTTTCTGAAGAAACTGCAAGAGATATATAACCCATACTTTCTGTGCAAGAGGGGCTTCTACATCTGCACAACATGTCTTTTAAAGTTTGAACCTATCTTATTGCATTTTTGAGTTATAGCAGTTTTTACTGTTTTATTGCTCCAAAAGCCTTTTCAGCCCATGAACAGTTGTTTGTGAGTTTTGAAAAAAAGTGCCAGAGCTATTCAAACCCTTTTTGCTGGGCAAGTAGGACCTGTAAATCTACACAATATATAGTTTAAAGTTTGAGTCTATCATATTAGGTTTTGGATTTATAGCTGTTTTTGTGTCTATTGCTTCAAAAGTTTTTTCACATAATTTGTGTTTTCTGAAGAAACTGCAAGAGATATCTAACCCATACTTTCTGTGCAAGAGGGGCTTGTACATCTGCACAACATGTCTTTTAAAGTTTGAACCTATCTTATTGCATTTTTGAGTTATAGCAGTTTTTACTGTTTTATTGCTCCAAAAGCCTTTTCAGCCCATGAACAGTTGTTTGTGAGTTTTGAAAAAAATTGCCAGAGCTATTCAAACCCTTTTTGCTGGGCAAGTAGGACCTGTAAATCTACACAATATATAGTTTAAAGTTTGAGTCTATCATATTAGGTTTTGGATTCATAGCTGTTTTTGTGTCTATTGCTTCAAAAAGCATTTTCACATAATTTGTGTTTTCTGAAGAAACTGCAAGAGATATATAACCCATACTTTCTGTGCAAGAGGGGCTTCTACATCTGCACAACATGTCTTTTAAAGTTTGAACCTATCTTATTGCATTTTTGAGTTATAGCAGTTTTTACTGTTTTATTGCTCCAAAAGCCTTTTCAGCCCATGAACAGTTGTTTGTGAGTTTTGAAAAAAAGTGCCAGAGCTATTCAAACCCTTTTTGCTGGGCAAGTAGGACCTGTAAATCTACACAATATATAGTTTAAAGTTTGAGTCTATCATATTAGGTTTTGGATTTATAGCTGTTTTTGTGTCTATTGCTTCAAAAGCATTTTCACATAATTTGTGTTTTCTGAAGAAACTGCAAGAGATATCTAACCCATACTTTCTGTGCAAGAGGGGCTTCTACATCTGCACAACATGTCTTTTAAAGTTTGAACCTATCTTATTGCATTTTTGAGTTATAGCAGTTTTTACTGTTTTATTGCTCCAAAAGCCTTTTCAGCCCATGAACAGTTTGTGAGTTTAGAAAAAAAGTGCAAGAGCTATTCAAACCCTTTTTGCTCGGCAAGTAGGACCTGTAAATTTACACAATATATAGTTTAAAGTTTGAGTCTATCATATTAGGTTTTGGATTTATAGCTGTTTTTGTGTCTATTGCTTCAAAAGCATTTTCACATAATTTGTGTTTTCTGAAGAAACTGCAAGAGATATCTAACCCATACTTTCTGTGCAAGAGGGGCTTGTACATCTGCACAACATGTCTTTTAAAGTTTGAACCTATCTTATTGCATTTTTGAGTTATAGCAGTTTTTACTGTTTTATTGCTCCAAAAGCCTTTTCAGCCCATGAACAGTTGTTTGTGAGTTTTGAAAAAAAGTGCAAGAGCTATTCAAACCCTTTTTGCTGGGCAAGTAGGACCTGTCAATCTACACAATATATAGTTTAAATTTTGAGTCTATCATATTAGGTTTTGGATTTATAGCTGTTTTTGTGTCTATTGCTTCAAAAGCATTTTCACATAATTTGTGTTTTCTGAAGAAACTGCAAGAGATATCTAACCCATACTTTCTGTGCAAGAGGGGATTGTACATCTGCACAACATGTCTTTTAAAGTTTGAACCTATCTTATTGAATTTTTGAGTTATAGCAGTTTTTACTGTTTTATTGCTCCAAAAGCCTTTTCAGCCCATGAACAGTTGTTTGTGAGTTTTGAAAAAAAGTGCCAGAGCTATTCAAACCCTTTTTGCTGGGCAAGTAGGACCTGTAAATCTACACAATATATAGTTTAAAGTTTGAGTCTATCATATTAGGTTTTGGATTTATAGCTGTTTTTGTGTCTATTGCTTCAAAAGCATTTTCACATAATTTGTGTTTTCTGAAGAAACTGCAAGAGATATCTAACCCATACTTTCTGTGCAAGAGGGGCTTGTACATCTGCACAACATGTCTTTTAAAGTTTGAACCTATCTTATTGCATTTTTGAGTTATAGCAGTTTTTACTGTTTTATTGCTCCAAAAGCCTTTTCAGCCCATGAACAGTTGTTTGTGAGTTTTGAAAAAAAGTGCCAGAGCTATTCAAACCCTTTTTGCTGGGCAAGTAGGACCTGTAAATCTACACAATATATAGTTTAAAGTTTGAGTCAATCATATTAGGTTTGGGATTTATAGCTGTTTTTGTGTCCATTGCTTCAAAAGCATTTTCACATAATTTGTGTTTTCTGAAGAAACTGCAAGAGATATCTAACCCATACTTTCTGTGCAAGAGGGGCTTGTACATCTGCACAACATGTCTTTTAAAGTTTGAACCTATCTTATTGCATTTTTGAATTATAGCAGTTTTTACTGTTTTATTGCTCTAAAAGCCTTTTCAGCCCATGAACAGTTGTTTGTGAGTTTTGAAAAAAAGTGCCAGAGCTATTCAAACCCTTTTTGCTGGGCAAGTAGGACCTGTAAATTTACACAAAGTATATTTTAAAGTTTGAGTCTATCATATTAGGTTTTGGATTTATAGCTGTTTTTGTGTCTATTGCTTCAAAAGCATTTTCACATAATTTGTGTTTTCTGAAGAAACTGCAAGAGATATCTAACCCATACTTTCTGTGCAAGAGGGGCTTGTACAGCTGCACAACATGTCTTTTAAAGTTTGAACCTATCTTATTGCATTTTTGAGTTATAGCAGTTTTTACTGTTTTATTGCTCCAAAAGCCTTTTCAGCCCATGAACAGTTGTTTGTGAGTTTTGAAAAAAAGTGCAAGAGCTATTCAAACCCTTTTTGCTGGGCAAGTAGGACCTGTAAATCTACACAATATATAGTTTAAAGTTTGAGTCTATCATATTAGGTTTTGGATTTATAGCTGTTTTTGTGTCTATTGCTTCAAAAGCATTTTCACATAATTTGTGTTTTCTGAAGAAACTGCAAGAGATATCTAACCCATACTTTCTGTGCAAGAGGGGCTTGTACATCTGCACAACATGTCTTTTAAAGTTTGAACCTATCTTATTGCATTTTTGAGTTATAGCAGTTTTTACTGTTTTATTGCTCCAAAAGCCTTTTCAGCCCATGAACAGTTGTTTGTGAGTTTTGAAAAAAATTGCCAGAGCTATTCAAACCCTTTTTGCTGGGCAAGTAGGACCTGTAAATCTACACAATATATAGTTTAAAGTTTGAGTCTATCATATTAGGTTTTGGATTCATAGCTGTTTTTGTGTCTATTGCTTCAAAAAGCATTTTCACATAATTTGTGTTTTCTGAAGAAACTGCAAGAGATATATAACCCATACTTTCTGTGCAAGAGGGGCTTCTACATCTGCACAACATGTCTTTTAAAGTTTGAACCTATCTTATTGCATTTTTGAGTTATAGCAGTTTTTACTGTTTTATTGCTCCAAAAGCCTTTTCAGCCCATGAACAGTTGTTTGTGAGTTTTGAAAAAAAGTGCCAGAGCTATTCAAACCCTTTTTGCTGGGCAAGTAGGACCTGTAAATCTACACAATATATAGTTTAAAGTTTGAGTCTATCATATTAGGTTTTGGATTTATAGCTGTTTTTGTGTCTATTGCTTCAAAAGTTTTTTCACATAATTTGTGTTTTCTGAAGAAACTGCAAGAGATATCTAACCCATACTTTCTGTGCAAGAGGGGCTTGTACATCTGCACAACATGTCTTTTAAAGTTTGAACCTATCTTATTGCATTTTTGAGTTATAGCAGTTTTTACTGTTTTATTGCTCCAAAAGCCTTTTCAGCCCATGAACAGTTTGTGAGTTTAGAAAAAAAGTGCAAGAGCTATTCAAACCCTTTTTGCTCGGCAAGTAGGACCTGTAAATTTACACAATATATAGTTTAAAGTTTGAGTCTATCATATTAGGTTTTGGATTTATAGCTGTTTTTGTGTCTATTGCTTCAAAAGCATTTTCACATAATTTGTGTTTTCTGAAGAAACTGCAAGAGATATCTAACCCATACTTTCTGTGCAAGAGGGGCTTGTACATCTGCACAACATGTCTTTTAAAGTTTGAACCTATCTTATTGCATTTTTGAGTTATAGCAGTTTTTACTGTTTTATTGCTCCAAAAGCCTTTTCAGCCCATGAACAGTTGTTTGTGAGTTTTGAAAAAAAGTGCAAGAGCTATTCAAACCCTTTTTGCTGGGCAAGTAGGACCTGTCAATCTACACAATATATAGTTTAAATTTTGAGTCTATCATATTAGGTTTTGGATTTATAGCTGTTTTTGTGTCTATTGCTTCAAAAGCATTTTCACATAATTTGTGTTTTCTGAAGAAACTGCAAGAGATATCTAACCCATACTTTCTGTGCAAGAGGGGCTTGTACATCTGCACAACATGTCTTTTAAAGTTTGAACCTATCTTATTGAATTTTTGAGTTATAGCAGTTTTTACTGTTTTATTGCTCCAAAAGCCTTTTCAGCCCATGAACAGTTGTTTGTGAGTTTTGAAAAAAAGTGCCAGAGCTATTCAAACCCTTTTTGCTGGGCAAGTAGGACCTGTAAATCTACACTATATATAGTTTAAAGTTTGAGTCTATCATATTAGGTTTTGGATTTATAGCTGTTTTTGTGTCTATTGCTTCAAAAGCATTTTCACATAATTTGTGTTTTCTGAAGAAACTGCAAGAGATATCTAACCCATACTTTCTGTGCAAGAGGGGCTTGTACATCTGCACAACATGTCTTTTAAAGTTTGAACCTATCTTATTGCATTTTTGAGTTATAGCAGTTTTTACTGTTTTATTGCTCCAAAAGCCTTTTCAGCCCATGAACAGTTGTTTGTGAGTTTTGAAAAAAAGTGCCAGAGCTATTCAAACCCTTTTTGCTGGGCAAGTAGGACCTGTAAATCTACACAATATATAGTTTAAAGTTTGAGTCAATCATATTAGGTTTGGGATTTATAGCTGTTTTTGTGTCCATTGCTTCAAAAGCATTTTCACATAATTTGTGTTTTCTGAAGAAACTGCAAGAGATATCTAACCCATACTTTCTGTGCAAGAGGGGCTTGTACATCTGCACAACATGTCTTTTAAAGTTTGAACCTATCTTATTGCATTTTTGAATTATAGCAGTTTTTACTGTTTTATTGCTCTAAAAGCCTTTTCAGCCCATGAACAGTTGTTTGTGAGTTTTGAAAAAAAGTGCCAGAGCTATTCAAACCCTTTTTGCTGGGCAAGTAGGACCTGTAAATTTACACAAAGTATATTTTAAAGTTTGAGTCTATCATATTAGGTTTTGGATTTATAGCTGTTTTTGTGTCTATTGCTTCAAAAGCATTTTCACATAATTTGTGTTTTCTGAAGAAACTGCAAGAGATATCTAACCCATACTTTCTGTGCAAGAGGGGCTTGTACAGCTGCACAACATGTCTTTTAAAGTTTGAACCTATCTTATTGCATTTTTGAGTTATAGCAGTTTTTACTGTTTTATTGCTCCAAAAGCCTTTTCAGCCCATGAACAGTTGTTTGTGAGTTTTGAAAAAAAGTGCAAGAGCTATTCAAACCCTTTTTGCTGGGCAAGTAGGACCTGTAAATCTACACAATATATAGTTTAAAGTTTGAGTCTATCATATTAGGTTTTGGATTTATAGCTGTTTTTGTGTCTATTGCTTCAAAAGCATTTTCACATAATTTGTGTTTTCTGAAGAAACTGCAAGAGATATCTAACCCATACTTTCTGTGCAAGAGGGGCTTGTACATCTGCACAACATGTCTTTTAAAGTTTGAACCTATCTTATTGCATTTTTGAGTTATAGCAGTTTTTACTGTTTTATTGCTCCAAAAGCCTTTTCAGCCCATGAACAGTTGTTTGTGAGTTTTGAAAAAAATTGCCAGAGCTATTCAAACCCTTTTTGCTGGGCAAGTAGGACCTGTAAATCTACACAATATATAGTTTAAAGTTTGAGTCTATCATATTAGGTTTTGGATTCATAGCTGTTTTTGTGTCTATTGCTTCAAAAAGCATTTTCACATAATTTGTGTTTTCTGAAGAAACTGCAAGAGATATATAACCCATACTTTCTGTGCAAGAGGGGCTTCTACATCTGCACAACATGTCTTTTAAAGTTTGAACCTATCTTATTGCATTTTTGAGTTATAGCAGTTTTTACTGTTTTATTGCTCCAAAAGCCTTTTCAGCCCATGAACAGTTGTTTGTGAGTTTTGAAAAAAAGTGCAAGAGCTATTCAAACCCTTTTTGCTGGGCAAGTAGGACCTGTAAATCTACACAATATATAGTTTAAAGTTTGAGTCTATCATATTAGGTTTTGGATTTATAGCTGTTTTTGTGTCTATTGCTTCAAAAGCATTTTCACATAATTTGTGTTTTCTGAAGAAACTGCAAGAGATATCTAACCCATACTTTCTGTGCAAGAGGGGCTTGTACATCTGCACAACATGTCTTTTAAAGTTTGAACCTATCTTATTGCATTTTTGAGTTATAGCAGTTTTTACTGTTTTATTGCTCCAAAAGCCTTTTCAGCCCATGAACAGTTTGTGAGTTTAGAAAAAAAGTGCAAGAGCTATTCAAACCCTTTTTGCTCGGCAAGTAGGACCTGTAAATTTACACAATATATAGTTTAAAGTTTGAGTCTATCATATTAGGTTTTGGATTTATAGCTGTTTTTGTGTCTATTGCTTCAAAAGCATTTTCACATAATTTGTGTTTTCTGAAGAAACTGCAAGAGATATCTAACCCATACTTTCTGTGCAAGAGGGGCTTGTACATCTGCACAACATGTCTTTTAAAGTTTGAACCTATCTTATTGCATTTTTGAGTTATAGCAGTTTTTACTGTTTTATTGCTCCAAAAGCCTTTTCAGCCCATGAACAGTTGTTTGTGAGTTTTGAAAAAAAGTGCCAGAGCTATTCAAACCCTTTTTGCTGGGCAAGTAGGACCTGTCAATCTACACAATATATAGTTTAAAGTTTGAGTCTATCATATTAGGTTTTGGATTTATAGCTGTTTTTGTGTCTATTGCTTCAAAAGCATTTTCACATAATTTGTGTTTTCTGAAGAAACTGCAAGAGATATCTAACCCATACTTTCTGTGCAAGAGGGGCTTCTACATCTGCACAACATGTCTTTTAAAATTTGAACCTATCTTATTGCATTTTTGAGTTATATCAGTTTTTACTGTTTTATTGCTCCAAAAGCCTTTTCAGCCCATGAACAGTTGTTTGTGAGTTTTGAAAAAAAGTGCCAGAGCTATTCAAACCCTTTTTGCTGGGCAAGTAGGACCTGTAAATCTACACAATATATAGTTTAAAGTTTGAGTCTATCATATTAGGTTTTGGATTTATAGCTGTTTTTGTGTCTATTGCTTCAAAAGCATTTTCACATAATTTGTGTTTTCTGAAGAAACTGCAAGAGATATCTAACCCATACTTTCTGTGCAAGAGGGGCTTGTACATCTGCACAACATGTCTTTTAAAGTTTGAACCTATCTTATTGCATTTTTGAGTTATAGCAGTTTTTACTGTTTTATTGCTCCAAAAGCCTTTTCAGCCCATGAACAGTTTGTGAGTTTAGAAAAAAAGTGCAAGAGCTATTCAAACCCTTTTTGCTGGGCAAGTAGGACCTGTCAATCTACACAATATATAGTTTAAAGTTTGAGTCTATCACATTAGGTTTTGGATTTATAGCTGTTTTTGTGTCTATTGCTTCAAAAGCATTTTCACATAATTTGTGTTTTCTGAAGAAACTGCAAGAGATATCTAACCCATACTTTCTGTGCAAGAGGGGCTTGTACATCTAGACAACATGTCTTTTAAAGTTTGAACCTATCTTATTGCATTTTTGAGTTATAGCAGTTTTTACTGTTTTATTGCTCCAAAAGCCTTTTCAGCCCATGAACAGTTGTTTGTGAGTTTTGAAAAAAAGTTCCAGAGCTATTCAAACCCTTTTTGCTGGGCAAGTAGGACCTGTAAATTTACACAATATATAGTTTAAAGTTTGAGTCTATCATATTAGTTTTTGGATTTATAGCTGTTTTTGTGTCTATTGCTTCAAAAGCATTTTCACATAATTTGTGTTTTCTGAAGAAACTGCAAGAGATATCTAACCCATACTTTCTGTGCAAGAGGGGCTTGTACATCTGCACAACATGTCTTTTAAAGTTTGAACCTATCTTATTGCATTTTTGAGTTATAGCAGTTTTTACTGTTTTATTGCTCCAAAAGCCTTTTCAGCCCATGAACATTTGTTTGTGAGTTTTGAAAAAAATTGCCAGAGCTATTCAAACCCTTTTTGCTGGGCAAGTAGGACCTGTAAATCTAAACAATATATAGTTTAAAGTTTGAGTCTATCATATTAGGTTTTGGATTCATAGCTGTTTTTGTGTCTATTGCTTCAAAAGCATTTTCACATAATTTGTGTTTTCTGAAGAAACTGCAAGAGATATCTAACCCATACTTTCTGTGCAAGAGGGGCTTGTACATCTGCACAACATGTCTTTTAAAGTTTGAACCTATCTTATTGCATTTTTGAGTTATAGCAGTTTTTACTGTTTTATTGCTCCAAAAGCCTTTTCAGCCCATGAACAGTTTGTGAGTTTTGAAAAAAAGTGCCAGAGCTATTCAAACCCTTTTTGCTGGGCAAGTAGGACCTGTAAATCTACACAATATATAGTTTAAAGTTTGAGTCTATCATATTAGGTTTTGGATTTATAGCTGTTTTTGTGTCTATTGCTTCAAAAGCATTTTCACATAATTTGTGTTTTCTGAAGAAACTGCAAGAGATATCTAACCCATACTTTCTGTGCAAGAGGGGCTTGTACATCTGCACAACATGTCTTTTAAAGTTTGAACCTATCTTATTGCATTTTTGAGTTATAGCAGTTTTTACTGTTTTATTGCTCCAAAAGCCTTTTCAGCCCATGAACAGTTGTTTGTGAGTTTTGAAAAAAAGTGCAAGAGCTATTCAAACCCTTTTTGCTGGGCAAGTAGGACCTGTAAATCTACACAATATATAGTTTAAAGTTTGAGTCTATCATATTAGGTTTTGGATTTATAGCTGTTTTTGTGTCCATTGCTTCAAAAGCATTTTCACATAATTTGTGTTTTCTGAAGAAACTGCAAGAGATATCTAACCCATACTTTCTGTGCAAGAGGGGCTTGTACATCTGCACAACATGTCTTTTAAAGTTTGAACCTATCTTATTGCATTTTTGAGTTATAGCAGTTTTTACTGTTTTATTGCTCCAAAAGCCTTTTCAGCCCATGAACAGTTGTTTGTGAGTTTTGAAAAAAAGTTCCAGAGCTATTCAAACCCTTTTTGCTGGGCAAGTAGGACCTGTCAATCTACTCAATATATAGTTTAAAGTTTGAGTCTATCATATTAGGTTTTGGATTTATAGCTGTTTTTGTGTCTATTGCTTCAAAAGCATTTTCACATAATTTGTGTTTTCTGAAGAAACTGCAAGAGATATCTAACCCATACTTTCTGTGCAAGAGGGGCTTGTACATCTGCACAACATGTCTTTTAAAGTTTGAACTTATCTTATTGCATTTTTGAGTTATAGCAGTTTTTACTGTTTTATTGCTCCAAAAGCCTTTTCAGCCCATGAACAGTTGTTTGTGAGTTTTGAAAAAAAGTGCAAGAGCTATTCAAACCCTTTTTGCTGGGCAAGTAGGACCTGTCAATCTACACAATATATAGTTTAAAGTTTGAGTATATCATATTAGGTTTTGGATTCATAGCTGTTTTTGTGTCTATTGCTTCAAAAGCATTTTCACATAATTTGTGTTTTCTGAAGAAACTGCAAGAGATATCTAACCCATACTTTCTGTGCAAGAGGGGCTTGTACATCTGCACAACATGTCTTTTAAAGTTTGAACCTATCTTATTGCATTTTTGAATTATAGCAGTTTTTACTGTTTTATTGCTCTAAAAGCCTTTTCAGCCCATGAACAGTTGTTTGTGAGTTTTGAAAAAAAGTGCAAGAGCTATTCAAACCCTTTTTGCTGGGCAAGTAGGACCTGTAAATTTACACAATATATAGTTTAAAGTTTGAGTCTATCATATTAGGTTTTGGATTTATAGCTGTTTTTGTGTCTATTGCTTCAAAAGCATTTTCACATAATTTGTGTTTTCTGTAGAAACTGCAAGAGATATCTAACCCATACTTTCTGTGCAAGAGGGGCTTGTACAGCTGCACAACATGTCTTTTAAAGTTTGAACCTATCTTATTGAATTTTTAAGTTATAGCAGTTTTTACTGTTTTATTGCTCCAAAAGCCTTTTCAGCCCATGAACAGTTGTTTGTGAGTTTTGAAAAAAAGTGCAAGAGCTATTCAAACCCTTTTTGCTGGGCAAGTAGGACCTGTAAATCTACACAATATATAGTTTAAAGTTTGAGTCTATCATATTAGGTTTTGGATTCATAGCTGTTTTTGTGTCTATTGCTTCAAAAAGCATTTTCACATAATTTGTGTTTTCTGAAGAAACTGCAAGAGATATCTAACCCATACTTTCTGTGCAAGAGGGGCTTGTACATCTGCACAACATGTCTTTTAAAGTTTGAACCTATCTTATTGAATTTTTGAGTTATAGCAGTTTTTACTGTTTTATTGCTCCAAAAGCCTTTTCAGCCCATGAACAGTTGGTGAGTTTTGAAAAAAAGTGCAAGAGCTATTCAAACCCTTTTTGCTGGGCAAGTAGGACCTGTAAATCTACACAATATATAGTTTAAAGTTTGAGTCTATCATATTAGGGTTTGGATTTATAGCTGTTTTTGTGTCTATTGCTTCAAAAGCATTTTCACATAATTTGTGTTTTCTGAAGAAACTGCAAGAGATATCTAACCCATACTTTCTGTGCAAGAGGGGCTTGTACAGCTGCACAACATGTCTTTTAAAGTTTGAACCTATCTTATTGCATTTTTGAGTTATAGCAGTTTTTACTGTTTTATTGCTCCAAAAGCCTTTTCAGCCCATGAACAGTTGTTTGTGAGTTTAGAAAAAAAGTGCAAGAGCTATTCAAACCCTTTTTGCTGGGCAAGTAGGACCTGTAAATCTACACAATATATAGTTTAAAGTTTGAGTCTATCATATTAGGTTTTGGATTTATAGCTGTTTTTGTGTCTATTGCTTCAAAAGCATTTTCACATAATTTGTGTTTTCTGAAGAAACTGCAAGAGATATTCTAACCCATACTTTCTGTGCAAGAGGGGCTTGTACATCTGCACAACATGTCTTTTAAAGTTTGAACCTATCTTATTGAATTTTTGAGTTATAGCAGTTTTTACTGTTTTATTGCTCCAAAAGCCTTTTCAGCCCATGAACAGTTGTTTGTGAGTTTTGAAAAAAAGTGCAAGAGCTATTCAAACCCTTTTTGCTGGGCAAGTAGGACCTGTCAATCTACACAATATATAGTTTAAAGTTTGAGTATATCATATTAGGTTTTGGATTCATAGCTGTTTTTGTGTCTATTGCTTCAAAAGCATTTTCACATAATTTGTGTTTTCTGAAGAAACTGCAAGAGATATCTAACCCATACTTTCTGTGCAAGAGGGGCTTGTACATCTGCACAACATGTATTTTAAAGTTTGAACCTATCTTATTGCATTTTTGAGTTATAGCAGTTTTTACTGTTTTATTGCTCCAAAAGCCTCTTCAGCCCATGAACAGTTGTTTGTGAGTTTTGAAAAAAAGTGCAAGAGCTATTCAAACCCTTTTTGCTGGGCAAGTAGGACCTGTAAATCTACAAAATATATAGTTTAAAGTTTGAGTCTATCATATTAGGTTTTGGATTCATAGCTGTTTTTGTGTCTATTGCTTCAAAAAGCATTTTCACATAATTTGTGTTTTCTGAAGAAACTGCAAGAGATATCTAACCCATACTTTCTGTGCAAGAGGGGCTTGTACATCTGCACAACATGTCTTTTAAAGTTTGAACCTATCTTATTGCATTTTTGAGTTATAGCAGTTTTTACTGTTTTATTGCTCCAAAAGCCTTTTCAGCCCATGAACAGTTGTTTGTGAGTTTAGAAAAAAAGTGCAAGAGCTATTCAAACCCTTTTTGCTGGGCAAGTAGGACCTGTAAATCTACACAATATATAGTTTAAAGTTTGAGTCTATCATATTAGGTTTTGGATTCATAGCTGTTTCTGTGTCTATTGCTTCAAAAAGCATTTTCACATAATTTGTGTTTTCTGAAGAAACTGCAAGAGATATCTAACCCATACTTTCTGTGCAAGAGGGGCTTCTACATCTGCACAACATGTCTTTTAAAGTTTGAACCTATCTTATTGCATTTTTGAGTTATAGCAGTTTTTACTGTTTTATTGCTCCAAAAGCCTTTTCAGCCCATGAACAGTTGTTTGTGAGTTTAGAAAAAAAGTGCAAGAGCTATTCAAACCCTTTTTGCTGGGCAAGTAGGACCTGTAAATCTACACAATATATAGTTTAAAGTTTGAGTCTATCATATTAGGTTTTGGATTTATAGCTGTTTTTGTGTCTATTGCTTCAAAAGCATTTTCACATAATTTGTGTTTTCTGAAGAAACTGCAAGAGATATTCTAACCCATACTTTCTGTGCAAGAGGGGCTTGTACTTCTGCACAACATGTCTTTTAAAGTTTGAACCTATCTTATTGAATTTTTGAGTTATAGCAGTTTTTACTGTTTTATTGCTCCAAAAGCCTTTTCAGCCCATGAACAGTTGTTTGTGAGTTTTGAAAAAAAGTGCAAGAGCTATTCAAACCCTTTTTGCTGGGCAAGTAGGACCTGTAAATTTACACAATATATAGTTTAAAGTTTGAGTCTATCATATTAGGTTTTGGATTTATAGCTGTTTTTGTGTCTATTGCTTCAAAAGCATTTTCACATAATTTGTGTTTTCTGTAGAAACTGCAAGAGATATCTAACCCATACTTTCTGTGCAAGAGGGGCTTGTACAGCTGCACAACATGTCTTTTAAAGTTTGAACCTATCTTATTGAATTTTTGAGTTATAGCAGTTTTTACTGTTTTATTGCTCCAAAAGCCTTTTCAGCCCATGAACAGTTGTTTGTGAGTTTTGAAAAAAAGTGCAAGAGCTATTCAAACCCTTTTTGCTGGGCAAGTAGGACCTGTAAATCTACACAATATATAGTTTAAAGTTTGAGTCTATCATATTAGGGTTTGGATTTATAGCTGTTTTTGTGTCTATTGCTTCAAAAGCATTTTCACATAATTTGTGTTTTCTGAAGAAACTGCAAGAGATATCTAACCCATACTTTCTGTGCAAGAGGGGCTTGTACAGCTGCACAACATGTCTTTTAAAGTTTGAACCTATCTTATTGCATTTTTGAGTTATAGCAGTTTTTACTGTTTTATTGCTCCAAAAGCCTTTTCAGCCCATGAACAGTTGTTTGTGAGTTTAGAAAAAAAGTGCAAGAGCTATTCAAACCCTTTTTGCTGGGCAAGTAGGACCTGTAAATCTACACAATATATAGTTTAAAGTTTGAGTCTATCATATTAGGTTTTGGATTTATAGCTGTTTTTGTGTCTATTGCTTCAAAAGCATTTTCACATAATTTGTGTTTTCTGAAGAAACTGCAAGAGATATTCTAACCCATACTTTCTGTGCAAGAGGGGCTTGTACATCTGCACAACATGTCTTTTAAAGTTTGAACCTATCTTATTGAATTTTTGAGTTATAGCAGTTTTTACTGTTTTATTGCTCCAAAAGCCTTTTCAGCCCATGAACAGTTGGTGAGTTTTGAAAAAAAGTGCAAGAGCTATTCAAACCCTTTTTGCTGGGCAAGTAGGACCTGTAAATCTACACAATATTTAGTTTAAAGTTTGAGTCAATCATATTAGGTTTTGGATTTATAGCTGTTTTTGTGTCCATTGCTTCAAAAGCATTTTCACATAATTTGTGTTTTCTGAAGAAACTGCAAGAGATATCTAACCCATACTTTCTGTGCAAGAGGGGCTTGTACATCTGCACAACATGTCTTTTAAAGTTTGAACCTATCTTATTGCATTTTTGAATTATAGCAGTTTTTACTGTTTTATTGCTCTAAAAGCCTTTTCAGCCCATGAACAGTTGTTTGTGAGTTTTGAAAAAAAGTGCAAGAGCTATTCAAACCCTTTTTGCTGGGCAAGTAGGACCTGTAAATTTACACAATATATAGTTTAAAGTTTGAGTCTATCATATTAGGTTTTGGATTTATAGCTGTTTTTGTGTCTATTGCTTCAAAAGCATTTTCACATAATTTGTGTTTTCTGTAGAAACTGCAAGAGATATCTAACCCATACTTTCTGTGCAAGAGGGGCTTGTACAGCTGCACAACATGTCTTTTAAAGTTTGAACCTATCTTATTGAATTTTTGAGTTATAGCAGTTTTTACTGTTTTATTGCTCCAAAAGCCTTTTCAGCCCATGAACAGTTGTTTGTGAGTTTTGAAAAAAAGTGCAAGAGCTATTCAAACCCTTTTTGCTGGGCAAGTAGGACCTGTAAATCTACACAATATATAGTTTAAAGTTTGAGTCTATCATATTAGGGTTTGGATTTATAGCTGTTTTTGTGTCTATTGCTTCAAAAGCATTTTCACATAATTTGTGTTTTCTGAAGAAACTGCAAGAGATATTCTAACCCATACTTTCTGTGCAAGAGGGGCTTGTACATCTGCACAACATGTCTTTTAAAGTTTGAACCTATCTTATTGGATTTTTGAGTTATAGCAGTTTTTACTGTTTTATTGCTCCAAAAGCCTTTTCAGCCCATGAACAGTTGTTTGTGAGTTTTGAAAAAAAGTGCAAGAGCTATTCAAACCCTTTTTGCTGGGCAAGTAGGACCTGTAAATCTACACAATATATAGTTTAAAGTTTGAGTCTATCATATTAGGTTTTGGATTTATAGCTGTTTTTGTGTCTATTGCTTCAAAAGCATTTTCACATAATTTGTGTTTTCTGAAGAAACTGCAAGAGATATTCTAACCCATACTTTCTGTGCAAGAGGGGCTTGTACATCTGCACAACATGTCTTTTAAAGTTTGAACCTATCTTATTAAATTTTTGAGTTATAGCAGTTTTTACTGTTTTATTGCTC
Source organism: Eucyclogobius newberryi (assembly GCF_026437365.1). Classification (NCBI taxonomy): domain Eukaryota; kingdom Metazoa; phylum Chordata; class Actinopteri; order Gobiiformes; family Gobiidae; genus Eucyclogobius; species Eucyclogobius newberryi. The sequence goes on from NW_027315823.1 coordinate 34,263,354, forward strand.
CAAAAGCCTTTTCAGCCCATGAACAGTTTGTGAGTTTTGAAAAAAAGTGCAAGAGCTATTCAAACCCTTTTTGCTGGGCAAGTAGGACCTGTAAATCTACACAATATTTAGTTTAAAGTTTGAGTCAATCATATTAGGTTTTGGATTTATAGCTGTTTTTGTGTCCATTGCTTCAAAAGCATTTTCACATAATTTGTGTTTTCTGAAGAAACTGCAAGAGATATCTAACCCATACTTTCTGTGCAAGAGGGGCTTGTACATCTGCACAACATGTCTTTTAAAGTTTGAACCTATCTTATTGCATTTTTGAATTATAGCAGTTTTTACTGTTTTATTGCTCTAAAAGCCTTTTCAGCCCATGAACAGTTGTTTGTGAGTTTTGAAAAAAAGTGCAAGAGCTATTCAAACCCTTTTTGCTGGGCAAGTAGGACCTGTAAATTTACACAATATATAGTTTAAAGTTTGAGTCTATCATATTAGGTTTTGGATTTATAGCTGTTTTTGTGTCTATTGCTTCAAAAGCATTTTCACATAATTTGTGTTTTCTGAAGAAACTGCAAGAGATATCTAACCCATACTTTCTCTGCAAGAGGGGCTTGTACATCTGCACAACATGTCTTTTAAAGTTTGAACCTATCTTATTGCATTTTTGAGTTATAGCAGTTTTTACTGTTTTATTGCTCCAAAAGCCTTTTCAGCCCATGAACAGTTGTTTGTGAGTTTTGAAAAAAAGTTCCAGAGCTATTCAAACCCTTTTTGCTGGGCAAGTAGGACCTGTCAATCTACACAATATATAGTTTAAAGTTTGAGTCTATCATATTAGGTTTTGGATTTATAGCTGTTTTTGTGTCTATTGCTTCAAAAGCATTTTCACATAATTTGTGTTTTCTGAAGAAACTGCAAGAGATATCTAACCCATACTTTCTGTGCAAGAGGGGCTTGTACATCTGCACAACATGTCTTTTAAAGTTTGAACCTCTCTTATTGCATTTTTGAGTTATAGCAGTTTTTACTGTTTTATTGCTCCAAAAGACTTTTCAGCCCATGAACAGTTGTTTGTGAGTTTTGAAAAAAAGTGCAAGAGCTATTCAAACCCTTTTTGCTGGGCAAGTAGGACCTGTAAATCTACACAATATATAGTTTAAAGTTTGAGTCTATCATATTAGGTTTTGGATTTATAGCTGTTTTTGTGTCTATTGCTTCAAAAGCATTTTCACATAATTTGTGTTTTCTGAAGAAACTGCAAGAGATATCTAACCCATACTTTCTGTGCAAGAGGGGCTTCTACATCTGCACAACATGTCTTTTAAAGTTTGAACCTATCTTATTGCATTTTTGAGTTATAGCAGTTTTTACTGTTTTATTGCTCCAAAAGCCTTTTCAGCCCATGAACAGTTTGTGAGTTTTGAAAAAAAGTGCCAGAGCTATTCAAACCCTTTTTGCTGGGCAAGTAGGACCTGTAAATCTACACAATATATAGTTTAAAGTTTGAGTCTATCATATTAGGTTTTGGATTTATAGCTGTTTTTGTGTCCATTGCTTCAAAAGCATTTTCACATAATTTGTGTTTTCTGAAGAAACTGCAAGAGATATCTAACCCATACTTTCCGTGCAAGAGGGGCTTGTACATCTGCACAACATGTCTTTTAAAGTTTGAACCTATCTTATTGCATTTTTGAGTTATAGCAGTTTTTACTGTTTTATTGCTCCAAAAGCCTTTTCAGCCCATGAACAGTTGTTTGTGAGTTTTGAAAGAAAGTGCAAGAGCTATTCAAACCCTTTTTGCTGGGCAAGTAGGACCTGTAAATCTACACAATATATAGTTTAAAGTTTGAGTCTATCATATTAGGTTTTGGATTTATAGCTGTTTTTGTGTCCATTGCTTCAAAAGCATTTTCACATAATTTGTGTTTTCTGAAGAAACTACAAGAGATATCTAACCCATACTTTCTGTGCAAGAGGGGCTTCTACATCTGCACAACATGTCTTTTAAAGTTTGAACCTATCTTATTGCATTTTTGAGTTATAGCAGTTTTTACTGTTTTATTGCTCCAAAAGCCTTTTCAGCCCATGAACAGTTGTTTGTGAGTTTTGAAAAAAAGTGCAAGAGCTATTCAAACCCTTTTTGCTGGGCAAGTAGGACCTGTCAATCTACACAATATATAGTTTAAAGTTTGAGTCTATCATATTAGGTTTTGGATTTATAGCTGTTTTTGTGTCTATTGCTTCAAAAGCATTTTCACATAATTTGTGTTTTCTGAAGAAACTGCAAGAGATATCTAACCCATACTTTCTGTGCAAGAGGGGCTTGTACATCTGCACAACATGTCTTTTAAAGTTTGAACCTATCTTATTGCATTTTTGAGTTATAGCAGTTTTTACTGTTTTATTGCTCCAAAAGCCTTTTCAGCCCATGAACAGTTGTTTGTGAGTTTTGAAAAAAAGTGCAAGAGCTATTCAAACCCTTTTTGCTGGGCAAGTAGGACCTGTCAATCTACACAATATATAGTTTAAAGTTTGAGTCTATCATATTAGGTTTTGGATTTATAGCTGTTTTTGTGTCTATTGCTTCAAAAGCATTTTCACATAATTTGTGTTTTCTGAAGAAACTGCAAGAGATATCTAACCCATACTTTCTGTGCAAGAGGGGCTTGTACATCTGCACAACATGTCTTTTAAAGTTTGAACTTATCTTATTGCATTTTTGAGTTATAGCAGTTTTTACTGTTTTATTGCTCCAAAAGCCTTTTCAGCCCATGAACAGTTGTTTGTGAGTTTTGAAAAAAAGTGCAAGAGCTATTCAAACCCTTTTTGCTGGGCAAGTAGGACCTGTCAATCTACACAATATATAGTTTAAAGTTTGAGTCTATCATATTAGGTTTTGGATTCATAGCTGTTTTTGTGTCTATTGCTTCAAAAAGCATTTTCACATAATTTGTGTTTTCTGAAGAAACTGCAAGAGATATCTAACCCATACTTTCTGTGCAAGAGGGGCTTCTACATCTGCACAACATGTCTTTTAAAGTTTGAACCTATCTTATTGCATTTTTGAGTTATAGCAGTTTTTACTGTTTTATTGCTCCAAAAGCCTTTTCAGCCCATGAACAGTTGTTTGTGAGTTTAGAAAAAAAGTGCAAGAGCTATTCAAACCCTTTTTGCTGGGCAAGTAGGACCTGTAAATCTACACAATATATAGTTTAAAGTTTGAGTCTATCATATTAGGTTTTGGATTTATAGCTGTTTTTGTGTCTATTGCTTCAAAAGCATTTTCACATAATTTGTGTTTTCTGAAGAAACTGCAAGAGATATCTAACCCATACTTTCTGTGCAAGAGGGGCTTGTACATCTGCACAACATGTCTTTTAAAGTTTGAACCTATCTTATTGCATTTTTGAGTTATAGCAGTTTTTACTGTTTTATTGCTCCAAAAGCCTTTTCAGCCCATGAACAGTTGTTTGTGAGTTTAGAAAAAAAGTGCAAGAGCTATTCAAACCCTTTTTACTGGGCAAGTAGGACCTGTAAATCTACACAATATATAGTTTAAAGTTTGAGTCTATCATATTAGGTTTTGGATTTATAGCTGTTTTTGTGTCTATTGCTTCAAAAGCATTTTCACATAATTTGTGTTTTCTGAAGAAACTGCAAGAGATATCTAACCCATACTTTCTGTGCAAGAGGGGCTTGTACAGCTGCACAACATGTCTTTTAAAGTTTGAACCTATCTTATTGCATTTTTGAATTATAGCAGTTTTTACTGTTTTATTGCTCCAAAAGCCTTTTCAGCCCATGAACAGTTGTTTGTGAGTTTTGAAAAAAAGTGCAAGAGCTATTCAAACCCTTTTTGCTGGGCAAGTAGGACCTGTCAATCTACACAATATATAGTTTAAAGTTTGAGTCTATCATATTAGGTTTTGGATTTATAGCTGTTTTTGTGTCTATTGCTTCAAAAGCATTTTCACATAATTTGTGTTTTCTGAAGAAACTGCAAGAGATATCTAACCCATACTTTCTGTGCAAGAGGGGCTTCTACATCTGCACAACATGTCTTTTAAAGTTTGAACCTATCTTATTGCATTTTTGAGTTATAGCAGTTTTTACTGTTTTATTGCTCCAAAAGCCTTTTCAGCCCATGAACAGTTTGTGAGTTTTGAAAAAAAGTGCAAGAGCTATTCAAACCCTTTTTGCTGGGCAAGTAGGACCTGTAAATCTACACAATATATAGTTTAAAGTTTGAGTCTATCATATTAGGTTTTGGATTTATAGCTGTTTTTGTGTCTATTGCTTCAAAAGCATTTTCACATAATTTGTGTTTTCTGAAGAAACTGCAAGAGATATCTAACCCATACTTTCTGTGCAAGAGGGGCTTGTACATCTGCACAACATGTCTTTTAAAGTTTGAACCTATCTTATTGCATTTTTGAGTTATAGCAGTTTTTACTGTTTTATTGCTCCAAAAGCCTTTTCAGCCCATGTACATCTGCACAACATGTCTTTTAAGTAGGACCCTTTTTGCTGGGCAAGTAGGACCTGTAAATCTACACAATATATAGTTTAAAGTTTGAGTCTATCATATTAGGTTTTGGATTTATAGCTGTTTTTGTGTCTATTGCTTCAAAAGCATTTTCACATAATTTGTGTTTTCTGAAGAAACTGCAAGAGATATCTAAACCATACTTTCTGTGCAAGAGGGGCTTGTACATCTGCACAACATGTCTTTTAAAGTTTGAACCTCTCTTATTGCATTTTTGAGTTATAGCAGTTTTTACTGTTTTATTGCTCCAAAAGACTTTTCAGCCCATGAACAGTTGTTTGTGAGTTTTGAAAAAAAGTGCAAGAGCTATTCAAACCCTTTTTGCTGGGCAAGTAGGACCTGTAAATCTACACAATATATAGTTTAAAGTTTGAGTCTATCATATTAGGTTTTGGATTTATAGCTGTTTTTGTGTCTATTGCTTCAAAAGCATTTTCACATAATTTGTGTTTTCTGAAGAAACTGCAAGAGATATCTAACCCATACTTTCTGTGCAAGAGGGGCTTCTACATCTGCACAACATGTCTTTTAAAGTTTGAACCTATCTTATTGCATTTTTGAGTTATAGCAGTTTTTACTGTTTTATTGCTCCAAAAGCCTTTTCAGCCCATGAACAGTTTGTGAGTTTTGAAAAAAAGTGCCAGAGCTATTCAAACCCTTTTTGCTGGGCAAGTAGGACCTGTAAATCTACACAATATATAGTTTAAAGTTTGAGTCTATCATATTAGGTTTTGGATTTATAGCTGTTTTTGTGTCCATTGCTTCAAAAGCATTTTCACATAATTTGTGTTTTCTGAAGAAACTGCAAGAGATATCTAACCCATACTTTCCGTGCAAGAGGGGCTTGTACATCTGCACAACATGTCTTTTAAAGTTTGAACCTATCTTATTGCATTTTTGAGTTATAGCAGTTTTTACTGTTTTATTGCTCCAAAAGCCTTTTCAGCCCATGAACAGTTGTTTGTGAGTTTTGAAAGAAAGTGCAAGAGCTATTCAAACCCTTTTTGCTGGGCAAGTAGGACCTGTAAATCTACACAATATATAGTTTAAAGTTTGAGTCTATCATATTAGGTTTTGGATTTATAGCTGTTTTTGTGTCCATTGCTTCAAAAGCATTTTCACATAATTTGTGTTTTCTGAAGAAACTACAAGAGATATCTAACCCATACTTTCTGTGCAAGAGGGGCTTCTACATCTGCACAACATGTCTTTTAAAGTTTGAACCTATCTTATTGCATTTTTGAGTTATAGCAGTTTTTACTGTTTTATTGCTCCAAAAGCCTTTTCAGCCCATGAACAGTTGTTTGTGAGTTTTGAAAAAAAGTGCAAGAGCTATTCAAACCCTTTTTGCTGGGCAAGTAGGACCTGTCAATCTACACAATATATAGTTTAAAGTTTGAGTCTATCATATTAGGTTTTGGATTTATAGCTGTTTTTGTGTCTATTGCTTCAAAAGCATTTTCACATAATTTGTGTTTTCTGAAGAAACTGCAAGAGATATCTAACCCATACTTTCTGTGCAAGAGGGGCTTGTACATCTGCACAACATGTCTTTTAAAGTTTGAACCTATCTTATTGCATTTTTGAGTTATAGCAGTTTTTACTGTTTTATTGCTCCAAAAGCCTTTTCAGCCCATGAACAGTTGTTTGTGAGTTTTGAAAAAAAGTGCAAGAGCTATTCAAACCCTTTTTGCTGGGCAAGTAGGACCTGTCAATCTACACAATATATAGTTTAAAGTTTGAGTCTATCATATTAGGTTTTGGATTTATAGCTGTTTTTGTGTCTATTGCTTCAAAAGCATTTTCACATAATTTGTGTTTTCTGAAGAAACTGCAAGAGATATCTAACCCATACTTTCTGTGCAAGAGGGGCTTGTACATCTGCACAACATGTCTTTTAAAGTTTGAACTTATCTTATTGCATTTTTGAGTTATAGCAGTTTTTACTGTTTTATTGCTCCAAAAGCCTTTTCAGCCCATGAACAGTTGTTTGTGAGTTTTGAAAAAAAGTGCAAGAGCTATTCAAACCCTTTTTGCTGGGCAAGTAGGACCTGTCAATCTACACAATATATAGTTTAAAGTTTGAGTCTATCATATTAGGTTTTGGATTCATAGCTGTTTTTGTGTCTATTGCTTCAAAAAGCATTTTCACATAATTTGTGTTTTCTGAAGAAACTGCAAGAGATATCTAACCCATACTTTCTGTGCAAGAGGGGCTTCTACATCTGCACAACATGTCTTTTAAAGTTTGAACCTATCTTATTGCATTTTTGAGTTATAGCAGTTTTTACTGTTTTATTGCTCCAAAAGCCTTTTCAGCCCATGAACAGTTGTTTGTGAGTTTAGAAAAAAAGTGCAAGAGCTATTCAAACCCTTTTTGCTGGGCAAGTAGGACCTGTAAATCTACACAATATATAGTTTAAAGTTTGAGTCTATCATATTAGGTTTTGGATTTATAGCTGTTTTTGTGTCTATTGCTTCAAAAGCATTTTCACATAATTTGTGTTTTCTGAAGAAACTGCAAGAGATATCTAACCCATACTTTCTGTGCAAGAGGGGCTTGTACATCTGCACAACATGTCTTTTAAAGTTTGAACCTATCTTATTGCATTTTTGAGTTATAGCAGTTTTTACTGTTTTATTGCTCCAAAAGCCTTTTCAGCCCATGAACAGTTGTTTGTGAGTTTAGAAAAAAAGTGCAAGAGCTATTCAAACCCTTTTTACTGGGCAAGTAGGACCTGTAAATCTACACAATATATAGTTTAAAGTTTGAGTCTATCATATTAGGTTTTGGATTTATAGCTGTTTTTGTGTCTATTGCTTCAAAAGCATTTTCACATAATTTGTGTTTTCTGAAGAAACTGCAAGAGATATCTAACCCATACTTTCTGTGCAAGAGGGGCTTGTACAGCTGCACAACATGTCTTTTAAAGTTTGAACCTATCTTATTGCATTTTTGAATTATAGCAGTTTTTACTGTTTTATTGCTCCAAAAGCCTTTTCAGCCCATGAACAGTTGTTTGTGAGTTTTGAAAAAAAGTGCAAGAGCTATTCAAACCCTTTTTGCTGGGCAAGTAGGACCTGTCAATCTACACAATATATAGTTTAAAGTTTGAGTCTATCATATTAGGTTTTGGATTTATAGCTGTTTTTGTGTCTATTGCTTCAAAAGCATTTTCACATAATTTGTGTTTTCTGAAGAAACTGCAAGAGATATCTAACCCATACTTTCTGTGCAAGAGGGGCTTCTACATCTGCACAACATGTCTTTTAAAGTTTGAACCTATCTTATTGCATTTTTGAGTTATAGCAGTTTTTACTGTTTTATTGCTCCAAAAGCCTTTTCAGCCCATGAACAGTTTGTGAGTTTTGAAAAAAAGTGCAAGAGCTATTCAAACCCTTTTTGCTGGGCAAGTAGGACCTGTAAATCTACACAATATATAGTTTAAAGTTTGAGTCTATCATATTAGGTTTTGGATTTATAGCTGTTTTTGTGTCTATTGCTTCAAAAGCATTTTCACATAATTTGTGTTTTCTGAAGAAACTGCAAGAGATATCTAACCCATACTTTCTGTGCAAGAGGGGCTTGTACATCTGCACAACATGTCTTTTAAAGTTTGAACCTATCTTATTGCATTTTTGAGTTATAGCAGTTTTTACTGTTTTATTGCTCCAAAAGCCTTTTCAGCCCATGTACATCTGCACAACATGTCTTTTAAGTAGGACCCTTTTTGCTGGGCAAGTAGGACCTGTAAATCTACACAATATATAGTTTAAAGTTTGAGTCTATCATATTAGGTTTTGGATTTATAGCTGTTTTTGTGTCTATTGCTTCAAAAGCATTTTCACATAATTTGTGTTTTCTGAAGAAACTGCAAGAGATATCTAAACCATACTTTCTGTGCAAGAGGGGCTTGTACATCTGCACAACATGTCTTTTAAAGTTTGAACCTATCTTATTGCATTTTTGAGTTATAGCAGTTTTTACTGTTTTATTGCTCCAAAAGCCTTTTCAGCCCATGAACAGTTGTTTGTGAGTTTAGAAAAAAAGTGCAAGAGCTATTCAAACCGTTTTTGCTGGGCAAGTAGGACCTGTAAATCTACACAATATATAGTTTAAAGTTTGAGTCTATCATATTAGGTTTTGGATTCATAGCTGTTTTTGTGTCTATTGCTTCAAAAAGCATTTTCACATAATTTGTGTTTTCTGAAGAAACTGCAAGAGATATCTAACCCATACTTTCTGTGCAAGAGGGGCTTGTACATCTGCACAACATGTCTTTTAAAGTTTGAACCTATCTTATTGCATTTTTGAGTTATAGCAGTTTTTACTGTTTTATTGCTCCAAAAGCCTTTTCAGCCCATGAACAGTTGTTTGTGAGTTTAGAAAAAAAGTGCAAGAGCTATTCAAACCGTTTTTGCTGGGCAAGTAGGACCTGTAAATCTACACAATATATAGTTTAAAGTTTGAGTCTATCATATTAGGTTTTGGATTTATAGCTGTTTTTGTGTCTATTGCTTCAAAAGCATTTTCACATAATTTGTGTTTTCTGAAGAAACTGCAAGAGATATTCTAACCCATACTTTCTGTGCAAGAGGGGATTGTACATCTGCACAACATGTCTTTTAAAGTTTGAACCTATCTTATTGCATTTTTGAGTTATAGCAGTTTTTACTGTTTTATTGCTCCAAAAGCCTTTTCAGCCCATGAACAGTTTGTGAGTTTTGAAAAAAAGTGCAAGAGCTATTCAAACCCTTTTTGCTGGGCAAGTAGGACCTGTAAATCTACACATTATATAGTTTAAAGTTTGAGTCAATCATATTAGGTTTTGGATTTATAGCTGTTTTTGTGTCCATTGCTTCAAAAGCATTTTCACATAATTTGTGTTTTCTGAAGAAACTGCAAGAGATATCTAACCCATACTTTCTGTGCAAGAGGGGCTTGTACATCTGCACAACATGTCTTTTAAAGTTTGAACCTATCTTATTGCATTTTTGAGTTATAGCAGTTTTTACTGTTTTATTGCTCCAAAAGCCTTTTCAGCCCATGAACAGTTGTTTGTGAGTTTTGAAAAAAAGTGCAAGAGCTATTCAAACCCTTTTTGCTGGGCAAGTAGGACCTGTAAATCTACACAATATATAGTTTAAAGTTTGAGTCTATCATATTAGGTTTTGGATTTATAGCTGTTTTTGTGTCTATTGCTTCAAAAGCATTTTCACATAATTTGTGTTTTCTGAAGAAACTGCAAGAGATATTCTAACCCATACTTTCTGTGCAAGAGGGGATTGTACATCTGCACAACATGTCTTTTAAAGTTTGAACCTATCTTATTGCATTTTTGAGTTATAGCAGTTTTTACTGTTTTATTGCTCCAAAAGCCTTTTCAGCCCATGAACAGTTTGTGAGTTTTGAAAAAAAGTGCAAGAGCTATTCAAACCCTTTTTGCTGGGCAAGTAGGACCTGTAAATCTACACATTATATAGTTTAAAGTTTGAGTCAATCATATTAGGTTTTGGATTTATAGCTGTTTTTGTGTCCATTGCTTCAAAAGCATTTTCACATAATTTGTGTTTTCTGAAGAAACTGCAAGAGATATCTAACCCATACTTTCTGTGCAAGAGGGGCTTGTACAGCTGCACAACATGTCTTTTAAAGTTTGAACCTATCTTATTGCATTTTTGAGTTATAGCAGTTTTTACTGTTTTATTGCTCCAAAAGCCTTTTCAGCCCATGAACAGTTGTTTGTGAGTTTTGAAAAAAAGTGCAAGAGCTATTCAAACCCTTTTTGCTGGGCAAGTAGGACCTGTAAATCTACACAATATATAGTTTAAAGTTTGAGTCTATCATATTAGGTTTTGGATTTATAGCTGTTTTTGTGTCTATTGCTTCAAAAGCATTTTCACATAATTTGTGTTTTCTGAAGAAACTGCAAGAGATATCTAACCCATACTTTCTGTGCAAGAGGGGCTTGTACAGCTGCACAACATGTCTTTTAAAGTTTGAACCTATCTTATTGCATTTTTGAGTTATAGCAGTTTTTACTGTTTTATTGCTCCAAAAGCCTTTTCAGCCCATGAACAGTTGTTTGTGAGTTTTGAAAAAAAGTGCAAGAGCTATTCAAACCCTTTTTGCTGGGCAAGTAGGACCTGTAAATTTACACAATATATAGTTTAAAGTTTGAGTCTATCATATTAGGTTTTGGATTTATAGCTGTTTTTGTGTCTATTGCTTCAAAAGCATTTTCACATAATTTGTGTTTTCTGAAGAAACTGCAAGAGATATCTAACCCATACTTTCTGCGCAAGAGGGGCTTGTACATCTGCACAACATGTCTTTTTAAGTTTGAACCTATCTTATTGCATTTTTGAGTTATAGCAGTTTTTACTGTTTTATTGCTCCAAAAGCCTTTTCAGCCCATGAACAGTTGTTTGTGAGTTTTGAAAAAAAGTGCCAGAGCTATTCAAACCCTTTTTGCTGGTCAAGTAGGACCTGTAAATCTACACAATATATAGTTTAAAGTTTGAGTCTATCATATTAGGTTTTGGATTCATAGCTGTTTTTGTGTCTATTGCTTCAAAAAGCATTTTCACATAATTTGTGTTTTCTGAAGAAACTGCAAGAGATATATAACCCATACTTTCTGTGCAAGAGGGGCTTCTACATCTGCACAACATGTCTTTTAAAGTTTGAACCTATCTTATTGCATTTTTGAGTTATATCAGTTTTTACTGTTTTATTGCTCCAAAAGCCTTTTCAGCCCATGAACAGTTTTTTGTGAGTTTTGAAAAAAAGTGCCAGAGCTATTCAAACCCTTTTTGCTGGGCAAGTAGGACCTGTAAATCTACACAATATATAGTTTAAAGTTTGAGTCTATCATATTAGGTTTTGGATTTATAGCTGTTTTTGTGTCCATTGCTTCAAAAGCATTTTCACATAATTTGTGTTTTCTGAAGAAACTGCAAGAGATATCTAACCCATACTTTCTGTGCAAGAGGGGCTTGTACATTTGCACAACATGTCTTTTAAAGTTAGAACCTATCTTATTGCATTTTTGAGTTATATCAGTTTTTACTGTTTTATTGCTCCAAAAGCCTCTTCAGCCCATGAACAGTTGTTTGTGAGTTTTGAAGAAAAGTGCCAGAACTATTCAAACCCTTTTTGCTGGGCAAGTAGGACCTGTAAATCTACAAAATATATAGTTTAAAGTTTGAGTCTATCATATTAGGTTTTGGATTTATAGCTGTTTTTGTGTCTTTTGCTTCAAAAGCATTTTCACATAATTTGTGTTTTCTGAAGAAACTGCAAGAGATATCTAACCCATACTTTCTGTGCAAGAGGGGCTTGTACATCTGCACAACATGTCTTTTAAAGTTTGAACCTATCTTATTGAATTTTTGAGTTATAGCAGTTTTTACTGTTTTATTGCTCCAAAAGCCTTTTCAGCCCATGAACAGTTTGTGAGTTTAGAAAAAAAGTGCAAGAGCTATTCAAACCCTTTTTGCTGGGCAAGTAGGACCTGTAAATCTACACAATATATAGTTTAAAGTTTGAGTCTATCATATTAGGTTTTGGATTTATAGCTGTTTTTGTGTCTATTGCTTCAAAAGCATTTTCACATAATTTGTGTTTTCTGAAGAAACTGCAAGAGATATCTAACCCATACTTTCTGTGCAAGAGGGGCTTGTACATCTGCACAACATGTCTTTTAAAGTTTGAACCTATCTTATTGCATTTTTGAGTTATAGCAGTTTTTACTGTTTTATTGCTCCAAAAGCCTTTTCAGCCCATGAACAGTTGTTTGTGAGTTTTGAAAAAAAGTGCCAGAGCTATTCAAACCCTTTTTGCTGGGCAAGTAGGACCTGTAAATCTACACAATATATAGTTTAAAGTTTGAGTCTATCATATTAGGTTTTGGATTTATAGCTGTTTTTGTGTCTATTGCTTCAAAAGCATTTTCACATAATTTGTGTTTTCTGAAGAAACTGCAAGAGATATCTAACCCATACTTTCTGTGCAAGAGGGGCTTGTACATCTGCACAACATGTCTTTTAAAGTTTGAACCTATCTTATTGCATTTTTGAGTTATAGCAGTTTTTACTGTTTTATTGCTCCAAAAGCCTTTTCAGCCCATGAACAGTTGTTTGTGAGTTTTGAAAAAAAGTGCCAGAGCTATTCAAACCCTTTTTGCTGGGCAAGTAGGACCTGTAAATCTACACAATATATAGTTTAAAGTTTGAGTCTATCATATTAGGTTTTGGATTTATAGCTGTTTTTGTGTCTATTGCTTCAAAAGCATTTTCACATAATTTGTGTTTTCTGAAGAAACTGCAAGAGATATCTAACCCATACTTTCTGTGCAAGAGGGGCTTGTACATCTGCACAACATGTCTTTTAAAGTTTGAACCTATCTTATTGCATTTTTGAGTTATAGCAGTTTTTACTGTTTTATTGCTCCAAAAGCCTTTTCAGCCCATGAACAGTTGTTTGTGAGTTTTGAAAAAAAGTGCCAGAGCTATTCAAACCCTTTTTGCTGGGCAAGTAGGACCTGTAAATCTACACAATATATAGTTTAAAGTTTGAGTCTATCATATTAGGTTTTGGATTTATAGCTGTTTTTGTGTCTATTGCTTCAAAAGCATTTTCACATAATTTGTGTTTTCTGAAGAAACTGCAAGAGATATCTAACCCATACTTTCTGTGCAAGAGGGGCTTCTACATCTGCACAACATGTCTTTTAAAGTTTGAACCTATCTTATTCCATTTTTGAGTTATAGCAGTTTTTACTGTTTTATTGCTCCAAAAGCCTTTTCAGCCCATGAACAGTTGTTTGTGAGTTTTGAAAAAAAGTGCCAGAGCTTTTCAAACCCTTTTTGCTGGGCAAGTAGGACCTGTAAATCTACACAATATATAGTTTAAAGTTTGAGTCTATCATATTAGGTTTTGGATTTATAGCTGTTTTTGTGTCTATTGCTTCAAAAGCATTTTCACATAATTTGTGTTTTCTGAAGAAACTGCAAGAGATATTCTAACCCATACTTTCTGTGCAAGAGGGGCTTGTACATCTGCACAACATGTCTTTTAAAGTTTGAACCTATCTTATTGCATTTTTGAGTTATAGCAGTTTTTACTGTTTTATTGCTCCAAAAGCCTTTTCAGCCCATGAACAGTTTGTGAGTTTTGAAAAAAAAGTGCCAGAGCTATTCAAACCCTTTTTGCTGGGCAAATAGGACCTGTCAATCTACACAATATATAGTTTAAAGTTTGAGTCTATCATATTAGGTTTTGGATTTATAGCTGTTTTTGTGTCTATTGCTTCAAAAGCATTTTCACATAATTTGTGTTTTCTGAAGAAACTGCAAGAGATATCTAACCCATACTTTCTGTGCAAGAGGGGCTTGTACATCCGCACAACATGTCTTTTAAAGTTTGAACCTATCTTATTGCATTTTTGAGTTATAGCAGTTTTTACTGTTTTATTGCTCCAAAAGCCTTTTCAGCCCATGAACAGTTTGCGAGTTTAGAAAAAAAGTGCAAGAGCTATTCAAACCCTTTTTGCTGGGCAAGTAGGACCTGTAAATCTACACAATATATAGTTTAAAGTTTGAGTCTATCATATTAGGTTTTGGATTTATAGCTGTTTTTGTGTCCATTGCTTCAAAAGCATTTTCACATAATTTGTGTTTTCTGAAGAAACTGCAAGAGATATCTAACCCATACTTTCTGTGCAAGAGGGGCTTGTACATCTGCACAACATGTCTTTTAAAGTTTGAACCTATCTTATTGCATTTTTGAGTTATAGCAGTTTTTACTGTTTTATTGCTCCAAAAGCCTTTTCAGCCCATGAACAGTTGTTTGTGAGTTTTGAAAAAAAGTGCAAGAGCTATTCAAACCCTTTTTGCTGGGCAAGTAGGACCTGTAAATCTACACAATATATAGTTTAAAGTTTGAGTCTATCATATTAGGTTTTGGATTTATAGCTGTTTTTGTGTCCATTGCTTCAAAAGCATTTTCACATAATTTGTGTTTTTTGAAGAAACTGCAAGAGATATCTAACCCATACTTTCTGTGCAAGAGGGGCTTGTACATCTGCACAACATGTCTTTTAAAGTTTGAACCTATCTTATTGCATTTTTGAGTTATAGCAGTTTTTACTGTTTTATTGCTCCAAAAGCCTTTTCAGCCCATGAACAGTTGTTTGTGAGTTTTGAAAAAAAGTGCAAGAGCTATTCAAACCCTTTTTGCTGGGCAAGTAGGACCTGTAAATCTACACAATATATAGTTTAAAGTTTGAGTCTATCATATTAGGTTTTGGATTTATAGCTGTTTTTGTGTCTATTGCTTCAAAAGCATTTTCACATAATTTGTGTTTTCTGAAGAAACTGCAAGAGATATCTAACCCATACTTTCTGTGCAAGAGGGGCTTGTACATCTGCACAACATGTCTTTTAAAGTTTGAACCTATCTTATTGCATTTTTGAGTTATAGCAGTTTTTACTGTTTTATTGCTCCAAAAGCCTTTTCAGCCCATGAACAGTTGTTTGTGAGTTTTGAAAAAAAGTGCAAGAGCTATTCAAACCCTTTTTGCTGGGCAAGTAGGACCTGTAAATCTACACAATATATAGTTTAAAGTTTGAGTCTATCATATTAGGTTTTGGATTTATAGCTGTTTTTGTGTCTATTGCTTCAAAAGCATTTTCACATAATTTGTGTTTTCTGAAGAAACTGCAAGAGATATCTAACCCATACTTTCTGTGCAAGAGGGGCTTGTACATCTGCACAACATGTCTTTTAAAGTTTGAACCTATCTTATTGCATTTTTGAGTTATAGCAGTTTTTACTGTTTTATTGCTCCAAAAGCCTTTTCAGCCCATGAACAGTTGTTTGTGAGTTTTGAAAAAAAGTGCCAGAGCTATTCAAACCCTTTTTGCTGGGCAAGTAGGACCTGTAAATCTACACAATATATAGTTTAAAGTTTGAGTCTATCATATTAGGTTTTGGATTTATAGCTGTTTTTGTGTCTATTGCTTCAAAAGCATTTTCACATAATTTGTGTTTTCTGAAGAAACTGCAAGAGATATCTAACCCATACTTTCTGTGCAAGAGGGGCTTGTACATCTGCACAACATGTCTTTTAAAGTTTGAACCTATCTTATTGCATTTTTGAGTTATAGCAGTTTTTACTGTTTTATTGCTCCAAAAGCCTTTTCAGCCCATGAACAGTTTGTGAGTTTAGAAAAAAAGTGCAAGAGCTATTCAAACCCTTTTTGCTGGGCAAGTAGGACCTGTAAATCTACACAATATATAGTTTAAAGTTTGAGTCTATCATATTAGGTTTTGGATTTATAGCTGTTTTTGTGTCCATTGCTTCACAAGCATTTTCACATAATTTGTGTTTTCTGAAGAAACTGCAAGAGATATCTAACCCATACTTTCTTTGCAAGAGGGGCTTGTACATCTGCACAACATGTCTTTTAAAATTTGAACCTATCTTATTGCATTTTTGAGTTATAGCAGTTTTTACTGTTTTATTGCTCCAAAAGCCTTTTCAGCCCATGAACAGTTGTTTGTGAGTTTTGAAAAAAAGTTCCAGAGCTATTCAAACCCTTTTTGCTGGGCAAGTAGGACCTGTCAATCTACACAATATATAGTTTAAAGTTTGAGTCTATCATATTAGGTTTTGGATTTATAGCTGTTTTTGTGTCTATTGCTTCAAAAGCATTTTCACATAATTTGTGTTTTCTGAAGAAACTGCAAGAGATATCTAACCCATACTTTCTGTGCAAGAGGGGCTTGTACATCTGCACAACATGTCTTTTAAAGTTTGAACCTATCTTATTGCATTTTTGAGTTATAGCAGTTTTTACTGTTTTATTGCTCCAAAAGCCTTTTCAGCCCATGAACAGTTGTTTGTGAGTTTTGAAAAAAAGTGCCAGAGCTATTCAAACCCTTTTTGCTGGGCAAGTAGGACCTGTAAATCTACACAATATATAGTTTAAAGTTTGAGTCTATCATATTAGGTTTTGGATTTATAGCTGTTTTTGTGTCTATTGCTTCAAAAGCATTTTCACATAATTTGTGTTTTCTGAAGAAACTGCAAGAGATATCTAACCCATACTTTCTGTGCAAGAGGGGCTTGTACATCTGCACAACATGTCTTTTAAAGTTTGAACCTATCTTATTGCATTTTTGAGTTATAGCAGTTTTTACTGTTTTATTGCTCCAAAAGCCTTTTCAGCCCATGAACAGTTGTTTGTGAGTTTTGAAAAAAAGTGCAAGAGCTATTCAAACCCTTTTTGCTGGGCAAGTAGGACCTGTAAATCTACACAATATATAGTTTAAAGTTTGAGTCTATCATATTAGGTTTTGGATTTATAGCTGTTTTTGTGTCTATTGCTTCAAAAGCATTTTCATATAATTTGTGTTTTCTGAAGAAACTGCAAGAGATATCTAACCCATACTTTCTGTGCAAGAGGGGCTTGTACATCTGCACAACATGTCTTTTAAAGTTTGAACCTATCTTATTGCATTTTTGAGTTATAGCAGTTTTTACTTTTTTATTGCTCCAAAAGCCTTTTCAGCCCATGAACAGTCTGTGAGTTTTGAAAAAAAGTGCAAGAGCTATTCAAACCCTTTTTGCTGGGCAAGTAGGACCTGTAAATCTACACAATATATAGTTTAAAGTTTGAGTCTATCATATTAGGTTTTGGATTTATAGCTGTTTTTGTGTCTATTGCTTCAAAAGCATTTTCACATAATTTGTGTTTTCTGAAGAAACTGCAAGAGATATCTAACCCATACTTTCTGTGCAAGAGGGGCTTGTACATCTGCACAACATGTCTTTTAAAGTTTGAACCTATCTTATTGCATTTTTGAGTTATAGCAGTTTTTACTGTTTTATTGCTCCAAAAGCCTTTTCAGCCCATGAACAGTTTGTGAGTTTAGAAAAAAAGTGCAAGAGCTATTCAAACCCTTTTTGCTGGGCAAGTAGGACCTGTAAATCTACACAATATATAGTTTAAAGTTTGAGTCTATCATATTAGGTTTTGGATTTATAGCTGTTTTTGTGTCCATTGCTTCAAAAGCATTTTCACATAATTTGTGTTTTCTGAAGAAACTGCAAGAGATATCTAACCCATACTTTCTGTGCAAGAGGGGCTTGTACATCTGCACAACATGTCTTTTAAAGTTTGAACCTATCTTATTGCATTTTTGAGTTATAGCAGTTTTTACTGTTTTATTGCTTCAAAAGCCTTTTCAGCCCATGAACAGTTGTTTGTGAGTTTTGAAAAAAAGTGCAAGAGCTATTCAAACCCTTTTTGCTGGGCAAGTAGGACCTGTAAATCTACACAATATATAGTTTAAAGTTTGAGTCTATCATATTAGGTTTTGGATTTATAGCTGTTTTTGTGTCCATTGCTTCAAACGCATTTTCACATAATTTGTGTTTTTTGAGAAACTGCAAGAGATATCTAACCCATACTTTCTGTGCAAGAGGGGCTTGTACATCTGCACAACATGTCTTTTAAAGTTTGAACCTATCTTATTGCATTTTTGAGTTATAGCAGTTTTTACTGTTTTATTGCTCCAAAAGCCTTTTCAGCCCATGAACAGTTGTTTGTGAGTTTTGAAAAAAAGTGCAAGAGCTATTCAAACCCTTTTTGCTGGGCAAGTAGGACCTGTAAATCTACACAATATATAGTTTAAAGTTTGAGTCTATCATATTAGGTTTTGGATTCATAGCTGTTTTTGTGTCTATTGCTTCAAAAAGCATTTTCACATAATTTGTGTTTTCTGAAGAAACTGCAAGAGATATCTAACCCATACTTTCTGTGCAAGAGGGGCTTGTACATCTGCACAACATGTCTTTTAAAGTTTGAACCTATCTTATTGCATTTTTGAGTTATAGCAGTTTTTACTGTTTTATTGCTCCAAAAGCCTTTTCAGCCCATGAACAGTTTGTGAGTTTAGAAAAAAAGTGCAAGAGCTATTCAAACCCTTTTTGCTGGGTAAGTAGGACCTGTAAATCTACACAATATATAGTTTAAAGTTTGAGTCTATCATATTAGGTTTTGGATTTATAGCTGTTTTTGTGTCCATTGCTTCAAAAGCATTTTCACATAATTTGTGTTTTCTGAAGAAACTGCAAGAGATATCTAACCCATACTTTCTGTGCAAGAGGGGCTTGTACATCTGCACAACATGTCTTTTAAAGTTTGAACCTATCTTATTGCATTTTTGAGTTATAGCAGTTTTTACTGTTTTATTGCTCCAAAAGCCTTTTCAGCCCATGAACAGTTGTTTGTGAGTTTTGAAAAAAAGTGCAAGAGCTATTCAAACCCTTTTTGCTGGGCAAGTAGGACCTGTAAATCTACACAATATATAGTTTAAAGTTTGAGTCTATCATATTAGGTTTTGGATTTATAGCTGTTTTTGTGTCTATTGCTTCAAAAGCATTTTCACATAATTTGTGTTTTCTGAAGAAACTGCAAGAGATATCTAACCCATACTTTCTGTGCAAGAGGGGCTTGTACATCTGCACAACATGTCTTTTAAAGTTTGAACCTATCTTATTGCATTTTTGAGTTATAGCAGTTTTTACTTTTTTATTGCTCCAAAAGCCTTTTCAGCCCATGAACAGTTTGTGAGTTTAGAAAAAAAGTGCAAGAGCTATTCAAACCCTTTTTGCTGGGCAAGTAGGACCTGTAAATCTACACAATATATAGTTTAAAGTTTGAGTCTATCATATTAGGTTTTGGATTTATAGCTGTTTTTGTGTCTATTGCTTCAAAAGCATTTTCACATAATTTGTGTTTTCTGAAGAAACTGCAAGAGATATCTAACCCATACTTTCTTTGCAAGAGGGGCTTGTACATCTGCACAACATGTCTTTTAAAGTTTGAACCTATCTTATTGCATTTTTGAGTTATAGCAGTTTTTACTGTTTTGTTGCTCCAAAAGCCTTTTCAGCCCATGAACAGTTGTTTGTGAGTTTTGAAAAAAAGTGCAAGAGCTATTCAAACCCTTTTTGCTGGGCAAGTAGGACCTGTAAATCTACACAATATATAGTTTAAAGTTTGAGTCTATCATATTAGGTTTTGGATTTATAGCTGTTTTTGTGTCTATTGCTTCAAAAGCATTTTCACATAATTTGTGTTTTCTGAAGAAACTGCAAGAGATATCTAACCCATACTTTCTGTGCAAGAGGGGCTTGTACATCTGCACAACATGTCTTTTAAAGTTTGAACCTATCTTATTGCATTTTTGAGTTATAGCAGTTTTTACTGTTTTATTGCTCCAAAAGCCTTTTCAGCCCATGAACAGTTGTTTGTGAGTTTTGAAAAAAAGTGCCAGAGCTATTCAAACCCTTTTTGCTGGGCAAGTAGGACCTGTAAATCTACACAATATATAGTTTAAAGTTTGAGTCTATCATATTAGGTTTTGGATTTATAGCTGTTTTTGTGTCTATTGCTTCAAAAGCATTTTCACATAATTTGTGTTTTCTGAAGAAACTGCAAGAGATATCTAACCCATACGTTCTGTGCAAGAGGGGCTTGTACATCTGCACAACATGTCTTTTAAAGTTTGAACCTATCTTATTGCATTTTTGAGTTATAGCAGTTTTTACTGTTTTATTGCTCCAAAAGCCTTTTCAGCCCATGAACAGTCTGTGAGTTTTGAAAAAAAGTTCCAGAGCTATTCAAACCCTTTTTGCTGGGCAAGTAGGACCTGTAAATCTACACAATATATAGTTTAAAGTTTGAGTCTATCATATTAGGTTTTGGGTTTATAGCTGTTTTTGTGTCTATTGCTTCAAAAGCATTTTCACATAATTTGTGTTTTCTGAAGAAACTGCAAGAGATATCTAACCCATACTTTCTTTGCAAGAGGGGCTTGTACATCTGCACAACATGTCTTTTAAAGTTTGAACCTATCTTATTGCATTTTTGAGTTATAGCAGTTTTTACTGTTTTATTGCTCCAAAAGCCTTTTCAGCCCATGAACAGTTGTTTGTGAGTTTTGAAAAAAAGTGCAAGAGCTATTCAAACCCTTTTTGCTGGGCAAGTAGGACCTGTAAATCTACACAATATATAGTTTAAAGTTTGAGTCTATCATATTAGGTTTTGGATTTATAGCTGTTTTTGTGTCCATTGCTTCAAACGCATTTTCACATAATTTGTGTTTTTTTAAGAAACTGCAAGAGATATCTAACCCATACTTTCTGTGCAAGAGGGGCTTGTACATCTGCACAACATGTCTTTTAAAGTTTGAACCTATCTTATTGCATTTTTGAGTTATAGCAGTTTTTACTGTTTTATTGCTCCAAAAGCCTTTTCAGCCCATGAACAGTTGTTTGTGAGTTTTGAAAAAAAGTGCAAGAGCTATTCAAACCCTTTTTGCTGGGCAAGTAGGACCTGTAAATCTACACAATATATAGTTTAAAGTTTGAGTCTATCATATTAGGTTTTGGATTTATAGCTGTTTTTGTGTCTATTGCTTCAAAAGCATTTTCACATAATTTGTGTTTTCTGAAGAAACTGCAAGAGATATCTAACCCATACTTTCTGTGCAAGAGGGGCTTGTACATCTGCACAACATGTCTTTTAAAGTTTGAACCTATCTTATTGCATTTTTGAGTTATAGCAGTTTTTACTGTTTTATTGCTCCAAAAGCCTTTTCAGCCCATGAACAGTTGTTTGTGAGTTTTGAAAAAAAGTGCAAGAGCTATTCAAACCCTTTTTGCTGGGCAAGTAGGACCTGTAAATCTACACAATATATAGTTTAAAGTTTGAGTCTATCATATTAGGTTTTGGATTTATAGCTGTTTTTGTGTCTATTGCTTCAAAAGCATTTTCACATAATTTGTGTTTTCTGAAGAAACTGCAAGAGATATCTAACCCATACTTTCTGTGCAAGAGGGGCTTGTACATCTGCACAACATGTCTTTTAAAGTTTGAACCTATCTTATTGCATTTTTGAGTTATAGCAGTTTTTACTTTTTTATTGCTCCAAAAGCCTTTTCAGCCCATGAACAGTTTGTGAGTTTAGAAAAAAAGTGCAAGAGCTATTCAAACCCTTTTTGCTGGGCAAGTAGGACCTGTAAATCTACACAATATATAGTTTAACGTTTGAGTCTATCATATTAGGTTTTGGGTTTATAGCTGTTTTTGTGTCTATTGCTTCAAAAGCATTTTCACATAATTTGTGTTTTCTGAAGAAACAGCAAGAGATATCTAACCCATACTTTCTTTGCAAGAGGGGCTTGTACATCTGCACAACATGTCTTTTAAAGTTTGAACCTATCTTATTGCATTTTTGAGTTATAGCAGTTTTTACTGTTTTGTTGCTCCAAAAGCCTTTTCAGCCCATGAACAGTTGTTTGTGAGTTTTGAAAAAAAGTGCAAGAGCTATTCAAACCCTTTTTGCTGGGCAAGTAGGACCTGTAAATCTACACAATATATAGTTTAAAGTTTGAGTCTATCATATTAGGTTTTGGATTTATAGCTGTTTTTGTGTCTATTGCTTCAAAAGCATTTTCACATAATTTGTGTTTTCTGAAGAAACTGCAAGAGATATCTAACCCATACTTTCTGTGCAAGAGGGGCTTGTACATCTGCACAACATGTCTTTTAAAGTTTGAACCTATCTTATTGCATTTTTGAGTTATAGCAGTTTTTACTGTTTTATTGCTCCAAAAGCCTTTTCAGCCCATGAACAGTTGTTTGTGAGTTTTGAAAAAAAGTGCCAGAGCTATTCAAACCCTTTTTGCTGGGCAAGTAGGACCTGTAAATCTACACAATATATAGTTTAAAGTTTGAGTCTATCATATTAGGTTTTGGATTTATAGCTGTTTTTGTGTCTATTGCTTCAAAAGCATTTTCACATAATTTGTGTTTTCTGAAGAAACTGCAAGAGATATCTAACCCATACGTTCTGTGCAAGAGGGGCTTGTACATCTGCACAACATGTCTTTTAAAGTTTGAACCTATCTTATTGCATTTTTGAGTTATAGCAGTTTTTACTGTTTTATTGCTCCAAAAGCCTTTTCAGCCCATGAACAGTCTGTGAGTTTTGAAAAAAAGTTCCAGAGCTATTCAAACCCTTTTTGCTGGGCAAGTAGGACCTGTAAATCTACACAATATATAGTTTAAAGTTTGAGTCTATCATATTAGGTTTTGGGTTTATAGCTGTTTTTGTGTCTATTGCTTCAAAAGCATTTTCACATAATTTGTGTTTTCTGAAGAAACTGCAAGAGATATCTAACCCATACTTTCTTTGCAAGAGGGGCTTGTACATCTGCACAACATGTCTTTTAAAGTTTGAACCTATCTTATTGCATTTTTGAGTTATAGCAGTTTTTACTGTTTTATTGCTCCAAAAGCCTTTTCAGCCCATGAACAGTTTGTGAGTTTTGAAAATAAGTACAAGAGCTATTCAAACCCTTTTTGCTGGGCAAGTAGGACCTGTAAATCTACACAATATATAGTTTAAAGTTTGAGTCTATCGTATTAGGTTTTGGATTTATAGCTGTTTTTGTGTCCATTGCTTCAAACGCATTTTCACATAATTTGTGTTTTTTTAAGAAACTGCAAGAGAAATCTAACCCATACTTTCTGTGCAAGAGGGGCTTGTACATCTGCACAACATGTCTTTTAAAGTTTGAACCTATCTTATTGCATTTTTGAGTTATAGCAGTTTTTACTGTTTTATTGCTCCAAAAGCCTTTTCAGCCCATGAACAGTTGTTTGTGAGTTTTGAAAAAAAGTGCAAGAGCTATTCAAACCCTTTTTGCTGGGCAAGTAGGACCTGTAAATCTACACAATATATAGTTTAAAGTTTGAGTCTATCATATTAGGTTTTGGATTTATAGCTGTTTTTGTGTCTATTGCTTCAAAAGCATTTTCACATAATTTGTGTTTTCTGAAGAAACTGCAAGAGATATCTAACCCATACTTTCTGTGCAAGAGGGGCTTGTACATCTGCACAACATGTCTTTTAAAGTTTGAACCTATCTTATTGCATTTTTGAGTTATAGCAGTTTTTACTGTTTTATTGCTCCAAAAGCCTTTTCAGCCCATGAACAGTTGTTTGTGAGTTTTGAAAAAAAGTGCAAGAGCTATTCAAACCCTTTTTGCTGGGCAAGTAGGACCTGTAAATCTACACAATATATAGTTTAAAGTTTGAGTCTATCATATTAGGTTTTGGATTTATAGCTGTTTTTGTGTCTATTGCTTCAAAAGCATTTTCACATAATTTGTGTTTTCTGAAGAAACTGCAAGAGATATCTAACCCATACTTTCTGTGCAAGAGGGGCTTGTACATCTGCACAACATGTCTTTTAAAGTTTGAACCTATCTTATTGCATTTTTGAGTTATAGCAGTTTTTACTGTTTTATTGCTCCAAAAGCCTTTTCAGCCCATGAACAGTTGTTTGTGAGTTTTGAAAAAAAGTGCAAGAGCTATTCAAACCCTTTTTGCTGGGCAAGTAGGACCTGTAAATCTACACAATATATAGTTTAAAGTTTGAGTCTATCATATTAGGTTTTGGATTTATAGCTGTTTTTGTGTCTATTGCTTCAAAAGCATTTTCACATAATTTGTGTTTTCTGAAGAAACTGCAAGAGATATCTAACCCATACTTTCTGTGCAAGAGGGGCTTGTACATCTGCACAACATGTCTTTTAAAGTTTGAACCTATCTTATTGCATTTTTGAGTTATAGCAGTTTTTACTTTTTTATTGCTCCAAAAGCCTTTTCAGCCCATGAACAGTTTGTGAGTTTAGAAAAAAAGTGCAAGAGCTATTCAAACCCTTTTTGCTGGGCAAGTAGGACCTGTAAATCTACACAATATATAGTTTAAAGTTTGAGTCTATCATATTAGGTTTTGGATTTATAGCTGTTTTTGTGTCTATTGCTTCAAAAGCATTTTCACATAATTTGTGTTTTCTGAAGAAACTGCAAGAGATATCTAACCCATACTTTCTTTGCAAGAGGGGCTTGTACATCTGCACAACATGTCTTTTAAAGTTTGAACCTATCTTATTGCATTTTTGAGTTATAGCAGTTTTTACTGTTTTGTTGCTCCAAAAGCCTTTTCAGCCCATGAACAGTTGTTTGTGAGTTTTGAAAAAAAGTGCAAGAGCTATTCAAACCCTTTTTGCTGGGCAAGTAGGACCTGTAAATCTACACAATATATAGTTTAAAGTTTGAGTCTATCATATTAGGTTTTGGATTTATAGCTGTTTTTGTGTCTATTGCTTCAAAAGCATTTTCACATAATTTGTGTTTTCTGAAGAAACTGCAAGAGATATCTAACCCATACTTTCTGTGCAAGAGGGGCTTGTACATCTGCACAACATGTCTTTTAAAGTTTGAACCTATCTTATTGCATTTTTGAGTTATAGCAGTTTTTACTGTTTTATTGCTCCAAAAGCCTTTTCAGCCCATGAACAGTTGTTTGTGAGTTTTGAAAAAAAGTGCCAGAGCTATTCAAACCCTTTTTGCTGGGCAAGTAGGACCTGTAAATCTACACAATATATAGTTTAAAGTTTGAGTCTATCATATTAGGTTTTGGATTTATAGCTGTTTTTGTGTCTATTGCTTCAAAAGCATTTTCACATAATTTGTGTTTTCTGAAGAAACTGCAAGAGATATCTAACCCATACGTTCTGTGCAAGAGGGGCTTGTACATCTGCACAACATGTCTTTTAAAGTTTGAACCTATCTTATTGCATTTTTGAGTTATAGCAGTTTTTACTGTTTTATTGCTCCAAAAGCCTTTTCAGCCCATGAACAGTCTGTGAGTTTTGAAAAAAAGTTCCAGAGCTATTCAAACCCTTTTTGCTGGGCAAGTAGGACCTGTAAATCTACACAATATATAGTTTAAAGTTTGAGTCTATCATATTAGGTTTTGGGTTTATAGCTGTTTTTGTGTCTATTGCTTCAAAAGCATTTTCACATAATTTGTGTTTTCTGAAGAAACTGCAAGAGATATCTAACCCATACTTTCTTTGCAAGAGGGGCTTGTACATCTGCACAACATGTCTTTTAAAGTTTGAACCTATCTTATTGCATTTTTGAGTTATAGCAGTTTTTACTGTTTTATTGCTCCAAAAGCCTTTTCAGCCCATGAACAGTTGTTTGTGAGTTTTGAAAAAAAGTGCAAGAGCTATTCAAACCCTTTTTGCTGGGCAAGTAGGACCTGTAAATCTACACAATATATAGTTTAAAGTTTGAGTCTATCATATTAGGTTTTGGATTTATAGCT
Source organism: Eucyclogobius newberryi (assembly GCF_026437365.1). Lineage (NCBI taxonomy): Eukaryota > Metazoa > Chordata > Actinopteri > Gobiiformes > Gobiidae > Eucyclogobius > Eucyclogobius newberryi. The sequence goes on from NW_027315823.1 coordinate 34,289,151, forward strand.
GTTTTTGTGTCCATTGCTTCAAACGCATTTTCACATAATTTGTGTTTTTTTAAGAAACTGCAAGAGATATCTAACCCATACTTTCTGTGCAAGAGGGGCTTGTACATCTGCACAACATGTCTTTTAAAGTTTGAACCTATCTTATTGCATTTTTGAGTTATAGCAGTTTTTACTGTTTTATTGCTCCAAAAGCCTTTTCAGCCCATGAACAGTTGTTTGTGAGTTTTGAAAAAAAGTGCAAGAGCTATTCAAACCCTTTTTGCTGGGCAAGTAGGACCTGTAAATCTACACAATATATAGTTTAAAGTTTGAGTCTATCATATTAGGTTTTGGATTTATAGCTGTTTTTGTGTCTATTGCTTCAAAAGCATTTTCACATAATTTGTGTTTTCTGAAGAAACTGCAAGAGATATCTAACCCATACTTTCTGTGCAAGAGGGGCTTGTACATCTGCACAACATGTCTTTTAAAGTTTGAACCTATCTTATTGCATTTTTGAGTTATAGCAGTTTTTACTGTTTTATTGCTCCAAAAGCCTTTTCAGCCCATGAACAGTTGTTTGTGAGTTTTGAAAAAAAGTGCAAGAGCTATTCAAACCCTTTTTGCTGGGCAAGTAGGACCTGTAAATCTACACAATATATAGTTTAAAGTTTGAGTCTATCATATTAGGTTTTGGATTTATAGCTGTTTTTGTGTCTATTGCTTCAAAAGCATTTTCACATAATTTGTGTTTTCTGAAGAAACTGCAAGAGATATCTAACCCATACTTTCTGTGCAAGAGGGGCTTGTACATCTGCACAACATGTCTTTTAAAGTTTGAACCTATCTTATTGCATTTTTGAGTTATAGCAGTTTTTACTTTTTTATTGCTCCAAAAGCCTTTTCAGCCCATGAACAGTTTGTGAGTTTAGAAAAAAAGTGCAAGAGCTATTCAAACCCTTTTTGCTGGGCAAGTAGGACCTGTAAATCTACACAATATATAGTTTAACGTTTGAGTCTATCATATTAGGTTTTGGGTTTATAGCTGTTTTTGTGTCTATTGCTTCAAAAGCATTTTCACATAATTTGTGTTTTCTGAAGAAACAGCAAGAGATATCTAACCCATACTTTCTTTGCAAGAGGGGCTTGTACATCTGCACAACATGTCTTTTAAAGTTTGAACCTATCTTATTGCATTTTTGAGTTATAGCAGTTTTTACTGTTTTGTTGCTCCAAAAGCCTTTTCAGCCCATGAACAGTTGTTTGTGAGTTTTGAAAAAAAGTGCAAGAGCTATTCAAACCCTTTTTGCTGGGCAAGTAGGACCTGTAAATCTACACAATATATAGTTTAAAGTTTGAGTCTATCATATTAGGTTTTGGATTTATAGCTGTTTTTGTGTCTATTGCTTCAAAAGCATTTTCACATAATTTGTGTTTTCTGAAGAAACTGCAAGAGATATCTAACCCATACTTTCTGTGCAAGAGGGGCTTGTACATCTGCACAACATGTCTTTTAAAGTTTGAACCTATCTTATTGCATTTTTGAGTTATAGCAGTTTTTACTGTTTTATTGCTCCAAAAGCCTTTTCAGCCCATGAACAGTTGTTTGTGAGTTTTGAAAAAAAGTGCCAGAGCTATTCAAACCCTTTTTGCTGGGCAAGTAGGACCTGTAAATCTACACAATATATAGTTTAAAGTTTGAGTCTATCATATTAGGTTTTGGATTTATAGCTGTTTTTGTGTCTATTGCTTCAAAAGCATTTTCACATAATTTGTGTTTTCTGAAGAAACTGCAAGAGATATCTAACCCATACGTTCTGTGCAAGAGGGGCTTGTACATCTGCACAACATGTCTTTTAAAGTTTGAACCTATCTTATTGCATTTTTGAGTTATAGCAGTTTTTACTGTTTTATTGCTCCAAAAGCCTTTTCAGCCCATGAACAGTCTGTGAGTTTTGAAAAAAAGTTCCAGAGCTATTCAAACCCTTTTTGCTGGGCAAGTAGGACCTGTAAATCTACACAATATATAGTTTAAAGTTTGAGTCTATCATATTAGGTTTTGGGTTTATAGCTGTTTTTGTGTCTATTGCTTCAAAAGCATTTTCACATAATTTGTGTTTTCTGAAGAAACTGCAAGAGATATCTAACCCATACTTTCTTTGCAAGAGGGGCTTGTACATCTGCACAACATGTCTTTTAAAGTTTGAACCTATCTTATTGCATTTTTGAGTTATAGCAGTTTTTACTGTTTTATTGCTCCAAAAGCCTTTTCAGCCCATGAACAGTTTGTGAGTTTTGAAAATAAGTACAAGAGCTATTCAAACCCTTTTTGCTGGGCAAGTAGGACCTGTAAATCTACACAATATATAGTTTAAAGTTTGAGTCTATCGTATTAGGTTTTGGATTTATAGCTGTTTTTGTGTCCATTGCTTCAAACGCATTTTCACATAATTTGTGTTTTTTTAAGAAACTGCAAGAGAAATCTAACCCATACTTTCTGTGCAAGAGGGGCTTGTACATCTGCACAACATGTCTTTTAAAGTTTGAACCTATCTTATTGCATTTTTGAGTTATAGCAGTTTTTACTGTTTTATTGCTCCAAAAGCCTTTTCAGCCCATGAACAGTTGTTTGTGAGTTTTGAAAAAAAGTGCAAGAGCTATTCAAACCCTTTTTGCTGGGCAAGTAGGACCTGTAAATCTACACAATATATAGTTTAAAGTTTGAGTCTATCATATTAGGTTTTGGATTTATAGCTGTTTTTGTGTCTATTGCTTCAAAAGCATTTTCACATAATTTGTGTTTTCTGAAGAAACTGCAAGAGATATCTAACCCATACTTTCTGTGCAAGAGGGGCTTGTACATCTGCACAACATGTCTTTTAAAGTTTGAACCTATCTTATTGCATTTTTGAGTTATAGCAGTTTTTACTGTTTTATTGCTCCAAAAGCCTTTTCAGCCCATGAACAGTTGTTTGTGAGTTTTGAAAAAAAGTGCAAGAGCTATTCAAACCCTTTTTGCTGGGCAAGTAGGACCTGTAAATCTACACAATATATAGTTTAAAGTTTGAGTCTATCATATTAGGTTTTGGATTTATAGCTGTTTTTGTGTCTATTGCTTCAAAAGCATTTTCACATAATTTGTGTTTTCTGAAGAAACTGCAAGAGATATCTAACCCATACTTTCTGTGCAAGAGGGGCTTGTACATCTGCACAACATGTCTTTTAAAGTTTGAACCTATCTTATTGCATTTTTGAGTTATAGCAGTTTTTACTTTTTTATTGCTCCAAAAGCCTTTTCAGCCCATGAACAGTCTGTGAGTTTTGAAAAAAAGTGCAAGAGCTATTCAAACCATTTTTGCTGGGCAAGTAGGACCTGTAAATCTACACAATATATAGTTTAACGTTTGAGTCTATCATATTAGGTTTTGGGTTTATAGCTGTTTTTGTGTCTATTGCTTCAAAAGCATTTTCACATAATTTGTGTTTTCTGAAGAAACTGCAAGAGATATCTAACCCATACTTTCTTTGCAAGAGGGGCTTGTACATCTGCACAACATGTCTTTTAAAGTTTGAACCTATCTTATTGCATTTTTGAGTTATAGCAGTTTTTACTGTTTTGTTGCTCCAAAAGCCTTTTCAGCCCATGAACAGTTGTTTGTGAGTTTTGAAAAAAAGTGCAAGAGCTATTCAAACCCTTTTTGCTGGGCAAGTAGGACCTGTAAATCTACACAATATATAGTTTAAAGTTTGAGTCTATCATATTAGGTTTTGGATTTATAGCTGTTTTTGTGTCTATTGCTTCAAAAGCATTTTCACATAATTTGTGTTTTCTGAAGAAACTGCAAGAGATATCTAACCCATACTTTCTGTGCAAGAGGGGCTTGTACATCTGCACAACATGTCTTTTAAAGTTTGAACCTATCTTATTGCATTTTTGAGTTATAGCAGTTTTTACTGTTTTATTGCTCCAAAAGCCTTTTCAGCCCATGAACAGTTGTTTGTGAGTTTTGAAAAAAAGTGCAAGAGCTATTCAAACCCTTTTTGCTGGGCAAGTAGGACCTGTAAATTTACACAATATATAGTTTAAAGTTTGAGTCTATCATATTAGGTTTTGGATTTATAGCTTTTTTTGTGTCTATTGCTTCAAAAGCATTTTCACATAATTTGTGTTTTCTGAAGAAACTGCAAGAGATATCTAACCCATACTTTCTGTGCAAGAGGGGCTTGTACATCTGCACAACATGTCTTTTAAAGTTTGAACCTATCTTATTGCATTTTTGAGTTATATCAGTTTTTACTGTTTTATTGCTCCAAAAGCCTTTTCAGCCCATGAACAGTTGTTTGTGAGTTTTGAAAAAAGTGCCAGAGCTATTCAAACCCTTTTTGCTGGGCAAGTAGGACCTGTAAATCTACACAATATATAGTTTAAAGTTTGAGTCTATCATATTAGGTTTTGGATTTATAGCTGTTTTTGTGTCTATTGCTTCAAAAAGCATTTTCACATAATTTGTGTTTTCTGAAGAAACTGCAAGAGATATCTAACCCATACTTTCTGTGCAAGAGGGGCTTGTACATCTGCACAACATGTCTTTTAAAGTTTGAACCTATCTTATTGCATTTTTGAGTTATAGCAGTTTTTACTGTTTTATTGCTCCAAAAGCCTTTTCAGCCCATGAACAGTCTGTGAGTTTTGAAAAAAAGTGCAAGAGCTATTCAAACCATTTTTGCTGGGCAAGTAGGACCTGTAAATCTACACAATATATAGTTTAAAGTTTGAGTCTATCATATTAGGTTTTGGATTTATAGCTGTTTTTGTGTCTATTGCTTCAAAAAGCATTTTCACATAATTTGTGTTTTCTGAAGAAACTGCAAGAGATATCTAACCCATACTTTCTGTGCAAGAGGGGCTTGTACATCTGCACAACATGTCTTTTAAAGTTTGAACCTATCTTATTGCATTTTTGAGTTATAGCAGTTTTTACTTTTTTATTGCTCCAAAAGCCTTTTCAGCCCATGAACAGTCTGTGAGTTTTGAAAAAAAGTGCAAGAGCTATTCAAACCATTTTTGCTGGGCAAGTAGGACCTGTAAATCTACACAATATATAGTTTAAAGTTTGAGTCTATCATATTAGGTTTTGGATTTATAGCTGTTTTTGTGTCTATTGCTTCAAAAGCATTTTCACATAATTTGTGTTTTCTGAAGAAACTGCAAGAGATATCTAACCCATACGTTCTGTGCAAGAGGGGCTTGTACATCTGCACAACATGTCTTTTAAAGTTTGAACCTATCTTATTGCATTTTTGAGTTATAGCAGTTTTTACTGTTTTATTGCTCCAAAAGCCTTTTCAGCCCATGAACAGTTTGTGAGTTTTGAAAATAAGTACAAGAGCTATTCAAACCCTTTTTGCTGGGCAAGTAGGACCTGTAAATCTACACAATATATAGTTTAAAGTTTGAGTCTATCGTATTAGGTTTTGGATTTATAGCTGTTTTTGTGTCCATTGCTTCAAACGCATTTTCACATAATTTGTGTTTTTTTAAGAAACTGCAAGAGAAATCTAACCCATACTTTCTGTGCAAGAGGGGCTTGTACATCTGCACAACATGTCTTTTAAAGTTTGAACCTATCTTATTGCATTTTTGAGTTATAGCAGTTTTTACTGTTTTATTGCTCCAAAAGCCTTTTCAGCCCATGAACAGTTGTTTGTGAGTTTTGAAAAAAAGTGCAAGAGCTATTCAAACCCTTTTTGCTGGGCAAGTAGGACCTGTAAATCTACACAATATATAGTTTAAAGTTTGAGTCTATCATATTAGGTTTTGGATTTATAGCTGTTTTTGTGTCTATTGCTTCAAAAGCATTTTCACATAATTTGTGTTTTCTGAAGAAACTGCAAGAGATATCTAACCCATACTTTCTGTGCAAGAGGGGCTTGTACATCTGCACAACATGTCTTTTAAAGTTTGAACCTATCTTATTGCATTTTTGAGTTATAGCAGTTTTTACTGTTTTATTGCTCCAAAAGCCTTTTCAGCCCATGAACAGTTGTTTGTGAGTTTTGAAAAAAAGTGCAAGAGCTATTCAAACCCTTTTTGCTGGGCAAGTAGGACCTGTAAATCTACACAATATATAGTTTAAAGTTTGAGTCTATCATATTAGGTTTTGGATTTATAGCTGTTTTTGTGTCTATTGCTTCAAAAGCATTTTCACATAATTTGTGTTTTCTGAAGAAACTGCAAGAGATATCTAACCCATACTTTCTGTGCAAGAGGGGCTTGTACATCTGCACAACATGTCTTTTAAAGTTTGAACCTATCTTATTGCATTTTTGAGTTATAGCAGTTTTTACTTTTTTATTGCTCCAAAAGCCTTTTCAGCCCATGAACAGTCTGTGAGTTTTGAAAAAAAGTGCAAGAGCTATTCAAACCATTTTTGCTGGGCAAGTAGGACCTGTAAATCTACACAATATATAGTTTAACGTTTGAGTCTATCATATTAGGTTTTGGGTTTATAGCTGTTTTTGTGTCTATTGCTTCAAAAGCATTTTCACATAATTTGTGTTTTCTGAAGAAACTGCAAGAGATATCTAACCCATACTTTCTTTGCAAGAGGGGCTTGTACATCTGCACAACATGTCTTTTAAAGTTTGAACCTATCTTATTGCATTTTTGAGTTATAGCAGTTTTTACTGTTTTGTTGCTCCAAAAGCCTTTTCAGCCCATGAACAGTTGTTTGTGAGTTTTGAAAAAAAGTGCAAGAGCTATTCAAACCCTTTTTGCTGGGCAAGTAGGACCTGTAAATCTACACAATATATAGTTTAAAGTTTGAGTCTATCATATTAGGTTTTGGATTTATAGCTGTTTTTGTGTCTATTGCTTCAAAAGCATTTTCACATAATTTGTGTTTTCTGAAGAAACTGCAAGAGATATCTAACCCATACTTTCTGTGCAAGAGGGGCTTGTACATCTGCACAACATGTCTTTTAAAGTTTGAACCTATCTTATTGCATTTTTGAGTTATAGCAGTTTTTACTGTTTTATTGCTCCAAAAGCCTTTTCAGCCCATGAACAGTTGTTTGTGAGTTTTGAAAAAAAGTGCAAGAGCTATTCAAACCCTTTTTGCTGGGCAAGTAGGACCTGTAAATTTACACAATATATAGTTTAAAGTTTGAGTCTATCATATTAGGTTTTGGATTTATAGCTTTTTTTGTGTCTATTGCTTCAAAAGCATTTTCACATAATTTGTGTTTTCTGAAGAAACTGCAAGAGATATCTAACCCATACTTTCTGTGCAAGAGGGGCTTGTACATCTGCACAACATGTCTTTTAAAGTTTGAACCTATCTTATTGCATTTTTGAGTTATATCAGTTTTTACTGTTTTATTGCTCCAAAAGCCTTTTCAGCCCATGAACAGTTGTTTGTGAGTTTTGAAAAAAGTGCCAGAGCTATTCAAACCCTTTTTGCTGGGCAAGTAGGACCTGTAAATCTACACAATATATAGTTTAAAGTTTGAGTCTATCATATTAGGTTTTGGATTTATAGCTGTTTTTGTGTCTATTGCTTCAAAAAGCATTTTCACATAATTTGTGTTTTCTGAAGAAACTGCAAGAGATATCTAACCCATACTTTCTGTGCAAGAGGGGCTTGTACATCTGCACAACATGTCTTTTAAAGTTTGAACCTATCTTATTGCATTTTTGAGTTATAGCAGTTTTTACTGTTTTATTGCTCCAAAAGCCTTTTCAGCCCATGAACAGTCTGTGAGTTTTGAAAAAAAGTGCAAGAGCTATTCAAACCATTTTTGCTGGGCAAGTAGGACCTGTAAATCTACACAATATATAGTTTAAAGTTTGAGTCTATCATATTAGGTTTTGGATTTATAGCTGTTTTTGTGTCTATTGCTTCAAAAAGCATTTTCACATAATTTGTGTTTTCTGAAGAAACTGCAAGAGATATCTAACCCATACTTTCTGTGCAAGAGGGGCTTGTACATCTGCACAACATGTCTTTTAAAGTTTGAACCTATCTTATTGCATTTTTGAGTTATAGCAGTTTTTACTTTTTTATTGCTCCAAAAGCCTTTTCAGCCCATGAACAGTCTGTGAGTTTTGAAAAAAAGTGCAAGAGCTATTCAAACCATTTTTGCTGGGCAAGTAGGACCTGTAAATCTACACAATATATAGTTTAAAGTTTGAGTCTATCATATTAGGTTTTGGATTTATAGCTGTTTTTGTGTCTATTGCTTCAAAAGCATTTTCACATAATTTGTGTTTTCTGAAGAAACTGCAAGAGATATCTAACCCATACGTTCTGTGCAAGAGGGGCTTGTACATCTGCACAACATGTCTTTTAAAGTTTGAACCTATCTTATTGCATTTTTGAGTTATAGCAGTTTTTACTGTTTTATTGCTCCAAAAGCCTTTTCAGCCCATGAACAGTCTGTGAGTTTTGAAAAAAAGTTCCAGAGCTATTCAAACCCTTTTTGCTGGGCAAGTAGGACCTGTAAATCTACACAATATATAGTTTAAAGTTTGAGTCTATCATATTAGGTTTTGGGTTTATAGCTGTTTTTGTGTCTATTGCTTCAAAAGCATTTTCACATAATTTGTGTTTTCTGAAGAAACTGCAAGAGATATCTAACCCATACTTTCTTTGCAAGAGGGGCTTGTACATCTGCACAACATGTCTTTTAAAGTTTGAACCTATCTTATTGCATTTTTGAGTTATAGCAGTTTTTACTGTTTTATTGCTCCAAAAGCCTTTTCAGCCCATGAACAGTTTGTGAGTTTTGAAAATAAGTACAAGAGCTATTCAAACCCTTTTTGCTGGGCAAGTAGGACCTGTAAATCTACACAATATATAGTTTAAAGTTTGAGTCTATCATATTAGGTTTTGGATTTATAGCTGTTTTTGTGTCTATTGCTTCAAAAGCATTTTCACATAATTTGTGTTTTCTGAAGAAACTGCAAGAGATATCTAACCCATACTTTCTGTGCAAGAGGGGCTTGTACATCTGCACAACATGTATTTTAAAGTTTGAACCTATCTTATTGCATTTTTGAGTTATAGCAGTTTTTACTGTTTTATTGCTCCAAAAGCCTTTTCAGCCCATGAACAGTTGTTTGTGAGTTTTGAAAAAAAGTGCAAGAGCTATTCAAACCCTTTTTGCTGGGCAAGTAGGACCTGTAAATCTACACAATATATAGTTTAAAGTTTGAGTCTATCATATTAGGTTTTGGATTTATAGCTGTTTTTGTGTCCATTGCTTCAAACGCATTTTCACATAATTTGTGTTTTTTTAAGAAACTGCAAGAGATATCTAACCCATACTTTCTGTGCAAGAGGGGCTTGTACATCTGCACAACATGTCTTTTAAAGTTTGAACCTATCTTATTGCATTTTTGAGTTATAGCAGTTTTTACTGTTTTATTGCTCCAAAAGCCTTTTCAGCCCATGAACAGTTGTTTGTGAGTTTTGAAAAAAAGTGCAAGAGCTATTCAAACCCTTTTTGCTGGGCAAGTAGGACCTGTAAATCTACACAATATATAGTTTAAAGTTTGAGTCTATCATATTAGGTTTTGGATTTATAGCTGTTTTTGTGTCTATTGCTTCAAAAGCATTTTCACATAATTTGTGTTTTCTGAAGAAACTGCAAGAGATATCTAACCCATACTTTCTGTGCAAGAGGGGCTTGTACATCTGCACAACATGTCTTTTAAAGTTTGAACCTATCTTATTGCATTTTTGAGTTATAGCAGTTTTTACTGTTTTATTGCTCCAAAAGCCTTTTCAGCCCATGAACAGTTGTTTGTGAGTTTTGAAAAAAAGTGCAAGAGCTATTCAAACCCTTTTTGCTGGGCAAGTAGGACCTGTAAATCTACACAATATATAGTTTAAAGTTTGAGTCTATCATATTAGGTTTTGGATTTATAGCTGTTTTTGTGTCTATTGCTTCAAAAGCATTTTCACATAATTTGTGTTTTCTGAAGAAACTGCAAGAGATATCTAACCCATACTTTCTGTGCAAGAGGGGCTTGTACATCTGCACAACATGTCTTTTAAAGTTTGAACCTATCTTATTGCATTTTTGAGTTATAGCAGTTTTTACTTTTTTATTGCTCCAAAAGCCTTTTCAGCCCATGAACAGTTTGTGAGTTTTGAAAAAAAGTGCAAGAGCTATTCAAACCATTTTTGCTGGGCAAGTAGGACCTGTAAATCTACACAATATATAGTTTAACGTTTGAGTCTATCATATTAGGTTTTGGGTTTATAGCTGTTTTTGTGTCTATTGCTTCAAAAGCATTTTCACATAATTTGTGTTTTCTGAAGAAACTGCAAGAGATATCTAACCCATACTTTCTTTGCAAGAGGGGCTTGTACATCTGCACAACATGTCTTTTAAAGTTTGAACCTATCTTATTGCATTTTTGAGTTATAGCAGTTTTTACTGTTTTGTTGCTCCAAAAGCCTTTTCAGCCCATGAACAGTTGTTTGTGAGTTTTGAAAAAAAGTGCAAGAGCTATTCAAACCCTTTTTGCTGGTCAAGTAGGACCTGTAAATCTACACAATATATAGTTTAAAGTTTGAGTCTATCATATTAGGTTTTGGATTTATAGCTGTTTTTGTGTCTATTGCTTCAAAAGCATTTTCACATAATTTGTGTTTTCTGAAGAAACTGCAAGAGATATCTAACCCATACTTTCTGTGCAAGAGGGGCTTGTACATCTGCACAACATGTCTTTTAAAGTTTGAACCTATCTTATTGCATTTTTGAGTTATAGCAGTTTTTACTGTTTTATTGCTCCAAAAGCCTTTTCAGCCCATGAACAGTTGTTTGTGAGTTTTGAAAAAAAGTGCAAGAGCTATTCAAACCCTTTTTGCTGGGCAAGTAGGACCTGTAAATTTACACAATATATAGTTTAAAGTTTGAGTCTATCATATTAGGTTTTGGATTTATAGCTTTTTTTGTGTCTATTGCTTCAAAAGCATTTTCACATAATTTGTGTTTTCTGAAGAAACTGCAAGAGATATCTAACCCATACTTTCTGTGCAAGAGGGGCTTGTACATCTGCACAACATGTCTTTTAAAGTTTGAACCTATCTTATTGCATTTTTGAGTTATATCAGTTTTTACTGTTTTATTGCTCCAAAAGCCTTTTCAGCCCATGAACAGTTGTTTGTGAGTTTTGAAAAAAGTGCCAGAGCTATTCAAACCCTTTTTGCTGGGCAAGTAGGACCTGTAAATCTACACAATATATAGTTTAAAGTTTGAGTCTATCATATTAGGTTTTGGATTTATAGCTGTTTTTGTGTCTATTGATTCAAAAGCATTTTCACATAATTTGTGTTTTCTGAAGAAACTGCAAGAGATATCTAACCCATACGTTCTGTGCAAGAGGGGCTTGTACATCTGCACAACATGTCTTTTAAAGTTTGAACCTATCTTATTGCATTTTTGAGTTATAGCAGTTTTTACTGTTTTATTGCTCCAAAAGCCTTTTCAGCCCATGAACAGTCTGTGAGTTTTGAAAAAAAGTTCCAGAGCTATTCAAACCCTTTTTGCTGGGCAAGTAGGACCTGTAAATCTACACAATATATAGTTTAAAGTTTGAGTCTATCATATTAGGTTTTGGGTTTATAGCTGTTTTTGTGTCTATTGCTTCAAAAGCATTTTCACATAATTTGTGTTTTCTGAAGAAACTGCAAGAGATATCTAACCCATACTTTCTTTGCAAGAGGGGCTTGTACATCTGCACAACATGTCTTTTAAAGTTTGAACCTATCTTATTGCATTTTTGAGTTATAGCAGTTTTTACTGTTTTATTGCTCCAAAAGCCTTTTCAGCCCATGAACAGTCTGTGAGTTTTGAAAAAAAGTGCAAGAGCTATTCAAACCCTTTTTGCTGGGCAAGTAGGACCTGTAAATTTACACAATATATAGTTTAAAGTTTGAGTCTATCATATTAGGTTTTGGATTTATAGCTTTTTTTGTGTCTATTGCTTCAAAAGCATTTTCACATAATTTGTGTTTTCTGAAGAAACTGCAAGAGATATCTAACCCATACTTTCTGTGCAAGAGGGGCTTGTACATCTGCACAACATGTCTTTTAAAGTTTGAACCTATCTTATTGCATTTTTGAGTTATAGCAGTTTTTACTGTTTTATTGCTCCAAAAGCCTTTTCAGCCCATGAACAGTTGTTTGTGAGTTTTGAAAAAAAGTGCAAGAGCTATTCAAACCCTTTTTGCTGGGCAAGTAGGACCTGTAAATCTACACAATATATAGTTTAAAGTTTGAGTCTATCATATTAGGTTTTGGATTCATAGCTGTTTTTGTGTCTATTGCTTCAAAAAGCATTTTCACATAATTTGTGTTTTCTGAAGAAACTGCAAGAGATATCTAACCCATACTTTCTGTGCAAGAGGGGCTTGTACATCTGCACAACATGTCTTTTAAAGTTTGAACCTATCTTATTGCATTTTTGAGTTATAGCAGTTTTTACTGTTTTATTGCTCCAAAAGCCTTTTCAGCCCATGAACAGTTGTTTGTAAGTTTTGAAAAAAAGTTCCAGAGCTATTCAAACCATTTTTGCTGGGCAAGTAGGACCTGTAAATCTACACAATATATAGTTTAAAGTTTGAGTCTATCATATTAGGTTTTGGATTCATAGCTGTTTTTGTGTCTATTGCTTCAAAAAGCATTTTCACATAATTTGTGTTTTCTGAAGAAACTGCAAGAGATATCTAACCCATACTTTCTGTGCAAGAGGGGCTTCTACATCTGCACAACATGTCTTTTAAAGTTTGAACCTATCTTATTGCATTTTTGAGTTATAGCAGTTTTTACTGTTTTATTGCTCCAAAAGCCTTTTCAGCCCATGAACAGTTGTTTGTGAGTTTAGAAAAAAAGTGCAAGAGCTATTCAAACCCTTTTTGCTGGGCAAGTAGGACCTGTAAATCTACACAATATATAGTTTAAAGTTTGAGTCTATCATATTAGGTTTTGGATTTATAGCTGTTTTTGTGTCTATTGCTTCAAAAGCATTTTCACATAATTTGTATTTTCTGAAGAAACTGCAAGAGATATTCTAACCCATACTTTCTGTGCAAGAGGGGCTTGTACATCTGCACAACATGTCTTTTAAAGTTTGAACCTATCTTATTGCATTTTTGAGTTATAGCAGTTTTTACTGTTTTATTGCTCCAAAAGCCTTTTCAGCCCATGAACAGTTGTTTGTGAGTTTTGAAAAAAAGTGCAAGAGCTATTCAAACCCTTTTTGCTGGGCAAGTAGGACCTGTAAATCTACACAATATATAGTTTAAAGTTTGAGTCTATCATATTAGGTTTTGGATTTATAGCTGTTTTTGTGTCCATTGCTTCAAAAGCATTTTCACATAATTTGTGTTTTCTGAAGAAACTGCAAGAGATATCTAACCCATACTTTCTGTGCAAGAGGGGCTTGTACATCTGCACAACATGTCTTTTAAAGTTTGAACCTATCTTATTGCATTTTTGAGTTATAGCAGTTTTTACTGTTTTATTGCTCCAAAAGCCTTTTCAGCCCATGAACAGTTGTTTGTGAGTTTTGAAAAAAAGTGCAAGAGCTATTCAAACCCTTTTTGCTGGGCAAGTAGGACCTGTAAATTTACACAATATATAGTTTAAAGTTTGAGTCTATCATATTAGGTTTTGGATTTATAGCTGTTTTTGTGTCTATTGCTTCAAAAGCATTTTCACATAATTTGTGTTTTCTGAAGAAACTGCAAGAGATATCTAACCCATACTTTCTGTGCAAGAGGGGCTTGTACATCTGCACAACATGTCTTTTAAAGTTTGAACCTATCTTATTGCATTTTTGAGTTATATCAGTTTTTACTGTTTTATTGCTCCAAAAGCCTTTTCAGCCCATGAACAGTTGTTTGTGAGTTTTGAAAAAAGTGCCAGAGCTATTCAAACCCTTTTTGCTGGGCAAGTAGGACCTGTAAATCTACACAATATATAGTTTAAAGTTTGAGTCTATCATATTAGGTTTTGGATTTATAGCTGTTTTTGTGTCTATTGCTTCAAAAGCATTTTCACATAATTTGTGTTTTCTGAAGAAACTGCAAGAGATATCTAACCCATACTTTCTGTGCAAGAGGGGCTTGTACATCTGCACAACATGTCTTTTAAAGTTTGAACCTATCTTATTGCATTTTTGAGTTATAGCAGTTTTTACTGTTTTATTGCTCCAAAAGCCTTTTCAGCCCATGAACAGTCTGTGAGTTTTGAAAAAAAGTGCAAGAGCTATTCAAACCCTTTTTGCTGGGCAAGTAGGACCTGTAAATTTACACAATATATAGTTTAAAGTTTGAGTCTATCATATTAGGTTTTGGATTTATAGCTGTTTTTGTGTCTATTGCTTCAAAAGCATTTTCACATAATTTGTGTTTTCTGAAGAAACTGCAAGAGATATCTAACCCATACTTTCTGTGCAAGAGGGGCTTGTACATCTGCACAACATGTCTTTTAAAGTTTGAACCTATCTTATTGCATTTTTGAGTTATAGCAGTTTTTACTGTTTTATTGCTCCAAAAGCCTTTTCAGCCCATGAACAGTTGTTTGTGAGTTTTGAAAAAAAGTGCAAGAGCTATTCAAACCCTTTTTGCTGGGCAAGTAGGACCTGTAAATCTACACAATATATAGTTTAAAGTTTGAGTCTATCATATTAGGTTTTGGATTCATAGCTGTTTTTGTGTCTATTGCTTCAAAAAGCATTTTCACATAATTTGTGTTTTCTGAAGAAACTGCAAGAGATATCTAACCCATACTTTCTGTGCAAGAGGGGCTTGTACATCTGCACAACATGTCTTTTAAAGTTTGAACCTATCTTATTGCATTTTTGAGTTATAGCAGTTTTTACTGTTTTATTGCTCCAAAAGCCTTTTCAGCCCATGAACAGTTGTTTGTAAGTTTTGAAAAAAAGTTCCAGAGCTATTCAAACCATTTTTGCTGGGCAAGTAGGACCTGTAAATCTACACAATATATAGTTTAAAGTTTGAGTCTATCATATTAGGTTTTGGATTCATAGCTGTTTTTGTGTCTATTGCTTCAAAAAGCATTTTCACATAATTTGTGTTTTCTGAAGAAACTGCAAGAGATATCTAACCCATACTTTCTGTGCAAGAGGGGCTTCTACATCTGCACAACATGTCTTTTAAAGTTTGAACCTATCTTATTGCATTTTTGAGTTATAGCAGTTTTTACTGTTTTATTGCTCCAAAAGCCTTTTCAGCCCATGAACAGTTGTTTGTGAGTTTAGAAAAAAAGTGCAAGAGCTATTCAAACCCTTTTTGCTGGGCAAGTAGGACCTGTAAATCTACACAATATATAGTTTAAAGTTTGAGTCTATCATATTAGGTTTTGGATTTATAGCTGTTTTTGTGTCTATTGCTTCAAAAGCATTTTCACATAATTTGTATTTTCTGAAGAAACTGCAAGAGATATTCTAACCCATACTTTCTGTGCAAGAGGGGCTTGTACATCTGCACAACATGTCTTTTAAAGTTTGAACCTATCTTATTGCATTTTTGAGTTATAGCAGTTTTTACTGTTTTATTGCTCCAAAAGCCTTTTCAGCCCATGAACAGTTGTTTGTGAGTTTTGAAAAAAAGTGCAAGAGCTATTCAAACCCTTTTTGCTGGGCAAGTAGGACCTGTAAATCTACACAATATATAGTTTAAAGTTTGAGTCTATCATATTAGGTTTTGGATTCATAGCTGTTTTTGTGTCTATTGCTTCAAAAAGCATTTTCACATAATTTGTGTTTTCTGAAGAAACTGCAAGAGATATCTAACCCATACTTTCTGTGCAAGAGGGGCTTGTACATCTGCACAACATGTCTTTTAAAGTTTGAACCTATCTTATTGCATTTTTGAGTTATAGCAGTTTTTACTGTTTTATTGCTCCAAAAGCCTTTTCAGCCCATGAACAGTCTGTGAGTTTTGAAAAAAAGTGCAAGAGCTATTCAAACCCTTTTTGCTGGGCAAGTAGGACCTGTAAATTTACACAATATATAGTTTAAAGTTTGAGTCTATCATATTAGGTTTTGGATTTATAGCTGTTTTTGTGTCTATTGCTTCAAAAAGCATTTTCACATAATTTGTGTTTTCTGAAGAAACTGCAAGAGATATCTAACCCATACTTTCTGTGCAAGAGGGGCTTGTACATCTGCACAACATGTCTTTTAAAGTTTGAACCTATCTTATTGCATTTTTGAGTTATAGCAGTTTTTACTGTTTTATTGCTCCAAAAGCCTTTTCAGCCCATGAACAGTTGTTTGTGAGTTTTGAAAAAAAGTGCAAGAGCTATTCAAACCCTTTTTGCTGGGCAAGTAGGACCTGTAAATCTACACAATATATAGTTTAAAGTTTGAGTCTATCATATTAGGTTTTGGATTCATAGCTGTTTTTGTGTCTATTGCTTCAAAAAGCATTTTCACATAATTTGTGTTTTCTGAAGAAACTGCAAGAGATATCTAACCCATACTTTCTGTGCAAGAGGGGCTTGTAC
This sequence comes from Eucyclogobius newberryi, assembly GCF_026437365.1. Lineage (NCBI taxonomy): Eukaryota > Metazoa > Chordata > Actinopteri > Gobiiformes > Gobiidae > Eucyclogobius > Eucyclogobius newberryi. The sequence continues at coordinate 34,305,678 of NW_027315823.1, forward strand.
ATCTGCACAACATGTCTTTTAAAGTTTGAACCTATCTTATTGCATTTTTGAGTTATAGCAGTTTTTACTGTTTTATTGCTCCAAAAGCCTTTTCAGCCCATGAACAGTTGTTTGTGAGTTTTGAAAAAAAGTGCAAGAGCTATTCAAACCATTTTTGCTGGGCAAGTAGGACCTGTAAATCTACACAATATATAGTTTAAAGTTTCAGTCTATCATATTAGGTTTTGGATTCATAGCTGTTTTTGTGTCTATTGCTTCAAAAAGCATTTTCACATAATTTGTGTTTTCTGAAGAAACTGCAAGAGATATCTAACCCATACTTTCTGTGCAAGAGGGGCTTCTACATCTGCACAACATGTCTTTTAAAGTTTGAACCTATCTTATTGCATTTTTGAGTTATAGCAGTTTTTACTGTTTTATTGCTCCAAAAGCCTTTTCAGCCCATGAACAGTTGTTTGTGAGTTTAGAAAAAAAGTGCAAGAGCTATTCAAACCCTTTTTGCTGGGCAAGTAGGACCTGTAAATCTACACAATATATAGTTTAAAGTTTGAGTCTATCATATTAGGTTTTGGATTTATAGCTGTTTTTGTGTCTATTGCTTCAAAAGCATTTTCACATAATTTGTATTTTCTGAAGAAACTGCAAGAGATATTCTAACCCATACTTTCTGTGCAAGAGGGGCTTGTACATCTGCACAACATGTCTTTTAAAGTTTGAACCTATCTTATTGCATTTTTGAGTTATAGCAGTTTTTACTGTTTTATTGCTCCAAAAGCCTTTTCAGCCCATGAACAGTTGTTTGTGAGTTTTGAAAAAAAGTGCAAGAGCTATTCAAACCCTTTTTGCTGGGCAAGTAGGACCTGTAAATCTACACAATATATAGTTTAAAGTTTGAGTCTATCATATTAGGTTTTGGATTTATAGCTGTTTTTGTGTCCATTGCTTCAAAAGCATTTTCACATAATTTGTGTTTTCTGAAGAAACTGCAAGAGATATCTAACCCATACTTTCTGTGCAAGAGGGGCTTGTACATCTGCACAACATGTCTTTTAAAGTTTGAACCTATCTTATTGCATTTTTGAGTTATAGCAGTTTTTACTGTTTTATTGCTCCAAAAGCCTTTTCAGCCCATGAACAGTTGTTTGTGAGTTTTGAAAAAAAGTGCAAGAGCTATTCAAACCCTTTTTGCTGGGCAAGTAGGACCTGTAAATTTACACAATATATAGTTTAAAGTTTGAGTCTATCATATTAGGTTTTGGATTTATAGCTGTTTTTGTGTCTATTGCTTCAAAAGCATTTTCACATAATTTGTGTTTTCTGAAGAAACTGCAAGAGATATCTAACCCATACTTTCTGTGCAAGAGGGGCTTGTACATCTGCACAACATGTCTTTTAAAGTTTGAACCTATCTTATTGCATTTTTGAGTTATATCAGTTTTTACTGTTTTATTGCTCCAAAAGCCTTTTCAGCCCATGAACAGTTGTTTGTGAGTTTTGAAAAAAGTGCCAGAGCTATTCAAACCCTTTTTGCTGGGCAAGTAGGACCTGTAAATTTACACAATATATAGTTTTAAGTTTGAGTCTATCATATTAGGTTTTGGATTTATAGCTGTTTTTGTGTCTATTGCTTCAAAAGCATTTTCACATAATTTGTGTTTTCTGAAGAAACTGCAAGAGATATCTAACCCATACTTTCTGTGCAAGAGGGGCTTGTACATCTGCACAACATGTCTTTTAAAGTTTGAACCTATCTTATTGCATTTTTGAGTTATAGCAGTTTTTACTGTTTTATTGCTCCAAAAGCCTTTTCAGCCCATGAACAGTCTGTGAGTTTTGAAAAAAAGTGCAAGAGCTATTCAAACCCTTTTTGCTGGGCAAGTAGGACCTGTAAATTTACACAATATATAGTTTAAAGTTTGAGTCTATCATATTAGGTTTTGGATTTATAGCTGTTTTTGTGTCTATTGCTTCAAAAAGCATTTTCACATAATTTGTGTTTTCTGAAGAAACTGCAAGAGATATCTAACCCATACTTTCTGTGCAAGAGGGGCTTGTACATCTGCACAACATGTCTTTTAAAGTTTGAACCTATCTTATTGCATTTTTGAGTTATAGCAGTTTTTACTGTTTTATTGCTCCAAAAGCCTTTTCAGCCCATGAACAGTTGTTTGTGAGTTTTGAAAAAAAGTGCAAGAGCTATTCAAACCCTTTTTGCTGGGCAAGTAGGACCTGTAAATCTACACAATATATAGTTTAAAGTTTGAGTCTATCATATTAGGTTTTGGATTCATAGCTGTTTTTGTGTCTATTGCTTCAAAAAGCATTTTCACATAATTTGTGTTTTCTGAAGAAACTGCAAGAGATATCTAACCCATACTTTCTGTGCAAGAGGGGCTTGTACATCTGCACAACATGTCTTTTAAAGTTTGAACCTATCTTATTGCATTTTTGAGTTATAGCAGTTTTTACTGTTTTATTGCTCCAAAAGCCTTTTCAGCCCATGAACAGTTGTTTGTGAGTTTTGAAAAAAAGTGCAAGAGCTATTCAAACCATTTTTGCTGGGCAAGTAGGACCTGTAAATCTACACAATATATAGTTTAAAGTTTGAGTCTATCATATTAGGTTTTGGATTTATAGCTGTTTTTGTGTCTATTGCTTCAAAAGCATTTTCACATAATTTGTATTTTCTGAAGAAACTGCAAGAGATATTCTAACCCATACTTTCTGTGCAAGAGGGGCTTGTACATCTGCACAACATGTCTTTTAAAGTTTGAACCTATCTTATTGCATTTTTGAGTTATAGCAGTTTTTACTGTTTTATTGCTCCAAAAGCCTTTTCAGCCCATGAACAGTTGTTTGTGAGTTTTGAAAAAAAGTGCAAGAGCTATTCAAACCCTTTTTGCTGGGCAAGTAGGACCTGTAAATCTACACAATATATAGTTTAAAGTTTGAGTCTATCATATTAGGTTTTGGATTTATAGCTGTTTTTGTGTCCATTGCTTCAAAAGCATTTTCACATAATTTGTGTTTTCTGAAGAAACTGCAAGAGATATCTAACCCATACTTTCTGTGCAAGAGGGGCTTGTACATCTGCACAACATGTCTTTTAAAGTTTGAACCTATCTTATTGCATTTTTGAGTTATAGCAGTTTTTACTGTTTTATTGCTCCAAAAGCCTTTTCAGCCCATGAACAGTTGTTTGTGAGTTTTGAAAAAAAGTGCAAGAGCTATTCAAACCCTTTTTGCTGGGCAAGTAGGACCTGTAAATTTACACAATATATAGTTTAAAGTTTGAGTCTATCATATTAGGTTTTGGATTTATAGCTGTTTTTGTGTCTATTGCTTCAAAAGCATTTTCACATAATTTGTGTTTTCTGAAGAAACTGCAAGAGATATCTAACCCATACTTTCTGTGCAAGAGGGGCTTGTACATCTGCACAACATGTCTTTTAAAGTTTGAACCTATCTTATTGCATTTTTGAGTTATATCAGTTTTTACTGTTTTATTGCTCCAAAAGCCTTTTCAGCCCATGAACAGTTGTTTGTGAGTTTTGAAAAAAGTGCCAGAGCTATTCAAACCCTTTTTGCTGGGCAAGTAGGACCTGTAAATTTACACAATATATAGTTTTAAGTTTGAGTCTATCATATTAGGTTTTGGATTTATAGCTGTTTTTGTGTCTATTGCTTCAAAAGCATTTTCACATAATTTGTGTTTTCTGAAGAAACTGCAAGAGATATCTAACCCATACTTTCTGTGCAAGAGGGGCTTGTACATCTGCACAACATGTCTTTTAAAGTTTGAACCTATCTTATTGCATTTTTGAGTTATAGCAGTTTTTACTGTTTTATTGCTCCAAAAGCCTTTTCAGCCCATGAACAGTCTGTGAGTTTTGAAAAAAAGTGCAAGAGCTATTCAAACCCTTTTTGCTGGGCAAGTAGGACCTGTAAATTTACACAATATATAGTTTAAAGTTTGAGTCTATCATATTAGGTTTTGGATTTATAGCTGTTTTTGTGTCTATTGCTTCAAAAGCATTTTCACATAATTTGTGTTTTCTGAAGAAACTGCAAGAGATATCTAACCCATACTTTCTGTGCAAGAGGGGCTTGTACATCTGCACAACATGTCTTTTAAAGTTTGAACCTATCTTATTGCATTTTTGAGTTATAGCAGTTTTTACTGTTTTATTGCTCCAAAAGCCTTTTCAGCCCATGAACAGTTGTTTGTGAGTTTTGAAAAAAAGTGCAAGAGCTATTCAAACCCTTTTTGCTGGGCAAGTAGGACCTGTAAATCTACACAATATATAGTTTAAAGTTTGAGTCTATCATATTAGGTTTTGGATTCATAGCTGTTTTTGTGTCTATTGCTTCAAAAAGCATTTTCACATAATTTGTGTTTTCTGAAGAAACTGCAAGAGATATCTAACCCATACTTTCTGTGCAAGAGGGGCTTGTACATCTGCACAACATGTCTTTTAAAGTTTGAACCTATCTTATTGCATTTTTGAGTTATAGCAGTTTTTACTGTTTTATTGCTCCAAAAGCCTTTTCAGCCCATGAACAGTTGTTTGTGAGTTTAGAAAAAAAGTGCAAGAGCTATTCAAACCCTTTTTGCTGGGCAAGTAGGACCTGTAAATCTACACAATATATAGTTTAAAGTTTGAGTCTATCATATTAGGTTTTGGATTTATAGCTGTTTTTGTGTCTATTGCTTCAAAAGCATTTTCACATAATTTGTATTTTCTGAAGAAACTGCAAGAGATATTCTAACCCATACTTTCTGTGCAAGAGGGGCTTGTACATCTGCACAACATGTCTTTTAAAGTTTGAACCTATCTTATTGCATTTTTGAGTTATAGCAGTTTTTACTGTTTTATTGCTCCAAAAGCCTTTTCAGCCCATGAACAGTTGTTTGTGAGTTTTGAAAAAAAGTGCAAGAGCTATTCAAACCCTTTTTGCTGGGCAAGTAGGACCTGTAAATTTACACAATATATAGTTTAAAGTTTGAGTCTATCATATTAGGTTTTGGATTTATAGCTTTTTTTGTGTCTATTGCTTCAAAAGCATTTTCACATAATTTCTGTTTTCTGAAGAAACTGCAAGAGATATCTAACCCATACTTTCTGTGCAAGAGGGGCTTGTACATCTGCACAACATGTCTTTTAAAGTTTGAACCTATCTTATTGCATTTTTGAGTTATAGCAGTTTTTACTGTTTTATTGCTCCAAAAGCCTTTTCAGCCCATGAACAGTTGTTTGTGAGTTTTGAAAAAAAGTGCAAGAGCTATTCAAACCCTTTTTGCTGGGCAAGTAGGACCTGTAAATCTACACAATATATAGTTTAAAGTTTGAGTCTATCATATTAGGTTTTGGATTCATAGCTGTTTTTGTGTCTATTGCTTCAAAAAGCATTTTCACATAATTTGTGTTTTCTGAAGAAACTGCAAGAGATATCTAACCCATACTTTCTGTGCAAGAGGGGCTTGTACATCTGCACAACATGTCTTTTAAAGTTTGAACCTATCTTATTGCATTTTTGAGTTATAGCAGTTTTTACTGTTTTATTGCTCCAAAAGCCTTTTCAGCCCATGAACAGTTGTTTGTGAGTTTTGAAAAAAAGTTCCAGAGCTATTCAAACCCTTTTTGCTGGGCAAGTAGGACCTGTAAATCTACACAATATATAGTTTAAAGTTTGAGTCTATCATATTAGGTTTTGGATTCATAGCTGTTTTTGTGTCTATTGCTTCAAAAGCATTTTCACATAATTTGTGTTTTCTGAAGAAACTGCAAGAGATATCTAACCCATACTTTCTGTGCAAGAGGGGCTTGTACATCTGCACAACATGTCTTTTAAAGTTTGAACCTATCTTATTGCATTTTTGAGTTATAGCAGTTTTTACTGTTTTATTGCTCCAAAAGCCTTTTCAGCCCATGAACAGTCTGTGAGTTTTGAAAAAAAGTGCAAGAGCTATTCAAACCCTTTTTGCTGGGCAAGTAGGACCTGTAAATTTACACAATATATAGTTTAAAGTTTGAGTCTATCATATTAGGTTTTGGATTTATAGCTGTTTTTGTGTCTATTGCTTCAAAAGCATTTTCACATAATTTGTGTTTTCTGAAGAAACTGCAAGAGATATCTAACCCATACTTTCTGTGCAAGAGGGGCTTGTACATCTGCACAACATGTCTTTTAAAGTTTGAACCTATCTTATTGCATTTTTGAGTTATAGCAGTTTTTACTGTTTTATTGCTCCAAAAGCCTTTTCAGCCCATGAACAGTTGTTTGTGAGTTTTGAAAAAAAGTGCAAGAGCTATTCAAACCATTTTTGCTGGGCAAGTAGGACCTGTAAATCTACACAATATATAGTTTAAAGTTTCAGTCTATCATATTAGGTTTTGGATTCATAGCTGTTTTTGTGTCTATTGCTTCAAAAAGCATTTTCACATAATTTGTGTTTTCTGAAGAAACTGCAAGAGATATCTAACCCATACTTTCTGTGCAAGAGGGGCTTCTACATCTGCACAACATGTCTTTTAAAGTTTGAACCTATCTTATTGCATTTTTGAGTTATAGCAGTTTTTACTGTTTTATTGCTCCAAAAGCCTTTTCAGCCCATGAACAGTTGTTTGTGAGTTTTGAAAAAAAGTGCAAGAGCTATTCAAACCCTTTTTGCTGGGCAAGTAGGACCTGTAAATCTACACAATATATAGTTTAAAGTTTGAGTCTATCATATTAGGTTTTGGATTTATAGCTGTTTTTGTGTCTATTGCTTCAAAAGCATTTTCACATAATTTGTGTTTTCTGAAGAAACTGCAAGAGATATTCTAACCCATACTTTCTGTGCAAGAGGGGCTTGTACATCTGCACAACATGTCTTTTAAAGTTTGAACCTATCTTATTGCATTTTTGAGTTATAGCAGTTTTTACTGTTTTATTGCTCCAAAAGCCTTTTCAGCCCATGAACAGTTTGTGAGTTTAGAAAAAAAGTGCAAGAGCTATTCAAACCCTTTTTGCTGGGCAAGTAGGACCTATAAATCTACACAATATATAGTTTAAAGTTTGAGTCTATCATATTAGGTTTTGGATTTATAGCTATTTTTGTGTCCATTGCTTCAAAAGCATTTTCACATAATTTGTGTTTTCTGAAGAAACTGCAAGAGATATCTAACCCATACTTTCTGTGCAAGAGGGGCTTCTACATCTGCACAACATGTCTTTTAAAGTTTGAACCTATCTTATTGAATTTTTGAGTTATAGCAGTTTTTACTGTTTTGTTGCTCCAAAAGCCTTTTCAGCCCATGAACAGTTGTTTGTGAGTTTTGAAAAAAAGTGCCAGAGCTATTCAAACCCTTTTTGCTGGGCAAGTAGGACCTGTAAATCTACACAATATATAGTTTAAAGTTTGAGTCTATCATATTAGGTTTTGGATTTATAGCTGTTTTTGTGTCCATTGCTTCAAAAGCATTTTCACATAATTTGTGTTTTCTGAAGAAACTGCAAGAGATATCTAACCCATACTTTCTGTGCAAGAGGGGCTTGTACATCTGCACAACATGTCTTTTAAAGTTTGAACCTATCTTATTGCATTTTTGAGTTATAGCAGTTTTTACTGTTTTATTGCTCCAAAAGCCTTTTCAGCCCATGAACAGTTGTTTGTGAGTTTTGAAAAAAAGTGCAAGAGCTATTCAAACCCTTTTTGCTGGGCAAGTAGGACCTGTAAATCTACACAATATATAGTTTAAAGTTTGAGTCTATCATATTAGGTTTTGGATTCATAGCTGTTTTTGTGTCTATTGCTTCAAAAAGCATTTTCACATAATTTGTGTTTTCTGAAGAAACTGCAAGAGATATCTAACCCATACTTTCTGTGCAAGAGGGGCTTGTACATCTGCACAACATGTCTTTTAAAGTTTGAACCTATCTTATTGCATTTTTGAGTTATAGCAGTTTTTACTGTTTTATTGCTCCAAAAGCCTTTTCAGCCCATGAACAGTTGTTTGTGAGTTTAGAAAAAAAGTGCAAGAGCTATTCAAACCCTTTTTGCTGGGCAAGTAGGACCTGTAAATCTACACAATATATAGTTTAAAGTTTGAGTCTATCATATTAGGTTTTGGATTTATAGCTGTTTTTGTGTCTATTGCTTCAAAAGCATTTTCACATAATTTGTATTTTCTGAAGAAACTGCAAGAGATATTCTAACCCATACTTTCTGTGCAAGAGGGGCTTGTACATCTGCACAACATGTCTTTTAAAGTTTGAACCTATCTTATTGCATTTTTGAGTTATAGCAGTTTTTACTGTTTTATTGCTCCAAAAGCCTTTTCAGCCCATGAACAGTTTGTGAGTTTAGAAAAAAAGTGCAAGAGCTATTCAAACCCTTTTTGCTGGGCAAGTAGGACCTATAAATCTACACAATATATAGTTTAAAGTTTGAGTCTATCATATTAGGTTTTGGATTTATAGCTATTTTTGTGTCCATTGCTTCAAAAGCATTTTCACATAATTTGTGTTTTCTGAAGAAACTGCAAGAGATATCTAACCCATACTTTCTGTGCAAGAGGGGCTTGTACATCTGCACAACATGTCTTTTAAAGTTTGAACCTATCTTATTGAATTTTTGAGTTATAGCAGTTTTTACTGTTTTGTTGCTCCAAAAGCCTTTTCAGCCCATGAACAGTTGTTTGTGAGTTTTGAAAAAAAGTGCAAGAGCTATTCAAACCCTTTTTGCTGGGCAAGTAGGACCTGTCAATCTACACAATATATAGTTTAAAGTTTGAGTCTATCATATTAGGTTTTGGATTTATAGCTGTTTTTGTGTCTATTGCTTCAAAAGCATTTTCACATAATTTGTGTTTTCTGAAGAAACTGCAAGAGATATCTAACCCATACTTTCTGTGCAAGAGGGGCTTGTACATCTGCACAACATGTCTTTTAAAGTTTGAACCTATCTTATTGCATTTTTGAGTTATAGCAGTTTTTACTGTTTTATTGCTCCAAAAGCCTTTTCAGCCCATGAACAGTTGTTTGTGAGTTTTGAAAAAAAGTGCAAGAGCTATTCAAACCATTTTTGCTGGGCAAGTAGGACCTGTAAATCTACACAATATATAGTTTAAAGTTTCAGTCTATCATATTAGGTTTTGGATTCATAGCTGTTTTTGTGTCTATTGCTTCAAAAAGCATTTTCACATAATTTGTGTTTTCTGAAGAAACTGCAAGAGATATCTAACCCATACTTTCTGTGCAAGAGGGGCTTCTACATCTGCACAACATGTCTTTTAAAGTTTGAACCTATCTTATTGCATTTTTGAGTTATAGCAGTTTTTACTGTTTTATTGCTCCAAAAGCCTTTTCAGCCCATGAACAGTTGTTTGTGAGTTTTGAAAAAAAGTGCAAGAGCTATTCAAACCCTTTTTGCTGGGCAAGTAGGACCTGTAAATCTACACAATATATAGTTTAAAGTTTGAGTCTATCATATTAGGTTTTGGATTTATAGCTGTTTTTGTGTCTATTGCTTCAAAAGCATTTTCACATAATTTGTGTTTTCTGAAGAAACTGCAAGAGATATTCTAACCCATACTTTCTGTGCAAGAGGGGCTTGTACATCTGCACAACATGTCTTTTAAAGTTTGAACCTATCTTATTGCATTTTTGAGTTATAGCAGTTTTTACTGTTTTATTGCTCCAAAAGCCTTTTCAGCCCATGAACAGTTTGTGAGTTTAGAAAAAAAGTGCAAGAGCTATTCAAACCCTTTTTGCTGGGCAAGTAGGACCTATAAATCTACACAATATATAGTTTAAAGTTTGAGTCTATCATATTAGGTTTTGGATTTATAGCTATTTTTGTGTCCATTGCTTCAAAAGCATTTTCACATAATTTGTGTTTTCTGAAGAAACTGCAAGAGATATCTAACCCATACTTTCTGTGCAAGAGGGGCTTCTACATCTGCACAACATGTCTTTTAAAGTTTGAACCTATCTTATTGAATTTTTGAGTTATAGCAGTTTTTACTGTTTTGTTGCTCCAAAAGCCTTTTCAGCCCATGAACAGTTGTTTGTGAGTTTTGAAAAAAAGTGCCAGAGCTATTCAAACCCTTTTTGCTGGGCAAGTAGGACCTGTAAATCTACACAATATATAGTTTAAAGTTTGAGTCTATCATATTAGGTTTTGGATTTATAGCTGTTTTTGTGTCCATTGCTTCAAAAGCATTTTCACATAATTTGTGTTTTCTGAAGAAACTGCAAGAGATATCTAACCCATACTTTCTGTGCAAGAGGGGCTTGTACATCTGCACAACATGTCTTTTAAAGTTTGAACCTATCTTATTGCATTTTTGAGTTATAGCAGTTTTTACTGTTTTATTGCTCCAAAAGCCTTTTCAGCCCATGAACAGTTGTTTGTGAGTTTTGAAAAAAAGTGCAAGAGCTATTCAAACCCTTTTTGCTGGGCAAGTAGGACCTGTAAATCTACACAATATATAGTTTAAAGTTTGAGTCTATCATATTAGGTTTTGGATTCATAGCTGTTTTTGTGTCTATTGCTTCAAAAAGCATTTTCACATAATTTGTGTTTTCTGAAGAAACTGCAAGAGATATCTAACCCATACTTTCTGTGCAAGAGGGGCTTGTACATCTGCACAACATGTCTTTTAAAGTTTGAACCTATCTTATTGCATTTTTGAGTTATAGCAGTTTTTACTGTTTTATTGCTCCAAAAGCCTTTTCAGCCCATGAACAGTTGTTTGTGAGTTTAGAAAAAAAGTGCAAGAGCTATTCAAACCCTTTTTGCTGGGCAAGTAGGACCTGTAAATCTACACAATATATAGTTTAAAGTTTGAGTCTATCATATTAGGTTTTGGATTTATAGCTGTTTTTGTGTCTATTGCTTCAAAAGCATTTTCACATAATTTGTATTTTCTGAAGAAACTGCAAGAGATATTCTAACCCATACTTTCTGTGCAAGAGGGGCTTGTACATCTGCACAACATGTCTTTTAAAGTTTGAACCTATCTTATTGCATTTTTTAGTTATAGCAGTTTTTACTGTTTTATTGCTCCAAAAGCCTTTTCAGCCCATGAACAGTTTGTGAGTTTAGAAAAAAAGTGCAAGAGCTATTCAAACCCTTTTTGCTGGGCAAGTAGGACCTGTCAATCTACACAATATATAGTTTAAAGTTTGAGTCTATCATATTAGGTTTTGGATTTATAGCTGTTTTTGTGTCTATTGCTTCAAAAGCATTTTCACATAATTTGTGTTTTCTGAAGAAACTGCAAGAGATATCTAACCCATACTTTCTGTGCAAGAGGGGCTTGTACATCTGCACAACATGTCTTTTAAAGTTTGAACCTATCTTATTGCATTTTTGAGTTATAGCAGTTTTTACTGTTTTATTGCTCCAAAAGCCTTTTCAGCCCATGAACAGTTGTTTGTGAGTTTTGAAAAAAAGTGCAAGAGCTATTCAAACCCTTTTTGCTGGGCAAGTAGGACCTGTCAATCTACACAATATATAGTTTAAAGTTTGAGTCTATCATATTAGGTTTTGGGTTTATAGCTGTTTTTGTGTCTATTGCTTCAAAAGCATTTTCACATAATTTGTGTTTTCTGAAGAAACTGCAAGAGATATCTAACCCATACTTTCTGTGCAAGAGGGGCTTGTACATCTGCACAACATGTCTTTTAAAGTTTGAACCTATCTTATTGCATTTTTGAGTTATAGCAGTTTTTACTGTTTTATTGCTCCAAAAGCCTTTTCAGCCCATGAACAGTTGTTTGTGAGTTTTGAAAAAAAGTTCCAGAGCTATTCAAACCCTTTTTGCTGGGCAAGTAGGACCTGTAAATCTACACAATATATAGTTTAAAGTTTGAGCCTATCATATTAGGTTTTGGATTTATAGCTATTTTTGTGTCCATTGCTTCAAAGCATTTTCACACAATTTGTGTTTTCTGAAGAAACTGCAAGAGATATCTAACCCATACTTTCTGTGCAAGAGGGGCTTGTACATCTGCACAACATGTCTTTTAAAGTTTGAACCTATCTTATTGCATTTTTGAGTTATAGCAGTTTTTACTGTTTTGTTGCTCCAAAAGCCTTTTCAGCCCATGAACAGTTGTTTGTGAGTTTTGAAAAAAAGTGCCAGAGCTATTCAAACCCTTTTTGCTGGGCAAGTAGGACCTGTAAATCTACACAATATATAGTTTAAAGTTTGAGTCTATCATATTAGGTTTTGGATTTATAGCTGTTTTTGTGTCCATTGCTTCAAAAGCATTTTCACATAATTTGTGTTTTCTGAAGAAACTGCAAGAGATATCTAACCCATACTTTCTGTGCAAGAGGGGCTTGTACATCTGCACAACATGTCTTTTAAAGTTTGAACCTATCTTATTGCATTTTTGAGTTATAGCAGTTTTTACTGTTTTATTGCTCCAAAAGCCTTTTCAGCCCATGAACAGTTGTTTGTGAGTTTTGAAAAAAAGTGCAAGAGCTATTCAAACCCTTTTTGCTGGGCAAGTAGGACCTGTAAATTTACACAATATATAGTTTAAAGTTTGAGTCTATCATATTAGGTTTTGGATTTATAGCTTTTTTTGTGTCTATTGCTTCAAAAGCATTTTCACATAATTTGTGTTTTCTGAAGAAACTGCAAGAGATATCTAACCCATACTTTCTGTGCAAGAGGGGCTTGTACATCTGCACAACATGTCTTTTAAAGTTTGAACCTATCTTATTGCATTTTTGAGTTATAGCAGTTTTTACTTTTTTATTGCTCCAAAAGCCTTTTCAGCCAATGAACAGTCTGTGAGTTTTGAAAAAAAGTGCAAGAGCTATTCAAACCCTTTTTGCTGGGCAAGTAGGACCTGTAAATTTACACAATATATAGTTTAAAGTTTGAGTCTATCATATTAGGTTTTGGATTTATAGCTGTTTTTGTGTCTATTGCTTCAAAAGCATTTTCACATAATTTGTGTTTTCTGAAGAAACTGCAAGAGATATCTAACCCATACTTTCTGTGCAAGAGGGGCTTGTACATCTGCACAACATGTCTTTTAAAGTTTGAACCTATCTTATTGCATTTTTGAGTTATAGCAGTTTTTACTGTTTTATTGCTCCAAAAGCCTTTTCAGCCCATGAACAGTTGTTTGTGAGTTTTGAAAAAAAGTTCCAGAGCTATTCAAACCATTTTTGCTGGGCAAGTAGGACCTGTAAATCTACACAATATATAGTTTAAAGTTTGAGTCTATCATATTAGGTTTTGGATTCATAGCTGTTTTTGTGTCTATTGCTTCAAAAAGCATTTTCACATAATTTGTGTTTTCTGAAGAAACTGCAAGAGATATCTAACCCATACTTTCTGTGCAAGAGGGGCTTCTACATCTGCACAACATGTCTTTTAAAGTTTGAACCTATCTTATTGCATTTTTGAGTTATAGCAGTTTTTACTGTTTTATTGCTCCAAAAGCCTTTTCAGCCCATGAACAGTTGTTTGTGAGTTTAGAAAAAAAGTGCAAGAGCTATTCAAACCCTTTTTGCTGGGCAAGTAGGACCTGTAAATCTACACAATATATAGTTTAAAGTTTGAGTCTATCATATTAGGTTTTGGATTTATAGCTGTTTTTGTGTCCATTGCTTCAAAAGCATTTTCACATAATTTGTGTTTTTTGAAGAAACTGCAAGAGATATCTAACCCATACTTTCTGTGCAAGAGGGGCTTGTACATCTGCACAACATGTCTTTTAAAGTTTGAACCTATCTTATTGCATTTTTGAGTTATAGCAGTTTTTACTGTTTTATTGCTCCAAAAGCCTTTTCAGCCCATGAACAGTTGTTTGTGAGTTTTGAAAAAAAGTGCAAGAGCTATTCAAACCCTTTTTGCTGGGCAAGTAGGACCTGTAAATTTACACAATATATAGTTTAAAGTTTGAGTCTATCATATTAGGTTTTGGATTTATAGCTGTTTTTGTGTCTATTGCTTCAAAAGCATTTTCACATAATTTGTGTTTTCTGAAGAAACTGCAAGAGATATCTAACCCATACTTTCTGTGCAAGAGGGGATTGTACATCTGCACAACATGTCTTTTAAAGTTTGAACCTATCTTATTGCATTTTTGAGTTATAGCAGTTTTTACTGTTTTATTGCTCCAAAAGCCTTTTCAGCCCATGAACAGTTGTTTGTGAGTTTTGAAAAAAAGTGCAAGAGCTATTCAAACCCTTTTTGCTGGGCAAGTAGGACCTGTCAATCTACACAATATATAGTTTAAAGTTTGAGTCTATCATATTAGGTTTTGGATTTATAGCTGTTTTTGTGTCTATTGCTTCAAAAGCATTTTCACATAATTTGTGTTTTCTGAAGAAACTGCAAGAGATATCTAACCCATACTTTCTGTGCAAGAGGGGATTGTACATCTGCACAACATGTCTTTTAAAGTTTGAACCTATCTTATTGCATTTTTGAGTTATAGCAGTTTTTACTGTTTTATTGCTCCAAAAGCCTTTTCAGCCCATGAACAGTTGTTTGTGAGTTTTGAAAAAAAGTGCAAGAGCTATTCAAACCCTTTTTGCTGGGCAAGTAGGACCTGTAAATCTACACAATATATAGTTTAAAGTTTGAGTCTATCATATTAGGTTTTGGATTTATAGCTGTTTTTGTGTCTATTGCTTCAAAAGCATTTTCACATAATTTGTGTTTTCTGAAGAAACTGCAAGAGATATCTAACCCATACTTTCTGTGCAAGAGGGGCTTGTACATCTGCACAACATGTCTTTTAAAGTTTGAACCTATCTTATTGCATTTTTGAGTTATAGCAGTTTTTACTGTTTTATTGCTCCAAAAGCCTTTTCAGCCCATGAACAGTCTGTGAGTTTTGAAAAAAAGTTCCAGAGCTATTCAAACCCTTTTTTTGGGCAAGTAGGACCTGTAAATTTACACAATATATAGTTTAAAGTTTGAGTCTATCATATTAGGTTTTGGATTTATAGCTGTTTTTGTGTCTATTGCTTCAAAAGCATTTTCACATAATTTGTGTTTTCTGAAGAAACTGCAAGAGATATCTAACCCATACTTTCTGTGCAAGAGGGGCTTGTACATCTGCACAACATGTCTTTTAAAGTTTGAACCTATCTTATTGCATTTTTGAGTTATAGCAGTTTTTACTGTTTTATTGCTCCAAAAGCCTTTTCAGCCCATGAACAGTTGTTTGTGAGTTTTGAAAAAAAGTGCAAGAGCTATTCAAACCCTTTTTGCTGGGCAAGTAGGACCTGTAAATCTACACAATATATAGTTTAAAGTTTGAGTCTATCATATTAGGTTTTGGATTCATAGCTGTTTTTGTGTCTATTGCTTCAAAAAGCATTTTCACATAATTTGTGTTTTCTGAAGAAACTGCAAGAGATATCTAACCCATACTTTCTGTGCAAGAGGGGCTTGTACATCTGCACAACATGTCTTTTAAAGTTTGAACCTATCTTATTGCATTTTTGAGTTATAGCAGTTTTTACTGTTTTATTGCTCCAAAAGCCTTTTCAGCCCATGAACAGTTGTTTGTGAGTTTTGAAAAAAAGTGCAAGAGCTATTCAAACCCTTTTTGCTGGGCAAGTAGGACCTGTAAATCTACACAATATATAGTTTAAAGTTTGAGTCTATCATATTAGGTTTTGGATTTATAGCTGTTTTTGTGTCTATTGCTTCAAAAGCATTTTCACATAATTTGTGTTTTCTGAAGAAACTGCAAGAGATATCTAACCCATACTTTCTGTGCAAGAGGGGCTTGTACATCTGCACAACATGTCTTTTAAAGTTTGAACCTATCTTATTGCATTTTTGAGTTATAGCAGTTTTTACTGTTTTATTGCTCCAAAAGCCTTTTCAGCCCATGAACAGTCTGTGAGTTTTGAAAAAAAGTTCCAGAGCTATTCAAACCCTTTTTTTGGGCAAGTAGGACCTGTAAATTTACACAATATATAGTTTAAAGTTTGAGTCTATCATATTAGGTTTTGGATTTATAGCTGTTTTTGTGTCTATTGCTTCAAAAGCATTTTCACATAATTTGTGTTTTCTGAAGAAACTGCAAGAGATATCTAACCCATACTTTCTGTGCAAGAGGGGCTTGTACATCTGCACAACATGTCTTTTAAAGTTTGAACCTATCTTATTGCATTTTTGAGTTATAGCAGTTTTTACTGTTTTATTGCTCCAAAAGCCTTTTCAGCCCATGAACAGTTGTTTGTGAGTTTTGAAAAAAAGTGCAAGAGCTATTCAAACCCTTTTTGCTGGGCAAGTAGGACCTGTAAATCTACACAATATATAGTTTAAAGTTTGAGTCTATCATATTAGGTTTTGGATTCATAGCTGTTTTTGTGTCTATTGCTTCAAAAAGCATTTTCACATAATTTGTGTTTTCTGAAGAAACTGCAAGAGATATCTAACCCATACTTTCTGTGCAAGAGGGGCTTGTACATCTGCACAACATGTCTTTTAAAGTTTGAACCTATCTTATTGCATTTTTGAGTTATAGCAGTTTTTACTGTTTTATTGCTCCAAAAGCCTTTTCAGCCCATGAACAGTTGTTTGTGAGTTTTGAAAAAAAGTGCAAGAGCTATTCAAACCCTTTTTGCTGGGCAAGTAGGACCTGTAAATCTACACAATATATAGTTTAAAGTTTGAGTCTATCATATTAGGTTTTGGATTCATAGCTGTTTTTGTGTCTATTGCTTCAAAAAGCATTTTCACATAATTTGTGTTTTCTGAAGAAACTGCAAGAGATATCTAACCCATACTTTCTGTGCAAGAGGGGCTTCTACATCTGCACAACATGTCTTTTAAAGTTTGAACCTATCTTATTGCATTTTTGAGTTATAGCAGTTTTTACTGTTTTATTGCTCCAAAAGCCTTTTCAGCCCATGAACAGTTGTTTGTGAGTTTAGAAAAAAAGTGCAAGAGCTATTCAAACCCTTTTTGCTGGGCAAGTAGGACCTGTAAATCTACACAATATATAGTTTAAAGTTTGAGTCTATCATATTAGGTTTTGGATTTATAGCTGTTTTTGTGTCTATTGCTTCAAAAGCATTTTCACATAATTTGTGTTTTCTGAAGAAACTGCAAGAGATATTCTAACCCATACTTTCTGTGCAAGAGGGGCTTGTACATCTGCACAACATGTCTTTTAAAGTTTGAACCTATCTTATTGCATTTTTGAGTTATAGCAGTTTTTACTGTTTTATTGCTCCAAAAGCCTTTTCAGCCCATGAACAGTTTGTGAGTTTAGAAAAAAAGTGCAAGAGCTATTCAAACCCTTTTTGCTGGGCAAGTAGGACCTATAAATCTACACAATATATAGTTTAAAGTTTGAGTCTATCATATTAGGTTTTGGATTTATAGCTATTTTTGTGTCCATTGCTTCAAAAGCATTTTCACATAATTTGTGTTTTCTGAAGAAACTGCAAGAGATATCTAACCCATACTTTCTGTGCAAGAGGGGCTTGTACATCTGCACAACATGTCTTTTAAAGTTTGAACCTATCTTATTGCATTTTTGAGTTATAGCAGTTTTTACTGTTTTGTTGCTCCAAAAGCCTTTCCAGCCCATGAACAGTTGTTTGTGAGTTTTGAAAAAAAGTGCCAGAGCTATTCAAACCCTTTTTGCTGGGCAAGTAGGACCTGTAAATCTACACAATATATAGTTTAAAGTTTGAGTCTATCATATTAGGTTTTGGATTTATAGCTGTTTTTGTGTCCATTGCTTCAAAAGCATTTTCACATAATTTGTGTTTTCTGAAGAAACTGCAAGAGATATCTAACCCATACTTTCTGTGCAAGAGGGGCTTGTACATCTGCACAACATGTCTTTTAAAGTTTGAACCTATCTTATTGCATTTTTGAGTTATAGCAGTTTTTACTGTTTTATTGCTCCAAAAGCCTTTTCAGCCCATGAACAGTTGTTTGTGAGTTTTGAAAAAAAGTGCAAGAGCTATTCAAACCCTTTTTGCTGGGCAAGTAGGACCTGTAAATTTACACAATATATAGTTAAAAGTTTGAGTCTATCATATTAGGTTTTGGATTTATAGCTTTTTTTGTGCCTATTGCTTCAAAAGCATTTTCACATAATTTGTGTTTTCTGAAGAAACTGCAAGAGATATCTAACCCATACTTTCTGTGCAAGAGGGGCTTGTACATCTGCACAACATGTCTTTTAAAGTTTGAACCTATCTTATTGCATTTTTGAGTTATAGCAGTTTTTACTGTTTTATTGCTCCAAAAGCCTTTTCAGCCCATGAACAGTTGTTTGTGAGTTTTGAAAAAAAGTGCAAGAGCTATTCAAACCCTTTTTGCTGGGCAAGTAGGACCTGTAAATTTACACAATATATAGTTTAAAGTTTGAGTCTATCATATTAGGTTTTGGATTTATAGCTGTTTTTGTGTCTATTGCTTCAAAAGCATTTTCACATAATTTGTGTTTTCTGAAGAAACTGCAAGAGATATCTAACCCATACTTTCTGTGCAAGAGGGGCTTGTACATCTGCACAACATGTCTTTTAAAGTTTGAACCTATCTTATTGCATTTTTGAGTTATATCAGTTTTTACTGTTTTATTGCTCCAAAAGCCTTTTCAGCCCATGAACAGTTGTTTGTGAGTTTTGAAAAAAGTGCCAGAGCTATTCAAACCCTTTTTGCTGGGCAAGTAGGACCTGTAAATCTACACAATATATAGTTTAAAGTTTGAGTCTATCATATTAGGTTTTGGATTTATAGCTGTTTTTGTGTCTATTGCTTCAAAAGCATTTTCACATAATTTGTGTTTTCTGAAGAAACTGCAAGAGATATCTAACCCATACTTTCTGTGCAAGAGGGGCTTGTACATCTGCACAACATGTCTTTTAAAGTTTGAACCTATCTTATTGCATTTTTGAGTTATAGCAGTTTTTACTGTTTTATTGCTCCAAAAGCCTTTTCAGCCCATGAACAGTCTGTGAGTTTTGAAAAAAAGTGCAAGAGCTATTCAAACCCTTTTTGCTGGGCAAGTAGGACCTGTAAATTTACACAATATATAGTTTAAAGTTTGAGTCTATCATATTAGGTTTTGGATTTATAGCTGTTTTTGTGTCTATTGCTTCAAAAGCATTTTCACATAATTTGTGTTTTCTGAAGAAACTGCAAGAGATATCTAACCCATACTTTCTGTGCAAGAGGGGCTTGTACATCTGCACAACATGTCTTTTAAAGTTTGAACCTATCTTATTGCATTTTTGAGTTATAGCAGTTTTTACTGTTTTATTGCTCCAAAAGCCTTTTCAGCCCATGAACAGTTGTTTGTGAGTTTTGAAAAAAAGTGCAAGAGCTATTCAAACCCTTTTTGCTGGGCAAGTAGGACCTGTAAATCTACACAATATATAGTTTAAAGTTTGAGTCTATCATATTAGGTTTTGGATTCATAGCTGTTTTTGTGTCTATTGCTTCAAAAAGCATTTTCACATAATTTGTGTTTTCTGAAGAAACTGCAAGAGATATCTAACCCATACTTTCTGTGCAAGAGGGGCTTGTACATCTGCACAACATGTCTTTTAAAGTTTGAACCTATCTTATTGCATTTTTGAGTTATAGCAGTTTTTACTGTTTTATTGCTCCAAAAGCCTTTTCAGCCCATGAACAGTTGTTTGTAAGTTTTGAAAAAAAGTTCCAGAGCTATTCAAACCATTTTTGCTGGGCAAGTAGGACCTGTAAATCTACACAATATATAGTTTAAAGTTTGAGTCTATCATATTAGGTTTTGGATTCATAGCTGTTTTTGTGTCTATTGCTTCAAAAAGCATTTTCACATAATTTGTGTTTTCTGAAGAAACTGCAAGAGATATCTAACCCATACTTTCTGTGCAAGAGGGGCTTCTACATCTGCACAACATGTCTTTTAAAGTTTGAACCTATCTTATTGCATTTTTGAGTTATAGCAGTTTTTACTGTTTTATTGCTCCAAAAGCCTTTTCAGCCCATGAACAGTTGTTTGTGAGTTTAGAAAAAAAGTGCAAGAGCTATTCAAACCCTTTTTGCTGGGCAAGTAGGACCTGTAAATCTACACAATATATAGTTTAAAGTTTGAGTCTATCATATTAGGTTTTGGATTTATAGCTGTTTTTGTGTCTATTGCTTCAAAAGCATTTTCACATAATTTGTATTTTCTGAAGAAACTGCAAGAGATATTCTAACCCATACTTTCTGTGCAAGAGGGGCTTGTACATCTGCACAACATGTCTTTTAAAGTTTGAACCTATCTTATTGCATTTTTGAGTTATAGCAGTTTTTACTGTTTTATTGCTCCAAAAGCCTTTTCAGCCCATGAACAGTTGTTTGTGAGTTTTGAAAAAAAGTGCAAGAGCTATTCAAACCCTTTTTGCTGGGCAAGTAGGACCTGTAAATTTACACAATATATAGTTTAAAGTTTGAGTCTATCATATTAGGTTTTGGATTTATAGCTTTTTTTGTGTCTATTGCTTCAAAAGCATTTTCACATAATTTCTGTTTTCTGAAGAAACTGCAAGAGATATCTAACCCATACTTTCTGTGCAAGAGGGGCTTGTACATCTGCACAACATGTCTTTTAAAGTTTGAACCTATCTTATTGCATTTTTGAGTTATAGCAGTTTTTACTGTTTTATTGCTCCAAAAGCCTTTTCAGCCCATGAACAGTTGTTTGTGAGTTTTGAAAAAAAGTGCAAGAGCTATTCAAACCCTTTTTGCTGGGCAAGTAGGACCTGTAAATCTACACAATATATAGTTTAAAGTTTGAGTCTATCATATTAGGTTTTGGATTCATAGCTGTTTTTGTGTCTATTGCTTCAAAAAGCATTTTCACATAATTTGTGTTTTCTGAAGAAACTGCAAGAGATATCTAACCCATACTTTCTGTGCAAGAGGGGCTTGTACATCTGCACAACATGTCTTTTAAAGTTTGAACCTATCTTATTGCATTTTTGAGTTATAGCAGTTTTTACTGTTTTATTGCTCCAAAAGCCTTTTCAGCCCATGAACAGTTGTTTGTGAGTTTTGAAAAAAAGTTCCAGAGCTATTCAAACCATTTTTGCTGGGCAAGTAGGACCTGTAAATCTACACAATATATAGTTTAAAGTTTGAGTCTATCATATTAGGTTTTGGATTCATAGCTGTTTTTGTGTCTATTGCTTCAAAAGCATTTTCACATAATTTGTGTTTTCTGAAGAAACTGCAAGAGATATCTAACCCATACTTTCTGTGCAAGAGGGGCTTGTACATCTGCACAACATGTCTTTTAAAGTTTGAACCTATCTTATTGCATTTTTGAGTTATAGCAGTTTTTACTGTTTTATTGCTCCAAAAGCCTTTTCAGCCCATGAACAGTCTGTGAGTTTTGAAAAAAAGTGCAAGAGCTATTCAAACCCTTTTTGCTGGGCAAGTAGGACCTGTAAATTTACACAATATATAGTTTAAAGTTTGAGTCTATCATATTAGGTTTTGGATTTATAGCTGTTTTTGTGTCTATTGCTTCAAAAGCATTTTCACATAATTTGTGTTTTCTGAAGAAACTGCAAGAGATATCTAACCCATACTTTCTGTGCAAGAGGGGCTTGTACATCTGCACAACATGTCTTTTAAAGTTTGAACCTATCTTATTGCATTTTTGAGTTATAGCAGTTTTTACTGTTTTATTGCTCCAAAAGCCTTTTCAGCCCATGAACAGTTGTTTGTGAGTTTTGAAAAAAAGTGCAAGAGCTATTCAAACCCTTTTTGCTGGGCAAATAGGACCTGTAAATCTACACAATATATAGTTTAAAGTTTCAGTCTATCATATTAGGTTTTGGATTCATAGCTGTTTTTGTGTCTATTGCTTCAAAAAGCATTTTCACATAATTTGTGTTTTCTGAAGAAACTGCAAGAGATATTCTAACCCATACTTTCTGTGCAAGAGGGGCTTGTACATCTGCACAACATGTCTTTTAAAGTTTGAACCTATCTTATTGCATTTTTGAGTTATAGCAGTTTTTACTGTTTTATTGCTCCAAAAGCCTTTTCAGCCCATGAACAGTTTGTGAGTTTAGAAAAAAAGTGCAAGAGCTATTCAAACCCTTTTTGCTGGGCAAGTAGGACCTATAAATCTACACAATATATAGTTTAAAGTTTGAGTCTATCATATTAGGTTTTGGATTTATAGCTATTTTTGTGTCCATTGCTTCAAAAGCATTTTCACATAATTTGTGTTTTCTGAAGAAACTGCAAGAGATATCTAACCCATACTTTCTGTGCAAGAGGGGCTTGTACATCTGCACAACATGTCTTTTAAAGTTTGAACCTATCTTATTGAATTTTTGAGTTATAGCAGTTTTTACTGTTTTGTTGCTCCAAAAGCCTTTTCAGCCCATGAACAGTTGTTTGTGAGTTTTGAAAAAAAGTGCCAGAGCTATTCAAACCCTTTTTGCTGGGCAAGTAGGACCTGTAAATCTACACAATATATAGTTTAAAGTTTGAGTCTATCATATTAGGTTTTGGATTTATAGCTGTTTTTGTGTCCATTGCTTCAAAAGCATTTTCACATAATTTGTGTTTTCTGAAGAAACTGCAAGAGATATCTAACCCATACTTTCTGTGCAAGAGGGGCTTGTACATCTGCACAACATGTCTTTTAAAGTTTGAACCTATCTTATTGCATTTTTGAGTTATAGCAGTTTTTTACTGTTTTATTGCTCCAAAAGCCTTTTCAGCCCATGAACAGTTGTTTGTGAGTTTTGAAAAAAAGTGCAAGAGCTATTCAAACCCTTTTTGCTGGGCAAGTAGGACCTGTAAATCTACACAATATATAGTTTAAAGTTTGAGTCTATCATATTAGGTTTTGGATTCATAGCTGTTTTTGTGTCTATTGCTTCAAAAAGCATTTTCACATAATTTGTGTTTTCTGAAGAAACTGCAAGAGATATCTAACCCATACTTTCTGTGCAAGAGGGGCTTGTACATCTGCACAACATGTCTTTTAAAGTTTGAACCTATCTTATTGCATTTTTGAGTTATAGCAGTTTTTACTGTTTTATTGCTCCAAAAGCCTTTTCAGCCCATGAACAGTTGTTTGTGAGTTTAGAAAAAAAGTGCAAGAGCTATTCAAACCCTTTTTGCTGGGCAAGTAGGACCTGTAAATCTACACAATATATAGTTTAAAGTTTGAGTCTATCATATTAGGTTTTGGATTTATAGCTGTTTTTGTGTCTATTGCTTCAAAAGCATTTTCACATAATTTGTATTTTCTGAAGAAACTGCAAGAGATATTCTAACCCATACTTTCTGTGCAAGAGGGGCTTGTACATCTGCACAACATGTCTTTTAAAGTTTGAACCTATCTTATTGCATTTTTGAGTTATAGCAGTTTTTACTGTTTTATTGCTCCAAAAGCCTTTTCAGCCCATGAACAGTTTGTGAGTTTAGAAAAAAAGTGCAAGAGCTATTCAAACCCTTTTTGCTGGGCAAGTAGGACCTATAAATCTACACAATATATAGTTTAAAGTTTGAGTCTATCATATTAGGTTTTGGATTTATAGCTATTTTTGTGTCCATTGCTTCAAAAGCATTTTCACATAATTTGTGTTTTCTGAAGAAACTGCAAGAGATATCTAACCCATACTTTCTGTGCAAGAGGGGCTTGTACATCTGCACAACATGTCTTTTAAAGTTTGAACCTATCTTATTGAATTTTTGAGTTATAGCAGTTTTTACTGTTTTGTTGCTCCAAAAGCCTTTTCAGCCCATGAACAGTTGTTTGTGAGTTTTGAAAAAAAGTGCAAGAGCTATTCAAACCCTTTTTGCTGGGCAAGTAGGACCTGTCAATCTACACAATATATAGTTTAAAGTTTGAGTCTATCATATTAGGTTTTGGATTTATAGCTGTTTTTGTGTCTATTGCTTCAAAAGCATTTTCACATAATTTGTGTTTTCTGAAGAAACTGCAAGAGATATCTAACCCATACTTTCTGTGCAAGAGGGGCTTGTACATCTGCACAACATGTATTTTAAAGTTTGAACCTATCTTATTGCATTTTTGAGTTATAGCAGTTTTACTGTTTTATTGCTCCAAAAGCCTTTTCAGCCCATGAACAGTTGTTTGTGAGTTTTGAAAAAAGTAAAAGAGCTATTCAAACCCTTTTTGCTGGGCAAGTAGGACCTGTAAATCTACACAATATATAGTTTAAAGTTTGAGTCTATCATATTAGGTTTTGGATTTATAGCTGTTTTTGTGTCTATTGCTTCAAAAGCATTTTCACATAATTTGTGTTTTCTGAAGAAACTGCAAGAGATATCTAACCCATACTTTCTGTGCAAGAGGGGCTTGTACATCTGCACAACATGTCTTTTAAAGTTTGAACCTATCTTATTGCATTTTTGAGTTATAGCAGTTTTTACTGTTTTATTGCTCCAAAAGCCTTTTCAGCCCATGAACAGTTGTTTGTGAGTTTTGAAAAAAAGTGCAAGAGCTATTCAAACCCTTTTTGCTGGGCAAGTAGGACCTGTCAATCTACACAATATATAGTTTAAAGTTTGAGTCTATCATATTAGGTTTTGGATTTATAGCTGTTTTTGTGTCTATTGCTTCAAAAGCATTTTCACATAATTTGTGTTTTCTGAAGAAACTGCAAGAGATATCTAACCCATACTTTCTGTGCAAGAGGGGCTTGTACATCTGCACAACATGTCTTTTAAAGTTTGAACCTATCTTATTGCATTTTTGAGTTATAGCAGTTTTTACTGTTTTATTGCTCCAAAAGCCTTTTCAGCCCATGAACAGTTGTTTGTGAGTTTTGAAAAAAAGTGCAAGAGCTATTCAAACCCTTTTTGCTGGGCAAGTAGGACCTGTCAATCTACACAATATATAGTTTAAAGTTTGAGTCTATCATATTAGGTTTTGGATTTATAGCTGTTTTTGTGTCTATTGCTTCAAAAGCATTTTCACATAATTTGTGTTTTCTGAAGAAACTGCAAGAGATATCTAACCCATACTTTCTGTGCAAGAGGGGCTTGTACATCTGCACAACAT
The DNA here is from genome assembly GCF_026437365.1 of Eucyclogobius newberryi. Taxonomy (NCBI): domain Eukaryota; kingdom Metazoa; phylum Chordata; class Actinopteri; order Gobiiformes; family Gobiidae; genus Eucyclogobius; species Eucyclogobius newberryi. The sequence goes on from NW_027315823.1 coordinate 34,330,707, forward strand.
GTCTTTTAAAGTTTGAACCTATCTTATTGCATTTTTGAGTTATAGCAGTTTTTACTGTTTTATTGCTCCAAAAGCCTTTTCAGCCCATGAACAGTTGTTTGTGAGTTTTGAAAAAAAGTTCCAGAGCTATTCAAACCCTTTTTGCTGGGCAAGTAGGACCTGTAAATCTACACAATATATAGTTTAAAGTTTGAGCCTATCATATTAGGTTTTGGATTTATAGCTATTTTTGTGTCCATTGCTTCAAAGCATTTTCACACAATTTGTGTTTTCTGAAGAAACTGCAAGAGATATCTAACCCATACTTTCTGTGCAAGAGGGGCTTGTACATCTGCACAACATGTCTTTTAAAGTTTGAACCTATCTTATTGCATTTTTGAGTTATAGCAGTTTTTACTGTTTTGTTGCTCCAAAAGCCTTTTCAGCCCATGAACAGTTGTTTGTGAGTTTTGAAAAAAAGTGCCAGAGCTATTCAAACCCTTTTTGCTGGGCAAGTAGGACCTGTAAATCTACACAATATATAGTTTAAAGTTTGAGTCTATCATATTAGGTTTTGGATTTATAGCTGTTTTTGTGTCCATTGCTTCAAAAGCATTTTCACATAATTTGTGTTTTCTGAAGAAACTGCAAGAGATATCTAACCCATACTTTCTGTGCAAGAGGGGCTTGTACATCTGCACAACATGTCTTTTAAAGTTTGAACCTATCTTATTGCATTTTTGAGTTATAGCAGTTTTTACTGTTTTATTGCTCCAAAAGCCTTTTCAGCCCATGAACAGTTGTTTGTGAGTTTTGAAAAAAAGTGCAAGAGCTATTCAAACCCTTTTTGCTGGGCAAGTAGGACCTGTAAATTTACACAATATATAGTTTAAAGTTTGAGTCTATCATATTAGGTTTTGGATTTATAGCTTTTTTTGTGTCTATTGCTTCAAAAGCATTTTCACATAATTTGTGTTTTCTGAAGAAACTGCAAGAGATATCTAACCCATACTTTCTGTGCAAGAGGGGCTTGTACATCTGCACAACATGTCTTTTAAAGTTTGAACCTATCTTATTGCATTTTTGAGTTATAGCAGTTTTTACTTTTTTATTGCTCCAAAAGCCTTTTCAGCCAATGAACAGTCTGTGAGTTTTGAAAAAAAGTGCAAGAGCTATTCAAACCCTTTTTGCTGGGCAAGTAGGACCTGTAAATTTACACAATATATAGTTTAAAGTTTGAGTCTATCATATTAGGTTTTGGATTTATAGCTGTTTTTGTGTCTATTGCTTCAAAAGCATTTTCACATAATTTGTGTTTTCTGAAGAAACTGCAAGAGATATCTAACCCATACTTTCTGTGCAAGAGGGGCTTGTACATCTGCACAACATGTCTTTTAAAGTTTGAACCTATCTTATTGCATTTTTGAGTTATAGCAGTTTTTACTGTTTTATTGCTCCAAAAGCCTTTTCAGCCCATGAACAGTTGTTTGTGAGTTTTGAAAAAAAGTTCCAGAGCTATTCAAACCATTTTTGCTGGGCAAGTAGGACCTGTAAATCTACACAATATATAGTTTAAAGTTTGAGTCTATCATATTAGGTTTTGGATTCATAGCTGTTTTTGTGTCTATTGCTTCAAAAAGCATTTTCACATAATTTGTGTTTTCTGAAGAAACTGCAAGAGATATCTAACCCATACTTTCTGTGCAAGAGGGGCTTCTACATCTGCACAACATGTCTTTTAAAGTTTGAACCTATCTTATTGCATTTTTGAGTTATAGCAGTTTTTACTGTTTTATTGCTCCAAAAGCCTTTTCAGCCCATGAACAGTTGTTTGTGAGTTTAGAAAAAAAGTGCAAGAGCTATTCAAACCCTTTTTGCTGGGCAAGTAGGACCTGTAAATCTACACAATATATAGTTTAAAGTTTGAGTCTATCATATTAGGTTTTGGATTTATAGCTGTTTTTGTGTCCATTGCTTCAAAAGCATTTTCACATAATTTGTGTTTTCTGAAGAAACTGCAAGAGATATCTAACCCATACTTTCTGTGCAAGAGGGGCTTGTACATCTGCACAACATGTCTTTTAAAGTTTGAACCTATCTTATTGCATTTTTGAGTTATAGCAGTTTTTACTGTTTTATTGCTCCAAAAGCCTTTTCAGCCCATGAACAGTTGTTTGTGAGTTTTGAAAAAAAGTTCCAGAGCTATTCAAACCCTTTTTGCTGGGCAAGTAGGACCTGTCAATCTACACAATATATAGTTTAAAGTTTGAGTCTATCATATTAGGTTTTGGATTTATAGCTGTTTTTGTGTCTATTGCTTCAAAAGCATTTTCACATAATTTGTGTTTTCTGAAGAAACTGCAAGAGATATCTAACCCATACTTTCTGTGCAAGAGGGGCTTGTACATCTGCACAACATGTCTTTTAAAGTTTGAACTTATCTTATTGCATTTTTGAGTTATAGCAGTTTTTACTGTTTTATTGCTCCAAAAGCCTTTTCAGCCCATGAACAGTTGTTTGTGAGTTTTGAAAAAAAGTGCAAGAGCTATTCAAACCCTTTTTGCTGGGCAAGTAGGACCTGTCAATCTACACAATATATAGTTTAAAGTTTGAGTATATCATATTAGGTTTTGGATTCATAGCTGTTTTTGTGTCTATTGCTTCAAAAGCATTTTCACATAATTTGTGTTTTCTGAAGAAACTGCAAGAGATATCTAACCCATACTTTCTGTGCAAGAGGGGCTTGTACATCTGCACAACATGTCTTTTAAAGTTTGAACCTATCTTATTGCATTTTTGAATTATAGCAGTTTTTACTGTTTTATTGCTCTAAAAGCCTTTTCAGCCCATGAACAGTTGTTTGTGAGTTTTGAAAAAAAGTGCAAGAGCTATTCAAACCCTTTTTGCTGGGCAAGTAGGACCTGTAAATTTACACAATATATAGTTTAAAGTTTGAGTCTATCATATTAGGTTTTGGATTTATAGCTGTTTTTGTGTCTATTGCTTCAAAAGCATTTTCACATAATTTGTGTTTTCTGTAGAAACTGCAAGAGATATCTAACCCATACTTTCTGTGCAAGAGGGGCTTGTACAGCTGCACAACATGTCTTTTAAAGTTTGAACCTATCTTATTGAATTTTTGAGTTATAGCAGTTTTTACTGTTTTATTGCTCCAAAAGCCTTTTCAGCCCATGAACAGTTGTTTGTGAGTTTTGAAAAAAAGTGCAAGAGCTATTCAAACCCTTTTTGCTGGGCAAGTAGGACCTGTAAATCTACACAATATATAGTTTAAAGTTTGAGTCTATCATATTAGGTTTTGGATTCATAGCTGTTTTTGTGTCTATTGCTTCAAAAAGCATTTTCACATAATTTGTGTTTTCTGAAGAAACTGCAAGAGATATCTAACCCATACTTTCTGTGCAAGAGGGGCTTGTACATCTGCACAACATGTCTTTTAAAGTTTGAACCTATCTTATTGAATTTTTGAGTTATAGCAGTTTTTACTGTTTTATTGCTCCAAAAGCCTTTTCAGCCCATGAACAGTTGGTGAGTTTTGAAAAAAAGTGCAAGAGCTATTCAAACCCTTTTTGCTGGGCAAGTAGGACCTGTAAATCTACACAATATTTAGTTTAAAGTTTGAGTCAATCATATTAGGTTTTGGATTTATAGCTGTTTTTGTGTCCATTGCTTCAAAAGCATTTTCACATAATTTGTGTTTTCTGAAGAAACTGCAAGAGATATCTAACCCATACTTTCTGTGCAAGAGGGGCTTGTACATCTGCACAACATGTCTTTTAAAGTTTGAACCTATCTTATTGCATTTTTGAATTATAGCAGTTTTTACTGTTTTATTGCTCTAAAAGCCTTTTCAGCCCATGAACAGTTGTTTGTGAGTTTTGAAAAAAAGTGCAAGAGCTATTCAAACCCTTTTTGCTGGGCAAGTAGGACCTGTAAATTTACACAATATATAGTTTAAAGTTTGAGTCTATCATATTAGGTTTTGGATTTATAGCTGTTTTTGTGTCTATTGCTTCAAAAGCATTTTCACATAATTTGTGTTTTCTGTAGAAACTGCAAGAGATATCTAACCCATACTTTCTGTGCAAGAGGGGCTTGTACAGCTGCACAACATGTCTTTTAAAGTTTGAACCTATCTTATTGAATTTTTGAGTTATAGCAGTTTTTACTGTTTTATTGCTCCAAAAGCCTTTTCAGCCCATGAACAGTTGTTTGTGAGTTTTGAAAAAAAGTGCAAGAGCTATTCAAACCCTTTTTGCTGGGCAAGTAGGACCTGTAAATCTACACAATATATAGTTTAAAGTTTGAGTCTATCATATTAGGTTTTGGATTTATAGCTGTTTTTGTGTCCATTGCTTCAAAAGCATTTTCACATAATTTGTGTTTTCTGAAGAAACTGCAAGAGATATCTAACCCATACTTTCTGTGCAAGAGGGGCTTGTACATCTGCACAACATGTCTTTTAAAGTTTGAACCTATCTTATTGCATTTTTGAGTTATAGCAGTTTTTACTGTTTTGTTGCTCCAAAAGCCTTTTCAGCCCATGAACAGTTGTTTGTGAGTTTTGAAAAAAAGTGCAAGAGCTATTCAAACCCTTTTTGCTGGGCAAGTAGGACCTGTAAATCTACACAATATATAGTTTAAAGTTTGAGTCTATCATATTAGGTTTTGGATTTATAGCTGTTTTTGTGTCTATTGCTTCAAAAGCATTTTCACATAATTTGTGTTTTCTGAAGAAACTGCAAGAGATATCTAACCCATACTTTCTGTGCAAGAGGGGCTTGTACAGCTGCACAACATGTCTTTTAAAGTTTGAACCTATCTTATTGCATTTTTGAGTTATAGCAGTTTTTACTGTTTTATTGCTCCAAAAGCCTTTTCAGCCCATGAACAGTTGTTTGTGAGTTTAGAAAAAAAGTGCAAGAGCTATTCAAACCCTTTTTGCTGGGCAAGTAGGACCTGTAAATCTACACAATATATAGTTTAAAGTTTGAGTCTATCATATTAGGTTTTGGATTTATAGCTGTTTTTGTGTCTATTGCTTCAAAAGCATTTTCACATAATTTGTGTTTTCTGAAGAAACTGCAAGAGATATTCTAACCCATACTTTCTGTGCAAGAGGGGCTTGTACATCTGCACAACATGTCTTTTAAAGTTTGAACCTATCTTATTGAATTTTTGAGTTATAGCAGTTTTTACTGTTTTATTGCTCCAAAAGCCTTTTCAGCCCATGAACAGTTGTTTGTGAGTTTTGAAAAAAAGTGCAAGAGCTATTCAAACCCTTTTTGCTGGGCAAGTAGGACCTGTCAATCTACACAATATATAGTTTAAAGTTTGAGTATATCATATTAGGTTTTGGATTCATAGCTGTTTTTGTGTCTATTGCTTCAAAAGCATTTTCACATAATTTGTGTTTTCTGAAGAAACTGCAAGAGATATCTAACCCATACTTTCTGTGCAAGAGGGGCTTGTACATCTGCACAACATGTATTTTAAAGTTTGAACCTATCTTATTGCATTTTTGAGTTATAGCAGTTTTTACTGTTTTATTGCTCCAAAAGCCTCTTCAGCCCATGAACAGTTGTTTGTGAGTTTTGAAAAAAAGTGCAAGAGCTATTCAAACCCTTTTTGCTGGGCAAGTAGGACCTGTAAATCTACAAAATATATAGTTTAAAGTTTGAGTCTATCATATTAGGTTTTGGATTCATAGCTGTTTTTGTGTCTATTGCTTCAAAAAGCATTTTCACATAATTTGTGTTTTCTGAAGAAACTGCAAGAGATATCTAACCCATACTTTCTGTGCAAGAGGGGCTTGTACATCTGCACAACATGTCTTTTAAAGTTTGAACCTATCTTATTGCATTTTCGAGTTATAGCAGTTTTTACTGTTTTATTGCTCCAAAAGCCTTTTCAGCCCATGAACAGTTGTTTGTGAGTTTAGAAAAAAAGTGCAAGAGCTATTCAAACCCTTTTTGCTGGGCAAGTAGGACCTGTAAATCTACACAATATATAGTTTAAAGTTTGAGTCTATCATATTAGGTTTTGGATTCATAGCTGTTTCTGTGTCTATTGCTTCAAAAAGCATTTTCACATAATTTGTGTTTTCTGAAGAAACTGCAAGAGATATCTAACCCATACTTTCTGTGCAAGAGGGGCTTCTACATCTGCACAACATGTCTTTTAAAGTTTGAACCTATCTTATTGCATTTTTGAGTTATAGCAGTTTTTACTGTTTTATTGCTCCAAAAGCCTTTTCAGCCCATGAACAGTTGTTTGTGAGTTTTGAAAAAAAGTGCAAGAGCTATTCAAACCCTTTTTGCTGGGCAAGTAGGACCTGTAAATCTACACAATATATAGTTTAAAGTTTGAGTCTATCATATTAGGTTTTGGATTTATAGCTGTTTTTGTGTCTATTGCTTCAAAAGCATTTTCACATAATTTGTGTTTTCTGAAGAAACTGCAAGAGATATTCTAACCCATACTTTCTGTGCAAGAGGGGCTTGTACTTCTGCACAACATGTCTTTTAAAGTTTGAACCTATCTTATTGAATTTTTGAGTTATAGCAGTTTTTACTGTTTTATTGCTCCAAAAGCCTTTTCAGCCCATGAACAGTTGTTTGTGAGTTTTGAAAAAAAGTGCAAGAGCTATTCAAACCCTTTTTGCTGGGCAAGTAGGACCTGTAAATTTACACAATATATAGTTTAAAGTTTGAGTCTATCATATTAGGTTTTGGATTTATAGCTGTTTTTGTGTCTATTGCTTCAAAAGCATTTTCACATAATTTGTGTTTTCTGTAGAAACTGCAAGAGATATCTAACCCATACTTTCTGTGCAAGAGGGGCTTGTACAGCTGCACAACATGTCTTTTAAAGTTTGAACCTATCTTATTGAATTTTTGAGTTATAGCAGTTTTTACTGTTTTATTGCTCCAAAAGCCTTTTCAGCCCATGAACAGTTGTTTGTGAGTTTTGAAAAAAAGTGCAAGAGCTATTCAAACCCTTTTTGCTGGGCAAGTAGGACCTGTAAATCTACACAATATATAGTTTAAAGTTTGAGTCTATCATATTAGGGTTTGGATTTATAGCTGTTTTTGTGTCTATTGCTTCAAAAGCATTTTCACATAATTTGTGTTTTCTGAAGAAACTGCAAGAGATATCTAACCCATACTTTCTGTGCAAGAGGGGCTTGTACAGCTGCACAACATGTCTTTTAAAGTTTGAACCTATCTTATTGCATTTTTGAGTTATAGCAGTTTTTACTGTTTTATTGCTCCAAAAGCCTTTTCAGCCCATGAACAGTTGTTTGTGAGTTTTGAAAAAAAGTGCAAGAGCTATTCAAACCCTTTTTGCTGGGCAAGTAGGACCTGTAAATCTACACAATATATAGTTTAAAGTTTGAGTCTATCATATTAGGTTTTGGATTTATAGCTGTTTTTGTGTCTATTGCTTCAAAAGCATTTTCACATAATTTGTGTTTTCTGAAGAAACTGCAAGAGATATTCTAACCCATACTTTCTGTGCAAGAGGGGCTTGTACATCTGCACAACATGTCTTTTAAAGTTTGAACCTATCTTATTGGATTTTTGAGTTATAGCAGTTTTTACTGTTTTATTGCTCCAAAAGCCTTTTCAGCCCATGAACAGTTGTTTGTGAGTTTTGAAAAAAAGTGCAAGAGCTATTCAAACCCTTTTTGCTGGGCAAGTAGGACCTGTAAATCTACACAATATATAGTTTAAAGTTTGAGTCTATCATATTAGGTTTTGGATTTATAGCTGTTTTTGTGTCTATTGCTTCAAAAGCATTTTCACATAATTTGTGTTTTCTGAAGAAACTGCAAGAGATATTCTAACCCATACTTTCTGTGCAAGAGGGGCTTGTACATCTGCACAACATGTCTTTTAAAGTTTGAACCTATCTTATTAAATTTTTGAGTTATAGCAGTTTTTACTGTTTTATTGCTCCAAAAGCCTTTTCAGCCCATGAACAGTTTGTGAGTTTTGAAAAAAAGTGCAAGAGCTATTCAAACCCTTTTTGCTGGGCAAGTAGGACCTGTAAATCTACACAATATTTAGTTTAAAGTTTGAGTCAATCATATTAGGTTTTGGATTTATAGCTGTTTTTGTGTCCATTGCTTCAAAAGCATTTTCACATAATTTGTGTTTTCTGAAGAAACTGCAAGAGATATCTAACCCATACTTTCTGTGCAAGAGGGGCTTGTACATCTGCACAACATGTCTTTTAAAGTTTGAACCTATCTTATTGCATTTTTGAATTATAGCAGTTTTTACTGTTTTATTGCTCTAAAAGCCTTTTCAGCCCATGAACAGTTGTTTGTGAGTTTTGAAAAAAAGTGCAAGAGCTATTCAAACCCTTTTTGCTGGGCAAGTAGGACCTGTAAATTTACACAATATATAGTTTAAAGTTTGAGTCTATCATATTAGGTTTTGGATTTATAGCTGTTTTTGTGTCTATTGCTTCAAAAGCATTTTCACATAATTTGTGTTTTCTGAAGAAACTGCAAGAGATATCTAACCCATACTTTCTCTGCAAGAGGGGCTTGTACATCTGCACAACATGTCTTTTAAAGTTTGAACCTATCTTATTGCATTTTTGAGTTATAGCAGTTTTTACTGTTTTATTGCTCCAAAAGCCTTTTCAACCCATGAACAGTTGTTTGTGAGTTTTGAAAAAAAGTTCCAGAGCTATTCAAACCCTTTTTGCTGGGCAAGTAGGACCTGTCAATCTACACAATATATAGTTTAAAGTTTGAGTCTATCATATTAGGTTTTGGATTTATAGCTGTTTTTGTGTCTATTGCTTCAAAAGCATTTTCACATAATTTGTGTTTTCTGAAGAAACTGCAAGAGATATCTAACCCATACTTTCTGTGCAAGAGGGGCTTGTACATCTGCACAACATGTCTTTTAAAGTTTGAACCTCTCTTATTGCATTTTTGAGTTATAGCAGTTTTTACTGTTTTATTGCTCCAAAAGACTTTTCAGCCCATGAACAGTTGTTTGTGAGTTTTGAAAAAAAGTGCAAGAGCTATTCAAACCCTTTTTGCTGGGCAAGTAGGACCTGTAAATCTACACAATATATAGTTTAAAGTTTGAGTCTATCATATTAGGTTTTGGATTTATAGCTGTTTTTGTGTCTATTGCTTCAAAAGCATTTTCACATAATTTGTGTTTTCTGAAGAAACTGCAAGAGATATCTAACCCATACTTTCTTTGCAAGAGGGGCTTGTACATCTGCACAACATGTCTTTTAAAGTTTGAACCTATCTTATTGCATTTTTGAGTTATAGCAGTTTTTACTGTTTTATTGCTCCAAAAGCCTTTTCAGCCCATGAACAGTTTGTGAGTTTTGAAAAAAAGTGCCAGAGCTATTCAAACCCTTTTTGCTGGGCAAGTAGGACCTGTAAATCTACACAATATATAGTTTAAAGTTTGAGTCTATCATATTAGGTTTTGGATTTATAGCTGTTTTTGTGTCCATTGCTTCAAAAGCATTTTCACATAATTTGTGTTTTCTGAAGAAACTGCAAGAGATATCTAACCCATACTTTCCGTGCAAGAGGGGCTTGTACATCTGCACAACATGTCTTTTAAAGTTTGAACCTATCTTATTGCATTTTTGAGTTATAGCAGTTTTTACTGTTTTATTGCTCCAAAAGCCTTTTCAGCCCATGAACAGTTGTTTGTGAGTTTTGAAAGAAAGTGCAAGAGCTATTCAAACCCTTTTTGCTGGGCAAGTAGGACCTGTAAATCTACACAATATATAGTTTAAAGTTTGAGTCTATCATATTAGGTTTTGGATTTATAGCTGTTTTTGTGTCTATTGCTTCAAAAGCATTTTGACATAATTTGTGTTTTCTGACGAAACTGCAAGAGATATTCTAACCCATACTTTCTGTGCAAGAGGGGCTTGTACATCTGCACAACATGTCTTTTAAAGTTTGAACCTATCTTATTGCATTTTTGAGTTATAGCAGTTTTTACTGTTTTATTGCTCCAAAAGCCTTTTCAGCCCATGAACAGTTGTTTGTGAGTTTTGAAAAAAAGTGCAAGAGCTATTCAAACCCTTTTTGCTGGGCAAGTAGGACCTGTCAATCTACACAATATATAGTTTAAAGTTTGAGTCTATCATATTAGGTTTTGGATTCATAGCTGTTTTTGTGTCTATTGCTTCAAAAAGCATTTTCACATAATTTGTGTTTTCTGAAGAAACTGCAAGAGATATCTAACCCATACTTTCTGTGCAAGAGGGGCTTCTACATCTGCACAACATGTCTTTTAAAGTTTGAACCTATCTTATTGCATTTTTGAGTTATAGCAGTTTTTACTGTTTTATTGCTCCAAAAGCCTTTTCAGCCCATGAACAGTTGTTTGTGAGTTTAGAAAAAAAGTGCAAGAGCTATTCAAACCCTTTTTGCTGGGCAAGTAGGACCTGTAAATCTACACAATATATAGTTTAAAGTTTGAGTCTATCATATTAGGTTTTGGATTTATAGCTGTTTTTGTGTCTATTGCTTCAAAAGCATTTTCACATAATTTGTGTTTTCTGAAGAAACTGCAAGAGATATCTAACCCATACTTTCTGTGCAAGAGGGGCTTGTACATCTGCACAACATGTCTTTTAAAGTTTGAACCTATCTTATTGCATTTTTGAGTTATAGCAGTTTTTACTGTTTTATTGCTCCAAAAGCCTTTTCAGCCCATGAACAGTTGTTTGTGAGTTTAGAAAAAAAGTGCAAGAGCTATTCAAACCCTTTTTACTGGGCAAGTAGGACCTGTAAATCTACACAATATATAGTTTAAAGTTTGAGTCTATCATATTAGGTTTTGGATTTATAGCTGTTTTTGTGTCTATTGCTTCAAAAGCATTTTCACATAATTTGTGTTTTCTGAAGAAACTGCAAGAGATATTCTAACCCATACTTTCTGTGCAAGAGGGGCTTGTACATCTGCACAACATGTCTTTTAAAGTTTGAACCTATCTTATTGCATTTTTGAGTTATAGCAGTTTTTACTGTTTTATTGCTCCAAAAGCCTTTTCAGCCCATGAACAGTTTGTGAGTTTTGAAAAAAAGTGCAAGAGCTATTCAAACCCTTTTTGCTGGGCAAGTAGGACCTGTAAATCTACACAATATATATTTTAAAGTTTGAGTCAATCATATTAGGTTTTGGATTTATAGCTGTTTTTGTGTCCATTGCTTCAAAAGCATTTTCACATAATTTGTGTTTTCTGAAGAAACTGCAAGAGATATCTAACCCATACTTTCTGTGCAAGAGGGGCTTGTACAGCTGCACAACATGTCTTTTAAAGTTTGAACCTATCTTATTGCATTTTTGAATTATAGCAGTTTTTACTGTTTTATTGCTCCAAAAGCCTTTTCAGCCCATGAACAGTTGTTTGTGAGTTTTGAAAAAAAGTGCAAGAGCTATTCAAACCCTTTTTGCTGGGCAAGTAGGACCTGTCAATCTACACAATATATAGTTTAAAGTTTGAGTCTATCATATTAGGTTTTGGATTTATAGCTGTTTTTGTGTCTATTGCTTCAAAAGCATTTTCACATAATTTGTGTTTTCTGAAGAAACTGCAAGAGATATCTAACCCATACTTTCTGTGCAAGAGGGGCTTGTACATCTGCACAACATGTCTTTTAAAGTTTGAACCTATCTTATTGCATTTTTGAGTTATAGCAGTTTTTACTGTTTTATTGCTCCAAAAGCCTTTTCAGCCCATGAACAGTTTGTGAGTTTTGAAAAAAAGTGCAAGAGCTATTCAAACCCTTTTTGCTGGGCAAGTAGGACCTGTAAATCTACACAATATATAGTTTAAAGTTTGAGTCTATCATATTAGGTTTTGGATTTATAGCTGTTTTTGTGTCTATTGCTTCAAAAGCATTTTCACATAATTTGTGTTTTCTGAAGAAAATGCAAGAGATATCTAACCCATACTTTCTGTGCAAGAGGGGCTTGTACATCTGCACAACATGTCTTTTAAAGTTTGAACCTATCTTATTGCATTTTTGAGTTATAGCAGTTTTTACTGTTTTATTGCTCCAAAAGCCTTTTCAGCCCATGTACATCTGCACAACATGTCTTTTAAGTAGGACCCTTTTTGCTGGGCAAGTAGGACCTGTAAATCTACACAATATATAGTTTAAAGTTTGAGTCTATCATATTAGGTTTTGGATTTATAGCTGTTTTTGTGTCTATTGCTTCAAAAGCATTTTCACATAATTTGTGTTTTCTGAAGAAACTGCAAGAGATATCTAAACCATACTTTCTGTGCAAGAGGGGCTTGTACATCTGCACAACATGTCTTTTAAAGTTTGAACCTATCTTATTGCATTTTTGAGTTATAGCAGTTTTTACTGTTTTATTGCTCCAAAAGCCTTTTCAGCCCATGAACAGTTGTTTGTGAGTTTAGAAAAAAAGTGCAAGAGCTATTCAAACCGTTTTTGCTGGGCAAGTAGGACCTGTAAATCTACACAATATATAGTTTAAAGTTTGAGTCTATCATATTAGGTTTTGGATTTATAGCTGTTTTTGTGTCTATTGCTTCAAAAGCATTTTCACATAATTTGTGTTTTCTGAAGAAACTGCAAGAGATATTCTAACCCATACTTTCTGTGCAAGAGGGGATTGTACATCTGCACAACATGTCTTTTAAAGTTTGAACCTATCTTATTGCATTTTTGAGTTATAGCAGTTTTTACTGTTTTATTGCTCCAAAAGCCTTTTCAGCCCATCAACAGTTTGTGAGTTTTGAAAAAAAGTGCAAGAGCTATTCAAACCCTTTTTGCTGGGCAAGTAGGACCTGTAAATCTACACATTATATAGTTTAAAGTTTGAGTCAATCATATTAGGTTTTGGATTTATAGCTGTTTTTGTGTCCATTGCTTCAAAAGCATTTTCACATAATTTGTGTTTTCTGAAGAAACTGCAAGAGATATCTAACCCATACTTTCTGTGCAAGAGGGGCTTGTACATCTGCACAACATGTCTTTTAAAGTTTGAACCTATCTTATTGCATTTTTGAATTATAGCAGTTTTTACTGTTTTATTGCTCTAAAAGCCTTTTCAGCCCATGAACAGTTGTTTGTGAGTTTTGAAAAAAAGTGCAAGAGCTATTCAAACCCTTTTTGCTGGGCAAGTAGGACCTGTAAATTTACACAATATATAGTTTAAAGTTTGAGTCTATCATATTAGGTTTTGGATTTATAGCTGTTTTTGTGTCCATTGCTTCAAAAGCATTTTCACATAATTTGTGTTTTCTGAAGAAACTGCAAGAGATATCTAACCCATACTTTCTGTGCAAGAGGGGCTTGTACATCTGCACAACATGTCTTTTAAAGTTTGAACCTATCTTATTGCATTTTTGAGTTATAGCAGTTTTTACTGTTTTATTGCTCCAAAAGCCTTTTCAGCCCATGAACAGTTGTTTGTGAGTTTTGAAAAAAAGTGCAAGAGCTATTCAAACCCTTTTTGCTGGGCAAGTAGGACCTGTAAATCTACACAATATATAGTTTAAAGTTTGAGTCTATCATATTAGGTTTTGGATTTATAGCTGTTTTTGTGTCTATTGCTTCAAAAGCATTTTCACATAATTTGTGTTTTCTGAAGAAACTGCAAGAGATATTCTAACCCATACTTTCTGTGCAAGAGGGGATTGTACATCTGCACAACATGTCTTTTAAAGTTTGAACCTATCTTATTGCATTTTTGAGTTATAGCAGTTTTTACTGTTTTATTGCTCCAAAAGCCTTTTCAGCCCATGAACAGTTTGTGAGTTTTGAAAAAAAGTGCAAGAGCTATTCAAACCCTTTTTGCTGGGCAAGTAGGACCTGTAAATCTACACATTATATAGTTTAAAGTTTGAGTCTATCATATTAGGTTTTGGATTTATAGCTGTTTTTGTGTCCATTGCTTCAAAAGCTTTTTCACATAATTTGTGTTTTCTGAAGAAACTGCAAGAGATATCTAACCCATACTTTCTGTGCAAGAGGGGCTTGTACATCTGCACAACATGTCTTTTAAAGTTTGAACCTATCTTATTGCATTTTTGAATTATAGCAGTTTTTACTGTTTTATTGCTCTAAAAGCCTTTTCAGCCCATGAACAGTTGTTTGTGAGTTTTGAAAAAAAGTGCAAGAGCTATTCAAACCCTTTTTGCTGGGCAAGTAGGACCTGTAAATTTACACAATATATAGTTTAAAGTTTGAGTCTATCATATTAGGTTTTGGATTTATAGCTGTTTTTGTGTCCATTGCTTCAAAAGCATTTTCACATAATTTGTGTTTTCTGAAGAAACTGCAAGAGATATCTAACCCATACTTTCTGTGCAAGAGGGGCTTGTACAGCTGCACAACATGTCTTTTAAAGTTTGAACCTATCTTATTGCATTTTTGAGTTATAGCAGTTTTTACTGTTTTATTGCTCCAAAAGCCTTTTCAGCCCATGAACAGTTGTTTGTGAGTTTTGAAAAAAAGTGCAAGAGCTATTCAAACCCTTTTTGCTGGGCAAGTAGGACCTGTAAATCTACACAATATATAGTTTAAAGTTTGAGTCTATCATATTAGGTTTTGGATTTATAGCTGTTTTTGTGTCTATTGCTTCAAAAGCATTTTCACATAATTTGTGTTTTCTGAAGAAACTGCAAGAGATATCTAACCCATACTTTCTGTGCAAGAGGGGCTTGTACAGCTGCACAACATGTCTTTTAAAGTTTGAACCTATCTTATTGCATTTTTGAGTTATAGCAGTTTTTACTGTTTTATTGCTCCAAAAGCCTTTTCAGCCCATGAACAGTTGTTTGTGAGTTTTGAAAAAAAGTGCAAGAGCTATTCAAACCCTTTTTGCTGGGCAAGTAGGACCTGTAAATTTACACAATATATAGTTTAAAGTTTGAGTCTATCATATTAGGTTTTGGATTTATAGCTGTTTTTGTGTCTATTGCTTCAAAAGCATTTTCACATAATTTGTGTTTTCTGAAGAAACTGCAAGAGATATCTAACCCATACTTTCTGCGCAAGAGGGGCTTGTACATCTGCACAACATGTCTTTTTAAGTTTGAACCTATCTTATTGCATTTTTGAGTTATAGCAGTTTTTACTGTTTTATTGCTCCAAAAGCCTTTTCAGCCCATGAACAGTTGTTTGTGAGTTTTGAAAAAAAGTGCCAGAGCTATTCAAACCCTTTTTGCTGGTCAAGTAGGACCTGTAAATCTACACAATATATAGTTTAAAGTTTGAGTCTATCATATTAGGTTTTGGATTCATAGCTGTTTTTGTGTCTATTGCTTCAAAAAGCATTTTCACATAATTTGTGTTTTCTGAAGAAACTGCAAGAGATATATAACCCATACTTTCTGTGCAAGAGGGGCTTCTACATCTGCACAACATGTCTTTTAAAGTTTGAACCTATCTTATTGCATTTTTGAGTTATATCAGTTTTTACTGTTTTATTGCTCCAAAAGCCTTTTCAGCCCATGAACAGTTTTTTGTGAGTTTTGAAAAAAAGTGCCAGAGCTATTCAAACCCTTTTTGCTGGGCAAGTAGGACCTGTAAATCTACACAATATATAGTTTAAAGTTTGAGTCTATCATATTAGGTTTTGGATTTATAGCTGTTTTTGTGTCCATTGCTTCAAAAGCATTTTCACATAATTTGTGTTTTCTGAAGAAACTGCAAGAGATATCTAACCCATACTTTCTGTGCAAGAGGGGCTTGTACATCTGCACAACATGTCTTTTAAAGTTAGAACCTATCTTATTGCATTTTTGAGTTATATCAGTTTTTACTGTTTTATTGCTCCAAAAGCCTCTTCAGCCCATGAACAGTTGTTTGTGAGTTTTGAAGAAAAGTGCCAGAACTATTCAAACCCTTTTTGCTGGGCAAGTAGGACCTGTAAATCTACAAAATATATAGTTTAAAGTTTGAGTCTATCATATTAGGTTTTGGATTTATAGCTGTTTTTGTGTCTTTTGCTTCAAAAGCATTTTCACATAATTTGTGTTTTCTGAAGAAACTGCAAGAGATATCTAACCCATACTTTCTGTGCAAGAGGGGCTTGTACATCTGCACAACATGTCTTTTAAAGTTTGAACCTATCTTATTGAATTTTTGAGTTATAGCAGTTTTTACTGTTTTATTGCTCCAAAAGCCTTTTCAGCCCATGAACAGTTTGTGAGTTTAGAAAAAAAGTGCAAGAGCTATTCAAACCCTTTTTGCTGGGCAAGTAGGACCTGTAAATCTACACAATATATAGTTTAAAGTTTGAGTCTATCATATTAGGTTTTGGATTTATAGCTGTTTTTGTGTCTATTGCTTCAAAAGCATTTTCACATAATTTGTGTTTTCTGAAGAAACTGCAAGAGATATCTAACCCATACTTTCTGTGCAAGAGGGGCTTGTACATCTGCACAACATGTCTTTTAAAGTTTGAACCTATCTTATTGCATTTTTGAGTTATAGCAGTTTTTACTGTTTTATTGCTCCAAAAGCCTTTTCAGCCCATGAACAGTTGTTTGTGAGTTTTGAAAAAAAGTGCCAGAGCTATTCAAACCCTTTTTGCTGGGCAAGTAGGACCTGTAAATCTACACAATATATAGTTTAAAGTTTGAGTCTATCATATTAGGTTTTGGATTTATAGCTGTTTTTGTGTCTATTGCTTCAAAAGCATTTTCACATAATTTGTGTTTTCTGAAGAAACTGCAAGAGATATCTAACCCATACTTTCTGTGCAAGAGGGGCTTGTACATCTGCACAACATGTCTTTTAAAGTTTGAACCTATCTTATTGCATTTTTGAGTTATAGCAGTTTTTACTGTTTTATTGCTCCAAAAGCCTTTTCAGCCCATGAACAGTTGTTTGTGAGTTTTGAAAAAAAGTGCCAGAGCTATTCAAACCCTTTTTGCTGGGCAAGTAGGACCTGTAAATCTACACAATATATAGTTTAAAGTTTGAGTCTATCATATTAGGTTTTGGATTTATAGCTGTTTTTGTGTCTATTGCTTCAAAAGCATTTTCACATAATTTGTGTTTTCTGAAGAAACTGCAAGAGATATCTAACCCATACTTTCTGTGCAAGAGGGGCTTGTACATCTGCACAACATGTCTTTTAAAGTTTGAACCTATCTTATTGCATTTTTGAGTTATAGCAGTTTTTACTGTTTTATTGCTCCAAAAGCCTTTTCAGCCCATGAACAGTTGTTTGTGAGTTTTGAAAAAAAGTGCCAGAGCTATTCAAACCCTTTTTGCTGGGCAAGTAGGACCTGTAAATCTACACAATATATAGTTTAAAGTTTGAGTCTATCATATTAGGTTTTGGATTTATAGCTGTTTTTGTGTCTATTGCTTCAAAAGCATTTTCACATAATTTGTGTTTTCTGAAGAAACTGCAAGAGATATCTAACCCATACTTTCTGTGCAAGAGGGGCTTCTACATCTGCACAACATGTCTTTTAAAGTTTCAACCTATCTTATTGCATTTTTGAGTTATAGCAGTTTTTACTGTTTTATTGCTCCAAAAGCCTTTTCAGCCCATGAACAGTTTGTGAGTTTTGAAAAAAAGTGCAAGAGCTATTCAAACCCTTTTTGCTGGGCAAGTAGGACCTGTAAATCTACACAATATATAGTTTAAAGTTTGAGTCTATCATATTAGGTTTTGGATTTATAGCTGTTTTTGTGTCTATTGCTTCAAAAGCATTTTCACATAATTCGTGTTTTCTGAAGAAACTCCAAGAGATATCTAACCCTTACTTTCTGTGCAAGAGGGGCTTGTACATCTGCACAACATGTCTTTTAAAGTTTGAACCTATCTTATTCCATTTTTGAGTTATAGCAGTTTTTACTGTTTTATTGCTCCAAAAGCCTTTTCAGCCCATGAACAGTTGTTTGTGAGTTTTGAAAAAAAGTGCCAGAGCTTTTCAAACCCTTTTTGCTGGGCAAGTAGGACCTGTAAATCTACACAATATATAGTTTAAAGTTTGAGTCTATCATATTAGGTTTTGGATTTATAGCTGTTTTTGTGTCTATTGCTTCAAAAGCATTTTCACATAATTTGTGTTTTCTGAAGAAACTGCAAGAGATATTCTAACCCATACTTTCTGTGCAAGAGGGGCTTGTACATCTGCACAACATGTCTTTTAAAGTTTGAACCTATCTTATTGCATTTTTGAGTTATAGCAGTTTTTACTGTTTTATTGCTCCAAAAGCCTTTTCAGCCCATGAACAGTTTGTGAGTTTTGAAAAAAAAGTGCCAGAGCTATTCAAACCCTTTTTGCTGGGCAAATAGGACCTGTCAATCTACACAATATATAGTTTAAAGTTTGAGTCTATCATATTAGGTTTTGGATTTATAGCTGTTTTTGTGTCTATTGCTTCAAAAGCATTTTCACATAATTTGTGTTTTCTGAAGAAACTGCAAGAGATATCTAACCCATACTTTCTGTGCAAGAGGGGCTTGTACATCCGCACAACATGTCTTTTAAAGTTTGAACCTATCTTATTGCATTTTTGAGTTATAGCAGTTTTTACTGTTTTATTGCTCCAAAAGCCTTTTCAGCCCATGAACAGTTGTTTGTGAGTTTTGAAAAAAAGTGCAAGAGCTATTCAAACCCTTTTTGCTGGGCAAGTAGGACCTGTAAATCTACACAATATATAGTTTAAAGTTTGAGTCTATCATATTAGGTTTTGGATTTATAGCTGTTTTTGTGTCTATTGCTTCAAAAGCATTTTCACATAATTTGTGTTTTCTGAAGAAACTGCAAGAGATATCTAACCCATACTTTCTGTGCAAGAGGGGCTTGTACATCTGCACAACATGTCTTTTAAAGTTTGAACCTATCTTATTGCATTTTTGAGTTATAGCAGTTTTTACTGTTTTATTGCTCCAAAAGCCTTTTCAGCCCATGAACAGTTGTTTGTGAGTTTTGAAAAAAAGTGCCAGAGCTATTCAAACCCTTTTTGCTGGGCAAGTAGGACCTGTAAATCTACACAATATATAGTTTAAAGTTTGAGTCTATCATATTAGGTTTTGGATTTATAGCTGTTTTTGTGTCTATTGCTTCAAAAGCATTTTCACATAATTTGTGTTTTCTGAAGAAACTGCAAGAGATATCTAACCCATACTTTCTGTGCAAGAGGGGCTTGTACATCTGCACAACATGTCTTTTAAAGTTTGAACCTATCTTATTGCATTTTTGAGTTATAGCAGTTTTTACTGTTTTATTGCTCCAAAAGCCTTTTCAGCCCATGAACAGTTTGTGAGTTTAGAAAAAAAGTGCAAGAGCTATTCAAACCCTTTTTGCTGGGCAAGTAGGACCTGTAAATCTACACAATATATAGTTTAAAGTTTGAGTCTATCATATTAGGTTTTGGATTTATAGCTGTTTTTGTGTCCATTGCTTCACAAGCATTTTCACATAATTTGTGTTTTCTGAAGAAACTGCAAGAGATATCTAACCCATACTTTCTGTGCAAGAGGGGCTTGTACATCTGCACAACATGTCTTTTAAAATTTGAACCTATCTTATTGCATTTTTGAGTTATAGCAGTTTTTACTGTTTTATTGCTCCAAAAGCCTTTTCAGCCCATGAACAGTTGTTTGTGAGTTTTGAAAAAAAGTTCCAGAGCTATTCAAACCCTTTTTGCTGGGCAAGTAGGACCTGTCAATCTACACAATATATAGTTTAAAGTTTGAGTCTATCATATTAGGTTTTGGATTTATAGCTGTTTTTGTGTCTATTGCTTCAAAAGCATTTTCACATAATTTGTGTTTTCTGAAGAAACTGCAAGAGATATCTAACCCATACTTTCTGTGCAAGAGGGGCTTGTACATCTGCACAACATGTCTTTTAAAGTTTGAACCTATCTTATTGCATTTTTGAGTTATAGCAGTTTTTACTGTTTTATTGCTCCAAAAGCCTTTTCAGCCCATGAACAGTTGTTTGTGAGTTTTGAAAAAAAGTGCCAGAGCTATTCAAACCCTTTTTGCTGGGCAAGTAGGACCTGTAAATCTACACAATATATAGTTTAAAGTTTGAGTCTATCATATTAGGTTTTGGATTTATAGCTGTTTTTGTGTCTATTGCTTCAAAAGCATTTTCACATAATTTGTGTTTTCTGAAGAAACTGCAAGAGATATCTAACCCATACTTTCTGTGCAAGAGGGGCTTGTACATCTGCACAACATGTCTTTTAAAGTTTGAACCTATCTTATTGCATTTTTGAGTTATAGCAGTTTTTACTGTTTTATTGCTCCAAAAGCCTTTTCAGCCCATGAACAGTTGTTTGTGAGTTTTGAAAAAAAGTGCCAGAGCTATTCAAACCCTTTTTGCTGGGCAAGTAGGACCTGTAAATCTACACAATATATAGTTTAAAGTTTGAGTCTATCATATTAGGTTTTGGATTCATAGCTGTTTTTGTGTCTATTGCTTCAAAAGCATTTTCACATAATTTGTGTTTTCTGAAGAAACTGCAAGAGATATCTAACCCATACTTTCTGTGCAAGAGGGGCTTGTACATCTGCACAACATGTCTTTTAAAGTTTGAACCTATCTTATTGCATTTTTGAGTTATAGCAGTTTTTACTGTTTTATTGCTCCAAAAGCCTTTTCAGCCCATGAACAGTTGTTTGTGAGTTTTGAAAAAAAGTGCCAGAGCTATTCAAACCCTTTTTGCTGGGCAAGTAGGACCTGTAAATCTACACAATATATAGTTTATAGTTTGAGTCTATCATATTAGGTTTTGGATTTATAGCTGTTTTTGTGTCCATTGCTTCAAAAGCATTTTCACATAATTTGTGTTTTCTGAAGAAACTGCAAGAGATATCTAACCCATACTTTCTGTGCAAGAGGGGCTTGTACATCTGCACAACATGTCTTTTAAAGTTTGAACCTATCTTATTGCATTTTTGAGTTATAGCAGTTTTTACTGTTTTATTGCTCCAAAAGCCTTTTCAGCCCATGAACAGTTGTTTGTGAGTTTTGAAAAAAAGTGCAAGAGCTATTCAAACCCTTTTTGCTGGGCAAGTAGGACCTGTAAATCTACACAATATATAGTTTAAAGTTTGAGTCTATCATATTAGGTTTTGGATTTATAGCTGTTTTTGTGTCCATTGCTTCAAAAGCATTTTCACATAATTTGTGTTTTCTGAAGAAACTGCAAGAGATATCTAACCCATACTTTCTGTGCAAGAGGGGCTTGTACATCTGCACAACATGTCTTTTAAAGTTTGAACCTATCTTATTGCATTTTTGAGTTATAGCAGTTTTTACTGTTTTATTGCTCCAAAAGCCTTTTCAGCCCATGAACAGTTTGTGAGTTTAGAAAAAAAGTGCAAGAGCTATTCAAACCCTTTTTGCTGGGCAAGTAGGACCTGTAAATCTACACAATATATAGTTTAAAGTTTGAGTCTATCATATTAGGTTTTGGATTTATAGCTGTTTTTGTGTCCATTGCTTCAAAAGCATTTTCACATAATTTGTGTTTTCTGAAGAAACTGCAAGAGATATCTAACCCATACTTTCTGTGCAAGAGGGGCTTGTACATCTGCACAACATGTCTTTTAAAGTTTGAACCTATCTTATTGCATTTTTGAGTTATAGCAGTTTTTACTGTTTTATTGCTTCAAAAGCCTTTTCAGCCCATGAACAGTTGTTTGTGAGTTTTGAAAAAAAGTGCAAGAGCTATTCAAACCCTTTTTGCTGGGCAAGTAGGACCTGTAAATCTACACAATATATAGTTTAAAGTTTGAGTCTATCATATTAGGTTTTGGATTTATAGCTGTTTTTGTGTCCATTGCTTCAAACGCATTTTCACATAATTTGTGTTTTTTGAGAAACTGCAAGAGATATCTAACCCATACTTTCTGTGCAAGAGGGGCTTGTACATCTGCACAACATGTCTTTTAAAGTTTGAACCTATCTTATTGCATTTTTGAGTTATAGCAGTTTTTACTGTTTTATTGCTCCAAAAGCCTTTTCAGCCCATGAACAGTTGTTTGTGAGTTTTGAAAAAAAGTGCAAGAGCTATTCAAACCCTTTTTGCTGGGCAAGTAGGACCTGTAAATCTACACAATATATAGTTTAAAGTTTGAGTCTATCATATTAGGTTTTGGATTCATAGCTGTTTTTGTGTCTATTGCTTCAAAAAGCATTTTCACATAATTTGTGTTTTCTGAAGAAACTGCAAGAGATATCTAACCCATACTTTCTGTGCAAGAGGGGCTTGTACATCTGCACAACATGTCTTTTAAAGTTTGAACCTATCTTATTGCATTTTTGAGTTATAGCAGTTTTTACTGTTTTATTGCTCCAAAAGCCTTTTCAGCCCATGAACAGTTTGTGAGTTTAGAAAAAAAGTGCAAGAGCTATTCAAACCCTTTTTGCTGGGCAAGTAGGACCTGTAAATCTACACAATATATAGTTTAAAGTTTGAGTCTATCATATTAGGTTTTGGATTTATAGCTGTTTTTGTGTCCATTGCTTCAAAAGCATTTTCACATAATTTGTGTTTTCTGAAGAAACTGCGAGAGATATCTAACCCATACTTTCTGTGCAAGAGGGGCTTGTACATCTGCACAACATGTCTTTTAAAGTTTGAACCTATCTTATTGCATTTTTGAGTTATAGCAGTTTTTACTGTTTTATTGCTCCAAAAGCCTTTTCAGCCCATGAACAGTTGTTTGTGAGTTTTGAAAAAAAGTGCAAGAGCTATTCAAACCCTTTTTGCTGGGCAAGTAGGACCTGTAAATCTACACAATATATAGTTTAAAGTTTGAGTCTATCATATTAGGTTTTGGATTTATAGCTGTTTTTGTGTCTATTGCTTCAAAAGCATTTTCACATAATTTGTGTTTTCTGAAGAAACTGCAAGAGATATCTAACCCATACTTTCTGTGCAAGAGGGGCTTGTACATCTGCACAACATGTCTTTTAAAGTTTGAACCTATCTTATTGCATTTTTGAGTTATAGCAGTTTTTACTTTTTTATTGCTCCAAAAGCCTTTTCAGCCCATGAACAGTTTGTGAGTTTAGAAAAAAAGTGCAAGAGCTATTCAAACCCTTTTTGCTGGGCAAGTAGGACCTGTAAATCTACACAATATATAGTTTAACGTTTGAGTCTATCATATTAGGTTTTGGGTTTATAGCTGTTTTTGTGTCTACTGCTTCAAAAGCATTTTCACATAATTTGTGTTTTCTGAAGAAACTGCAAGAGATATCTAACCCATACTTTCTTTGCAAGAGGGGCTTGTACATCTGCACAACATGTCTTTTAAAGTTTGAACCTATCTTATTGCATTTTTGAGTTATAGCAGTTTTTACTGTTTTGTTGCTCCAAAAGCCTTTTCAGCCCATGAACAGTTGTTTGTGAGTTTTGAAAAAAAGTGCAAGAGCTATTCAAACCCTTTTTGCTGGGCAAGTAGGACCTGTAAATCTACACAATATATAGTTTAAAGTTTGAGTCTATCATATTAGGTTTTGGATTTATAGCTGTTTTTGTGTCTATTGCTTCAAAAGCATTTTCACATAATTTGTGTTTTCTGAAGAAACTGCAAGAGATATCTAACCCATACTTTCTGTGCAAGAGGGGCTTGTACATCTGCACAACATGTCTTTTAAAGTTTGAACCTATCTTATTGCATTTTTGAGTTATAGCAGTTTTTACTGTTTTATTGCTCCAAAAGCCTTTTCAGCCCATGAACAGTTGTTTGTGAGTTTTGAAAAAAAGTGCAAGAGCTATTCAAACCCTTTTTGCTGGGCAAGTAGGACCTGTAAATCTACACAATATATAGTTTAAAGTTTGAGTCTATCATATTAGGTTTTGGATTTATAGCTGTTTTTGTGTCCATTGCTTCAAAAGCATTTTCACATAATTTGTGTTTTCTGAAGAAACTGCAAGAGATATCTAACCCATACTTTCTGTGCAAGAGGGGCTTGTACATCTGCACAACATGTCTTTTAAAGTTTGAACCTATCTTATTGCATTTTTGAGTTATAGCAGTTTTTACTGTTTTATTGCTCCAAAAGCCTTTTCAGCCCATGAACAGTTTGTGAGTTTAGAAAAAAAGTGCAAGAGCTATTCAAACCCTTTTTGCTGGGCAAGTAGGACCTGTAAATCTACACAATATATAGTTTAAAGTTTGAGTCTATCATATTAGGTTTTGGATTTATAGCTGTTTTTGTGTCCATTGCTTCAAAAGCATTTTCACATAATTTGTGTTTTCTGAAGAAACTGCAAGAGATATCTAACCCATACTTTCTGTGCAAGAGGGGCTTGTACATCTGCACAACATGTCTTTTAAAGTTTGAACCTATCTTATTGCATTTTTGAGTTATAGCAGTTTTTACTGTTTTATTGCTTCAAAAGCCTTTTCAGCCCATGAACAGTTGTTTGTGAGTTTTGAAAAAAAGTGCAAGAGCTATTCAAACCCTTTTTGCTGGGCAAGTAGGACCTGTAAATCTACACAATATATAGTTTAAAGTTTGAGTCTATCATATTAGGTTTTGGATTTATAGCTGTTTTTGTGTCCATTGCTTCAAACGCATTTTCACATAATTTGTGTTTTTTGAGAAACTGCAAGAGATATCTAACCCATACTTTCTGTGCAAGAGGGGCTTGTACATCTGCACAACATGTCTTTTAAAGTTTGAACCTATCTTATTGCATTTTTGAGTTATAGCAGTTTTTACTGTTTTATTGCTCCAAAAGCCTTTTCAGCCCATGAACAGTTGTTTGTGAGTTTTGAAAAAAAGTGCAAGAGCTATTCAAACCCTTTTTGCTGGGCAAGTAGGACCTGTAAATCTACACAATATATAGTTTAAAGTTTGAGTCTATCATATTAGGTTTTGGATTCATAGCTGTTTTTGTGTCTATTGCTTCAAAAAGCATTTTCACATAATTTGTGTTTTCTGAAGAAACTGCAAGAGATATCTAACCCATACTTTCTGTGCAAGAGGGGCTTGTACATCTGCACAACATGTCTTTTAAAGTTTGAACCTATCTTATTGCATTTTTGAGTTATAGCAGTTTTTACTGTTTTATTGCTCCAAAAGCCTTTTCAGCCCATGAACAGTTTGTGAGTTTAGAAAAAAAGTGCAAGAGCTATTCAAACCCTTTTTGCTGGGCAAGTAGGACCTGTAAATCTACACAATATATAGTTTAAAGTTTGAGTCTATCATATTAGGTTTTGGATTTATAGCTGTTTTTGTGTCCATTGCTTCAAAAGCATTTTCACATAATTTGTGTTTTCTGAAGAAACTGCGAGAGATATCTAACCCATACTTTCTGTGCAAGAGGGGCTTGTACATCTGCACAACATGTCTTTTAAAGTTTGAACCTATCTTATTGCATTTTTGAGTTATAGCAGTTTTTACTGTTTTATTGCTCCAAAAGCCTTTTCAGCCCATGAACAGTTGTTTGTGAGTTTTGAAAAAAAGTGCAAGAGCTATTCAAACCCTTTTTGCTGGGCAAGTAGGACCTGTAAATCTACACAATATATAGTTTAAAGTTTGAGTCTATCATATTAGGTTTTGGATTTATAGCTGTTTTTGTGTCTATTGCTTCAAAAGCATTTTCACATAATTTGTGTTTTCTGAAGAAACTGCAAGAGATATCTAACCCATACTTTCTGTGCAAGAGGGGCTTGTACATCTGCACAACATGTCTTTTAAAGTTTGAACCTATCTTATTGCATTTTTGAGTTATAGCAGTTTTTACTTTTTTATTGCTCCAAAAGCCTTTTCAGCCCATGAACAGTTTGTGAGTTTAGAAAAAAAGTGCAAGAGCTATTCAAACCCTTTTTGCTGGGCAAGTAGGACCTGTAAATCTACACAATATATAGTTTAACGTTTGAGTCTATCATATTAGGTTTTGGGTTTATAGCTGTTTTTGTGTCTACTGCTTCAAAAGCATTTTCACATAATTTGTGTTTTCTGAAGAAACTGCAAGAGATATCTAACCCATACTTTCTTTGCAAGAGGGGCTTGTACATCTGCACAACATGTCTTTTAAAGTTTGAACCTATCTTATTGCATTTTTGAGTTATAGCAGTTTTTACTGTTTTGTTGCTCCAAAAGCCTTTTCAGCCCATGAACAGTTGTTTGTGAGTTTTGAAAAAAAGTGCAAGAGCTATTCAAACCCTTTTTGCTGGGCAAGTAGGACCTGTAAATCTACACAATATATAGTTTAAAGTTTGAGTCTATCATATTAGGTTTTGGATTTATAGCTGTTTTTGTGTCTATTGCTTCAAAAGCATTTTCACATAATTTGTGTTTTCTGAAGAAACTGCAAGAGATATCTAACCCATACTTTCTGTGCAAGAGGGGCTTGTACATCTGCACAACATGTCTTTTAAAGTTTGAACCTATCTTATTGCATTTTTGAGTTATAGCAGTTTTTACTGTTTTATTGCTCCAAAAGCCTTTTCAGCCCATGAACAGTTGTTTGTGAGTTTTGAAAAAAAGTGCCAGAGCTATTCAAACCCTTTTTGCTGGGCAAGTAGGACCTGTAAATCTACACAATATATAGTTTAAAGTTTGAGTCTATCATATTAGGTTTTGGATTTATAGCTGTTTTTGTGTCTATTGCTTCAAAAGCATTTTCACATAATTTGTGTTTTCTGAAGAAACTGCAAGAGATATCTAACCCATACGTTCTGTGCAAGAGGGGCTTGTACATCTGCACAACATGTCTTTTAAAGTTTGAACCTATCTTATTGCATTTTTGAGTTATAGCAGTTTTTACTGTTTTATTGCTCCAAAAGCCTTTTCAGCCCATGAACAGTCTGTGAGTTTTGAAAAAAAGTTCCAGAGCTATTCAAACCCTTTTTGCTGGGCAAGTAGGACCTGTAAATCTACACAATATATAGTTTAAAGTTTGAGTCTATCATATTAGGTTTTGGGTTTATAGCTGTTTTTGTGTCTATTGCTTCAAAAGCATTTTCACATAATTTGTGTTTTCTGAAGAAACTGCAAGAGATATCTAACCCATACTTTCTTTGCAAGAGGGGCTTGTACATCTGCACAACATGTCTTTTAAAGTTTGAACCTATCTTATTGCATTTTTGAGTTATAGCAGTTTTTACTGTTTTATTGCTCCAAAAGCCTTTTCAGCCCATGAACAGTTGTTTGTGAGTTTTGAAAAAAAGTGCAAGAGCTATTCAAACCCTTTTTGCTGGGCAAGTAGGACCTGTAAATCTACACAATATATAGTTTAAAGTTTGAGTCTATCATATTAGGTTTTGGATTTATAGCTGTTTTTGTGTCCATTGCTTCAAACGCATTTTCACATAATTTGTGTTTTTTTAAGAAACTGCAAGAGATATCTAACCCATACTTTCTGTGCAAGAGGGGCTTGTACATCTGCACAACATGTCTTTTAAAGTTTGAACCTATCTTATTGCATTTTTGAGTTATAGCAGTTTTTACTGTTTTATTGCTCCAAAAGCCTTTTCAGCCCATGAACAGTTGTTTGTGAGTTTTGAAAAAAAGTGCAAGAGCTATTCAAACCCTTTTTGCTGGGCAAGTAGGACCTGTAAATCTACACAATATATAGTTTAAAGTTTGAGTCTATCATATTAGGTTTTGGATTTATAGCTGTTTTTGTGTCTATTGCTTCAAAAGCATTTTCACATAATTTGTGTTTTCTGAAGAAACTGCAAGAGATATCTAACCCATACTTTCTGTGCAAGAGGGGCTTGTACATCTGCACAACATGTCTTTTAAAGTTTGAACCTATCTTATTGCATTTTTGAGTTATAGCAGTTTTTACTGTTTTATTGCTCCAAAAGCCTTTTCAGCCCATGAACAGTTGTTTGTGAGTTTTGAAAAAAAGTGCAAGAGCTATTCAAACCCTTTTTGCTGGGCAAGTAGGACCTGTAAATCTACACAATATATAGTTTAAAGTTTGAGTCTATCATATTAGGTTTTGGATTTATAGCTGTTTTTGTGTCTATTGCTTCAAAAGCATTTTCACATAATTTGTGTTTTCTGAAGAAACTGCAAGAGATATCTAACCCATACTTTCTGTGCAAGAGGGGCTTGTACATCTGCACAACATGTCTTTTAAAGTTTGAACCTATCTTATTGCATTTTTGAGTTATAGCAGTTTTTACTGTTTTATTGCTCCAAAAGCCTTTTCAGCCCATGAACAGTCTGTGAGTTTTGAAAAAAAGTGCAAGAGCTATTCAAACCATTTTTGCTGGGCAAGTAGGACCTGTAAATCTACACAATATATAGTTTAACGTTTGAGTCTATCATATTAGGTTTTGGGTTTATAGCTGTTTTTGTGTCTATTGCTTCAAAAGCATTTTCACATAATTTGTGTTTTCTGAAGAAAC
Source organism: Eucyclogobius newberryi (assembly GCF_026437365.1). Classification (NCBI taxonomy): domain Eukaryota; kingdom Metazoa; phylum Chordata; class Actinopteri; order Gobiiformes; family Gobiidae; genus Eucyclogobius; species Eucyclogobius newberryi. Next base: position 34,359,056 of record NW_027315823.1, read on the forward strand.
TGCAAGAGATATCTAACCCATACTTTCTTTGCAAGAGGGGCTTGTACATCTGCACAACATGTCTTTTAAAGTTTGAACCTATCTTATTGCATTTTTGAGTTATAGCAGTTTTTACTGTTTTGTTGCTCCAAAAGCCTTTTCAGCCCATGAACAGTTGTTTGTGAGTTTTGAAAAAAAGTGCAAGAGCTATTCAAACCCTTTTTGCTGGGCAAGTAGGACCTGTAAATCTACACAATATATAGTTTAAAGTTTGAGTCTATCATATTAGGTTTTGGATTTATAGCTGTTTTTGTGTCTATTGCTTCAAAAGCATTTTCACATAATTTGTGTTTTCTGAAGAAACTGCAAGAGATATCTAACCCATACTTTCTGTGCAAGAGGGGCTTGTACATCTGCACAACATGTCTTTTAAAGTTTGAACCTATCTTATTGCATTTTTGAGTTATAGCAGTTTTTACTGTTTTATTGCTCCAAAAGCCTTTTCAGCCCATGAACAGTTGTTTGTGAGTTTTGAAAAAAGTGCAAGAGCTATTCAAACCCTTTTTGCTGGGCAAGTAGGACCTGTAAATCTACACAATATATAGTTTAAAGTTTGAGTCTATCATATTAGGTTTTGGATTTATAGCTGTTTTTGTGTCTATTGCTTCAAAAGCATTTTCACATAATTTGTGTTTTCTGAAGAAACTGCAAGAGATATCTAACCCATACTTTCTGTGCAAGAGGGGCTTGTACATCTGCACAACATGTCTTTTAAAGTTTGAACCTATCTTATTGCATTTTTGAGTTATAGCAGTTTTTACTTTTTTATTGCTCCAAAAGCCTTTTCAGCCCATGAACAGTTTGTGAGTTTAGAAAAAAAGTGCAAGAGCTATTCAAACCCTTTTTGCTGGGCAAGTAGGACCTGTAAATCTACACAATATATAGTTTAACGTTTGAGTCTATCATATTAGGTTTTGGGTTTATAGCTGTTTTTGTGTCTATTGCTTCAAAAGCATTTTCACATAATTTGTGTTTTCTGAAGAAACTGCAAGAGATATCTAACCCATACTTTCTGTGCAAGAGGGGCTTGTACATCTGCACAACATGTCTTTTAAAGTTTGAACCTATCTTATTGCATTTTTGAGTTATAGCAGTTTTTACTGTTTTATTGCTCCAAAAGCCTTTTAAGCCCATGAACAGTCTGTGAGTTTTGAAAAAAAGTGCAAGAGCTATTCAAACCCTTTTTGCTGGGCAAGTAGGACCTGTAAATCTACACAATATATAGTTTAACGTTTGAGTCTATCATATTAGGTTTTGGGTTTATAGCTGTTTTTGTGTCTATTGCTTCAAAAGCATTTTCACATAATTTGTGTTTTCTGAAGAAACTGCAAGAGATATCTAACCCATACTTTCTTTGCAAGAGGGGCTTGTACATCTGCACAACATGTCTTTTAAAGTTTGAACCTATCTTATTGCATTTTTGAGTTATAGCAGTTTTTACTGTTTTGTTGCTCCAAAAGCCTTTTCAGCCCATGAACAGTTGTTTGTGAGTTTTGAAAAAAAGTGCAAGAGCTATTCAAACCCTTTTTGCTGGGCAAGTAGGACCTGTAAATCTACACAATATATAGTTTAAAGTTTGAGTCTATCATATTAGGTTTTGGATTTATAGCTGTTTTTGTGTCTATTGCTTCAAAAGCATTTTCACATAATTTGTGTTTTCTGAAGAAACTGCAAGAGATATCTAACCCATACTTTCTGTGCAAGAGGGGCTTGTACATCTGCACAACATGTCTTTTAAAGTTTGAACCTATCTTATTGCATTTTTGAGTTATAGCAGTTTTTACTGTTTTATTGCTCCAAAAGCCTTTTCAGCCCATGAACAGTTGTTTGTGAGTTTTGAAAAAAGTGCAAGAGCTATTCAAACCCTTTTTGCTGGGCAAGTAGGACCTGTAAATCTACACAATATATAGTTTAAAGTTTGAGTCTATCATATTAGGTTTTGGATTTATAGCTGTTTTTGTGTCTATTGCTTCAAAAGCATTTTCACATAATTTGTGTTTTCTGAAGAAACTGCAAGAGATATCTAACCCATACTTTCTGTGCAAGAGGGGCTTGTACATCTGCACAACATGTCTTTTAAAGTTTGAACCTATCTTATTGCATTTTTGAGTTATAGCAGTTTTTACTTTTTTATTGCTCCAAAAGCCTTTTCAGCCCATGAACAGTTTGTGAGTTTAGAAAAAAAGTGCAAGAGCTATTCAAACCCTTTTTGCTGGGCAAGTAGGACCTGTAAATCTACACAATATATAGTTTAACGTTTGAGTCTATCATATTAGGTTTTGGGTTTATAGCTGTTTTTGTGTCTATTGCTTCAAAAGCATTTTCACATAATTTGTGTTTTCTGAAGAAACTGCAAGAGATATCTAACCCATACTTTCTTTGCAAGAGGGGCTTGTACATCTGCACAACATGTCTTTTAAAGTTTGAACCTATCTTATTGCATTTTTGAGTTATAGCAGTTTTTACTGTTTTGTTGCTCCAAAAGCCTTTTCAGCCCATGAACAGTTGTTTGTGAGTTTTGAAAAAAAGTGCAAGAGCTATTCAAACCCTTTTTGCTGGGCAAGTAGGACCTGTAAATCTACACAATATATAGTTTAAAGTTTGAGTCTATCATATTAGGTTTTGGATTTATAGCTGTTTTTGTGTCTATTGCTTCAAAAGCATTTTCACATAATTTGTGTTTTCTGAAGAAACTGCAAGAGATATCTAACCCATACTTTCTGTGCAAGAGGGGCTTGTACATCTGCACAACATGTCTTTTAAAGTTTGAACCTATCTTATTGCATTTTTGAGTTATAGCAGTTTTTACTGTTTTATTGCTCCAAAAGCCTTTTCAGCCCATGAACAGTTGTTTGTGAGTTTTGAAAAAAAGTGCCAGAGCTATTCAAACCTTTTTTGCTGGGCAAGTAGGACCTGTAAATCTACACAATATATAGTTTAAAGTTTGAGTCTATCATATTAGGTTTTGGATTTATAGCTGTTTTTGTGTCTATTGCTTCAAAAGCATTTTCACATAATTTGTGTTTTCTGAAGAAACTGCAAGAGATATCTAACCCATACGTTCTGTGCAAGAGGGGCTTGTACATCTGCACAACATGTCTTTTAAAGTTTGAACCTATCTTATTGCATTTTTGAGTTATAGCAGTTTTTACTGTTTTATTGCTCCAAAAGCCTTTTCAGCCCATGAACAGTTTGTGAGTTTTGAAAATAAGTACAAGAGCTATTCAAACCCTTTTTGCTGGGCAAGTAGGACCTGTAAATCTACACAATATATAGTTTAAAGTTTGAGTCTATCGTATTAGGTTTTGGATTTATAGCTGTTTTTGTGTCCATTGCTTCAAACGCATTTTCACATAATTTGTGTTTTTTTAAGAAACTGCAAGAGAAATCTAACCCATACTTTCTGTGCAAGAGGGGCTTGTACATCTGCACAACATGTCTTTTAAAGTTTGAACCTATCTTATTGCATTTTTGAGTTATAGCAGTTTTTACTGTTTTATTGCTCCAAAAGCCTTTTCAGCCCATGAACAGTTGTTTGTGAGTTTTGAAAAAAAGTGCAAGAGCTATTCAAACCCTTTTTGCTGGGCAAGTAGGACCTGTAAATCTACACAATATATAGTTTAAAGTTTGAGTCTATCATATTAGGTTTTGGATTTATAGCTGTTTTTGTGTCTATTGCTTCAAAAGCATTTTCACATAATTTGTGTTTTCTGAAGAAACTGCAAGAGATATCTAACCCATACTTTCTGTGCAAGAGGGGCTTGTACATCTGCACAACATGTCTTTTAAAGTTTGAACCTATCTTATTGCATTTTTGAGTTATAGCAGTTTTTACTTTTTTATTGCTCCAAAAGCCTTTTCAGCCCATGAACAGTCTGTGAGTTTTGAAAAAAAGTGCAAGAGCTATTCAAACCATTTTTGCTGGGCAAGTAGGACCTGTAAATCTACACAATATATAGTTTAACGTTTGAGTCTATCATATTAGGTTTTGGGTTTATAGCTGTTTTTGTGTCTATTGCTTCAAAAGCATTTTCACATAATTTGTGTTTTCTGAAGAAACTGCAAGATATATCTAACCCATACTTTCTTTGCAAGAGGGGCTTGTACATCTGCACAACATGTCTTTTAAAGTTTGAACCTATCTTATTGCATTTTTGAGTTATAGCAGTTTTTACTGTTTTGTTGCTCCAAAAGCCTTTTCAGCCCATGAACAGTTGTTTGTGAGTTTTGAAAAAAGTGCCAGAGCTATTCAAACCCTTTTTGCTGGGCAAGTAGGACCTGTAAATCTACACAATATATAGTTTAAAGTTTGAGTCTATCATATTAGGTTTTGGATTTATAGCTGTTTTTGTGTCTATTGCTTCAAAAAGCATTTTCACATAATTTGTGTTTTCTGAAGAAACTGCAAGAGATATCTAACCCATACTTTCTGTGCAAGAGGGGCTTGTACATCTGCACAACATGTCTTTTAAAGTTTGAACCTATCTTATTGCATTTTTGAGTTATAGCAGTTTTTACTGTTTTATTGCTCCAAAAGCCTTTTCAGCCCATGAACAGTCTGTGAGTTTTGAAAAAAAGTGCAAGAGCTATTCAAACCATTTTTGCTGGGCAAGTAGGACCTGTAAATCTACACAATATATAGTTTAAAGTTTGAGTCTATCATATTAGGTTTTGGATTTATAGCTGTTTTTGTGTCTATTGCTTCAAAAAGCATTTTCACATAATTTGTGTTTTCTGAAGAAACTGCAAGAGATATCTAACCCATACTTTCTGTGCAAGAGGGGCTTGTACATCTGCACAACATGTCTTTTAAAGTTTGAACCTATCTTATTGCATTTTTGAGTTATAGCAGTTTTTACTGTTTTATTGCTCCAAAAGCCTTTTCAGCCCATGAACAGTTGTTTGTGAGTTTTGAAAAAAGTGCAAGAGCTATTCAAACCCTTTTTGCTGGGCAAGTAGGACCTGTAAATCTACACAATATATAGTTTAAAGTTTGAGTCTATCATATTAGGTTTTGGATTTATAGCTGTTTTTGTGTCTATTGCTTCAAAAGCATTTTCACATAATTTGTGTTTTCTGAAGAAACTGCAAGAGATATCTAACCCATACTTTCTGTGCAAGAGGGGCTTGTACATCTGCACAACATGTCTTTTAAAGTTTGAACCTATCTTATTGCATTTTTGAGTTATAGCAGTTTTTACTTTTTTATTGCTCCAAAAGCCTTTTCAGCCCATGAACAGTTTGTGAGTTTAGAAAAAAAGTGCAAGAGCTATTCAAACCCTTTTTGCTGGGCAAGTAGGACCTGTAAATCTACACAATATATAGTTTAACGTTTGAGTCTATCATATTAGGTTTTGGGTTTATAGCTGTTTTTGTGTCTATTGCTTCAAAAGCATTTTCACATAATTTGTGTTTTCTGAAGAAACTGCAAGAGATATCTAACCCATACTTTCTGTGCAAGAGGGGCTTGTACATCTGCACAACATGTCTTTTAAAGTTTGAACCTATCTTATTGCATTTTTGAGTTATAGCAGTTTTTACTGTTTTATTGCTCCAAAAGCCTTTTCAGCCCATGAACAGTCTGTGAGTTTTGAAAAAAAGTGCAAGAGCTATTCAAACCATTTTTGCTGGGCAAGTAGGACCTGTAAATCTACACAATATATAGTTTAACGTTTGAGTCTATCATATTAGGTTTTGGGTTTTATAGCTGTTTTTGTGTCTATTGCTTCAAAAGCATTTTCACATAATTTGTGTTTTCTGAAGAAACTGCAAGAGATATCTAACCCATACTTTCTTTGCAAGAGGGGCTTGTACATCTGCACAACATGTCTTTTAAAGTTTGAACCTATCTTATTGCATTTTTGAGTTATAGCAGTTTTTACTGTTTTGTTGCTCCAAAAGCCTTTTCAGCCCATGAACAGTTGTTTGTGAGTTTTGAAAAAAAGTGCAAGAGCTATTCAAACCCTTTTTGCTGGGCAAGTAGGACCTGTAAATCTACACAATATATAGTTTAAAGTTTGAGTTTATCATATTAGGTTTTGGATTTATAGCTGTTTTTGTGTCTATTGCTTCAAAAGCATTTTCACATAATTTGTGTTTTCTGAAGAAACTGCAAGAGATATCTAACCCATACTTTCTGTGCAAGAGGGGCTTGTACATCTGCACAACATGTCTTTTAAAGTTTGAACCTATCTTATTGCATTTTTGAGTTATAGCAGTTTTTACTGTTTTATTGCTCCAAAAGCCTTTTCAGCCCATGAACAGTTGTTTGTGAGTTTTGAAAAAAGTGCAAGAGCTATTCAAACCCTTTTTGCTGGGCAAGTAGGACCTGTAAATCTACACAATATATAGTTTAAAGTTTGAGTCTATCATATTAGGTTTTGGATTTATAGCTGTTTTTGTGTCTATTGCTTCAAAAGCATTTTCACATAATTTGTGTTTTCTGAAGAAACTGCAAGAGATATCTAACCCATACTTTCTGTGCAAGAGGGGCTTGTACATCTGCACAACATGTCTTTTAAAGTTTGAACCTATCTTATTGCATTTTTGAGTTATAGCAGTTTTTACTTTTTTATTGCTCCAAAAGCCTTTTCAGCCCATGAACAGTTTGTGAGTTTAGAAAAAAAGTGCAAGAGCTATTCAAACCCTTTTTGCTGGGCAAGTAGGACCTGTAAATCTACACAATATATAGTTTAACGTTTGAGTCTATCATATTAGGTTTTGGGTTTATAGCTGTTTTTGTGTCTATTGCTTCAAAAGCATTTTCACATAATTTGTGTTTTCTGAAGAAACTGCAAGAGATATCTAACCCATACTTTCTTTGCAAGAGGGGCTTGTACATCTGCACAACATGTCTTTTAAAGTTTGAACCTATCTTATTGCATTTTTGAGTTATAGCAGTTTTTACTGTTTTGTTGCTCCAAAAGCCTTTTCAGCCCATGAACAGTTGTTTGTGAGTTTTGAAAAAAAGTGCAAGAGCTATTCAAACCCTTTTTGCTGGGCAAGTAGGACCTGTAAATCTACACAATATATAGTTTAAAGTTTGAGTCTATCATATTAGGTTTTGGATTTATAGCTGTTTTTGTGTCTATTGCTTCAAAAGCATTTTCACATAATTTGTGTTTTCTGAAGAAACTGCAAGAGATATCTAACCCATACTTTCTGTGCAAGAGGGGCTTGTACATCTGCACAACATGTCTTTTAAAGTTTGAACCTATCTTATTGCATTTTTGAGTTATAGCAGTTTTTACTGTTTTATTGCTCCAAAAGCCTTTTCAGCCCATGAACAGTTGTTTGTGAGTTTTGAAAAAAAGTGCCAGAGCTATTCAAACCCTTTTTGCTGGGCAAGTAGGACCTGTAAATCTACACAATATATAGTTTAAAGTTTGAGTCTATCATATTAGGTTTTGGATTTATAGCTGTTTTTGTGTCTATTGCTTCAAAAGCATTTTCACATAATTTGTGTTTTCTGAAGAAACTGCAAGAGATATCTAACCCATACGTTCTGTGCAAGAGGGGCTTGTACATCTGCACAACATGTCTTTTAAAGTTTGAACCTATCTTATTGCATTTTTGAGTTATAGCAGTTTTTACTGTTTTATTGCTCCAAAAGCCTTTTCAGCCCATGAACAGTCTGTGAGTTTTGAAAAAAAGTTCCAGAGCTATTCAAACCCTTTTTGCTGGGCAAGTAGGACCTGTAAATCTACACAATATATAGTTTAAAGTTTGAGTCTATCATATTAGGTTTTGGGTTTATAGCTGTTTTTGTGTCTATTGCTTCAAAAGCATTTTCACATAATTTGTGTTTTCTGAAGAAACTGCAAGAGATATCTAACCCATACTTTCTTTGCAAGAGGGGCTTGTACATCTGCACAACATGTCTTTTAAAGTTTGAACCTATCTTATTGCATTTTTGAGTTATAGCAGTTTTTACTGTTTTATTGCTCCAAAAGCCTTTTCAGCCCATGAACAGTTGTTTGTGAGTTTTGAAAATAAGTACAAGAGCTATTCAAACCCTTTTTGCTGGGCAAGTAGGACCTGTAAATCTACACAATATATAGTTTAAAGTTTGAGTCTATCATATTAGGTTTTGGATTTATAGCTGTTTTTGTGTCTATTGCTTCAAAAGCATTTTCACATAATTTGTGTTTTCTGAAGAAACTGCAAGAGATATCTAACCCATACGTTCTGTGCAAGAGGGGCTTGTACATCTGCACAACATGTCTTTTAAAGTTTGAACCTATCTTATTGCATTTTTGAGTTATAGCAGTTTTTACTGTTTTATTGCTCCAAAAGCCTTTTCAGCCCATGAACAGTCTGTGAGTTTTGAAAAAAAGTTCCAGAGCTATTCAAACCCTTTTTGCTGGGCAAGTAGGACCTGTAAATCTACACAATATATAGTTTAAAGTTTGAGTCTATCATATTAGGTTTTGGGTTTATAGCTGTTTTTGTGTCTATTGCTTCAAAAGCATTTTCACATAATTTGTGTTTTCTGAAGAAACTGCAAGAGATATCTAACCCATACTTTCTTTGCAAGAGGGGCTTGTACATCTGCACAACATGTCTTTTAAAGTTTGAACCTATCTTATTGCATTTTTGAGTTATAGCAGTTTTTACTGTTTTATTGCTCCAAAAGCCTTTTCAGCCCATGAACAGTTTGTGAGTTTTGAAAATAAGTACAAGAGCTATTCAAACCCTTTTTGCTGGGCAAGTAGGACCTGTAAATCTACACAATATATAGTTTAAAGTTTGAGTCTATCATATTAGGTTTTGGATTTATAGCTGTTTTTGTGTCTATTGCTTCAAAAGCATTTTCACATAATTTGTGTTTTCTGAAGAAACTGCAAGAGATATCTAACCCATACTTTCTGTGCAAGAGGGGCTTGTACATCTGCACAACATGTCTTTTAAAGTTTGAACCTATCTTATTGCATTTTTGAGTTATAGCAGTTTTTACTGTTTTATTGCTCCAAAAGCCTTTTCAGCCCATGAACAGTTGTTTGTGAGTTTTGAAAAAAAGTGCAAGAGCTATTCAAACCCTTTTTGCTGGGCAAGTAGGACCTGTAAATCTACACAATATATAGTTTAAAGTTTGAGTCTATCATATTAGGTTTTGGATTTATAGCTGTTTTTGTGTCCATTGCTTCAAACGCATTTTCACATAATTTGTGTTTTTTTAAGAAACTGCAAGAGATATCTAACCCATACTTTCTGTGCAAGAGGGGCTTGTACATCTGCACAACATGTCTTTTAAAGTTTGAACCTATCTTATTGCATTTTTGAGTTATAGCAGTTTTTACTGTTTTATTGCTCCAAAAGCCTTTTCAGCCCATGAACAGTTGTTTGTGAGTTTTGAAAAAAAGTGCAAGAGCTATTCAAACCCTTTTTGCTGGGCAAGTAGGACCTGTAAATCTACACAATATATAGTTTAAAGTTTGAGTCTATCATATTAGGTTTTGGATTTATAGCTGTTTTTGTGTCTATTGCTTCAAAAGCATTTTCACATAATTTGTGTTTTCTGAAGAAACTGCAAGAGATATCTAACCCATACTTTCTGTGCAAGAGGGGCTTGTACATCTGCACAACATGTCTTTTAAAGTTTGAACCTATCTTATTGCATTTTTGAGTTATAGCAGTTTTTACTGTTTTATTGCTCCAAAAGCCTTTTCAGCCCATGAACAGTTGTTTGTGAGTTTTGAAAAAAAGTGCAAGAGCTATTCAAACCCTTTTTGCTGGGCAAGTAGGACCTGTAAATCTACACAATATATAGTTTAAAGTTTGAGTCTATCATATTAGGTTTTGGATTTATAGCTGTTTTTGTGTCTATTGCTTCAAAAGCATTTTCACATAATTTGTGTTTTCTGAAGAAACTGCAAGAGATATCTAACCCATACTTTCTGTGCAAGAGGGGCTTGTACATCTGCACAACATGTCTTTTAAAGTTTGAACCTATCTTATTGCATTTTTTAGTTATAGCAGTTTTTACTTTTTTATTGCTCCAAAAGCCTTTTCAGCCCATGAACAGTTTGTGAGTTTTGAAAAAAAGTGCAAGAGCTATTCAAACCATTTTTGCTGGGCAAGTAGGACCTGTAAATCTACACAATATATAGTTTAACGTTTGAGTCTATCATATTAGGTTTTGGGTTTATAGCTGTTTTTGTGTCTATTGCTTCAAAAGCATTTTCACATAATTTGTGTTTTCTGAAGAAACTGCAAGAGATATCTAACCCATACTTTCTTTGCAAGAGGGGCTTGTACATCTGCACAACATGTCTTTTAAAGTTTGAACCTATCTTATTGCATTTTTGAGTTATAGCAGTTTTTACTGTTTTGTTGCTCCAAAAGCCTTTTCAGCCCATGAACAGTTGTTTGTGAGTTTTGAAAAAAAGTGCAAGAGCTATTCAAACCCTTTTTGCTGGTCAAGTAGGACCTGTAAATCTACACAATATATAGTTTAAAGTTTGAGTCTATCATATTAGGTTTTGGATTTATAGCTGTTTTTGTGTCTATTGCTTCAAAAGCATTTTCACATAATTTGTGTTTTCTGAAGAAACTGCAAGAGATATCTAACCCATACTTTCTGTGCAAGAGGGGCTTGTACATCTGCACAACATGTCTTTTAAAGTTTGAACCTATCTTATTGCATTTTTGAGTTATAGCAGTTTTTACTGTTTTATTGCTCCAAAAGCCTTTTCAGCCCATGAACAGTTGTTTGTGAGTTTTGAAAAAAAGTGCAAGAGCTATTCAAACCCTTTTTGCTGGGCAAGTAGGACCTGTAAATTTACACAATATATAGTTTAAAGTTTGAGTCTATCATATTAGGTTTTGGATTTATAGCTTTTTTTGTGTCTATTGCTTCAAAAGCATTTTCACATAATTTGTGTTTTCTGAAGAAACTGCAAGAGATATCTAACCCATACTTTCTGTGCAAGAGGGGCTTGTACATCTGCACAACATGTCTTTTAAAGTTTGAACCTATCTTATTGCATTTTTGAGTTATATCAGTTTTTACTGTTTTATTGCTCCAAAAGCCTTTTCAGCCCATGAACAGTTGTTTGTGAGTTTTGAAAAAAGTGCCAGAGCTATTCAAACCCTTTTTGCTGGGCAAGTAGGACCTGTAAATCTACACAATATATAGTTTAAAGTTTGAGTCTATCATATTAGGTTTTGGATTTATAGCTGTTTTTGTGTCTATTGATTCAAAAGCATTTTCACATAATTTGTGTTTTCTGAAGAAACTGCAAGAGATATCTAACCCATACGTTCTGTGCAAGAGGGGCTTGTACATCTGCACAACATGTCTTTTAAAGTTTGAACCTATCTTATTGCATTTTTGAGTTATAGCAGTTTTTACTGTTTTATTGCTCCAAAAGCCTTTTCAGCCCATGAACAGTCTGTGAGTTTTGAAAAAAAGTTCCAGAGCTATTCAAACCCTTTTTGCTGGGCAAGTAGGACCTGTAAATCTACACAATATATAGTTTAAAGTTTGAGTCTATCATATTAGGTTTTGGGTTTATAGCTGTTTTTGTGTCTATTGCTTCAAAAGCATTTTCACATAATTTGTGTTTTCTGAAGAAACTGCAAGAGATATCTAACCCATACTTTCTTTGCAAGAGGGGCTTGTACATCTGCACAACATGTCTTTTAAAGTTTGAACCTATCTTATTGCATTTTTGAGTTATAGCAGTTTTTACTGTTTTATTGCTCCAAAAGCCTTTTCAGCCCATGAACAGTTGTTTGTGAGTTTTGAAAAAAAGTTCCAGAGCTATTCAAACCCTTTTTGCTGGGCAAGTAGGACCTGTAAATCTACACAATATATAGTTTAAAGTTTGAGTCTATCATATTAGGTTTTGGATTTATAGCTGTTTTTGTGTCTATTGCTTCAAAAGCATTTTCACATAATTTGTGTTTTCTGAAGAAACTGCAAGAGCTATCTAACCCATACTTTCTGTGCAAGAGGGGCTTGTACATCTGCACAACATGTCTTTTAAAGTTTGAACCTATCTTATTGCATTTTTGAGTTATAGCAGTTTTTACTGTTTTATTGCTCCAAAAGCCTTTTCAGCCCATGAACAGTCTGTGAGTTTTGAAAAAAAGTGCAAGAGCTATTCAAACCCTTTTTGCTGGGCAAGTAGGACCTGTAAATTTACACAATATATAGTTTAAAGTTTGAGTCTATCATATTAGGTTTTGGATTTATAGCTGTTTTTGTGTCTATTGCTTCAAAAGCATTTTCACATAATTTGTGTTTTCTGAAGAAACTGCAAGAGATATCTAACCCATACTTTCTGTGCAAGAGGGGCTTGTACATCTGCACAACATGTCTTTTAAAGTTTGAACCTATCTTATTGCATTTTTGAGTTATAGCAGTTTTTACTGTTTTATTGCTCCAAAAGCCTTTTCAGCCCATGAACAGTTGTTTGTGAGTTTTGAAAAAAAGTGCAAGAGCTATTCAAACCCTTTTTGCTGGGCAAGTAGGACCTGTAAATCTACACAATATATAGTTTAAAGTTTGAGTCTATCATATTAGGTTTTGGATTCATAGCTGTTTTTGTGTCTATTGCTTCAAAAGCATTTTCACATAATTTGTGTTTTCTGAAGAAACTGCAAGAGATATCTAACCCATACTTTCTGTGCAAGAGGGGCTTGTACATCTGCACAACATGTCTTTTAAAGTTTGAACCTATCTTATTGCATTTTTGAGTTATAGCAGTTTTTACTGTTTTATTGCTCCAAAAGCCTTTTCAGCCCATGAACAGTTGTTTGTAAGTTTTGAAAAAAAGTTCCAGAGCTATTCAAACCATTTTTGCTGGGCAAGTAGGACCTGTAAATCTACACAATATATAGTTTAAAGTTTGAGTCTATCATATTAGGTTTTGGATTCATAGCTGTTTTTGTGTCTATTGCTTCAAAAAGCATTTTCACATAATTTGTGTTTTCTGAAGAAACTGCAAGAGATATCTAACCCATACTTTCTGTGCAAGAGGGGCTTCTACATCTGCACAACATGTCTTTTAAAGTTTGAACCTATCTTATTGCATTTTTGAGTTATAGCAGTTTTTACTGTTTTATTGCTCCAAAAGCCTTTTCAGCCCATGAACAGTTGTTTGTGAGTTTAGAAAAAAAGTGCAAGAGCTATTCAAACCCTTTTTGCTGGGCAAGTAGGACCTGTAAATCTACACAATATATAGTTTAAAGTTTGAGTCTATCATATTAGGTTTTGGATTTATAGCTGTTTTTGTGTCTATTGCTTCAAAAGCATTTTCACATAATTTGTATTTTCTGAAGAAACTGCAAGAGATATTCTAACCCATACTTTCTGTGCAAGAGGGGCTTGTACATCTGCACAACATGTCTTTTAAAGTTTGAACCTATCTTATTGCATTTTTGAGTTATAGCAGTTTTTACTGTTTTATTGCTCCAAAAGCCTTTTCAGCCCATGAACAGTTGTTTGTGAGTTTTGAAAAAAAGTGCAAGAGCTATTCAAACCCTTTTTGCTGGGCAAGTAGGACCTGTAAATCTACACAATATATAGTTTAAAGTTTGAGTCTATCATATTAGGTTTTGGATTTATAGCTGTTTTTGTGTCCATTGCTTCAAAAGCATTTTCACATAATTTGTGTTTTCTGAAGAAACTGCAAGAGATATCTAACCCATACTTTCTGTGCAAGAGGGGCTTGTACATCTGCACAACATGTCTTTTAAATTTTGAACCTATCTTATTGCATTTTTGAGTTATAGCAGTTTTTACTGTTTTATTGCTCCAAAAGCCTTTTCAGCCCATGAACAGTTGTTTGTGAGTTTTGAAAAAAAGTGCAAGAGCTATTCAAACCCTTTTTGCTGGGCAAGTAGGACCTGTAAATTTACACAATATATAGTTTAAAGTTTGAGTCTATCATATTATGTTTTGGATTTATAGCTGTTTTTGTGTCTATTGCTTCAAAAGCATTTTCACATAATTTGTGTTTTATGAAGAAACTGCAAGAGATATCTAACCCATACTTTCTGTGCAAGAGGGGCTTGTACATCTGCACAACATGTCTTTTAAAGTTTGAACCTATCTTATTGCATTTTTGAGTTATATCAGTTTTTACTGTTTTATTGCTCCAAAAGCCTTTTCAGCCCATGAACAGTTGTTTGTGAGTTTTGAAAAAAGTGCCAGAGCTATTCAAACCCTTTTTGCTGGGCAAGTAGGACCTGTAAATCTACACAATATATAGTTTAAAGTTTGAGTCTATCATATTAGGTTTTGGATTTATAGCTGTTTTTGTGTCTATTGCTTCAAAAGCATTTTCACATAATTTGTGTTTTCTGAAGAAACTGCAAGAGATATCTAACCCATACTTTCTGTGCAAGAGGGGCTTGTACATCTGCACAACATGTCTTTTAAAGTTTGAACCTATCTTATTGCATTTTTGAGTTATAGCAGTTTTTACTGTTTTATTGCTCCAAAAGCCTTTTCAGCCCATGAACAGTTGTTTGTGAGTTTTGAAAAAAAGTGCAAGAGCTATTCAAACCCTTTTTGCTGGGCAAGTAGGACCTGTAAATCTACACAATATATAGTTTAAAGTTTGAGTCTATCATATTAGGTTTTGGATTCATAGCTGTTTTTGTGTCTATTGCTTCAAAAAGCATTTTCACATAATTTGTGTTTTCTGAAGAAACTGCAAGAGATATCTAACCCATACTTTCTGTGCAAGAGGGGCTTGTACATCTGCACAACATGTCTTTTAAAGTTTGAACCTATCTTATTGCATTTTTGAGTTATAGCAGTTTTTACTGTTTTATTGCTCCAAAAGCCTTTTCAGCCCATGAACAGTTGTTTGTAAGTTTTGAAAAAAAGTTCCAGAGCTATTCAAACCATTTTTGCTGGGCAAGTAGGACCTGTAAATCTACACAATATATAGTTTAAAGTTTGAGTCTATCATATTAGGTTTTGGATTCATAGCTGTTTTTGTGTCTATTGCTTCAAAAAGCATTTTCACATAATTTGTGTTTTCTGAAGAAACTGCAAGAGATATCTAACCCATACTTTCTGTGCAATAGGGGCTTCTACATCTGCACAACATGTCTTTTAAAGTTTGAACCTATCTTATTGCATTTTTGAGTTATAGCAGTTTTTACTGTTTTATTGCTCCAAAAGCCTTTTCAGCCCATGAACAGTTGTTTGTGAGTTTAGAAAAAAAGTGCAAGAGCTATTCAAACCCTTTTTGCTGGGCAAGTAGGACCTGTAAATCTACACAATATATAGTTTAAAGTTTGAGTCTATCATATTAGGTTTTGGATTTATAGCTGTTTTTGTGTCTATTGCTTCAAAAGCATTTTCACATAATTTGTATTTTCTGAAGAAACTGCAAGAGATATTCTAACCCATACTTTCTGTGCAAGAGGGGCTTGTACATCTGCACAACATGTCTTTTAAAGTTTGAACCTATCTTATTGCATTTTTGAGTTATAGCAGTTTTTACTGTTTTATTGCTCCAAAAGCCTTTTCAGCCCATGAACAGTTGTTTGTGAGTTTTGAAAAAAAGTGCAAGAGCTATTCAAACCCTTTTTGCTGGGCAAGTAGGACCTGTAAATTTACACAATATATAGTTTAAAGTTTGAGTCTATCATATTAGGTTTTGGATTTATAGCTTTTTTTGTGTCTATTGCTTCAAAAGCATTTTCACATAATTTCTGTTTTCTGAAGAAACTGCAAGAGATATCTAACCCATACTTTCTGTGCAAGAGGGGCTTGTACATCTGCACAACATGTCTTTTAAAGTTTGAACCTATCTTATTGCATTTTTGAGTTATAGCAGTTTTTACTGTTTTATTGCTCCAAAAGCCTTTTCAGCCCATGAACAGTTGTTTGTAAGTTTTGAAAAAAAGTTCCAGAGCTATTCAAACCATTTTTGCTGGGCAAGTAGGACCTGTAAATCTACACAATATATAGTTTAAAGTTTGAGTCTATCATATTAGGTTTTGGATTCATAGCTGTTTTTGTGTCTATTGCTTCAAAAAGCATTTTCACATAATTTGTGTTTTCTGAAGAAACTGCAAGAGATATCTAACCCATACTTTCTGTGCAAGAGGGGCTTCTACATCTGCACAACATGTCTTTTAAAGTTTGAACCTATCTTATTGCATTTTTGAGTTATAGCAGTTTTTACTGTTTTATTGCTCCAAAAGCCTTTTCAGCCCATGAACAGTTGTTTGTGAGTTTAGAAAAAAAGTGCAAGAGCTATTCAAACCCTTTTTGCTGGGCAAGTAGGACCTGTAAATCTACACAATATATAGTTTAAAGTTTGAGTCTATCATATTAGGTTTTGGATTTATAGCTGTTTTTGTGTCTATTGCTTCAAAAGCATTTTCACATAATTTGTATTTTCTGAAGAAACTGCAAGAGATATTCTAACCCATACTTTCTGTGCAAGAGGGGCTTGTACATCTGCACAACATGTCTTTTAAAGTTTGAACCTATCTTATTGCATTTTTGAGTTATAGCAGTTTTTACTGTTTTATTGCTCCAAAAGCCTTTTCAGCCCATGAACAGTTGTTTGTGAGTTTTGAAAAAAAGTGCAAGAGCTATTCAAACCCTTTTTGCTGGGCAAGTAGGACCTGTAAATCTACACAATATATAGTTTAAAGTTTGAGTCTATCATATTAGGTTTTGGATTTATAGCTGTTTTTGTGTCCATTGCTTCAAAAGCATTTTCACATAATTTGTGTTTTCTGAAGAAACTGCAAGAGATATCTAACCCATACTTTCTGTGCAAGAGGGGCTTGTACATCTGCACAACATGTCTTTTAAAGTTTGAACCTATCTTATTGCATTTTTGAGTTATAGCAGTTTTTACTGTTTTATTGCTCCAAAAGCCTTTTCAGCCCATGAACAGTTGTTTGTGAGTTTTGAAAAAAAGTGCAAGAGCTATTCAAACCCTTTTTGCTGGGCAAGTAGGACCTGTAAATTTACACAATATATAGTTTAAAGTTTGAGTCTATCATATTATGTTTTGGATTTATAGCTGTTTTTGTGTCTATTGCTTCAAAAGCATTTTCACATAATTTGTGTTTTCTGAAGAAACTGCAAGAGATATCTAACCCATACTTTCTGTGCAAGAGGGGCTTGTACATCTGCACAACATGTCTTTTAAAGTTTGAACCTATCTTATTGCATTTTTGAGTTATATCAGTTTTTACTGTTTTATTGCTCCAAAAGCCTTTTCAGCCCATGAACAGTTGTTTGTGAGTTTTGAAAAAAGTGCCAGAGCTATTCAAACCCTTTTTGCTGGGCAAGTAGGACCTGTAAATCTACACAATATATAGTTTAAAGTTTGAGTCTATCATATTAGGTTTTGGATTTATAGCTGTTTTTGTGTCTATTGCTTCAAAAGCATTTTCACATAATTTGTGTTTTCTGAAGAAACTGCAAGAGATATCTAACCCATACTTTCTGTGCAAGAGGGGCTTGTACATCTGCACAACATGTCTTTTAAAGTTTGAACCTATCTTATTGCATTTTTGAGTTATAGCAGTTTTTACTGTTTTATTGCTCCAAAAGCCTTTTCAGCCCATGAACAGTCTGTGAGTTTTGAAAAAAAGTGCAAGAGCTATTCAAACCCTTTTTGCTGGGCAAGTAGGACCTGTAAATTTACACAATATATAGTTTAAAGTTTGAGTCTATCATATTAGGTTTTGGATTTATAGCTGTTTTTGTGTCTATTGCTTCAAAAGCATTTTCACATAATTTGTGTTTTCTGAAGAAACTGCAAGAGATATCTAACCCATACTTTCTGTGCAAGAGGGGCTTGTACATCTGCACAACATGTCTTTTAAAGTTTGAACCTATCTTATTGCATTTTTGAGTTATAGCAGTTTTTACTGTTTTATTGCTCCAAAAGCCTTTTCAGCCCATGAACAGTTGTTTGTGAGTTTTGAAAAAAAGTGCAAGAGCTATTCAAACCATTTTTGCTGGGCAAGTAGGACCTGTAAATCTACACAATATATAGTTTAAAGTTTGAGTCTATCATATTAGGTTTTGGATTCATAGCTGTTTTTGTGTCTATTGCTTCAAAAAGCATTTTCACATAATTTGTGTTTTCTGAAGAAACTGCAAGAGATATCTAACCCATACTTTCTGTGCAAGAGGGGCTTGTACATCTGCACAACATGTCTTTTAAAGTTTGAACCTATCTTATTGCATTTTTGAGTTATAGCAGTTTTTACTGTTTTATTGCTCCAAAAGCCTTTTCAGCCCATGAACAGTTGTTTGTAAGTTTTGAAAAAAAGTTCCAGAGCTATTCAAACCATTTTTGCTGGGCAAGTAGGACCTGTAAATCTACACAATATATAGTTTAAAGTTTGAGTCTATCATATTAGGTTTTGGATTCATAGCTGTTTTTGTGTCTATTGCTTCAAAAAGCATTTTCACATAATTTGTGTTTTCTGAAGAAACTGCAAGAGATATCTAACCCATACTTTCTGTGCAAGAGGGGCTTCTACATCTGCACAACATGTCTTTTAAAGTTTGAACCTATCTTATTGCATTTTTGAGTTATAGCAGTTTTTACTGTTTTATTGCTCCAAAAGCCTTTTCAGCCCATGAACAGTTGTTTGTGAGTTTAGAAAAAAAGTGCAAGAGCTATTCAAACCCTTTTTGCTGGGCAAGTAGGACCTGTAAATCTACACAATATATAGTTTAAAGTTTGAGTCTATCATATTAGGTTTTGGATTTATAGCTGTTTTTGTGTCTATTGCTTCAAAAGCATTTTCACATAATTTGTATTTTCTGAAGAAACTGCAAGAGATATTCTAACCCATACTTTCTGTGCAAGAGGGGCTTGTACATCTGCACAACATGTCTTTTAAAGTTTGAACCTATCTTATTGCATTTTTGAGTTATAGCAGTTTTTACTGTTTTATTGCTCCAAAAGCCTTTTCAGCCCATGAACAGTTGTTTGTGAGTTTTGAAAAAAAGTGCAAGAGCTATTCAAACCCTTTTTGCTGGGCAAGTAGGACCTGTAAATTTACACAATATATAGTTTAAAGTTTGAGTCTATCATATTAGGTTTTGGATTTATAGCTTTTTTTGTGTCTATTGCTTCAAAAGCATTTTCACATAATTTCTGTTTTCTGAAGAAACTGCAAGAGATATCTAACCCATACTTTCTGTGCAAGAGGGGCTTGTACATCTGCACAACATGTCTTTTAAAGTTTGAACCTATCTTATTGCATTTTTGAGTTATAGCAGTTTTTACTGTTTTATTGCTCCAAAAGCCTTTTCAGCCCATGAACAGTTGTTTGTGAGTTTTGAAAAAAAGTGCAAGAGCTATTCAAACCCTTTTTGCTGGGCAAGTAGGACCTGTAAATCTACACAATATATAGTTTAAAGTTTGAGTCTATCATATTAGGTTTTGGATTCATAGCTGTTTTTGTGTCTATTGCTTCAAAAAGCATTTTCACATAATTTGTGTTTTCTGAAGAAACTGCAAGAGATATCTAACCCATACTTTCTGTGCAAGAGGGGCTTGTACATCTGCACAACATGTCTTTTAAAGTTTGAACCTATCTTATTGCATTTTTGAGTTATAGCAGTTTTTACTGTTTTATTGCTCCAAAAGCCTTTTCAGCCCATGAACAGTTGTTTGTGAGTTTTGAAAAAAAGTTCCAGAGCTATTCAAACCCTTTTTGCTGGGCAAGTAGGACCTGTAAATCTACACAATATATAGTTTAAAGTTTGAGTCTATCATATTAGGTTTTGGATTCATAGCTGTTTTTGTGTCTATTGCTTCAAAAGCATTTTCACATAATTTGTGTTTTCTGAAGAAACTGCAAGAGATATCTAACCCATACTTTCTGTGCAAGAGGGGCTTGTACATCTGCACAACATGTCTTTTAAAGTTTGAACCTATCTTATTGCATTTTTGAGTTATAGCAGTTTTTACTGTTTTATTGCTCCAAAAGCCTTTTCAGCCCATGAACAGTCTGTGAGTTTTGAAAAAAAGTGCAAGAGCTATTCAAACCCTTTTTGCTGGGCAAGTAGGACCTGTAAATTTACACAATATATAGTTTAAAGTTTGAGTCTATCATATTAGGTTTTGGATTTATAGCTGTTTTTGTGTCTATTGCTTCAAAAAGCATTTTCACATAATTTGTGTTTTCTGAAGAAACTGCAAGAGATATCTAACCCATACTTTCTGTGCAAGAGGGGCTTGTACATCTGCACAACATGTCTTTTAAAGTTTGAACCTATCTTATTGCATTTTTGAGTTATAGCAGTTTTTACTGTTTTATTGCTCCAAAAGCCTTTTCAGCCCATGAACAGTTGTTTGTGAGTTTTGAAAAAAAGTGCAAGAGCTATTCAAACCCTTTTTGCTGGGCAAGTAGGACCTGTAAATCTACACAATATATAGTTTAAAGTTTGAGTCTATCATATTAGGTTTTGGATTCATAGCTGTTTTTGTGTCTATTGCTTCAAAAAGCATTTTCACATAATTTGTGTTTTCTGAAGAAACTGCAAGAGATATCTAACCCATACTTTCTGTGCAAGAGGGGCTTGTACATCTGCACAACATGTCTTTTAAAGTTTGAACCTATCTTATTGCATTTTTGAGTTATAGCAGTTTTTACTGTTTTATTGCTCCAAAAGCCTTTTCAGCCCATGAACAGTTGTTTGTGAGTTTTGAAAAAAAGTGCAAGAGCTATTCAAACCATTTTTGCTGGGCAAGTAGGACCTGTAAATCTACACAATATATAGTTTAAAGTTTCAGTCTATCATATTAGGTTTTGGATTCATAGCTGTTTTTGTGTCTATTGCTTCAAAAAGCATTTTCACATAATTTGTGTTTTCTGAAGAAACTGCAAGAGATATCTAACCCATACTTTCTGTGCAAGAGGGGCTTCTACATCTGCACAACATGTCTTTTAAAGTTTGAACCTATCTTATTGCATTTTTGAGTTATAGCAGTTTTTACTGTTTTATTGCTCCAAAAGCCTTTTCAGCCCATGAACAGTTGTTTGTGAGTTTAGAAAAAAAGTGCAAGAGCTATTCAAACCCTTTTTGCTGGGCAAGTAGGACCTGTAAATCTACACAATATATAGTTTAAAGTTTGAGTCTATCATATTAGGTTTTGGATTTATAGCTGTTTTTGTGTCTATTGCTTCAAAAGCATTTTCACATAATTTGTATTTTCTGAAGAAACTGCAAGAGATATTCTAACCCATACTTTCTGTGCAAGAGGGGCTTGTACATCTGCACAACATGTCTTTTAAAGTTTGAACCTATCTTATTGCATTTTTGAGTTATAGCAGTTTTTACTGTTTTATTGCTCCAAAAGCCTTTTCAGCCCATGAACAGTTGTTTGTGAGTTTTGAAAAAAAGTGCAAGAGCTATTCAAACCCTTTTTGCTGGGCAAGTAGGACCTGTAAATTTACACAATATATAGTTTAAAGTTTGAGTCTATCATATTAGGTTTTGGATTTATAGCTGTTTTTGTGTCTATTGCTTCAAAAGCATTTTCACATAATTTGTGTTTTCTGAAGAAACTGCAAGAGATATCTAACCCATACTTTCTGTGCAAGAGGGGCTTGTACATCTGCACAACATGTCTTTTAAAGTTTGAACCTATCTTATTGCATTTTTGAGTTATATCAGTTTTTACTGTTTTATTGCTCCAAAAGCCTTTTCAGCCCATGAACAGTTGTTTGTGAGTTTTGAAAAAAGTGCCAGAGCTATTCAAACCCTTTTTGCTGGGCAAGTAGGACCTGTAAATCTACACAATATATAGTTTTAAGTTTGAGTCTATCATATTAGGTTTTGGATTTATAGCTGTTTTTGTGTCTATTGCTTCAAAAGCATTTTCACATAATTTGTGTTTTCTGAAGAAACTGCAAGAGATATCTAACCCATACTTTCTGTGCAAGAGGGGCTTGTACATCTGCACAACATGTCTTTTAAAGTTTGAACCTATCTTATTGCATTTTTGAGTTATAGCAGTTTTTACTGTTTTATTGCTCCAAAAGCCTTTTCAGCCCATGAACAGTCTGTGAGTTTTGAAAAAAAGTGCAAGAGCTATTCAAACCCTTTTTGCTGGGCAAGTAGGACCTGTAAATTTACACAATATATAGTTTAAAGTTTGAGTCTATCATATTAGGTTTTGGATTTATAGCTGTTTTTGTGTCTATTGCTTCAAAAGCATTTTCACATAATTTGTGTTTTCTGAAGAAACTGCAAGAGATATCTAACCCATACTTTCTGTGCAAGAGGGGCTTGTACATCTGCACAACATGTCTTTTAAAGTTTGAACCTATCTTATTGCATTTTTGAGTTATAGCAGTTTTTACTGTTTTATTGCTCCAAAAGCCTTTTCAGCCCATGAACAGTTGTTTGTGAGTTTTGAAAAAAAGTGCAAGAGCTATTCAAACCCTTTTTGCTGGGCAAGTAGGACCTGTAAATCTACACAATATATAGTTTAAAGTTTGAGTCTATCATATTAGGTTTTGGATTCATAGCTGTTTTTGTGTCTATTGCTTCAAAAAGCATTTTCACATAATTTGTGTTTTCTGAAGAAACTGCAAGAGATATCTAACCCATACTTTCTGTGCAAGAGGGGCTTGTACATCTGCACAACATGTCTTTTAAAGTTTGAACCTATCTTATTGCATTTTTGAGTTATAGCAGTTTTTACTGTTTTATTGCTCCAAAAGCCTTTTCAGCCCATGAACAGTTGTTTGTAAGTTTTGAAAAAAAGTGCAAGAGCTATTCAAACCATTTTTGCTGGGCAAGTAGGACCTGTAAATCTACACAATATATAGTTTAAAGTTTGAGTCTATCATATTAGGTTTTGGATTCATAGCTGTTTTTGTGTCTATTGCTTCAAAAAGCATTTTCACATAATTTGTGTTTTCTGAAGAAACTGCAAGAGATATCTAACCCATACTTTCTGTGCAAGAGGGGCTTCTACATCTGCACAACATGTCTTTTAAAGTTTGAACCTATCTTATTGCATTTTTGAGTTATAGCAGTTTTTACTGTTTTATTGCTCCAAAAGCCTTTTCAGCCCATGAACAGTTGTTTGTGAGTTTAGAAAAAAAGTGCAAGAGCTATTCAAACCCTTTTTGCTGGGCAAGTAGGACCTGTAAATCTACACAATATATAGTTTAAAGTTTGAGTCTATCATATTAGGTTTTGGATTTATAGCTGTTTTTGTGTCTATTGCTTCAAAAGCATTTTCACATAATTTGTATTTTCTGAAGAAACTGCAAGAGATATTCTAACCCATACTTTCTGTGCAAGAGGGGCTTGTACATCTGCACAACATGTCTTTTAAAGTTTGAACCTATCTTATTGCATTTTTGAGTTATAGCAGTTTTTACTGTTTTATTGCTCCAAAAGCCTTTTCAGCCCATGAACAGTTGTTTGTGAGTTTTGAAAAAAAGTGCAAGAGCTATTCAAACCCTTTTTGCTGGGCAAGTAGGACCTGTAAATTTACACAATATATAGTTTAAAGTTTGAGTCTATCATATTAGGTTTTGGATTTATAGCTTTTTTTGTGTCTATTGCTTCAAAAGCATTTTCACATAATTTCTGTTTTCTGAAGAAACTGCAAGAGATATCTAACCCATACTTTCTGTGCAAGAGGGGCTTGTACATCTGCACAACATGTCTTTTAAAGTTTGAACCTATCTTATTGCATTTTTGAGTTATAGCAGTTTTTACTGTTTTATTGCTCCAAAAGCCTTTTCAGCCCATGAACAGTTGTTTGTGAGTTTTGAAAAAAAGTGCAAGAGCTATTCAAACCCTTTTTGCTGGGCAAGTAGGACCTGTAAATCTACACAATATATAGTTTAAAGTTTGAGTCTATCATATTAGGTTTTGGATTCATAGCTGTTTTTGTGTCTATTGCTTCAAAAAGCATTTTCACATAATTTGTGTTTTCTGAAGAAACTGCAAGAGATATCTAACCCATACTTTCTGTGCAAGAGGGGCTTGTACATCTGCACAACATGTCTTTTAAAGTTTGAACCTATCTTATTGCATTTTTGAGTTATAGCAGTTTTTACTGTTTTATTGCTCCAAAAGCCTTTTCAGCCCATGAACAGTTGTTTGTGAGTTTTGAAAAAAAGTTCCAGAGCTATTCAAACCCTTTTTGCTGGGCAAGTAGGACCTGTAAATCTACACAATATATAGTTTAAAGTTTGAGTCTATCATATTAGGTTTTGGATTCATAGCTGTTTTTGTGTCTATTGCTTCAAAAGCATTTTCACATAATTTGTGTTTTCTGAAGAAACTGCAAGAGATATCTAACCCATACTTTCTGTGCAAGAGGGGCTTGTACATCTGCACAACATGTCTTTTAAAGTTTGAACCTATCTTATTGCATTTTTGAGTTATAGCAGTTTTTACTGTTTTATTGCTCCAAAAGCCTTTTCAGCCCATGAACAGTCTGTGAGTTTTGAAAAAAAGTGCAAGAGCTATTCAAACCCTTTTTGCTGGGCAAGTAGGACCTGTAAATTTACACAATATATAGTTTAAAGTTTGAGTCTATCATATTAGGTTTTGGATTTATAGCTGTTTTTGTGTCTATTGCTTCAAAAGCATTTTCACATAATTTGTGTTTTCTGAAGAAACTGCAAGAGATATCTAACCCATACTTTCTGTGCAAGAGGGGCTTGTACATCTGCACAACATGTCTTTTAAAGTTTGAACCTATCTTATTGCATTTTTGAGTTATAGCAGTTTTTACTGTTTTATTGCTCCAAAAGCCTTTTCAGCCCATGAACAGTTGTTTGTGAGTTTTGAAAAAAAGTGCAAGAGCTATTCAAACCCTTTTTGCTGGGCAAGTAGGACCTGTAAATCTACACAATATATAGTTTAAAGTTTGAGTCTATCATATTAGGTTTTGGATTCATAGCTGTTTTTGTGTCTATTGCTTCAAAAAGCATTTTCACATAATTTGTGTTTTCTGAAGAAACTGCAAGAGATATCTAACCCATACTTTCTGTGCAAGAGGGGCTTGTACATCTGCACAACATGTCTTTTAAAGTTTGAACCTATCTTATTGCATTTTTGAGTTATAGCAGTTTTTACTGTTTTATTGCTCCAAAAGCCTTTTCAGCCCATGAACAGTTGTTTGTGAGTTTTGAAAAAAAGTGCAAGAGCTATTCAAACCATTTTTGCTGGGCAAGTAGGACCTGTAAATCTACACAATATATAGTTTAAAGTTTCAGTCTATCATATTAGGTTTTGGATTCATAGCTGTTTTTGTGTCTATTGCTTCAAAAAGCATTTTCACATAATTTGTGTTTTCTGAAGAAACTGCAAGAGATATCTAACCCATACTTTCTGTGCAAGAGGGGCTTCTACATCTGCACAACATGTCTTTTAAAGTTTGAACCTATCTTATTGCATTTTTGAGTTATAGCAGTTTTTACTGTTTTATTGCTCCAAAAGCCTTTTCAGCCCATGAACAGTTGTTTGTGAGTTTTGAAAAAAAGTGCAAGAGCTATTCAAACCCTTTTTGCTGGGCAAGTAGGACCTGTAAATCTACACAATATATAGTTTAAAGTTTGAGTCTATCATATTAGGTTTTGGATTTATAGCTGTTTTTGTGTCTATTGCTTCAAAAGCATTTTCACATAATTTGTGTTTTCTGAAGAAACTGCAAGAGATATTCTAACCCATACTTTCTGTGCAAGAGGGGCTTGTACATCTGCACAACATGTCTTTTAAAGTTTGAACCTATCTTATTGCATTTTTGAGTTATAGCAGTTTTTACTGTTTTATTGCTCCAAAAGCCTTTTCAGCCCATGAACAGTTTGTGAGTTTAGAAAAAAAGTGCAAGAGCTATTCAAACCCTTTTTGCTGGGCAAGTAGGACCTATAAATCTACACAATATATAGTTTAAAGTTTGAGTCTATCATATTAGGTTTTGGATTTATAGCTATTTTTGTGTCCATTGCTTCAAAAGCATTTTCACATAATTTGTGTTTTCTGAAGAAACTGCAAGAGATATCTAACCCATACTTTCTGTGCAAGAGGGGCTTGTACATCTGCACAACATGTCTTTTAAAGTTTGAACCTATCTTATTGAATTTTTGAGTTATAGCAGTTTTTACTGTTTTGTTGCTCCAAAAGCCTTTTCAGCCCATGAACAGTTGTTTGTGAGTTTTGAAAAAAAGTGCCAGAGCTATTCAAACCCTTTTTGCTGGGCAAGTAGGACCTGTAAATCTACACAATATATAGTTTAAAGTTTGAGTCTATCATATTAGGTTTTGGATTTATAGCTGTTTTTGTGTCCATTGCTTCAAAAGCATTTTCACATAATTTGTGTTTTCTGAAGAAACTGCAAGAGATATCTAACCCATACTTTCTGTGCAAGAGGGGCTTGTACATCTGCACAACATGTCTTTTAAAGTTTGAACCTATCTTATTGCATTTTTGAGTTATAGCAGTTTTTACTGTTTTATTGCTCCAAAAGCCTTTTCAGCCCATGAACAGTTGTTTGTGAGTTTTGAAAAAAAGTGCAAGAGCTATTCAAACCCTTTTTGCTGGGCAAGTAGGACCTGTAAATCTACACAATATATAGTTTAAAGTTTGAGTCTATCATATTAGGTTTTGGATTCATAGCTGTTTTTGTGTCTATTGCTTCAAAAAGCATTTTCACATAATTTGTGTTTTCTGAAGAAACTGCAAGAGATATCTAACCCATACTTTCTGTGCAAGAGGGGCTTGTACATCTGCACAACATGTCTTTTAAAGTTTGAACCTATCTTATTGCATTTTTGAGTTATAGCAGTTTTTACTGTTTTATTGCTCCAAAAGCCTTTTCAGCCCATGAACAGTTGTTTGTGAGTTTAGAAAAAAAGTGCAAGAGCTATTCAAACCCTTTTTGCTGGGCAAGTAGGACCTATAAATCTACACAATATATAGTTTAAAGTTTGAGTCTATCATATTAGGTTTTGGATTTATAGCTATTTTTGTGTCCATTGCTTCAAAAGCATTTTCACATAATTTGTGTTTTCTGAAGAAACTGCAAGAGATATCTAACCCATACTTTCTGTGCAAGAGGGGCTTGTACATCTGCACAACATGTCTTTTAAAGTTTGAACCTATCTTATTGAATTTTTGAGTTATAGCAGTTTTTACTGTTTTGTTGCTCCAAAAGCCTTTTCAGCCCATGAACAGTTGTTTTTTGAGTTTTGAAAAAAAGTGCAAGAGCTATTCAAACCCTTTTTGCTGGGCAAGTAGGACCTGTCAATCTACACAATATATAGTTTAAAGTTTGAGTCTATCATATTAGGTTTTGGATTTATAGCTGTTTTTGTGTCTATTGCTTCAAAAGCATTTTCACATAATTTGTGTTTTCTGAAGAAACTGCAAGAGATATCTAACCCATACTTTCTGTGCAAGAGGGGCTTGTACATCTGCACAACATGTCTTTTAAAGTTTGAACCTATCTTATTGCATTTTTGAGTTATAGCAGTTTTTACTGTTTTATTGCTCCAAAAGCCTTTTCAGCCCATGAACAGTTGTTTGTGAGTTTTGAAAAAAAGTGCAAGAGCTATTCAAACCCTTTTTGCTGGGCAAGTAGGACCTGTCAATCTACACAATATATAGTTTAAAGTTTGAGTCTATCATATTAGGTTTTGGATTTATAGCTGTTTTTGTGTCTATTGCTTCAAAAGCATTTTCACATAATTTGTGTTTTCTGAAGAAACTGCAAGAGATATCTAACCCATACTTTCTGTGCAAGAGGGGCTTGTACATCTGCACAACATGTCTTTTAAAGTTTGAACCTATCTTATTGCATTTTTGAGTTATAGCAGTTTTTACTGTTTTATTGCTCCAAAAGCCTTTTCAGCCCATGAACAGTTGTTTGTGAGTTTTGAAAAAAAGTTCCAGAGCTATTCAAACCCTTTTTGCTGGGCAAGTAGGACCTGTAAATCTACACAATATATAGTTTAAAGTTTGAGCCTATCATATTAGGTTTTGGATTTATAGCTATTTTTGTGTCCATTGCTTCAAAGCATTTTCACACAATTTGTGTTTTCTGAAGAAACTGCAAGAGATATCTAACCCATACTTTCTGTGCAAGAGGGGCTTGTACATCTGCACAACATGTCTTTTAAAGTTTGAACCTATCTTATTGCATTTTTGAGTTATAGCAGTTTTTACTGTTTTGTTGCTCCAAAAGCCTTTTCAGCCCATGAACAGTTGTTTGTGAGTTTTGAAAAAAAGTGCCAGAGCTATTCAAACCCTTTTTGCTGGGCAAGTAGGACCTGTAAATCTACACAATATATAGTTTAAAGTTTGAGTCTATCATATTAGGTTTTGGATTTATAGCTGTTTTTGTGTCCATTGCTTCAAAAGCATTTTCACATAATTTGTGTTTTCTGAAGAAACTGCAAGAGATATCTAACCCATACTTTCTGTGCAAGAGGGGCTTGTACATCTGCACAACATGTCTTTTAAAGTTTGAACCTATCTTATTGCATTTTTGAGTTATAGCAGTTTTTACTGTTTTATTGCTCCAAAAGCCTTTTCAGCCCATGAACAGTTGTTTGTGAGTTTTGAAAAAAAGTGCAAGAGCTATTCAAACCCTTTTTGCTGGGCAAGTAGGACCTGTAAATTTACACAATATATAGTTTAAAGTTTGAGTCTATCATATTAGGTTTTGGATTTATAGCTTTTTTTGTGTCTATTGCTTCAAAAGCATTTTCACATAATTTGTGTTTTCTGAAGAAACTGCAAGAGATATCTAACCCATACTTTCTGTGCAAGAGGGGCTTGTACATCTGCACAACATGTCTTTTAAAGTTTGAACCTATCTTATTGCATTTTTGAGTTATAGCAGTTTTTACTTTTTTATTGCTCCAAAAGCCTTTTCAGCCAATGAACAGTCTGTGAGTTTTGAAAAAAAGTGCAAGAGCTATTCAAACCTTTTTTGCTGGGCAAGTAGGACCTGTAAATTTACACAATATATAGTTTAAAGTTTGAGTCTATCATATTAGGTTTTGGATTTATAGCTGTTTTTGTGTCTATTGCTTCAAAAGCATTTTCACATAATTTGTGTTTTCTGAAGAAACTGCAAGAGATATCTAACCCATACTTTCTGTGCAAGAGGGGCTTGTACATCTGCACAACATGTCTTTTAAAGTTTGAACCTATCTTATTGCATTTTTGAGTTATAGCAGTTTTTACTGTTTTATTGCTCCAAAAGCCTTTTCAGCCCATGAACAGTTGTTTGTGAGTTTTGAAAAAAAGTTCCAGAGCTATTCAAACCATTTTTGCTGGGCAAGTAGGACCTGTAAATCTACACAATATATAGTTTAAAGTTTGAGTCTATCATATTAGGTTTTGGATTCATAGCTGTTTTTGTGTCTATTGCTTCAAAAAGCATTTTCACATAATTTGTGTTTTCTGAAGAAACTGCAAGAGATATCTAACCCATACTTTCTGTGCAAGAGGGGCTTGTACATCTGCACAACATGTCTTTTAAAGTTTGAACCTATCTTATTGCATTTTTGAGTTATAGCAGTTTTTACTGTTTTATTGCTCCAAAAGCCTTTTCAGCCCATGAACAGTTGTTTGTGAGTTTAGAAAAAAAGTGCAAGAGCTATTCAAACCCTTTTTGCTGGGCAAGTAGGACCTGTAAATCTACACAATATATAGTTTAAAGTTTGAGTCTATCATATTAGGTTTTGGATTTATAGCTGTTTTTGTGTCCATTGCTTCAAAAGCATTTTCACATAATTTGTGTTTTTTGAAGAAACTGCAAGAGATATCTAACCCATACTTTCTGTGCAAGAGGGGCTTGTACATCTGCACAACATGTCTTTTAAAGTTTGAACCTATCTTATTGCATTTTTGAGTTATAGCAGTTTTTACTGTTTTATTGCTCCAAAAGCCTTTTCAGCCCATGAACAGTTGTTTGTGAGTTTTGAAAAAAAGTGCAAGAGCTATTCAAACCCTTTTTGCTGGGCAAGTAGGACCTGTAAATTTACACAATATATAGTTTAAAGTTTGAGTCTATCATATTAGGTTTTGGATTTATAGCTGTTTTTGTGTCTATTGCTTCAAAAGCATTTTCACATAATTTGTGTTTTCTGAAGAAACTGCAAGAGATATCTAACCCATACTTTCTGTGCAAGAGGGGATTGTACATCTGCACAACATGTCTTTTAAAGTTTAAACCTATCTTATTGCATTTTTGAGTTATAGCAGTTTTTACTGTTTTATTGCTCCAAAAGCCTTTTCAGCCCATGAACAGTTGTTTGTGAGTTTTGAAAAAAAGTGCAAGAGCTATTCAAACCCTTTTTGCTGGGCAAGTAGGACCTGTAAATCTACACAATATATAGTTTAAAGTTTGAGTCTATCATATTAGGTTTTGGATTTATAGCTGTTTTTGTGTCTATTGCTTCAAAAGCATTTTCACATAATTTGTGTTTTCTGAAGAAACTGCAAGAGATATCTAACCCATACTTTCTGTGCAAGAGGGGATTGTACATCTGCACAACATGTCTTTTAAAGTTTGAACCTATCTTATTGCATTTTTGAGTTATAGCAGTTTTTACTGTTTTATTGCTCCAAAAGCCTTTTCAGCCCATGAACAGTTGTTTGTGAGTTTTGAAAAAAAGTGCAAGAGCTATTCAAACCCTTTTTGCTGGGCAAGTAGGACCTGTAAATCTACACAATATATAGTTTAAAGTTTGAGTCTATCATATTAGGTTTTGGATTTATAGCTGTTTTTGTGTCTATTGCTTCAAAAGCATTTTCACATAATTTGTGTTTTCTGAAGAAACTGCAAGAGATATCTAACCCATACTTTCTGTGCAAGAGGGGCTTGTACATCTGCACAACATGTCTTTTAAAGTTTGAACCTATCTTATTGCATTTTTGAGTTATAGCAGTTTTTACTGTTTTATTGCTCCAAAAGCCTTTTCAGCCCATGAACAGTCTGTGAGTTTTGAAAAAAAGTTCCAGAGCTATTCAAACCCTTTTTTTGGGCAAGTAGGACCTGTAAATTTACACAATATATAGTTTAAAGTTTGAGTCTATCATATTAGGTTTTGGATTTATAGCTGTTTTTGTGTCTATTGCTTCAAAAGCTTTTTCACATAATTTGTGTTTTCTGAAGAAACTGCAAGAGATATCTAACCCATACTTTCTGTGCAAGAGGGGCTTGTACATCTGCACAACATGTCTTTTAAAGTTTGAACCTATCTTATTGCATTTTTGAGTTATAGCAGTTTTTACTGTTTTATTGCTCCAAAAGCCTTTTCAGCCCATGAACAGTTGTTTGTGAGTTTTGAAAAAAAGTGCAAGAGCTATTCAAACCCTTTTTGCTGGGCAAGTAGGACCTGTAAATCTACACAATATATAGTTTAAAGTTTGAGTCTATCATATTAGGTTTTGGATTCATAGCTGTTTTTGTGTCTATTGCTTCAAAAAGCATTTTCACATAATTTGTGTTTTCTGAAGAAACTGCAAGAGATATCTAACCCATACTTTCTGTGCAAGAGGGGCTTGTACATCTGCACAACATGTCTTTTAAAGTTTGAACCTATCTTATTGCATTTTTGAGTTATAGCAGTTTTTACTGTTTTATTGCTCCAAAAGCCTTTTCAGCCCATGAACAGTTGTTTGTGAGTTTTGAAAAAAAGTGCAAGAGCTATTCAAACCCTTTTTGCTGGGCAAGTAGGACCTGTAAATCTACACAATATATAGTTTAAAGTTTGAGTCTATCATATTAGGTTTTGGATTCATAGCTGTTTTTGTGTCTATTGCTTCAAAAAGCATTTTCACATAATTTGTGTTTTCTGAAGAAACTGCAAGAGATATCTAACCCATACTTTCTGTGCAAGAGGGGCTTCTACATCTGCACAACATGTCTTTTAAAGTTTGAACCTATCTTATTGCATTTTTGAGTTATAGCAGTTTTTACTGTTTTATTGCTCCAAAAGCCTTTTCAGCCCATGAACAGTTGTTTGTGAGTTTAGAAAAAAAGTGCAAGAGCTATTCAAACCCTTTTTGCTGGGCAAGTAGGACCTGTAAATCTACACAATATATAGTTTAAAGTTTGAGTCTATCATATTAGGTTTTGGATTTATAGCTGTTTTTGTGTCTATTGCTTCAAAAGCATTTTCAGATAATTTGTGTTTTCTGAAGAAACTGCAAGAGATATTCTAACCCATACTTTCTGTGCAAGAGGGGCTTGTACATCTGCACAACATGTCTTTTAAAGTTTGAACCTATCTTATTGCATTTTTGAGTTATAGCAGTTTTTACTGTTTTATTGCTCCAAAAGCCTTTTCAGCCCATGAACAGTTTGTGAGTTTAGAAAAAAAGTGCAAGAGCTATTCAAACCCTTTTTGCTGGGCAAGTAGGACCTATAAATCTACACAATATATAGTTTAAAGTTTGAGTCTATCATATTAGGTTTTGGATTTATAGCTATTTTTGTGTCCATTGCTTCAAAAGCATTTTCACATAATTTGTGTTTTCTGAAGAAACTGCAAGAGATATCTAACCCATACTTTCTGTGCAAGAGGGGCTTGTACATCTGCACAACATGTCTTTTAAAGTTTGAACCTATCTTATTGCATTTTTGAGTTATAGCAGTTTTTACTGTTTTGTTGCTCCAAAAGCCTTTCCAGCCCATGAACAGTTGTTTGTGAGTTTTGAAAAAAAGTGCCAGAGCTATTCAAACCCTTTTTGCTGGGCAAGTAGGACCTGTAAATCTACACAATATATAGTTTAAAGTTTGAGTCTATCATATTAGGTTTTGGATTTATAGCTGTTTTTGTGTCCATTGCTTCAAAAGCATTTTCACATAATTTGTGTTTTCTGAAGAAACTGCAAGAGATATCTAACCCATACTTTCTGTGCAAGAGGGGCTTGTACATCTGCACAACATGTCTTTTAAAGTTTGAACCTATCTTATTGCATTTTTGAGTTATAGCAGTTTTTACTGTTTTATTGCTCCAAAAGCCTTTTCAGCCCATGAACAGTTGTTTGTGAGTTTTGAAAAAAAGTGCAAGAGCTATTCAAACCCTTTTTGCTGGGCAAGTAGGACCTGTAAATTTACACAATATATAGTTAAAAGTTTGAGTCTATCATATTAGGTTTTGGATTTATAGCTTTTTTTGTGCCTATTGCTTCAAAAGCATTTTCACATAATTTGTGTTTTCTGAAGAAACTGCAAGAGATATCTAACCCATACTTTCTGTGCAAGAGGGGCTTGTACATCTGCACAACATGTCTTTTAAAGTTTGAACCTATCTTATTGCATTTTTGAGTTATAGAGGTTTTTACTGTTTTATTGCTCCAAAAGCCTTTTCAGCCCATGAACAGTTGTTTGTGAGTTTTGAAAAAAAGTGCAAGAGCTATTCAAACCCTTTTTGCTGGGCAAGTAGGACCTGTAAATTTACACAATATATAGTTTAAAGTTTGAGTCTATCATATTAGGTTTTGGATTTATAGCTGTTTTTGTGTCTATTGCTTCAAAAGCATTTTCACATAATTTGTGTTTTCTGAAGAAACTGCAAGAGATATCTAACCCATACTTTCTGTGCAAGAGGGGCTTGTACATCTGCACAACATGTCTTTTAAAGTTTGAACCTATCTTATTGCATTTTTGAGTTATATCAGTTTTTACTGTTTTATTGCTCCAAAAGCCTTTTCAGCCCATGAACAGTTGTTTGTGAGTTTTGAAAAAAGTGCCAGAGCTATTCAAACCCTTTTTGCTGGGCAAGTAGGACCTGTAAATCTACACAATATATAGTTTAAAGTTTGAGTCTATCATATTAGGTTTTGGATTTATAGCTGTTTTTGTGTCTATTGCTTCAAAAGCATTTTCACATAATTTGTGTTTTCTGAAGAAACTGCAAGAGATATCTAACCCATACTTTCTGTGCAAGAGGGGCTTGTACATCTGCACAACATGTCTTTTAAAGTTTGAACCTATCTTATTGCATTTTTGAGTTATAGCAGTTTTTACTGTTTTATTGCTCCAAAAGCCTTTTCAGCCCATGAACAGTCTGTGAGTTTTGAAAAAAAGTGCAAGAGCTATTCAAACCCTTTTTGCTGGGCAAGTAGGACCTGTAAATTTACACAATATATAGTTTAAAGTTTGAGTCTATCATATTAGGTTTTGGATTTATAGCTGTTTTTGTGTCTATTGCTTCAAAAGCATTTTCACATAATTTGTGTTTTCTGAAGAAACTGCAAGAGATATCTAACCCATACTTTCTGTGCAAGAGGGGCTTGTACATCTGCACAACATGTCTTTTAAAGTTTGAACCTATCTTATTGCATTTTTGAGTTATAGCAGTTTTTACTGTTTTATTGCTCCAAAAGCCTTTTCAGCCCATGAACAGTTGTTTGTGAGTTTTGAAAAAAAGTGCAAGAGCTATTCAAACCCTTTTTGCTGGGCAAGTAGGACCTGTAAATCTACACAATATATAGTTTAAAGTTTGAGTCTATCATATTAGGTTTTGGATTCATAGCTGTTTTTGTGTCTATTGCTTCAAAAAGCATTTTCACATAATTTGTGTTTTCTGAAGAAACTGCAAGAGATATCTAACCCATACTTTCTGTGCAAGAGGGGCTTGTACATCTGCACAACATGTCTTTTAAAGTTTGAACCTATCTTATTGCATTTTTGAGTTATAGCAGTTTTTACTGTTTTATTGCTCCAAAAGCCTTTTCAGCCCATGAACAGTTGTTTGTAAGTTTTGAAAAAAAGTTCCAGAGCTATTCAAACCATTTTTGCTGGGCAAGTAGGACCTGTAAATCTACACAATATATAGTTTAAAGTTTGAGTCTATCATATTAGGTTTTGGATTCATAGCTGTTTTTGTGTCTATTGCTTCAAAAAGCATTTTCACATAATTTGTGTTTTCTGAAGAAACTGCAAGAGATATCTAACCCATACTTTCTGTGCAAGAGGGGCTTCTACATCTGCACAACATGTCTTTTAAAGTTTGAACCTATCTTATTGCATTTTTGAGTTATAGCAGTTTTTACTGTTTTATTGCTCCAAAAGCCTTTTCAGCCCATGAACAGTTGTTTGTGAGTTTAGAAAAAAAGTGCAAGAGCTATTCAAACCCTTTTTGCTGGGCAAGTAGGACCTGTAAATCTACACAATATATAGTTTAAAGTTTGAGTCTATCATATTAGGTTTTGGATTTATAGCTGTTTTTGTGTCTATTGCTTCAAAAGCATTTTCACATAATTTGTATTTTCTGAAGAAACTGCAAGAGATATTCTAACCCATACTTTCTGTGCAAGAGGGGCTTGTACATCTGCACAACATGTCTTTTAAAGTTTGAACCTATCTTATTGCATTTTTGAGTTATAGCAGTTTTTACTGTTTTATTGCTCCAAAAGCCTTTTCAGCCCATGAACAGTTGTTTGTGAGTTTTGAAAAAAAGTGCAAGAGCTATTCAAACCCTTTTTGCTGGGCAAGTAGGACCTGTAAATTTACACAATATATAGTTTAAAGTTTGAGTCTATCATATTAGGTTTTGGATTTATAGCTTTTTTTGTGTCTATTGCTTCAAAAGCATTTTCACATAATTTCTGTTTTCTGAAGAAACTGCAAGAGATATCTAACCCATACTTTCTGTGCAAGAGGGGCTTGTACATCTGCACAACATGTCTTTTAAAGTTTGAACCTATCTTATTGCATTTTTGAGTTATAGCAGTTTTTACTGTTTTATTGCTCCAAAAGCCTTTTCAGCCCATGAACAGTTGTTTGTGAGTTTTGAAAAAAAGTGCAAGAGCTATTCAAACCCTTTTTGCTGGGCAAGTAGGACCTGTAAATCTACACAATATATAGTTTAAAGTTTGAGTCTATCATATTAGGTTTTGGATTCATAGCTGTTTTTGTGTCTATTGCTTCAAAAAGCATTTTCACATAATTTGTGTTTTCTGAAGAAACTGCAAGAGATATCTAACCCATACTTTCTGTGCAAGAGGGGCTTGTACATCTGCACAACATGTCTTTTAAAGTTTGAACCTATCTTATTGCATTTTTGAGTTATAGCAGTTTTTACTGTTTTATTGCTCCAAAAGCCTTTTCAGCCCATGAACAGTTGTTTGTGAGTTTTGAAAAAAAGTTCCAGAGCTATTCAAACCCTTTTTGCTGGGCAAGTAGGACCTGTAAATCTACACAATATATAGTTTAAAGTTTGAGTCTATCATATTAGGTTTTGGATTTATAGCTGTTTTTGTGTCTATTGCTTCAAAAGCATTTTCACATAATTTGTGTTTTCTGAAGAAACTGCAAGAGATATCTAACCCATACTTTCTGTGCAAGAGGGGCTTGTACATCTGCACAACATGTCTTTTAAAGTTTGAACCTATCTTATTGCATTTTTGAGTTATAGCAGTTTTTACTGTTTTATTGCTCCAAAAGCCTTTTCAGCCCATGAACAGTCTGTGAGTTTTGAAAAAAAGTGCAAGAGCTATTCAAACCCTTTTTGCTGGGCAAGTAGGACCTGTAAATTTACACAATATATAGTTTAAAGTTTGAGTCTATCATATTAGGTTTTGGATTTATAGCTGTTTTTGTGTCTATTGCTTCAAAAGCATTTTCACATAATTTGTGTTTTCTGAAGAAACTGCAAGAGATATCTAACCCATACTTTCTGTGCAAGAGGGGCTTGTACATCTGCACAACATGTCTTTTAAAGTTTGAACCTATCTTATTGCATTTTTGAGTTATAGCAGTTTTTACTGTTTTATTGCTCCAAAAGCCTTTTCAGCCCATGAACAGTTGTTTGTGAGTTTTGAAAAAAAGTGCAAGAGCTATTCAAACCCTTTTTGCTGGGCAAGTAGGACCTGTAAATCTACACAATATATAGTTTAAAGTTTGAGTCTATCATATTAGGTTTTGGATTCATAGCTGTTTTTGTGTCTATTGCTTCAAAAAGCATTTTCACATAATTTGTGTTTTCTGAAGAAACTGCAAGAGATATCTAACCCATACTTTCTGTGCAAGAGGGGCTTGTACATCTGCACAACATGTCTTTTAAAGTTTGAACCTATCTTATTGCATTTTTGAGTTATAGCAGTTTTTACTGTTTTATTGCTCCAAAAGCCTTTTCAGCCCATGAACAGTTGTTTGTGAGTTTTGAAAAAAAGTGCAAGAGCTATTCAAACCATTTTTGCTGGGCAAGTAGGACCTGTAAATCTACACAATATATAGTTTAAAGTTTCAGTCTATCATATTAGGTTTTGGATTCATAGCTGTTTTTGTGTCTATTGCTTCAAAAAGCATTTTCACATAATTTGTGTTTTCTGAAGAAACTGCAAGAGATATTCTAACCCATACTTTCTGTGCAAGAGGGGCTTGTACATCTGCACAACATGTCTTTTAAAGTTTGAACCTATCTTATTGCATTTTTGAGTTATAGCAGTTTTTACTGTTTTATTGCTCCAAAAGCCTTTTCAGCCCATGAACAGTTTGTGAGTTTAGAAAAAAAGTGCAAGAGCTATTCAAACCCTTTTTGCTGGGCAAGTAGGACCTATAAATCTACACAATATATAGTTTAAAGTTTGAGTCTATCATATTAGGTTTTGGATTTATAGCTATTTTTGTGTCCATTGCTTCAAAAGCATTTTCACATAATTTGTGTTTTCTGAAGAAACTGCAAGTGATATCTAACCCATACTTTCTGTGCAAGAGGGGCTTGTACATCTGCACAACATGTCTTTTAAAGTTTGAACCTATCTTATTGAATTTTTGAGTTATAGCAGTTTTTACTGTTTTGTTGCTCCAAAAGCCTTTTCAGCCCATGAACAGTTGTTTGTGAGTTTTGAAAAAAAGTGCCAGAGCTATTCAAACCCTTTTTGCTGGGCAAGTAGGACCTGTAAATCTACACAATATATAGTTTAAAGTTTGAGTCTATCATATTAGGTTTTGGATTTATAGCTGTTTTTGTGTCCATTGCTTCAAAAGCATTTTCACATAATTTGTGTTTTCTGAAGAAACTGCAAGAGATATCTAACCCATACTTTCTGTGCAAGAGGGGCTTGTACATCTGCACAACATGTCTTTTAAAGTTTGAACCTATCTTATTGCATTTTTGAGTTATAGCAGTTTTTTACTGTTTTATTGCTCCAAAAGCCTTTTCAGCCCATGAACAGTTGTTTGTGAGTTTTGAAAAAAAGTGCAAGAGCTATTCAAACCCTTTTTGCTGGGCAAGTAGGACCTGTAAATCTACACAATATATAGTTTAAAGTTTGAGTCTATCATATTAGGTTTTGGATTCATAGCTGTTTTTGTGTCTATTGCTTCAAAAAGCATTTTCACATAATTTGTGTTTTCTGAAGAAACTGCAAGAGATATCTAACCCATACTTTCTGTGCAAGAGGGGCTTGTACATCTGCACAACATGTCTTTTAAAGTTTGAACCTATCTTATTGCATTTTTGAGTTATAGCAGTTTTTACTGTTTTATTGCTCCAAAAGCCTTTTCAGCCCATGAACAGTTGTTTGTGAGTTTAGAAAAAAAGTGCAAGAGCTATTCAAACCCTTTTTGCTGGGCAAGTAGGACCTGTAAATCTACACAATATATAGTTTAAAGTTTGAGTCTATCATATTAGGTTTTGGATTTATAGCTGTTTTTGTGTCTATTGCTTCAAAAGCATTTTCACATAATTTGTATTTTCTGAAGAAACTGCAAGAGATATTCTAACCCATACTTTCTGTGCAAGAGGGGCTTGTACATCTGCACAACATGTCTTTTAAAGTTTGAACCTATCTTATTGCATTTTTGAGTTATAGCAGTTTTTACTGTTTTATTGCTCCAAAAGCCTTTTCAGCCCATGAACAGTTTGTGAGTTTAGAAAAAAAGTGCAAGAGCTATTCAAACCCTTTTTGCTGGGCAAGTAGGACCTATAAATCTACACAATATATAGTTTAAAGTTTGAGTCTATCATATTAGGTTTTGGATTTATAGCTATTTTTGTGTCCATTGCTTCAAAAGCATTTTCACATAATTTGTGTTTTCTGAAGAAACTGCAAGAGATATCTAACCCATACTTTCTGTGCAAGAGGGGCTTGTACATCTGCACAACATGTCTTTTAAAGTTTGAACCTATCTTATTGCATTTTTGAGTTATAGCAGTTTTTACTGTTTTATTGCTCCAAAAGCCTTTTCAGCCCATGAACAGTTGTTTGTGAGTTTTGAAAAAAAGTGCAAGAGCTATTCAAACCCTTTTTGCTGGGCAAGTAGGACCTGTCAATCTACACAATATATAGTTTAAAGTTTGAGTCTATCATATTAGGTTTTGGATTTATAGCTGTTTTTGTGTCTATTGCTTCAAAAGCATTTTCACATAATTTGTGTTTTCTGAAGAAACTGCAAGAGATATCTAACCCATACTTTCTGTGCAAGAGGGGCTTGTACATCTGCACAACATGTCTTTTAAAGTTTGAACCTATCTTATTGCATTTTTGAGTTATAGCAGTTTTTACTGTTTTGTTGCTCCAAAAGCCTTTTCAGCCCATGAACAGTTGTTTGTGAGTTTTGAAAAAAAGTGCCAGAGCTATTCAAACCCTTTTTGCTGGGCAAGTAGGACCTGTAAATCTACACAATATATAGTTTAAAGTTTGAGTCTATCATATTAGGTTTTGGATTCATAGCTGTTTTTGTGTCTATTGCTTCAAAAAGCATTTTCACATAATTTGTGTTTTCTGAAGAAACTGCAAGAGATATCTAACCCATACTTTCTGTGCAAGAGGGGCTTCTACATCTGCACAACATGTCTTTTAAAGTTTGAACCTATCTTATTGCATTTTTGAGTTATAGCAGTTTTTACTGTTTTATTGCTCCAAAAGCCTTTTCAGCCCATGAACAGTTGTTTGTGAGTTTAGAAAAAAAGTGCAAGAGCTATTCAAACCCTTTTTGCTGGGCAAGTAGGACCTGTAAATCTACACAATATATAGTTTAAAGTTTGAGTCTATCATATTAGGTTTTGGATTTATAGCTGTTTTTGTGTCCATTGCTTCAAAAGCATTTTCACATAATTTGTGTTTTTTGAAGAAACTGCAAGAGATATCTAACCCATACTTTCTGTGCAAGAGGGGCTTGTACATCTGCACAACATGTCTTTTAAAGTTTGAACCTATCTTATTGCATTTTTGAGTTATAGCAGTTTTTACTGTTTTATTGCTCCAAAAGCCTTTTCAGCCCATGAACAGTTGTTTGTGAGTTTTGAAAAAAAGTGCAAGAGCTATTCAAACCCTTTTTGCTGGGCAAGTAGGACCTGTAAATTTACACAATATATAGTTTAAAGTTTGAGTCTATCATATTAGGTTTTGGATTTATAGCTGTTTTTGTGTCTATTGCTTCAAAAGCATTTTCACATAATTTGTGTTTTCTGAAGAAACTGCAAGAGATATCTAACCCATACTTTCTGTGCAAGAGGGGATTGTACATCTGCACAACATGTCTTTTAAAGTTTGAACCTATCTTATTGCATTTTTGAGTTATAGCAGTTTTTACTGTTTTATTGCTCCAAAAGCCTTTTCAGCCCATGAACAGTTGTTTGTGAGTTTTGAAAAAAAGTGCAAGAGCTATTCAAACCCTTTTTGCTGGGCAAGTAGGACCTGTAAATCTACACAATATATAGTTTAAAGTTTGAGTCTATCATATTAGGTTTTGGATTTATAGCTGTTTTTGTGTCTATTGCTTCAAAAGCATTTTCACATAATTTGTGTTTTCTGAAGAAACTGCAAGAGATATCTAACCCATACTTTCTGTGCAAGAGGGGATTGTACATCTGCACAACATGTCTTTTAAAGTTTGAACCTATCTTATTGCATTTTTGAGTTATAGCAGTTTTTACTGTTTTATTGCTCCAAAAGCCTTTTCAGCCCATGAACAGTTGTTTGTGAGTTTTGAAAAAAAGTGCAAGAGCTATTCAAACCCTTTTTGCTGGGCAAGTAGGACCTGTAAATCTACACAATATATAGTTTAAAGTTTGAGTCTATCATATTAGGTTTTGGATTTATAGCTGTTTTTGTGTCTATTGCTTCAAAAGCATTTTCACATAATTTGTGTTTTCTGAAGAAACTGCAAGAGATATCTAACCCATACTTTCTGTGCAAGAGGGGCTTGTACATCTGCACAACATGTCTTTTAAAGTTTGAACCTATCTTATTGCATTTTTGAGTTATAGCAGTTTTTACTGTTTTATTGCTCCAAAAGCCTTTTCAGCCCATGAACAGTCTGTGAGTTTTGAAAAAAAGTTCCAGAGCTATTCAAACCCTTTTTTTGGGCAAGTAGGACCTGTAAATTTACACAATATATAGTTTAAAGTTTGAGTCTATCATATTAGGTTTTGGATTTATAGCTGTTTTTGTGTCTATTGCTTCAAAAGCATTTTCACATAATTTGTGTTTTCTGAAGAAACTGCAAGAGATATCTAACCCATACTTTCTGTGCAAGAGGGGCTTGTACATCTGCACAACATGTCTTTTAAAGTTTGAACCTATCTTATTGCATTTTTGAGTTATAGCAGTTTTTACTGTTTTATTGCTCCAAAAGCCTTTTCAGCCCATGAACAGTTGTTTGTGAGTTTTGAAAAAAAGTGCAAGAGCTATTCAAACCCTTTTTGCTGGGCAAGTAGGACCTGTAAATCTACACAATATATAGTTTAAAGTTTGAGTCTATCATATTAGGTTTTGGATTCATAGCTGTTTTTGTGTCTATTGCTTCAAAAAGCATTTTCACATAATTTGTGTTTTCTGAAGAAACTGCAAGAGATATCTAACCCATACTTTCTGTGCAAGAGGGGCTTGTACATCTGCACAACATGTCTTTTAAAGTTTGAACCTATCTTATTGCATTTTTGAGTTATAGCAGTTTTTACTGTTTTATTGCTCCAAAAGCCTTTTCAGCCCATGAACAGTTGTTTGTGAGTTTTGAAAAAAAGTGCAAGAGCTATTCAAACCCTTTTTGCTGGGCAAGTAGGACCTGTAAATCTACACAATATATAGTTTAAAGTTTGAGTCTATCATATTAGGTTTTGGATTCATAGCTGTTTTTGTGTCTATTGCTTCAAAAAGCATTTTCACATAATTTGTGTTTTCTGAAGAAACTGCAAGAGATATCTAACCCATACTTTCTGTGCAAGAGGGGCTTCTACATCTGCACAACATGTCTTTTAAAGTTTGAACCTATCTTATTGCATTTTTGAGTTATAGCAGTTTTTACTGTTTTATTGCTCCAAAAGCCTTTTCAGCCCATGAACAGTTGTTTGTGAGTTTAGAAAAAAAGTGCAAGAGCTATTCAAACCCTTTTTGCTGGGCAAGTAGGACCTGTAAATCTACACAATATATAGTTTAAAGTTTGAGTCTATCATATTAGGTTTTGGATTTATAGCTGTTTTTGTGTCTATTGCTTCAAAAGCATTTTCACATAATTTGTGTTTTCTGAAGAAACTGCAAGAGATATTCTAACCCATACTTTCTGTGCAAGAGGGGCTTGTACATCTGCACAACATGTCTTTTAAAGTTTGAACCTATCTTATTGCATTTTTGAGTTATAGCAGTTTTTACTGTTTTATTGCTCCAAAAGCCTTTTCAGCCCATGAACAGTTTGTGAGTTTAGAAAAAAAGTGCAAGAGCTATTCAAACCCTTTTTGCTGGGCAAGTAGGACCTATAAATCTACACAATATATAGTTTAAAGTTTGAGTCTATCATATTAGGTTTTGGATTTATAGCTATTTTTGTGTCCATTGCTTCAAAAGCATTTTCACATAATTTGTGTTTTCTGAAGAAACTGCAAGAGATATCTAACCCATACTTTCTGTGCAAGAGGGGCTTGTACATCTGCACAACATGTCTTTTAAAGTTTGAACCTATCTTATTGCATTTTTGAGTTATAGCAGTTTTTACTGTTTTGTTGCTCCAAAAGCCTTTCCAGCCCATGAACAGTTGTTTGTGAGTTTTGAAAAAAAGTGCCAGAGCTATTCAAACCCTTTTTGCTGGGCAAGTAGGACCTGTAAATCTACACAATATATAGTTTAAAGTTTGAGTCTATCATATTAGGTTTTGGATTTATAGCTGTTTTTGTGTCCATTGCTTCAAAAGCATTTTCACATAATTTGTGTTTTCTGAAGAAACTGCAAGAGATATCTAACCCATACTTTCTGTGCAAGAGG
The DNA here is from genome assembly GCF_026437365.1 of Eucyclogobius newberryi. NCBI lineage: Eukaryota > Metazoa > Chordata > Actinopteri > Gobiiformes > Gobiidae > Eucyclogobius > Eucyclogobius newberryi. The sequence continues at coordinate 34,402,257 of NW_027315823.1, forward strand.
GGCTTGTACATCTGCACAACATGTCTTTTAAAGTTTGAACCTATCTTATTGCATTTTTGAGTTATAGCAGTTTTTACTGTTTTATTGCTCCAAAAGCCTTTTCAGCCCATGAACAGTTGTTTGTGAGTTTTGAAAAAAAGTGCAAGAGCTATTCAAACCCTTTTTGCTGGGCAAGTAGGACCTGTAAATTTACACAATATATAGTTAAAAGTTTGAGTCTATCATATTAGGTTTTGGATTTATAGCTTTTTTTGTGCCTATTGCTTCAAAAGCATTTTCACATAATTTGTGTTTTCTGAAGAAACTGCAAGAGATATCTAACCCATACTTTCTGTGCAAGAGGGGCTTGTACATCTGCACAACATGTCTTTTAAAGTTTGAACCTATCTTATTGCATTTTTGAGTTATAGCAGTTTTTACTGTTTTATTGCTCCAAAAGCCTTTTCAGCCAATGAACAGTCTGTGAGTTTTGAAAAAAAGTGCAAGAGCTATTCAAACCCTTTTTGCTGGGCAAGTAGGACCTGTAAATTTACACAATATATAGTTTAAAGTTTGAGTCTATCATATTAGGTTTTGGATTTATAGCTGTTTTTGTGTCTATTGCTTCAAAAGCATTTTCACATAATTTGTGTTTTCTGAAGAAACTGCAAGAGATATCTAACCCATACTTTCTGTGCAAAAGGGGCTTGTACATCTGCACAACATGTCTTTTAAAGTTTGAACCTATCTTATTGCATTTTTGAGTTATAGCAGTTTTTACTGTTTTATTGCTCCAAAAGCCTTTTCAGCCCATGAACAGTTGTTTGTGAGTTTTGAAAAAAGTGCCAGAGCTATTCAAACCCTTTTTGCTGGGCAAGTAGGACCTGTAAATCTACACAATATATAGTTTAAAGTTTGAGTCTATCATATTAGGTTTTGGATTTATAGCTGTTTTTGTGTCTATTGCTTCAAAAGCATTTTCACATAATTTGTGTTTTCTGAAGAAACTGCAAGAGATATCTAACCCATACTTTCTGTGCAAGAGGGGCTTGTAGATCTGCACAACATGTCTTTTAAAGTTTGAACCTATCTTATTGCATTTTTGAGTTATAGCAGTTTTTACTGTTTTATTGCTCCAAAAGCCTTTTCAGCCCATGAACAGTTGTTTGTGAGTTTTGAAAAAAAGTGCCAGAGCTATTCAAACCCTTTTTGCTGGGCAAGTAGGACCTGTAAATCTACACAATATATAGTTTAAAGTTTGAGTCTATCATATTAGGTTTTGGATTTATAGCTGTTTTTGTGTCTATTGCTTCAAAAGCATTTTCACATAATTTGTGTTTTCTGAAGAAACTGCAAGAGATATCTAACCCATACTTTCTGTGCAAAAGGGGCTTGTACATCTGCACAACATGTCTTTTAAAGTTTGAACCTATCTTATTGCATTTTTGAGTTATAGCAGTTTTTACTGTTTTATTGCTCCAAAAGCCTTTTCAGCCCATGAACAGTTGTTTGTGAGTTTTGAAAAAAGTGCCAGAGCTATTCAAACCCTTTTTGCTGGGCAAGTAGGACCTGTAAATCTACACAATATATAGTTTAAAGTTTGAGTCTATCATATTAGGTTTTGGATTTATAGCTGTTTTTGTGTCTATTGCTTCAAAAGCATTTTCACATAATTTGTGTTTTCTGAAGAAACTGCAAGAGATATCTAACCCATACTTTCTGTGCAAGAGGGGCTTGTAGATCTGCACAACATGTCTTTTAAAGTTTGAACCTATCTTATTGCATTTTTGAGTTATAGCAGTTTTTACTGTTTTATTGCTCCAAAAGCCTTTTCAGCCCATGAACAGTTGTTTGTGAGTTTTGAAAAAAAGTGCCAGAGCTATTCAAACCCTTTTTGCTGGGCAAGTAGGACCTGTAAATCTACACAATATATAGTTTAAAGTTTGAGTCTATCATATTAGGTTTTGGATTCATAGCTGTTTTTGTGTCTATTGCTTCAAAAGCATTTTCACATAATTTGTGTTTTCTGAAGAAACTGCAAGAGATATCTAACCCATACTTTCTGTGCAAGAGGGGCTTCTACATCTGCACAACATGTCTTTTAAAGTTTGAACCTATCTTATTGCATTTTTGAGTTATAGCAGTTTTTACTGTTTTATTGCTCCAAAAGCCTTTTCAGCCCATGAACAGTTGTTTGTGAGTTTTGAAAAAAAGTGCAAGAGCTATTCAAACCCTTTTTGCTGGGCAAGTAGGACCTGTAAATCTACACAATATATAGTTTAAAGTTTGAGTCTATCATATTAGGTTTTGGATTTATAGCTGTTTTTGTGTCTATTGCTTCAAAAGCATTTTCACATAATTTGTGTTTTCTGAAGAAACTGCAAGAGATATTCTAACCCATACTTTCTGTGCAAGAGGGGCTTGTACATCTGCACAACATGTCTTTTAAAGTTTGAACCTATCTTATTGCATTTTTGAGTTATAGCAGTTTTTACTGTTTTATTGCTCCAAAAGCCTTTTCAGCCCATGAACAGTTTGTGAGTTTAGAAAAAAAGTGCAAGAGCTATTCAAACCCTTTTTGCTGGGCAAGTAGGACCTATAAATCTACACAATATATAGTTTAAAGTTTGAGTCTATCATATTAGGTTTTGGATTTATAGCTATTTTTGTGTCCATTGCTTCAAAAGCATTTTCACATAATTTGTGTTTTCTGAAGAAACTGCAAGAGATATCTAACCCATACTTTCTGTGCAAGAGGGGCTTGTACATCTGCACAACATGTCTTTTAAAGTTTGAACCTATATTATTGAATTTTTGAGTTATAGCAGTTTTTACTGTTTTGTTGCTCCAAAAGCCTTTTCAGCCCATGAACAGTTGTTTGTGAGTTTTGAAAAAAAGTGCCAGAGCTATTCAAACCCTTTTTGCTGGGCAAGTAGGACCTGTAAATCTACACAATATATAGTTTAAAGTTTGAGTCTATCATATTAGGTTTTGGATTTATAGCTGTTTTTGTGTCCATTGCTTCAAAAGCATTTTCACATAATTTGTGTTTTCTGAAGAAACTGCAAGAGATATCTAACCCATACTTTCTGTGCAAGAGGGGCTTGTACATCTGCACAACATGTCTTTTAAAGTTTGAACCTATCTTATTGCATTTTTGAGTTATAGCAGTTTTTACTGTTTTATTGCTCCAAAAGCCTTTTCAGCCCATGAACAGTTGTTTGTGAGTTTTGAAAAAAAGTGCAAGAGCTATTCAAACCCTTTTTGCTGGGCAAGTAGGACCTGTAAATCTACACAATATATAGTTTAAAGTTTGAGTCTATCATATTAGGTTTTGGATTCATAGCTGTTTTTGTGTCTATTGCTTCAAAAAGCATTTTCACATAATTTGTGTTTTCTGAAGAAACTGCAAGAGATATCTAACCCATACTTTCTGTGCAAGAGGGGCTTCTACATCTGCACAACATGTCTTTTAAAGTCTGAACCTATCTTATTGCATTTTTGAGTTATAGCAGTTTTTACTGTTTTATTGCTCCAAAAGCCTTTTCAGCCCATGAACAGTTGTTTGTGAGTTTAGAAAAAAAGTGCAAGAGCTATTCAAACCCTTTTTGCTGGACAAGTAGGACCTGTAAATCTACACAATATATAGTTTAAAGTTTGAGTCTATCATATTAGGTTTTGGATTTATAGCTGTTTTTGTGTCTATTGCTTCAAAAGCATTTTCACATAATTTGTATTTTCTGAAGAAACTGCAAGAGATATTCTAACCCATACTTTCTGTGCAAGAGGGGCTTGTACATCTGCACAACATGTCTTTTAAAGTTTGAACCTATCTTATTGCATTTTTGAGTTATAGCAGTTTTTACTGTTTTATTGCTCCAAAAGCCTTTTCAGCCCATGAACAGTTTGTGAGTTTAGAAAAAAAGTGCAAGAGCTATTCAAACCCTTTTTGCTGGGCAAGTAGGACCTATAAATCTACACAATATATAGTTTAAAGTTTGAGTCTATCATATTAGGTTTTGGATTTATAGCTATTTTTGTGTCCATTGCTTCAAAAGCATTTTCACATAATTTGTGTTTTCTGAAGAAACTGCAAGAGATATCTAACCCATACTTTCTGTGCAAGAGGGGCTTGTACATCTGCACAACATGTCTTTTAAAGTTTGAACCTATCTTATTGCATTTTTGAGTTATAGCAGTTTTTACTGTTTTATTGCTCCAAAAGCCTTTTCAGCCCATGAACAGTTGTTTGTGAGTTTTGAAAAAAAGTGCAAGAGCTATTCAAACCCTTTTTACTGGGCAAGTAGGACCTGTAAATTTACACAATATATAGTTTAAAGTTTGAGTCTATCATATTAGGTTTTGGATTTATAGCTTTTTTTGTGTCTATTGCTTCAAAAGCATTTTCACATAATTTGTGTTTTCTGAAGAAACTGCAAGAGATATCTAACCCATACTTTCTGTGCAAGAGGGGCTTGTACATCTGCACAACATGTCTTTTAAAGTTTGAACCTATCTTATTGCATTTTTGAGTTATAGCAGTTTTTACTGTTTTATTGCTCCAAAAGCCTTTTCAGCCCATGAACAGTTGTTTGTGAGTTTTGAAAAAAAGTGCAAGAGCTATTCAAACCCTTTTTGCTGGGCAAGTAGGACCTGTAAATCTACACAATATATAGTTTAAAGTTTGAGTCTATCATATTAGGTTTTGGATTCATAGCTGTTTTTGTGTCTATTGCTTCAAAAAGCATTTTCACATAATTTGTGTTTTCTGAAGAAACTGCAAGAGATATCTAACCCATACTTTCTGTGCAAGAGGGGCTTGTACATCTGCACAACATGTCTTTTAAAGTTTGAACCTATCTTATTGCATTTTTGAGTTATAGCAGTTTTTACTGTTTTATTGCTCCAAAAGCCTTTTCAGCCCATGAACAGTTGTTTGTGAGTTTTGAAAAAAAGTTCCAGAGCTATTCAAACCATTTTTGCTGGGCAAGTAGGACCTGTAAATCTACACAATATATAGTTTAAAGTTTGAGTCTATCATATTAGGTTTTGGATTCATAGCTGTTTTTGTGTCTATTGCTTCAAAAAGCATTTTCACATAATTTGTGTTTTCTGAAGAAACTGCAAGAGATATCTAACCCATACTTTCTGTGCAAGAGGGGCTTCTACATCTGCACAACATGTCTTTTAAAGTTTGAACCTATCTTATTGCATTTTTGAGTTATAGCAGTTTTTACTGTTTTATTGCTCCAAAAGCCTTTTCAGCCCATGAACAGTTGTTTGTGAGTTTAGAAAAAAAGTGCAAGAGCTATTCAAACCCTTTTTGCTGGGCAAGTAGGACCTGTAAATCTACACAATATATAGTTTAAAGTTTGAGCCTATCATATTAGGTTTTGGATTTATAGCTATTTTTGTGTCCATTGCTTCAAAGCATTTTCACACAATTTGTGTTTTCTGAAGAAACTGCAAGAGATATCTAACCCATACTTTCTGTGCAAGAGGGGCTTGTACATCTGCACAACATGTCTTTTAAAGTTTGAACCTATCTTATTGCATTTTTGAGTTATAGCAGTTTTTACTGTTTTGTTGCTCCAAAAGCCTTTTCAGCCCATGAACAGTTGTTTGTGAGTTTTGAAAAAAAGTGCCAGAGCTATTCAAACCCTTTTTGCTGGGCAAGTAGGACCTGTAAATCTACACAATATATAGTTTAAAGTTTGAGTCTATCATATTAGGTTTTGGATTTATAGCTGTTTTTGTGTCCATTGCTTCAAAAGCATTTTCACATAATTTGTGTTTTCTGAAGAAACTGCAAGAGATATCTAACCCATACTTTCTGTGCAAGAGGGGCTTGTACATCTGCACAACATGTCTTTTAAAGTTTGAACCTATCTTATTGCATTTTTGAGTTATAGCAGTTTTTACTGTTTTATTGCTCCAAAAGCCTTTTCAGCCCATGAACAGTTGTTTGTGAGTTTTGAAAAAAAGTGCAAGAGCTATTCAAACCCTTTTTGCTGGGCAAGTAGGACCTGTAAATTTACACAATATATAGTTTAAAGTTTGAGTCTATCATATTAGGTTTTGGATTTATAGCTTTTTTTGTGTCTATTGCTTCAAAAGCATTTTCACATAATTTGTGTTTTCTGAAGAAACTGCAAGAGATATCTAACCCATACTTTCTGTGCAAGAGGGGCTTGTACATCTGCACAACATGTCTTTTAAAGTTTGAACCTATCTTATTGCATTTTTGAGTTATAGCAGTTTTTACTTTTTTATTGCTCCAAAAGCCTTTTCAGCCAATGAACAGTCTGTGAGTTTTGAAAAAAAGTGCAAGAGCTATTCAAACCCTTTTTGCTGGGCAAGTAGGACCTGTAAATTTACACAATATATAGTTTAAAGTTTGAGTCTATCATATTAGGTTTTGGATTTATAGCTGTTTTTGTGTCTATTGCTTCAAAAGCATTTTCACATAATTTGTGTTTTCTGAAGAAACTGCAAGAGATATCTAACCCATACTTTCTGTGCAAGAGGGGCTTGTACATCTGCACAACATGTCTTTTAAAGTTTGAACCTATCTTATTGCATTTTTGAGTTATAGCAGTTTTTACTGTTTTATTGCTCCAAAAGCCTTTTCAGCCCATGAACAGTTGTTTGTGAGTTTTGAAAAAAAGTGCAAGAGCTATTCAAACCCTTTTTGCTGGGCAAGTAGGACCTGTAAATTTACACAATACATAGTTTAAAGTTTGAGTCTATCATATTAGGTTTTGGATTTATAGCTGTTTTTGTGTCCATTGCTTCAAAAGCATTTTCACATAATTTGTGTTTTCTGAAGAAACTGCAAGATATATCTAACCCATACTTTCTGTGCAAGAGGGGTTTGTACATCTGCACAACATGTCTTTTAAAGTTTGAACCTATCTTATTGCATTTTTGAGTTATAGCAGTTTTTTACTGTTTTATTGCTCCAAAAGCCTTTTCAGCCCATGAACAGTTTGTGAGTTTTGAAAAAAAGTGCAAGAGCTATTCAAACCCTTTTTGCTGGGCAAGTAGGACCTGTAAATCTACACAATATATAGTTTAAAGTTTGAGTCTATCATATTAGGTTTTGGATTTATAGCTGTTTTTGTGTCTATTGCTTCAAAAGCATTTTCACATAATTTGTGTTTTCTGAAGAAACTGCAAGAGATATCTAACCCATACTTTCTGTGCAAGAGGGGCTTGTACATCTGCACAACATGTCTTTTAAAGTTTGAACCTATCTTATTGCATTTTTGAGTTATAGCAGTTTTTACTGTTTTATTGCTCCAAAAGCCTTTTCAGCCCATGAACAGTTGTTTGTGAGTTTTGAAAAAAAGTGCCAGAGCTATTCAAATCCTTTTTGCTGGGCAAGTAGGACCTGTAAATCTACACAATATATAGTTTAAAGTTTGAGTCTATCATATTAGGTTTTGGATTTATAGCTGTTTTTGTGTCTATTGCTTCAAAAGCATTTTCACATAATTTGTGTTTTCTGAAGAAACTGCAAGAGATATCTAACCCATACTTTCTGTGCAAGAGGGGCTTGTACATCTGCACAACATGTCTTTTAAAGTTTGAACCTATCTTATTGCATTTTTGAGTTATAGCAGTTTTTACTGTTTTATTGCTCCAAAAGCCTTTTCAGCCCATGAACAGTTGTTTGTGAGTTTTGAAAAAAAGTGCCAGAGCTATTCAAACCCTTTTTGCTGGGCAAGTAGGACCTGTCAATCTACACAATATATAGTTTAAAGTTTGAGTCTATCATATTAGGTTTTGGATTTATAGCAGTTTTTGTGTCTATTGCTTTAAAAGCATTTTCACATAATTTGTGTTTTCTGAAGAAACTGCAAGAGATATCTAACCCATACTTTCTGTGCAAGAGGGGCTTGTACATCTGCACAACATGTCTTTTAAAGTTTGAACCTATCTTATTTGCATTTTTGAGTTATAGCAGTTTTTACTGTTTTATTGCTCCAAAAGCCTTTTCAGCCCATGAACAGTTGTTTGTGAGTTTTGAAAAAAAGTGCCAGAGCTATTCAAACCCTTTTTGCTGGGCAAGTAGGACCTGTAAATCTACACAATATATAGTTTAAAGTTTGAGTCTATCATATTAGGTTTTGGATTTATAGCAGTTTTTGTGTCTATTGCTTCAAAAGCATTTTCACATAATTTGTGTTTTCTGAAGAAAGTGCAAGAGATATCTAACCCATACTTTCTGTGCAAGAGGGGCTTGTACATCTGCACAACATGTCTTTTAAAGTTTGAACCTATCTTATTGCATTTTTGAGTTATAGCAATTTTTACAGTTTTATTGCTCCAAAAGCCTTTTCAGCCCATGAACAGTTTGTGAGTTTTGAAAAAAAGTGCAAGAGCTATTCAAACCCTTTTTGCTGGGCAAGTAGGACCTGTAAATCTACACAATATATAGTTTAAAGTTTGAGTCTATCATATTAGGTTTTGGATTTATAGCTGTTTTTGTGTCCATTGCTTCAAAAGCATTTTCACATAAGTTGTGTTTTCTGAAGAAACTGCAAGAGATATCTAACCCATACTTTCTGTGCAGGAGGGGCTTGTACATCTGCACAACATGTCTTTTAAAGTTTGAACCTATCTTATTGCATTTTTGAGTTATAGCAGTTTTTACTGTTTTATTGCTCCAAAAGCCTTTTCAGCCCATGAACAGTTGTTTGTGAGTTTTGAAAAAAAGTGCAAGAGCTATTCAAACCCTTTTTGCTGGGCAAGTAGGACCTGTAAATTTACACAATACATAGTTTAAAGTTTGAGTCTATCATATTAGGTTTTGGATTTATAGCTGTTTTTGTGTCCATTGCTTCAAAAGCATTTTCACATAATTTCTGTTTTCTGAAGAAACTGCAAGAGATATCTAACCCATACTTTCTGTGCAAGAGGGGCTTGTACATCTGCACAACATGTCTTTTAAAGTTTGAACCTATCTTATTGCATTTTTGAGTTATAGCAGTTTTTTACTGTTTTATTGCTCCAAAAGCCTTTTCAGCCCATGAACAGTTTGTGAGTTTTGAAAAAAAGTGCAAGAGCTATTCAAACCCTTTTTGCTGGGCAAGTAGGACCTGTAAATCTACACAATATATAGTTTAAAGTTTGAGTCTATCATATTAGGTTTTGGATTTATAGCTGTTTTTGTGTCTATTGCTTCAAAAGCATTTTCACATAATTTGTGTTTTCTGAAGAAACTGCAAGAGATATCTAACCCATACTTTCTGTGCAAGAGGGGCTTGTACATCTGCACAACATGTCTTTTAAAGTTTGAACCTATCTTATTGCATTTTTGAGTTATAGCAGTTTTTACTGTTTTATTGCTCCAAAAGCCTTTTCAGCCCATGAACAGTTTGTGAGTTTTGAAAAAAAGTGCAAGAGCTATTCAAACCCTTTTTGCTGGGCAAGTAGGACCTGTAAATCTACACAATATATAGTTTAAAGTTTGAGTCTATCATATTAGGTTTTGGATTTATAGCTGTTTTTGTGTCCATTGCTTCAAAAGCATTTTCACATAATTTGTGTTTTCTGAAGAAACTGCAAGAGATATCTAACCCATACTTTCTGTGCAAGAGGGGCTTGTACATCTGCACAACATGTCTTTTAAAGTTTGAACCTATCTTATTTCATTTTTGAGTTATAGCAGTTTTTACTGTTTTATTGCTCCAAAAGCCTTTTCAGCCCATGAACAGTTGTTTGTGAGTTTTGAAAAAAAGTGCAAGAGCTATTCAAACCCTTTTTGCTGGGCAAGTAGGACCTGTAAATCTACACAATATATAGTTTAAAGTTTGAGTCTATCATATTAGGTTTTGGATTTATAGCTGTTTTTGTGTCTATTGCTTCAAAAGCATTTTCACATAATTTGTGTTTTCTGAAGAAACTGCAAGAGATATCTAACCCATACTTTCTGTGCAAGAGGGGCTTGTACATCTGCACAACATGTATTTTAAAGTTTGAACCTATCTTATTTAATTTTTGAGTTATATCAGTTTTTACTGTTTTATTGCTCCAAAAGCCTTTTCAGCCCATGAACAGTTGTTTGTGAGTTTTGAAAAAAAGTGCCAGAGCTATTCAAACCCTTTTTGCTGGGCAAGTAGGACCTGTAAATCTACACAATATATAGTTTAAAGTTTGAGTCTATCATATTAGGTTTTGGATTTATAGCTGTTTTTGTGTCTATTGCTTCAAAAGCATTTTCACATAATTTGTGTTTTCTGAAGAAACTGCAAGAGATATCTAACCCATACTTTCTGTGCAAGAGGGGCTTGTACATCTGCACAACATGTCTTTTAAAGTTTGAACCTATCTTATTGCATTTTTGAGTTATAGCAGTTTTTACTGTTTTATTGCTCCAAAAGCCTTTTCAGCCCATGAACAGTTGTTTGTGAGTTTTGAGAAAAAGTGCCAGAGCTATTCAAACCCTTTTTGCTGGGCAAGTAGGACCTGTAAATCTACACAATATATAGTTTAAAGTTTGAGTCTATCATATTAGGTTTTGGATTTATAGCTGTTTTTGTGTCTATTGCTTCAAAAGCATTTTCACCTAATTTGTGTTTTCTGAAGAAATTGCAAGAGATATCTAACCCATACTTTCTGTGCAAGAGGGGTTTGTACATCTGCACAACATGTCTTTTAAAGTTTGAACCTATCTTATTGCATTTTTGAGTTATAGCAGTTTTTTACTGTTTTATTGCTCCAAAAGCCTTTTCAGCCCATGAACAGTTTGTGAGTTTTGAAAAAAAGTGCAAGAGCTATTCAAACCCTTTTTGCTGGGCAAGTAGGACCTGTAAATCTACACAATATATAGTTTAAAGTTTGAGTCTATCATATTAGGTTTTGGATTTATAGCTGTTTTTGTGTCTATTGCTTCAAAAGCATTTTCACATAATTTGTGTTTTCTGAAGAAACTGCAAGAGATATCTAACCCATACTTTCTGTGCAAGAGGGGCTTGTACATCTGCACAACATGTCTTTTAAAGTTTGAACCTATCTTATTGCATTTTTGAGTTATAGCAGTTTTTACTGTTTTATTGCTCCAAAAGCCTTTTCAGCCCATGAACAGTTGTTTGTGAGTTTTGAAAAAAAGTGCCAGAGCTATTCAAACCCTTTTTGCTGGGCAAGTAGGACCTGTAAATCTACACAATATATAGTTTAAAGTTTGAGTCTATCATATTAGGTTTTGGATTCATAGCTGTTTTTGTGTCTATTGCTTCAAAAGCATTTTCACATAATTTGTGTTTTCTGAAGAAAGTGCAAGAGATATCTAACCCATACTTTCTGTGCAAGAGGGGCTTGTACATCTGCACAACATGTCTTTTAAAGTTTGAACCTATCTTATTGCATTTTTGAGTTATAGCAGTTTTTACTGTTTTATTGCTCCAAAAGCCTTTTCAGCCCATGAACAGTTGTTTGTGAGTTTTGAAAAAAAGTGCCAGAGCTATTCAAACCCTTTTTGCTGGGCAAGTAGGACCTGTAAATCTACACAATATATAGTTTAAAGTTTGAGTCTATCATATTAGGTTTTGGATTTATAGCAGTTTTTGTGTCTATTGCTTCAAAAGCATTTTCACATAATTTGTGTTTTCTGAAGAAACTGCAAGAGATATCTAACCCATACTTTCTGTGCAAGAGGGGCTTGTACATCTGCACAACATGTCTTTTAAAGTTTGAACCTATCTTATTGCATTTTTGAGTTATATCAGTTTTTACAGTTTTATTGCTCCAAAAGCCTTTTCAGCCCATGAACAGTTGTTTGTGAGTTTTGAAAAAAAGTGCCAGAGCTATTCAAACCCTTTTTGCTGGGCAAGTAGGACCTGTAAATCTACACAATATATAGTTTAAAGTTTGAGTCTATCATATTAGGTTTTGGATTTATAGCTGTTTTTGTGTCCATTGCTTCAAAAGCATTTTCACATAAGTTGTGTTTTCTGAAGAAACTGCAAGAGATATCTAACCCATACTTTCTGTGCAGGAGGGGCTTGTACATCTGCACAACATGTCTTTTAAAGTTTGAACCTATCTTATTGCATTTTTGAGTTATAGCAGTTTTTACTGTTTTATTGCTCCAAAAGCCTTTTCAGCCCATGAACAGTTGTTTGTGAGTTTTGAAAAAAAGTGCAAGAGCTATTCAAACCCTTTTTGCTGGGCAAGTAGGACCTGTAAATTTACACAATACATAGTTTAAAGTTTGAGTCTATCATATTAGGTTTTGGATTTATAGCTGTTTTTGTGTCCATTGCTTCAAAAGCATTTTCACATAATTTGTGTTTTCTGAAGAAACTGCAAGATATATCTAACCCATACTTTCTGTGCAAGAGGGGTTTGTACATCTGCACAACATGTCTTTTAAAGTTTGAACCTATCTTATTGCATTTTTGAGTTATAGCAGTTTTTTACTGTTTTATTGCTCCAAAAGCCTTTTCAGCCCATGAACAGTTTGTGAGTTTTGAAAAAAAGTGCAAGAGCTATTCAAACCCTTTTTGCTGGGCAAGTAGGACCTGTAAATCTACACAATATATAGTTTAAAGTTTGAGTCTATCATATTAGGTTTTGGATTTATAGCTGTTTTTGTGTCTATTGCTTCAAAAGCATTTTCACATAATTTGTGTTTTCTGAAGAAACTGCAAGAGATATCTAACCCATACTTTCTGTGCAAGAGGGGCTTGTACATCTGCACAACATGTCTTTTAAAGTTTGAACCTATCTTATTGCATTTTTGAGTTATAGCAGTTTTTACTGTTTTATTGCTCCAAAAGCCTTTTCAGCCCATGAACAGTTGTTTGTGAGTTTTGAAAAAAAGTGCCAGAGCTATTCAAATCCTTTTTGCTGGGCAAGTAGGACCTGTAAATCTACACAATATATAGTTTAAAGTTTGAGTCTATCATATTAGGTTTTGGATTTATAGCTGTTTTTGTGTCTATTGCTTCAAAAGCATTTTCACATAATTTGTGTTTTCTGAAGAAACTGCAAGAGATATCTAACCCATACTTTCTGTGCAAGAGGGGCTTGTACATCTGCACAACATGTCTTTTAAAGTTTGAACCTATCTTATTGCATTTTTGAGTTATAGCAGTTTTTACTGTTTTATTGCTCCAAAAGCCTTTTCAGCCCATGAACAGTTGTTTGTGAGTTTTGAAAAAAAGTGCCAGAGCTATTCAAACCCTTTTTGCTGGGCAAGTAGGACCTGTCAATCTACACAATATATAGTTTAAAGTTTGAGTCTATCATATTAGGTTTTGGATTTATAGCAGTTTTTGTGTCTATTGCTTCAAAAGCATTTTCACAGAATTTGTGTTTTCTGAAGAAAGTGCAAGAGATATCTAACCCATACTTTCTGTGCAAGAGGGGCTTGTACATCTGCACAACATGTCTTTTAAAGTTTGAACCTATCTTATTGCATTTTTGAGTTATAGCAGTTTTTACAGTTTTATTGCTCCAAAAGCCTTTTCAGCCCATGAACAGTTTGTGAGTTTTGAAAAAAAGTGCAAGAGCTATTCAAACCCTTTTTGCTGGGCAAGTAGGACCTGTAAATCTACACAATATATAGTTTAAAGTTTGAGTCTATCATATTAGGTTTTGGATTTATAGCTGTTTTTGTGTCCATTGCTTCAAAAGCATTTTCACATAAGTTGTGTTTTCTGAAGAAACTGCAAGAGATATCTAACCCATACTTTCTGTGCAGGAGGGGCTTGTACATCTGCACAACATGTCTTTTAAAGTTTGAACCTATCTTATTGCATTTTTGAGTTATAGCAGTTTTTACTGTTTTATTGCTCCAAAAGCCTTTTCAGCCCATGAACAGTTGTTTGTGAGTTTTGAAAAAAAGTGCAAGAGCTATTCAAACCCTTTTTGCTGGGCAAGTAGGACCTGTAAATTTACACAATACATAGTTTAAAGTTTGAGTCTATCATATTAGGTTTTGGATTTATAGCTGTTTTTGTGTCCATTGCTTCAAAAGCATTTTCACATAATTTCTGTTTTCTGAAGAAACTGCAAGAGATATCTAACCCATACTTTCTGTGCAAGAGGGGCTTGTACATCTGCACAACATGTCTTTTAAAGTTTGAACCTATCTTATTGCATTTTTGAGTTATAGCAGTTTTTTACTGTTTTATTGCTCCAAAAGCCTTTTCAGCCCATGAACAGTTTGTGAGTTTTGAAAAAAAGTGCAAGAGCTATTCAAACCCTTTTTGCTGGGCAAGTAGGACCTGTAAATCTACACAATATATAGTTTAAAGTTTGAGTCTATCATATTAGGTTTTGGATTTATAGCTGTTTTTGTGTCTATTGCTTCAAAAGCATTTTCACATAATTTGTGTTTTCTGAAGAAACTGCAAGAGATATCTAACCCATACTTTCTGTGCAAGAGGGGCTTGTACATCTGCACAACATGTCTTTTAAAGTTTGAACCTATCTTATTGCATTTTTGAGTTATAGCAGTTTTTACTGTTTTATTGCTCCAAAAGCCTTTTCAGCCCATGAACAGTTTGTGAGTTTTGAAAAAAAGTGCAAGAGCTATTCAAACCCTTTTTGCTGGGCAAGTAGGACCTGTAAATCTACACAATATATAGTTTAAAGTTTGAGTCTATCATATTAGGTTTTGGATTTATAGCTGTTTTTGTGTCCATTGCTTCAAAAGCATTTTCACATAATTTGTGTTTTCTGAAGAAACTGCAAGAGATATCTAACCCATACTTTCTGTGCAAGAGGGGCTTGTACATCTGCACAACATGTCTTTTAAAGTTTGAACCTATCTTATTTCATTTTTGAGTTATAGCAGTTTTTACTGTTTTATTGCTCCAAAAGCCTTTTCAGCCCATGAACAGTTGTTTGTGAGTTTTGAAAAAAAGTGCAAGAGCTATTCAAACCCTTTTTGCTGGGCAAGTAGGACCTGTAAATCTACACAATATATAGTTTAAAGTTTGAGTCTATCATATTAGGTTTTGGATTTATAGCTGTTTTTGTGTCTATTGCTTCAAAAGCATTTTCACATAATTTGTGTTTTCTGAAGAAACTGCAAGAGATATCTAACCCATACTTTCTGTGCAAGAGGGGCTTGTACATCTGCACAACATGTCTTTTAAAGTTTGAACCTATCTTATTGCATTTTTGAGTTATAGCAGTTTTTACTGTTTTATTGCTCCAAAAGCCTTTTCAGCCCATGAACAGTTGTTTGTGAGTTTTGAGAAAAAGTGCCAGAGCTATTCAAACCCTTTTTGCTGGGCAAGTAGGACCTGTAAATCTACACAATATATAGTTTAAAGTTTGAGTCTATCATATTAGGTTTTGGATTTATAGCTGTTTTTGTGTCTATTGCTTCAAAAGCATTTTCACCTAATTTGTGTTTTCTGAAGAAACTGCAAGAGATATCTAACCCATACTTTCTGTGCAAGAGGGGTTTGTACATCTGCACAACATGTCTTTTAAAGTTTGAACCTATCTTATTGCATTTTTGAGTTATAGCAGTTTTTTACTGTTTTATTGCTCCAAAAGCCTTTTCAGCCCATGAACAGTTTGTGAGTTTTGAAAAAAAGTGCAAGAGCTATTCAAACCCTTTTTGCTGGGCAAGTAGGACCTGTAAATCTACACAATATATAGTTTAAAGTTTGAGTCTATCATATTAGGTTTTGGATTTATAGCTGTTTTTGTGTCTATTGCTTCAAAAGCATTTTCACATAATTTGTGTTTTCTGAAGAAACTGCAAGAGATATCTAACCCATACTTTCTGTGCAAGAGGGGCTTGTACATCTGCACAACATGTCTTTTAAAGTTTGAACCTATCTTATTGCATTTTTGAGTTATAGCAGTTTTTACTGTTTTATTGCTCCAAAAGCCTTTTCAGCCCATGAACAGTTGTTTGTGAGTTTTGAAAAAAAGTGCCAGAGCTATTCAAACCCTTTTTGCTGGGCAAGTAGGACCTGTAAATCTACACAATATATAGTTTAAAGTTTGAGTCTATCATATTAGGTTTTGGATTCATAGCTGTTTTTGTGTCTATTGCTTCAAAAGCATTTTCACATAATTTGTGTTTTCTGAAGAAAGTGCAAGAGATATCTAACCCATACTTTCTGTGCAAGAGGGGCTTGTACATCTGCACAACATGTCTTTTAAAGTTTGAACCTATCTTATTGCATTTTTGAGTTATAGCAGTTTTTACAGTTTTATTGCTCCAAAAGCCTTTTCAGCCCATGAACAGTTTGTGAGTTTTGAAAAAAAGTGCAAGAGCTATTCAAACCCTTTTTGCTGGGCAAGTAGGACCTGTAAATCTACACAATATATAGTTTAAAGTTTGAGTCTATCATATTAGGTTTTGGATTTATAGCTGTTTTTGTGTCCATTGCTTCAAAAGCATTTTCACATAAGTTGTGTTTTCTGAAGAAACTGCAAGAGATATCTAACCCATACTTTCTGTGCAAGAGGGGCTTGTACATCTGCACAACATGTCTTTTAAAGTTTGAACCTATCTTATTGCATTTTTGAGTTATAGCAGTTTTTACTGTTTTATTGCTCCAAAAGCCTTTTCAGCCCATGAACAGTTGTTTGTGAGTTTTGAAAAAAAGTGCAAGAGCTATTCAAACCCTTTTTGCTGGGCAAGTAGGACCTGTAAATTTACACAATACATAGTTTAAAGTTTGAGTCTATCATATTAGGTTTTGGATTTATAGCTGTTTTTGTGTCCATTGCTTCAAAAGCATTTTCACATAATTTGTGTTTTCTGAAGAAACTGCAAGATATATCTAACCCATACTTTCTGTGCAAGAGGGGCTTGTACATCTGCACAACATGTCTTTTAAAGTTTGAACCTATCTTATTGCATTTTTGAGTTATATCAGTTTTTACTGTTTTATTGCTCCAAAAGCCTTTTCAGCCCATGAACAGTTGTTTGTGAGTTTTGAAAAAAAGTGCCAGAGCTATTCAAACCCTTTTTGCTGGGCAAGTAGGACCTGTAAATCTACACAATATATAGTTTAAAGTTTGAGTCTATCATATTAGGTTTTGGATTTATAGCTGTTTTTGTGTCTATTGCATCAAAAGCATTTTCACATAATTTGTGTTTTCTGAAGAAACTGCAAGAGATATCTAACCCATACTTTCTGTGCAAGAGGGGCTTGTACATCTGCACAACATGTCTTTTAAAGTTTGAACCTATCTTATTGCATTTTGAATTATAGCAGTTTTTACCGTTTTATTGCTCTAAAAGCCTTTTCAGCCCATGAACAGTTTGTGAGTTTTGAAAAAAAGTGCAAGAGCTATTCAAACCCTTTTTGCTGGGCAAGTAGGACCTGTGAATCTACACAATATATAGTTTAAAGTTTGAGTCTATCATATTAGGTTTTGGATTTATAGCTGTTTTTGTGTCTATTGCATCAAAAGCATTTTCACATAATTTGTGTTTTCTGAAGAAACTGCAAGAGATATCTAACCCATACTTTCTGTGCAAGAGGGGCTTGTACATCTGCACAACATGTCTTTTAAAGTTTGAACCTATCTTATTGCATTTTTGAGTTATAGCAGTTTTTACTGTTTTATTGCTCCAAAAGCCTTTTCAGCCCATGAACAGTTTGTGAGTTTTGAAAAAAAGTGCAAGAGCTATTCAAACCCTTTTTGCTGGGCAAGTAGGACCTGTAAATCTACACAATATATAGTTTAAAGTTTGAGTCTATCATATTAGGTTTTGGATTTATAGCTGTTTTTGTGTCTATTGCATCAAAAGCATTTTCACATAATTTGTGTTTTCTGAAGAAACTGCAAGAGATATCTAACCCATACTTTCTGTGCAAGAGGGGCTTGTACATCTGCACAACATGTCTTTTAAAGTTTGAACCTATCTTATTGCATTTTGAATTATAGCAGTTTTTACTGTTTTATTGCTCTAAAAGCCTTTTCAGCCCATGAACAGTTGTTTGTGAGTTTTGAAAAAAAGTGCAAGAGCTATTCAAACCCTTTTTGCTGGGCAAGTAGGACCTGTAAATTTACACAATATATAGTTTAAAGTTTGAGTCTATCATATTAGGTTTTGGATTTATAGCTGTTTTTGTGTCCATTGCTTCAAAAGCATTTTCACATAATTTGTGTTTTCTGAAGAAACTGCAAGAGATATCTAACCCATACTTTCTGTGCAAGAGGGGCTTGTACATCTGCACAACATGTCTTTTAAAGTTTGAACCTATCTTATTGCATTTTTGAGTTATAGCAGTTTTTACTGTTTTATTGCTCCAAAAGCCTTTTCAGCCCATGAACAGTTGTTTGTGAGTTTTGAAAAAAAGTGCAAGAGCTATTCAAACCCTTTTTGCTGGGCAAGTAGGACCTGTAAATCTACACAATATATAGTTTAAAGTTTGAGTCTATCATATTAGGTTTTGGATTTATAGCTGTTTTTGTGTCTATTGCTTCAAAAGCATTTTCACATAATTTGTGTTTTCTGAAGAAACTGCAGGAGATATCTAACCCATAATTTCTGTGCAAGAGGGGCTTGTACATCTACACAACATGTCTTTAAAAAGTTTGAACCTATCTTATTGCATTTTTGAGTTATAGCAGTTTTTACTGTTTTATTGCTCCAAAAGCCTTTTCAGCCCATGAACAGTTTGTGAGTTTTGAAAAAAAGTGCAAGAGCTATTCAAACCCTTTTTGCTGGGCAAGTAGGACCTGTAAATCTACACAATATATAGTTTAAAGTTTGAGTCTATCATATTAGGTTTTGGATTTATAGCTGTTTTTGTGTCTATTGCATCAAAAGCATTTTCACATAATTTGTGTTTTCTGAAGAAACTGCAAGAGATATCTAACCCATACTTTCTGTGCAAGAGGGGCTTGTACATCTGCACAACATGTCTTTTAAAGTTTGAACCTATCTTATTGCATTTTGAATTATAGCAGTTTTTACTGTTTTATTGCTCTAAAAGCCTTTTCAGCCCATGAACAGTTGTTTGTGAGTTTTGAAAAAAAGTGCAAGAGCTATTCAAACCCTTTTTGCTGGGCAAGTAGGACCTGTAAATTTACACAATATATAGTTTAAAGTTTGAGTCTATCATATTAGGTTTTGGATTTATAGCTGTTTTTGTGTCTATTGCATCAAAAGCATTTTCACATAATTTGTGTTTTCTGAAGAAACTGCAAGAGATATCTAACCCATACTTTCTGTGCAAGAGGGGCTTGTACATCTGCACAACATGTCTTTTAAAGTTTGAACCTATCTTATTGCATTTTGAATTATAGCAGTTTTTACTGTTTTATTGCTCTAAAAGCCTTTTCAGCCCATGAACAGTTGTTTGTGAGTTTTGAAAAAAAGTGCAAGAGCTATTCAAACCCTTTTTGCTGGGCAAGTAGGACCTGTAAATCTACACAATATATAGTTTAAAGTTTGAGTCTATCATATTAGGTTTTGGATTTATAGCTGTTTTTGTGTCTATTGCTTCAAAAGCATTTTCACATAATTTGTGTTTTCTGAAGAAACTGCAAGAGATATCTAACCCATACTTTCTGTGCAAGAGGGGCTTGTACATCTACACAACATGTCTTTTAATGTTTGAACCTATCTTATTGCATTTTTGAGTTATAGCAGTTTTTACTGTTTTATTGCTCCAAAAGCCTTTTCAGCCCATGAACAGTTGTTTGTGAGTTTTGAAAAAAAGTGCCAGAGCTATTCAAACCCTTTTTGCTGGGCAAGTAGGACCGGTAAATTTACACAATATATAGTTTAAAGTTTCAGTCTATCATATTAGGTTTTGGATTTATAGCTGTTTTTGTGTCTATTGCTTCAAAAGCATTTTCACATAATTTGTGTTTTCTGAAGAAACTGCAAGAGATATCTAACCCATACTTTATGTGCAAGAGGGGCTTGTACAGCTGCACAACATGTCTTTTAAAGTTTGAACCTATCTTATTGCATTTTTGAGTTATAGCAGTTTTTACTGTTTTATTGCTCCAAAAGCCTTTTCAGCCCATGAACAGTTGTTTGTGAGTTTTGAAAAAAAGTGCAAGAGCTATTCAAACCCTTTTTGCTGGGCAAGTAGGACCTGTAAATCTACACAATATATAGTTTAAAGTTTGAGTCTATCATATTAGGTTTTGGATTTATAGCTGTTTTTGTGTCCATTGCTTCAAAAGCATTTTCACATAATTTGTGTTTTCTGAAGAAACTGCAAGAGATATCTAACCCATACTTTCTGTGCAAGAGGGGCTTGTACATCTGCACAACATGTCTTTTAAAGTTTGAACCTATCTTATTGCATTTTTGAGTTATAGCAGTTTTTACTGTTTTATTGCTCCAAAAGCCTTTTCAGCCCATGAACAGTTTGTGAGTTTTGAAAAAAAGTGCAAGAGCTATTCAAACCCTTTTTGCTGGGCAAGTAGGACCTGTAAATCTACACAATATATAGTTTAAAGTTTGAGTCTATCATATTAGGTTTTGGATTTATAGCTGTTTTTGTGTCTATTGCTTCAAAAGCATTTTCACATAATTTGTGTTTTCTGAAGAAACTGCAAGAGATATCTAACCCATACTTTCTGTGCAAGAGGGGCTTCTACATCTGCACAACATGTCTTTTAAAGTTTGAACCTATCTTATTGCATTTTTGAGTTATATCAGTTTTTACTGTTTTATTGCTCCAAAAGCCTTTTCAGCCCATGAACAGTTGTTTGTGAGTTTTGAAAAAAAGTGCCAGAGCTATTCAAACCCTTTTTGCTGGGCAAGTAGGACCTGTAAATCTACACAATATATAGTTTAAAGTTTGAGTCTATCATATTAGGTTTTGGATTTATAGCTGTTTTTGTGTCCATTGCTTCAAAAGCATTTTCACATAATTTGTGTTTTCTGAAGAAACTGCAAGAGATATCTAACCCATACTTTCTGTGCAAGAGGGGCTTGTACATCTGCACAACATGTCTTTTAAAGTTTGAACCTATCTTATTGCATTTTTGAGTTATATCAGTTTTTACTGTTTTATTGCTCCAAAAGCCTTTTCAGCCCATGAACAGTTGTTTGTGAGTTTTGAAAAAAAGTGCAAGAGCTATTCAAACCCTTTTTGCTGGGCAAGTAGGACCTGTAAATCTACACAATATATAGTTTAAAGTTTGAGTCTATCATATTAGGTTTTGGATTTATAGCTGTTTTTGTGTCTATTGCCAACATGTCTTTTAAAGTTTGAACCTATCTTATTGCATTTTTGAGTTATAGCAGTTTTTACTGTTTTATTGCTCCAAAAGCCTTTTCAGCCCATGAACAGTTGTTTGTGAGTTTTGAAAAAAAGTGCAAGAGCTATTCAAACCCTTTTTGCTGGGCAAGTAGGACCTGTAAATCTACACAATATATAGTTTAAAGTTTGAGTCTATCATATTAGGTTTTGGATTTATAGCTGTTTTTGTGTCTATTGCTTCAAAAGCATTTTCACATAATTTGTGTTTTCTGAAGAAACTGCAAGAGATATCTAACCCATACTTTCTGTGCAAGAGGGGCTTGTACATCTGCACAACATGTCTTTTAAAGTTTGAACCTATCTTATTGCATTTTTGAGTTATAGCAGTTTTTACTGTTTTATTGCTCCAAAAGCCTTTTCAGCCCATGAACAGTTGTTTGTGAGTTTTGAAAAAAAGTGCCAGAGCTATTCAAACCCTTTTTGCTGGGCAAGTAGGACCTGTAAATCTACACAATATATAGTTTAAAGTTTGAGTCTATCATATTAGGTTTTGGATTTATAGCTGTTTTTGTGTCTATTGCTTCAAAAGCATTTTCACATAATTTGTGTTTTCTGAAGAAACTGCAAGAGATATCTAACCCATACTTTCTGTGCAAGAGGGGCTTGTACATCTGCACAACATGTCTTTTAAAGTTTGAACCTATCTTATTGCATTTTTGAGTTATAGCAGTTTTTACTGTTTTATTGCTCCAAAAGCCTTTTCAGCCCATGAACAGTTGTTTGTGAGTTTTGAAAAAAAGTGCCAGAGCTATTCAAACCCTTTTTGCTGGGCAAGTAGGACCTGAAAATCTACACAATATATAGTTTAAAGTTTGAGTCTATCATATTAGGTTTTGGATTTATAGCTGTTTTTGTGTCTATTGCTTCAAAAGCATTTTCACATAATTTGTCTTTTCTGAAGAAACTGCAAGAGATATCTAACCCATACTTTCTGTGCAAGAGGGGCTTGTACATCTGCACAACATGTCTTTTAAAGTTTGAACCTATCTTATTGCATTTTTGAGTTATAGCAGTTTTTACTGTTTTATTGCTCCAAAAGCCTTTTCAGCCCATGAACAGTTGTTTGTGAGTTTTGAAAAAAAGTGCAAGAGCTATTCAAACCCTTTTTGCTGGGCAAGTAGGACCTGTAAATCTACACAATATATAGTTTAAAGTTTGAGTCTATCATATTAGGTTTTGGATTTATAGCTGTTTTTGTGTCTATTGCTTCAAAAGCATTTTCACATAATTTGTGTTTTCTGAAGAAACTGCAAGAGATATCTAACCCATACTTTCTGTGCAAGAGGGGCTTGTACATCTGCACAACATGTCTTTTAAAGTTTGAACCTATCTTATTGTATTTTTGAGTTATAGCAGTTTTTACTGTTTTATTGCTCCAAAAGCCTTTTCAGCCCATGAACAGTTTGTGAGTTTTGAAAAAAAGTGCAAGAGCTATTCAAACCCTTTTTGCTGGGCAAGTAGGACCTGTAAATCTACACAATATATAGTTTAAAGTTTGAGTCTATCATATTAGGTTTTGGATTTATAGCTGTTTTTGTGTCTATTGCTTCAAAAGCATTTTCACATAATTTGTGTTTTCTGAAGAAACTGCAAGAGATATCTAACCCATACTTTCTGTGCAAGAGGGGCTTGTACATCTGCACAACATGTATTTTAAAGTTTGAACCTATCTTATTGCATTTTTGAGTTATAGCAGTTTTTACTGTTTATTGCCCCAAAAGCCTTTTCAGCCCATGAACAGTTTGTGAGTTTTGAAAAAAAGTGCAAGAGCTATTCAAACCCTTTTTGCTGGGCAAGTAGGACCTGTAAATCTGCACAATATATAGTTTAAAGTTTGAGTCTATCATATTAGGTTTTGGATTTATAGCTGTTTTTGTGTCTATTGCTTCAAAAGCATTTTCACATAATTTGTGTTTTCTGAAGAAACTGCAAGAGATATCTAACCCATACTTTCTGTGCAAGAGGGGCTTGTACATCTGCAAAACATGTCTTTTAAAGTTTGAACTTATCTTATTGCATTTTTGAGTTATAGCAGTTTTTACTGTTTTATTGCTCCAAAAGCCTTTTCAGCCCATGAACAGTTTGTGAGTTTTGAAAAAAAGTGCAAGAGCTATTCAAACCCTTTTTGCTGGGCAAGTAGGACCTGTAAATCTACACAATATATAGTTTAAAGTTTGAGTCTATCATATTAGGTTTTGGATTTATAGCTGTTTTTGTGTCTATTGCTTCAAAAGCATTTTCACATAATTTGTGTTTTCTGAAGAAACTGCAAGAGATATCTAACCCATACTTTCTGTGCAAGAGGGGCTTGTACATCTGCACAACATGTCTTTTAAAGTTTGAACCTATCTTATTGCATTTTTGAGTTATAGCAGTTTTTACTGTTTATTGCCCCAAAAGCCTTTTCAGCCCATGAACAGTTGTTTGTGAGTTTTGAAAAAAAGTGCAAGAGCTATTCAAACCCTTTTTGCTGGGCAAGTAGGACCTGTAAATCTGCACAATATATAGTTTAAAGTTTGAGTCTATCATATTAGGTTTTGGATTTATAGCTGTTTTTGTGTCTATTGCTTCAAAAGCATTTTCACATAATTTGTGTTTTCTGAAGAAACTGCAAGAGATATCTAACCCATACTTTCTGTGCAAGAGGGGCTTGTACATCTGCACAACATGTCTTTTAAAGTTTGAACTTATCTTATTGCATTTATGAGTTATAGCAGTTTTTACTGTTTTATTGCTCCAAAAGCCTTTTCAGCCCATGAACAGTTGTTTGTGAGTTTTGAAAAAAAGTGCAAGAGCTATTCAAACCCTTTTTGCTGGGCAAGTAGGACCTGTAAATCTACACAATATATAGTTTAAAGTTTAAGTCTATCATATTAGGTTTTGGATTTATAGCTGTTTTTGTGTCTATTGCTTCAAAAGCATTTTCACATAATTTGTGTTTTCTCTTGAAACTGCAAGAGATATCTAACCCATACTTTCTGTGCAAGAGGGGCTTGTACATCTGCACAACATGTCTTTTAAAGTTTGAACCTATCTTATTGCATTTTTGAGTTATAGCAGTTTTTACTGTTTTATTGCTCCAAAAGCCTTTTCAGCCCATGAACAGTTGTTTGTGAGTTTTGAAAAAAAGTGCCAGAGCTATTCAAACCCTTTTTGCTGGGCAAGTAGGACCTGTCAATCTACACAATATATAGTTTAAAGTTTGAGTCTATCATATTAGGTTTTGGATTTATAGCTGTTTTTGTGTCTATTGCTTCAAAAGCATTTTCACATAATTTGTGTTTTCTGAAGAAACTGCAAGAGATATCTAACCCATACTTTCTGTGCAAGAGGGGCTTGTACATCTGCACAACATGTCTTTTAAAGTTTGAACCTATCTTATTGCATTTTTGAGTTATAGCAGTTTTTACTGTTTTATTGCTCCAAAATTCTTTTCAGCCCATGAACAGTTTGTGAGTTTTGAAAAAAAGTGCAATAGCTATTCAAACCCTTTTTGCTGGGCAAGTAGGACCTGTAAATCTACACAATATATAGTTTAAAGTTTGAGTCTATCATATTAGGTTTTGGATTTATAGCTGTTTTTGTGTCTATTGCTTCAAAAGCATTTTCACATAATTTGTGTTTTCTGAAGAAACTGCAAGAGATATCTAACCCATACTTTCTGTGCAAGAGGGGCTTGTACATCTGCACAACATGTCTTTTAAAGTTTGAACCTATCTTATTGCATTTTTTTAGTTATAGCAGTTTTTACTGTTTTATTGCTCCAAAAGCCTTTTCAGCCCATGAACAGTTGTTTGTGAGTTTTGAAAAAAAGTGCAAGAGCTATTCAAACCCTTTTTGCTGGGCAAGTAGGACCTGTAAATCTACACAATATATAGTTTAAAGTTTGAGTCTATCATATTAGGTTTTGGATTTATAGCTGTTTTTGTGTTCATTGCTTCAAAAGCATTTTCACATAATTTGTGTTTTCTGAAGAAACTGCAAGAGATATCTAACCCATACTTTCTGTGCAAGAGGGGCTTGTACATCTGCACAACATGTCTTTTAAAGTTTGAACCTATCTTATTGCATTTTTGAGTTATAGCAGTTTTTACTGTTTTATTGCTCCAAAAGCCTTTTCAGCCCATGAACAGTTTGTGAGTTTTGAAAAAAAGTGCAAGAGCTATTCAAACCCTTTTTGCTGGGCAAGTAGGACCTGTAAATCTACACAATATATAGTTTAAAGTTTGAGTCTATCATATTAGGTTTTGGATTTATAGCTGTTTTTGTGTCTATTGCTTCAAAAGCATTTTCACATAATTTGTGTTTTCTGAAGAAACTGCAAGAGATATCTAACCCATACTTTCTGTGCAAGAGGGGCTTGTACATCTGCACAACATGTCTTTTAAAGTTTGAACCTATCTTATTGCATTTTTGAGTTATAGCAGTTTTTACTGTTTTATTGCTCCAAAAGCCTTTTCAGCCCATGAACAGTTGTTTGTGAGTTTTGAAAAAAAGTGCAAGAGCTATTCAAACCCTTTTTGCTGGGCAAGTAGGACCTGTAAATCTACACAATATATAGTTTAAAGTTTGAGTCTATCATATTAGGTTTTGGATTTATAGCTGTTTTTGTGTCTATTGCTTCAAAAGCATTTTCACATAATTTGTGTTTTCTGAAGAAACTGCAAGAGATATCTAACCCATACTTTCTGTGCAAGAGGGGCTTGTACATCTGCACAACATGTCTTTTAAAGTTTGAACCTATCTTATTGCATTTTTGAGTTATAGCAGTTTTTACTGTTTTATTGCTCCAAAAGCCTTTTCAGCCCATGAACAGTTGTTTGTGAGTTTTGAAAAAAAGTGCCAGAGCTATTCAAACCCTTTTTGCTGGGCAAGTAGGACCTGTAATTCTACACAATATATAGTTTAAAGTTTGAGTCTATCATATTAGGTTTTGGATTTATAGCTGTTTTTATGTCTATTGCTTCAAAAGCATTTTCACATAATTTGTGTTTTCTGAAGAAACTGCAAGAGATATCTAACC
Organism: Eucyclogobius newberryi; assembly: GCF_026437365.1. NCBI lineage: Eukaryota > Metazoa > Chordata > Actinopteri > Gobiiformes > Gobiidae > Eucyclogobius > Eucyclogobius newberryi. The sequence goes on from NW_027315823.1 coordinate 34,428,486, forward strand.
CATACTTTCTGTGCAAGAGGGGCTTGTACATCTGCACAACATGTCTTTTAAAGTTTGAACCTATCTTATTGCATTTTTGAGTTATAGCAGTTTTTACTGTTTTATTGCTCCAAAAGCCTTTTCAGCCCATGAACAGTTGTTTGTGAGTTTTGAAAAAAAAGTGCAAGAGCTATTCAAACCCTTTTTGCTGGGCAAGTAGGACCTGTAAATCTACACAATATATAGTTTAAAGTTTGAGTCTATCATATTAGGTTTTGGATTTATAGCTGTTTTTGTGTCTATTGCTTCAAAAGCATTTTCACATAATTTGTGTTTTCTGAAGAAACTGCAAGAGATATCTAACCCATACTTCCTGTGCAAGAGGGGCTTGTACATCTGCACAACATGTCTTTTAAAGTTTGAACCTATCTTATTGCATTTTTGAGTTATAGCAGTTTTTACTGTTTTATTGCTCCAAAAGCCTTTTCAGCCCATGAACAGTTGTTTGTGAGTTTCGAAAAAAAGTGCAAGAGCTATTCAAACCCTTTTTGCTGGGCAAGTGGGACCTGCAAATCTACACAATATATAGTTTAAAGTTTGAGTCTATCATATTAGGTTTTGGATTTATAGCTGTTTTTGTGTCTATTGCTTCAAAAGCATTTTCACATAATTTGTGTTTTCTGAAGAAACTGCAAGAGATATCTAACCCATACTTTCTGTGCAAGAGGGGCTTGTACATCTGCACAACATGTCTTTTAAAGTTTGAACCTATCTTATTGCATTTTTGAGTTATAGCAGTTTTTACTGTTTTATTGCTCCAAAAGCCTTTTCAGCCCATGAACAGTTTGTGAGTTTTGAAAAAAAGTGCAAGAGCTATTCAAACCCTTTTTGCTGGGCAAGTAGGACCTGTAAATTTACACAATATATAGTTTAAAGTTTGAGTCTATCATATTAGGTTTTGGATTTATAGCTGTTTTTGTGTCTATTGCTTCAAAAGCATTTTCACATAAGTTGTGTTTTCTGAAGAAACTGCAAGAGATATCTAACCCATACTTTCTGTGCAAGAGGGGCTTGTACATCTGCACAACATGTCTTTTAAAGTTTGAACCTATCTTATTGCATTTTTGAGTTATAGCAGTTTTTACTGTTTTATTGCTCCAAAAGCCTTTTCAGCCCATGAACAGTTGTTTGTGAGTTTTGAAAAAAAGTGCAAGAGCTATTCAAACCCTTTTTGCTGGGCAAGTAGGACCTGTAAATCTACACAATATATAGTTTAAAGTTTGAGTCTATCATATTAGGTTTTGGATATATAGCTGTTTTTGTGTCTATTGCTTCAAAAGCATTTTCACATAAGTTGTGTTTTCTGAAGAAACTGCAAGAGATATCTAACCCATACTTTCTGTGCAAGAGGGGCTTGTACAGCTGCACAACATGTCTTTTAAAGTTTGAACCTATCTTATTGCATTTTTGAGTTATAGCAGTTTTTACTGTTTTATTGCTCCAAAAGCCTTTTCAGCCCATGAACAGTTGTTTGTGAGTTTTGAAAAAAAGTGCAAGAGCTATTCAAACCCTTTTTGCTGGGCAAGTAGGACCTGTAAATCTACACAATATATAGTTTAAAGTTTGAGTCTATCATATTAGGTTTTGGATTTATAGCTGTTTTTGTGTCTATTGCTTCAAAAGCATTTTCACATAATTTGTGTTTTCTGAAGAAACTGCAAGAGATATCTAACCCATACTTCCCGTGCAAGAGGGGCTTGTACATCTGCACAACATGTCTTTTAAAGTTTGAACCTATCTTATTGCATTTTTGAGTTATAGCAGTTTTTTACTGTTTTATTGCTCCAAAAGCCTTTTCAGCCCATGAACATTTTGTGAGTTTTGAAAAAAAGTGCAAGAGCTATTCAAACCCTTTTTGCTGGGCAAGTAGGACCTGTAAATTTACACAATATATAGTTTAAAGTTTGAGACTATCATATTAGGTTTTGGATTTATAGCTGTTTTTGTGTCCATTGCTTCAAAAGCATTTTCACATAATTTGTGTTTTCTGAAGAAACTGCAAGAGATATCTAACCCATACTTTCTGTGCAAGAGGGGCTTGTACATCTGCACAACATGTCTTTTAAAGTTTGAACCTATCTTATTGCATTTTTGAGTTATAGCAGTTTTTACTGTTTTATTGCTCCAAAAGCCTTTTCAGCCCATGAACAGTTGTTTGTGAGTTTTGAAAAAAAGTGCAAGAGCTATTCAAACCCTTTTTGCTGGGCAAGTAGGACCTGTAAATCTACACAATATATAGTTTAAAGTTTGAGTCTATCATATTAGGTTTTGGATTTATAGCTGTTTTTGTGTCTATTGCTTCAAAAGCATTTTCACATAATTTGTGTTTTCTGAAGAAACTGCAAGAGATATCTAACCCATACTTTCTGTGCAAGAGGGGCTTGTACATCTGCACAACATGTCTTTTAAAGTTTGAACCTATCTTATTGCATTTTTGAGTTATAGCAGTTTTTACTGTTTTATTGCTCCAAAAGCCTTTTCAGCCCATGAACAGTTTGTGAGTTTTGAAAAAAAGTGCAATAGCTATTCAAACCCTTTTTGCTGGGCAAGTAGGACCTGTAAATCTACACAATATATAGTTTAAAGTTTGAGTCTATCATATTAGGTTTTGGATTTATAGCTGTTTTTGTGTCTATTTTTTCAAAAGCATTTTCACATAATTTGTGTTTTCTGAAGAAACTGCAAGAGATATCTAACCCATACTTTCTGTGCAAGAGGGGCTTGTTCATCTGCACAACATGTCTTTTAAAGTTTGAACCTATCTTATTGCATTTTTGAGTTATAGCAGTTTTTACTGTTTTATTGCTCCAAAAGCCTTTTCAGCCCATGAACAGTTGTTTGTGAGTTTTGAAAAAAAAGTGCAAGAGCTATTCAAACCCTTTTTGCTGGGCAAGTAGGACCTGTAAATCTACACAATATATAGTTTAAAGTTTGAGTCTATCATATTAGGTTTTGGATTTATAGCTGTTTTTGTGTCTATTGCTTCAAAAGCATTTTCACATAATTTGTGTTTTCTGAAGAAACTGCAAGAGATATCTAACCCATACTTCCTGTGCAAGAGGGGCTTGTACATCTGCACAACATGTCTTTTAAAGTTTGAACCTATCTTATTGCATTTTTGAGTTATAGCAGTTTTTACTGTTTTATTGCTCCAAAAGCCTTTTCAGCCCATGAACAGTTTGTGAGTTTTGAAAAAAAGTGCAATAGCTATTCAAACCCTTTTTGCTGGGCAAGTAGGACCTGTAAATCTACACAATATATAGTTTAAAGTTTGAGTCTATCATATTAGGTTTTGGATTCATAGCTGTTTTTGTGTCTATTGCTTCAAAAGCATTTTCACATAATTTGTGTTTTCTGAAGAAACTGCAAGAGATATCCAACCCATACTTTCTGTGCAAGAGGGGCTTGTACATCTGCACAACATGTCTTTTAAAGTTTGAACCTATCTTGTTGCATTTTTTGAGTTATAGCAGTTTTTACTGTTTTATTGCTCCAAAAGCCTTTTCAGCCCATGAACAGTTTGTGAGTTTTGAAAAAAAGTGCAAGAGCTATTCAAACCCTTTTTGCTGGGCAAATATGACCTGTAAATCTACACAATATATAGTTTAAAGTTTGAGTCTATCATATTAGGTTTTGGATTTATAGCTGTTTTTGTGTCTATTGCTTCAAAGCATTTTCACATAATTTGTATTTTCTGAAGAAACTGCAAGAGATATCTAACCCATACTTCCTGTGCAAGAGGGGCTTGTACATCTGCACAACATGTCTTTTAAAGTTTGAACCTATCTTATTGCATTTTTGAGTTATAGCAGTTTTTACTGTTTTATTGCTCCAAAAGCCTTTTCAGCCCATGAACAGTTTGTGAGTTTTGAAAAAAAGTGCAAGAGCTATTCAAACCCTTTTTGCTGGGCAAGTAGGACCTGTAAATCTACACAATATATAGTTTAAAGTTTGAGTCTATCATATTAGGTTTTGGATTTATTAGCTGTTTTTGTGTCTATTGCTTCAAAAGCATTTTCACATAATTTGTGTTTTCTGAAGAAACTGCAAGAGATATCCAACCCATACTTTATGTGCAAGAGGGGCTTGTACATCTGCACAACATGTCTTTTAAAGTTTGAACCTATCTTATTGCATTTTTTGAGTTATAGCAGTTTTTACTGTTTTATTGCTCCAAAAGCCTTTTCAGCCCATGAACAGTTGTTTGTGAGTTTTGAAAAAAAGTGCAAGAGCTATTCAAACCCTTTTTGCTGGGCAAGTAGGACCTGTAAATCTACACAATATATAGTTTAAAGTTTGAGTCTATCATATTAGGTTTTGGATTTATAGCTGTTTTTGTGTCTATTGCTTCAAAAGCATTTTCACATAATTTGTGTTTTCTGAAGAAACTGCAAGAGATATCTAACCCATACTTTCTGTGCAAGAGGGGCTTGTACATCTGCACAACATGTCTTTTAAAGTTTGAACCTATCTTATTGCATTTTTTGAGTTATAGCAGTTTTTACTGTTTTATTGCTCCAAAAGCCTTTTCAGCCCATGAACAGTTGTTTGTGAGTTTTGAAAAAAAGTGCGAGAGCTATTCAAACCCTTTTTGCTGGGCAAGTAGGACCTGTAAATCTACACAATATATAGTTTAAAGTTTGAGTCTATCATATTAGGTTTTGGATTTATAGCTGTTTTTGTGTCTATTGCTTCAAAAGCATTTTCACATAATTTGTGTTTTCTGAAGAAACTGCAAGAGATATCTAACCCATACTTTCTGTGCAAGAGGGGCTTGTACATCTGCACAACATGTCTTTTAAAGTTTGAACCTATCTTATTGCATTTTTGAGTTATAGCAGTTTTTACTGTTTTATTGCTCCAAAAGCCTTTTCAGCCCATGAACATTTTGTGAGTTTTGAAAAAAAGTGCCAGAGCTATTCAAACCCTTTTTGCTGGGCAAGTAGGACCTGTAAATCTACACAATATATAGTTTAAAGTTTGAGTCTATCATATTAGGTTTAGGATTTATAGCTGTTTTTGTGTCTATTGCTTCAAAAGCATTTTCACATAATTTGTGTTTTCTGAACAAACTGCAAGAGATATCTAACCCATACTTTCTGTGCAAGAGGGGCTTGTACATCTGCACAACATGTCTTTTAAAGTTTGAACCTATCTTATTGCATTTTTGAGTTATAGCAGTTTTTACTGTTTTATTGCTCCAAAAGCCTTTTCAGCCCATGAACAGTTTGTGAGTTTTGAAAAAAAGTGCAAGAGCTATTCAAACCCTTTTTGCTGGGCAAGTAGGACCTGTAAATCTACACAATATATAGTTTAAAGTTTGAGTCTATCATATTAGGTTTTGGATTTATAGCTGTTTTTGTGTATATTGCTTCAAAAGCATTTTCACATAATTTGTGTTTTCTGAAGAAACTGCAAGAGATATCTAACCCATACTTCCTGTGCAAGAGGGGCTTGTACATCTGCACAACATGTCTTTTAAAGTTTGAACCTATCTTATTGCATTTTTGAGTTATAGCAGTTTTTACTGTTTTATTGCTCCAAAAGCCTTTTCAGCCCATGAACAGTTGTTTGTGAGTTTTGAAAAAAAAGTGCAAGAGCTATTCAAACCCTTTTTGCTGGGCAAGTAGGACCTGTAAATCTACACAATATATAGTTTAAAGTTTGAGTCTATCATATTAGGTTTTGGATTTATAGCTGTTTTTGTGTCTATTGCTTCAAAAGCATTTTCACATAATTTGTGTTTTCTGAAGAAACTGCAAGAGATATCTAACCCATACTTCCTGTGCAAGAGGGGCTTGTACATCTGCACAACATGTCTTTTAAAGTTTGAACCTATCTTATTGCATTTTTGAGTTATAGCAGTTTTTACTGTTTTATTGCTCCAAAAGCCTTTTCAGCCCATGAACAGTTTGTGAGTTTTGAAAAAAAGTGCAAGAGCTATTCAAACCCTTTTTGCTGGGCAAATAGGACCTGTAAATCTACACAATATATAGTTTAAAGTTTGAGTCTATCATATTAGGTTTTGGATTTATAGCTGTTTTTGTGTCTATTGCTTCAAAAGCATTTTCACATAATTTGTATTTTCTGAAGAAACTGCAAGAGATATCTAACCCATACTTCCTGTGCAAGAGGGGCTTGTACATCTGCACAACATGTCTTTTAAAGTTTGAACCTATCTTATTGCATTTTTGAGTTATAGCAGTTTTTACTGTTTTATTGCTCCAAAAGCCTTTTCAGCCCATGAACAGTTTGTGAGTTTTGAAAAAAAGTGCAAGAGCTATTCAAACCCTTTTTGCTGGGCAAGTAGGACCTGTAAATCTACACAATATATAGTTTAAAGTTTGAGTCTATCATATTAGGTTTTGGATTTATTAGCTGTTTTTGTGTCTATTGCTTCAAAAGCATTTTCACATAATTTGTGTTTTCTGAAGAAACTGCAAGAGATATCTAACCCATACTTTATGTGCAAGAGGGGCTTGTACATCTGCACAACATGTCTTTTAAAGTTTGAACCTATCTTATTGCATTTTTTGAGTTATAGCAGTTTTTACTGTTTTATTGCTCCAAAAGCCTTTTCAGCCCATGAACAGTTGTTTGTGAGTTTTGAAAAAAAGTGCAAGAGCTATTCAAACCCTTTTTGCTGGGCAAGTAGGACCTGTAAATCTACACAATATATAGTTTAAAGTTTGAGTCTATCATATTAGGTTTTGGATTTATAGCTGTTTTTGTGTATATTGCTTCAAAAGCATTTTCACATAATTTGTGTTTTCTGAAGAAACTGCAAGAGATATCTAACCCATACTTCCTGTGCAAGAGGGGCTTGTACATCTGCACAACATGTCTTTTAAAGTTTGAACCTATCTTATTGCATTTTTGAGTTATAGCAGTTTTTACTGTTTTATTGCTCCAAAAGCCTTTTCAGCCCATGAACAGTTTGTGAGTTTTGAAAAAAAGTGCCAGAGTTATTCAAACCCTTTTTGCTGGGCAAGTAGGACCTGTAAATGTACACAATATATAGTTTAAAGTTTGAGTCTATCATATTAGGTTTTGGATTTATAGCTGTTTTTGTGTCTATTGCTTCAAAAGCATTTTCTCATAAGTTGTGTTTTCTGAAGAAACTGCAAGAGATATCTAACCCATACTTTCTGTGCAAGAGGGGCTTGTAGATCTGCACAACATGTCTTTTAAAGTTTGAACCTATCTTATTGCATTTTTGAGTTATAGCAGTTTTTACTGTTTTATTGCTCCAAAAGCCTTTTCAGCCCATGAACATTTTGTGAGTTTTGAAAAAAAGTTCAAGAGCTATTCAAACCCTTTTTGCTGGGCAAGTAGGACCTGTAAATTTACACAATATATAGTTTAAAGTTTCAGTCTATCATATTAGGTTTTGGATTTATAGCTGTTTTTGTGTCCATTGCTTCAAAAGCATTTTCACATAATTTGTGTTTTCTGAAGAAACTGCAAGAGATATCTAACCCATACTTTCTGTGCAAGAGGGGCTTGTACATATGCACAACATGTCTTTTAAAGTTTGAACCTATCTTATTGCATTTTTGAGTTATAGCAGTTTTTACTGTTTTATTGCACCAAAAGCCTTTTCAGCCCATGAACAGTTGTTTGTGAGTTTTGAAAAAAAGTGCCAGAGCTATTCAAACCCTTTTTGCTGGGCAAGTAGGACCTGTAAATCTACACAATATATAGTTTAAAGTTTGAGTCTATCATATTAGGTTTAGGATTTATAGCTGTTTTTGTGTCTATTGCTTCAAAAGCATTTTCACATAATTTGTGTTTTCTGAACAAACTGCAAGAGATATCTAACCCATACTTTCTGTGCAAGAGGGGCTTGTACATCTGCACAACATGTCTTTTAAAGTTTGAACCTATCTTATTGCATTTTTGAGTTATAGCAGTTTTTACTGTTTTATTGCTCCAAAAGCCTTTTCAGCCCATGAACAGTTGTTTGTGAGTTTTGAAAAAAAGTGCAAGAGCTATTCAAACCCTTTTTGCTGGGCAAGTAGGACCTGTAAATTTGCACAATATATAGTTTAAAGTTTGAGTCTATCATATTGGGTTTTGGATTTATAGCTGTTTTTGTGTCTATTGCTTCAAAAGCATTTTCACATAATTTGTGTTTTCTGAAGAAACTGCAAGAGATATCTAACCCATACTTTCTGTGCAAGAGGGGCTTGTACATCTGCACAACATGTCTTTTAAAGTTTGAACCTATCTTATTGCATTTTTGAGTTATAGCAGTTTTTACTGTTTTATTGCTCCAAAAGCCTTTTCAGCCCATGAACAGTTGTTTGTGAGTTTTGAAAAAAAGTGCCAGAGCTATTCAAACCCTTTTTGCTGGGCAAGTAGGACCTGTAAATCTACACAATATATAGTTTAAAGTTTGAGTCTATCATATTAGGTTTTGGATTCATAGCTGTTTTTGTGTCTATTGCTTCAAAAGCATTTTCACATAATTTGTGTTTTCTGAAGAAACTGCAAGAGATATCCAACCCATACTTCCTGTGCAAGAGGGGCTTGTACATCTGCACAACATGTCTATTAAAGTTTGAACCTATCTTATTGCATTTTTTGAGTTATAGCAGTTTTTACTGTTTTATTGCTCCAAAAGCCTTTTCAGCCCATGAACAGTTGTTTGTGAGTTTTGAAAAAAAGTGCAAGAGCTATTCAAACCCTTTTTGCTGGGCAAGTAGGACCTGTAAATCTACACAATATATAGTTTAAAGTTTGAGTCTATCATATTAGGTTTTGGATTTATAGCTGTTTTTGTGTCTATTGCTTCAAAAGCATTTTCACATAATTTGTGTTTTCTGAAGAAACTGCAAGATATATCTAACCCATACTTTCTGTGCAAGAGGGGCTTGTACAGCTGCACAACATGTCTTTTAAAGTTTGAACCTATCTTATTGCATTTTTGAGTTATAGCAGTTTTTACTGTTTTATTGCTCCAAAAGCCTTTTCAGCCCATGAACAGTTGTTTGTGAGTTTTGAAAAAAAGTGCCAGAGCTATTCAAACCCTTTTTGCTGGGCAAGTAGGACCTGTAAATCTACACAATATGTAGTTTAAAGTTTGAGTCTATCATATTAGGTTTTGGATTCATAGCTGTTTTTGTGTCTATTGCTTCAAAAAGCATTTTCACATAATTTGTGTTTTCTGAAGAAACTGCAAGAGATATATAACCCATACTTTCTGTGCAAGAGGGGCTTCTACAACTGCACAACATGTCTTTTAAAGTTTGAACCTATCTTATTGCAATTTAGAGTTATAGCAGTTTTTACTGTTTTATTGCTCCAAAAGCCTTTTCAGCCCATGAACAGTTGTTTGTGAGTTTTGAAAAAAAGTGCAAGAGCTATTCAAACCCTTTTTGCTGGGCAAGTAGGACCTGTAAATCTACACAATATATAGTTTAAAGTTTGAGTCTATCATATTAGGTTTTGGATTTATAGCTGTTTTTGTGTCTATTGCTTCAAAAGCATTTTCACATAATTTGTGTTTTCTGAAGAAACTGCAAGAGATATCTAACCCATACTTTCTGTGCAAGAGGGGCTTGTACATCTGCACAACATGTCTTTTAAAGTTTGAACCTATCTTATTGCATTTTTGAGTTATAGCAGTTTTTACTGTTTTATTGCTCCAAAAGCCTTTTCAGCCCATGAACAGTTGTTTGTGAGTTTTGAAAAAAAGTGCAAGAGCTATTCAAACCCTTTTTGCTGGGCAAGTAGGACCTGTAAATTTGCACAATATATAGTTTAAAGTTTGAGTCTATCATATTGGGTTTTGGATTTATAGCTGTTTTTGTGTCTATTGCTTCAAAAGCATTTTCACATAATTTGTGTTTTCTGAAGAAACTGCAAGAGATATCTAACCCATACTTTCTGTGCAAGAGGGGCTTGTACATCTGCACAACATGTCTTTTAAAGTTTGAACCTATCTTATTGCATTTTTGAGTTATAGCAGTTTTTACTGTTTTATTGCTCCAAAAGCCTTTTCAGCCCATGAACAGTTGTTTGTGAGTTTTGAAAAAAAGTGCCAGAGCTATTCAAACCCTTTTTGCTGGGCAAGTAGGACCTGTAAATCTACACAATATATAGTTTAAAGTTTGAGTCTATCATATTAGGTTTTGGATTCATAGCTGTTTTTGTGTCTATTGCTTCAAAAAGCATTTTCACATAATTTGTGTTTTCTGAAGAAACTGTCTGCGACAAGTTGGCCACTGTCCAGGGTGTACCCCGCCTAAGGCCCGAAGTCACTGGGATAGGCTCCAGTCACCCGCGACCCCGAAAGGGAACAAGCGGTAGAAAATGGATGGATGGATGAAGAAACTGCAAGAGATATATAACCCATACTTTCTGTGCAAGAGGGGCTTCTACATCTGCACAACATGTCTTTTAAAGTTTGAACCTATCTTATTGCATTTTTGAGTTATATCAGTTTTTACTGTTTTATTGCTCCAAAAGCCTTTTCAGCCCATGAACAGTTGTTTGTGAGTTTTGAAAAAAAGTGCCAGAGCTATTCAAACCCTTTTTGCTGGGCAAGTAGGACCTGTAAATCTACACAATATATAGTTTAAAGTTTGAGTCTATCATATTAGGTTTTGGATTTATAGCTGTTTTTGTGTCTATTGCTTCAAAAGCATTTTCACATAATTTGTGTTTTCTGAAGAAACTGCAAGAGATATCTAACCCATACTTTCTGTGCAAGAGGGGCTTGTACATCTGCACAACATGTCTTTTAAAGTTTGAACCTATCTTATTGCATTTTTGAGTTATAGCAGTTTTTACTGTTTTATTGCTCCAAAAGCCTTTTCAGCCCATGAACAGTTGTTTGTGAGTTTTGAAAAAAAGTGCAAGAGCTATTCAAACCCTTTTTGCTGGGCAAGTAGGACCTGTAAATCTACACAATATATAGTTTAAAGTTTGAGTCTATCATATTAGGTTTTGGATTTATAGCTGTTTTTGTGTCTATTGCTTCAAAAGCATTTTCACATAATTTGTGTTTTCTGAAGAAACTGCAAGAGATATCTAAACCATACTTTCTGTGCAAGAGGGGCTTGTACATCTGCACAACATGTCTTTTAAAGTTTGAACCTATCTTATTGCATTTTTGAGTTATAGCAGTTTTTACTGTTTTATTGCTCCAAAAGCCTTTTCAGCCCATGAACAGTTGTTTGTGAGTTTTGAAAAAAAGTGCAAGAGCTATTCAAACCCTTTTTGCTGGGCAAGTAGGACCTGTAAATTTGCACAATATATAGTTTAAAGTTTGAGTCTATCATATTGGGTTTTGGATTTATAGCTGTTTTTGTGTCTATTGCTTCAAAAGCATTTTCACATAATTTGTGTTTTCTGAAGAAACTGCAAGAGATATCTAACCCATACTTTCTGTGCAAGAGGGGCTTGTACATCTGCACAACATGTCTTTTAAAGTTTGAACCTATCTTATTGCATTTTTGAGTTATAGCAGTTTTTACTGTTTTATTGCTCCAAAAGCCTTTTCAGCCCATGAACAGTTGTTTGTGAGTTTTGAAAAAAAGTGCCAGAGCTATTCAAACCCTTTTTGCTGGGCAAGTAGGACCTGTAAATCTACACAATATATAGTTTAAAGTTTGAGTCTATCATATTAGGTTTTGGATTCATAGCTGTTTTTGTGTCTATTGCTTCAAAAAGCATTTTCACATAATTTGTGTTTTCTGAAGAAACTGCAAGAGATATATAACCCATACTTTCTGTGCAAGAGGGGCTTCTACAACTGCACAACATGTCTTTTAAAGTTTGAACCTATCTTATTGCAATTTAGAGTTATAGCAGTTTTTACTGTTTTATTGCTCCAAAAGCCTTTTCAGCCCATGAACAGTTGTTTGTGAGTTTTGAAAAAAAGTGCAAGAGCTATTCAAACCCTTTTTGCTGGGCAAGTAGGACCTGTAAATCTACACAATATATAGTTTAAAGTTTGAGTCTATCATATTAGGTTTTGGATTTATAGCTGTTTTTGTGTCTATTGCTTCAAAAGCATTTTCACATAATTTGTGTTTTCTGAAGAAACTGCAAGAGATATCTAACCCATACTTTCTGTGCAAGAGGGGCTTGTACATCTGCACAACATGTCTTTTAAAGTTTGAACCTATCTTATTGCATTTTTGAGTTATAGCAGTTTTTACTGTTTTATTGCTCCAAAAGCCTTTTCAGCCCATGAACAGTTGTTTGTGAGTTTTGAAAAAAAGTGCAAGAGCTATTCAAACCCTTTTTGCTGGGCAAGTAGGACCTGTAAATTTGCACAATATATAGTTTAAAGTTTGAGTCTATCATATTAGGTTTTGGATTTATAGCTGTTTTTGTGTCTATTGCTTCAAAAGCATTTTCACATAATTTGTGTTTTCTGAAGAAACTGCAAGAGATATCCAACCCATACTTTATGTGCAAGAGGGGCTTGTACATCTGCACAACATGTCTTTTAAAGTTTGAACCTATCTTATTGCATTTTTTGAGTTATAGCAGTTTTTACTGTTTTATTGCTCCAAAAGCCTTTTCAGCCCATGAACAGTTGTTTGTGAGTTTTGAAAAAAAGTGCAAGAGCTATTCAAACCCTTTTTGCTGGGCAAGTAGGACCTGTAAATCTACACAATATATAGTTTAAAGTTTGAGTCTATCATATTAGGTTTTGGATTTATAGCTGTTTTTGTGTCTATTGCTTCAAAAGCATTTTCACATAATTTGTGTTTTCTGAAGAAACTGCAAGAGATATCTAACCCATACTTTCTGTGCAAGAGGGGCTTGTACATCTGCACAACATGTCTTTTAAAGTTTGAACCTATCTTATTGCATTTTTTGAGTTATAGCAGTTTTTACTGTTTTATTGCTCCAAAAGCCTTTTCAGCCCATGAACAGTTGTTTGTGAGTTTTGAAAAAAAGTGCGAGAGCTATTCAAACCCTTTTTGCTGGGCAAGTAGGACCTGTAAATCTACACAATATATAGTTTAAAGTTTGAGTCTATCATATTAGGTTTTGGATTTATAGCTGTTTTTGTGTCTATTGCTTCAAAAGCATTTTCACATAATTTGTGTTTTCTGAAGAAACTGCAAGAGATATCTAACCCATACTTTCTGTGCAAGAGGGGCTTGTACATCTGCACAACATGTCTTTTAAAGTTTGAACCTATCTTATTGCATTTTTGAGTTATAGCAGTTTTTACTGTTTTATTGCTCCAAAAGCCTTTTCAGCCCATGAACATTTTGTGAGTTTTGAAAAAAAGTGCCAGAGCTATTCAAACCCTTTTTGCTGGGCAAGTAGGACCTGTAAATCTACACAATATATAGTTTAAAGTTTGAGTCTATCATATTAGGTTTAGGATTTATAGCTGTTTTTGTGTCTATTGCTTCAAAAGCATTTTCACATAATTTGTGTTTTCTGAACAAACTGCAAGAGATATCTAACCCATACTTTCTGTGCAAGAGGGGCTTGTACATCTGCACAACATGTCTTTTAAAGTTTGAACCTATCTTATTGCATTTTTGAGTTATAGCAGTTTTTACTGTTTTATTGCTCCAAAAGCCTTTTCAGCCCATGAACAGTTTGTGAGTTTTGAAAAAAAGTGCAAGAGCTATTCAAACCCTTTTTGCTGGGCAAGTAGGACCTGTAAATCTACACAATATATAGTTTAAAGTTTGAGTCTATCATATTAGGTTTTGGATTTATAGCTGTTTTTGTGTATATTGCTTCAAAAGCATTTTCACATAATTTGTGTTTTCTGAAGAAACTGCAAGAGATATCTAACCCATACTTCCTGTGCAAGAGGGGCTTGTACATCTGCACAACATGTCTTTTAAAGTTTGAACCTATCTTATTGCATTTTTGAGTTATAGCAGTTTTTACTGTTTTATTGCTCCAAAAGCCTTTTCAGCCCATGAACAGTTGTTTGTGAGTTTTGAAAAAAAGTGCAAGAGCTATTCAAACCCTTTTTGCTGGGCAAGTAGGACCTGTAAATCTACACAATATATAGTTTAAAGTTTGAGTCTATCATATTAGGTTTTGGATTTATAGCTGTTTTTGTGTCTATTGCTTCAAAAGCATTTTCACATAATTTGTGTTTTCTGAAGAAACTGCAAGAGATATCTAACCCATACTTCCTGTGCAAGAGGGGCTTGTACATCTGCACAACATGTCTTTTAAAGTTTGAACCTATCTTATTGCATTTTTGAGTTATAGCAGTTTTTACTGTTTTATTGCTCCAAAAGCCTTTTCAGCCCATGAACAGTTTGTGAGTTTTGAAAAAAAGTGCAAGAGCTATTCAAACCCTTTTTGCTGGGCAAATAGGACCTGTAAATCTACACAATATATAGTTTAAAGTTTGAGTCTATCATATTAGGTTTTGGATTTATAGCTGTTTTTGTGTCTATTGCTTCAAAAGCATTTTCACATAATTTGTATTTTCTGAAGAAACTGCAAGAGATATCTAACCCATACTTCCTGTGCAAGAGGGGCTTGTACATCTGCACAACATGTCTTTTAAAGTTTGAACCTATCTTATTGCATTTTTGAGTTATAGCAGTTTTTACTGTTTTATTGCTCCAAAAGCCTTTTCAGCCCATGAACAGTTTGTGAGTTTTGAAAAAAAGTGCAAGAGCTATTCAAACCCTTTTTGCTGGGCAAGTAGGACCTGTAAATCTACACAATATATAGTTTAAAGTTTGAGTCTATCATATTAGGTTTTGGATTTATTAGCTGTTTTTGTGTCTATTGCTTCAAAAGCATTTTCACATAATTTGTGTTTTCTGAAGAAACTGCAAGAGATATCTAACCCATACTTTATGTGCAAGAGGGGCTTGTACATCTGCACAACATGTCTTTTAAAGTTTGAACCTATCTTATTGCATTTTTTGAGTTATAGCAGTTTTTACTGTTTTATTGCTCCAAAAGCCTTTTCAGCCCATGAACAGTTGTTTGTGAGTTTTGAAAAAAAGTGCAAGAGCTATTCAAACCCTTTTTGCTGGGCAAGTAGGACCTGTAAATCTACACAATATATAGTTTAAAGTTTGAGTCTATCATATTAGGTTTTGGATTTATAGCTGTTTTTGTGTCTATTGCTTCAAAAGCATTTTCACATAATTTGTGTTTTCTGAAGAAACTGCAAGAGATATCTAACCCATACTTTCTGTGCAAGAGGGGCTTGTACATCTGCACAACATGTCTTTTAAAGTTTGAACCTATCTTATTGCATTTTTGAGTTATAGCAGTTTTTACTGTTTTATTGCTCCAAAAGCCTTTTCAGCCCATGAACAGTTTGTGAGTTTTGAAAAAAAGTGCCAGAGTTATTCAAACCCTTTTTGCTGGGCAAGTAGGACCTGTAAATGTACACAATATATAGTTTAAAGTTTGAGTCTATCATATTAGGTTTTGGATTTATAGCTGTTTTTGTGTCTATTGCTTCAAAAGCATTTTCTCATAAGTTGTGTTTTCTGAAGAAACTGCAAGAGATATCTAACCCATACTTTCTGTGCAAGAGGGGCTTGTAGATCTGCACAACATGTCTTTTAAAGTTTGAACCTATCTTATTGCATTTTTGAGTTATAGCAGTTTTTACTGTTTTATTGCTCCAAAAGCCTTTTCAGCCCATGAACATTTTGTGAGTTTTGAAAAAAAGTTCAAGAGCTATTCAAACCCTTTTTGCTGGGCAAGTAGGACCTGTAAATTTACACAATATATAGTTTAAAGTTTCAGTCTATCATATTAGGTTTTGGATTTATAGCTGTTTTTGTGTCCATTGCTTCAAAAGCATTTTCACATAATTTGTGTTTTCTGAAGAAACTGCAAGAGATATCTAACCCATACTTTCTGTGCAAGAGGGGCTTGTACATATGCACAACATGTCTTTTAAAGTTTGAACCTATCTTATTGCATTTTTGAGTTATAGCAGTTTTTACTGTTTTATTGCTCCAAAAGCCTTTTCAGCCCATGAACAGTTGTTTGTGAGTTTTGAAAAAAAGTGCCAGAGCTATTCAAACCCTTTTTGCTGGGCAAGTAGGACCTGTAAATCTACACAATATATAGTTTAAAGTTTGAGTCTATCATATTAGGTTTAGGATTTATAGCTGTTTTTGTGTCTATTGCTTCAAAAGCATTTTCACATAATTTGTGTTTTCTGAACAAACTGCAAGAGATATCTAACCCATACTTTCTGTGCAAGAGGGGCTTGTACATCTGCACAACATGTCTTTTAAAGTTTGAACCTATCTTATTGCATTTTTGAGTTATAGCAGTTTTTACTGTTTTATTGCTCCAAAAGCCTTTTCAGCCCATGAACAGTTGTTTGTGAGTTTTGAAAAAAAGTGCAAGAGCTATTCAAACCCTTTTTGCTGGGCAAGTAGGACCTGTAAATTTGCACAATATATAGTTTAAAGTTTGAGTCTATCATATTGGGTTTTGGATTTATAGCTGTTTTTGTGTCTATTGCTTCAAAAGCATTTTCACATAATTTGTGTTTTCTGAAGAAACTGCAAGAGATATCTAACCCATACTTTCTGTGCAAGAGGGGCTTGTACATCTGCACAACATGTCTTTTAAAGTTTGAACCTATCTTATTGCATTTTTGAGTTATAGCAGTTTTTACTGTTTTATTGCTCCAAAAGCCTTTTCAGCCCATGAACAGTTGTTTGTGAGTTTTGAAAAAAAGTGCCAGAGCTATTCAAACCCTTTTTGCTGGGCAAGTAGGACCTGTAAATCTACACAATATATAGTTTAAAGTTTGAGTCTATCATATTAGGTTTTGGATTCATAGCTGTTTTTGTGTCTATTGCTTCAAAAGCATTTTCACATAATTTGTGTTTTCTGAAGAAACTGCAAGAGATATCCAACCCATACTTCCTGTGCAAGAGGGGCTTGTACATCTGCACAACATGTCTATTAAAGTTTGAACCTATCTTATTGCATTTTTTGAGTTATAGCAGTTTTTACTGTTTTATTGCTCCAAAAGCCTTTTCAGCCCATGAACAGTTGTTTGTGAGTTTTGAAAAAAAGTGCAAGAGCTATTCAAACCCTTTTTGCTGGGCAAGTAGGACCTGTAAATCTACACAATATATAGTTTAAAGTTTGAGTCTATCATATTAGGTTTTGGATTTATAGCTGTTTTTGTGTCTATTGCTTCAAAAGCATTTTCACATAATTTGTGTTTTCTGAAGAAACTGCAAGATATATCTAACCCATACTTTCTGTGCAAGAGGGGCTTGTACAGCTGCACAACATGTCTTTTAAAGTTTGAACCTATCTTATTGCATTTTTGAGTTATAGCAGTTTTTACTGTTTTATTGCTCCAAAAGCCTTTTCAGCCCATGAACAGTTGTTTGTGAGTTTTGAAAAAAAGTGCCAGAGCTATTCAAACCCTTTTTGCTGGGCAAGTAGGACCTGTAAATCTACACAATATGTAGTTTAAAGTTTGAGTCTATCATATTAGGTTTTGGATTCATAGCTGTTTTTGTGTCTATTGCTTCAAAAAGCATTTTCACATAATTTGTGTTTTCTGAAGAAACTGCAAGAGATATATAACCCATACTTTCTGTGCAAGAGGGGCTTCTACAACTGCACAACATGTCTTTTAAAGTTTGAACCTATCTTATTGCAATTTAGAGTTATAGCAGTTTTTACTGTTTTATTGCTCCAAAAGCCTTTTCAGCCCATGAACAGTTGTTTGTGAGTTTTGAAAAAAAGTGCAAGAGCTATTCAAACCCTTTTTGCTGGGCAAGTAGGACCTGTAAATCTACACAATATATAGTTTAAAGTTTGAGTCTATCATATTAGGTTTTGGATTTATAGCTGTTTTTGTGTCTATTGCTTCAAAAGCATTTTCACATAATTTGTGTTTTCTGAAGAAACTGCAAGAGATATCTAACCCATACTTTCTGTGCAAGAGGGGCTTGTACATCTGCACAACATGTCTTTTAAAGTTTGAACCTATCTTATTGCATTTTTGAGTTATAGCAGTTTTTACTGTTTTATTGCTCCAAAAGCCTTTTCAGCCCATGAACAGTTTGTGAGTTTTGAAAAAAAGTGCCAGAGCTATTCAAACCCTTTTTGCTGGGCAAGTAGGACCTGTAAATCTACACAATATATAGTTTAAAGTTTGAGTCTATCATATTAGGTTTTGGATTTATAGCTGTTTTTGTGTCTGTTGCTTCAAAAGCATTTTCACATAATTTGTGTTTTCTGAAGAAACTGCAAGAGATATCTAACCCATACTTTCTGTGCAAGAGGGGCTTGTACATCTGCACAACATGTCTTTTAAAGTTTGAACCTATCTTATTGCATTTTTGAGTTATAGCAGTTTTTACTGTTTTATTGCTCCAAAAGCCTTTTCAGCCCATGAACAGTTGTTTGTGAGTTTTGAAAAAAAGTGCAAGAGCTATTCAAACCCTTTTTGCTGGGCAAGTAGGACCTGTAAATCTACACAATATATAGTTTAAAGTTTGAGTCTATCATATTAGGTTTTGGATTTATAGCTGTTTTTGTGTCTATTGCTTCAAAAGCATTTTCACATAATTTGTGTTTTCTGAAGAAACTGCAAGAGATATCTAACCCATACTTTCTGTGCAAGAGGGGCTTGTACATCTGCACAACATGTCTTTTAAAGTTTGAACCTATCTTATTGCATTTTTGAGTTATAGCAGTTTTTACTGTTTTATTGCTCCAAAAGCCTTTTCAGCCCATGAACAGTTTGTGAGTTTTGAAAAAAAGTGCCAGAGCTATTCAAACCCTTTTTGCTGGGCAAGTAGGACCTGTAAATCTACGCAATATATAGTTTAAAGTTTGAGTCTATCATATTAGGTTTTGGATTTATAGCTGTTTTTGTGTCTATTGCTTCAAAAGCATTTTCACATAATTTGTGTTTTCTGAAGAAACTGCAAGAGATATCTAACCCATACTTTCTGTGCAAGAGGGGCTTGTACATCTGCACAACATGTCTTTTAAAGTTTGAACCTATCTTATTGCATTTTTGAGTTATAGCAGTTTTTACTGTTTTATTGCTCCAAAAGCCTTTTCAGCCCATGAACAGTTTGTGAGTTTTGAAAAAAAGTGCAAGAGCTATTCAAACCCTTTTTGCTGGGCAAGTAGGACCTGTAAATCTACACAATATATAGTTTAAAGTTTGAGTCTATCATATTAGGTTTTGGATTTATAGCTGTTTTTGTGTCTATTGCTTCAAAAGCATTTTCACATAATTTGTGTTTTCTGAAGAAACTGCAAGAGATATCTAACCCATACTTTCTGTGCAAGAGGGGCTTGTACAGCTGCACAACATGTCTTTTAAAGTTTGAACCTATCTTATTGCATTTTTGAGTTATAGCAGTTTTTACTGTTTTATTGCTCCAAAAGCCTTTTCAGCCCATGAACAGTTGTTTGTGAGTTTTGAAAAAAAGTGCAAGAGCTATTCAAACCCATTTGCTGGGCAAGTAGGACCTGTAAATTTACACAATATATAGTTTAAAGTTTGAGTCTATCATATTAGGTTTTGGATTTATAGCTGTTTTTGTGTCTATTGCTTCAAAAGCATTTTCACATAATTTGTGTTTTCTGAAGAAACTGCAAGAGATATCTAACCCATACTTTCTGTGCAAGAGGGGCTTGTACATCTGCACAACATGTCTTTTAAAGTTTGAACCTATCTTATTGCATTTTTGAGTTGTAGCAGTTTTTACTGTTTTATTGCTCCAAAAGCCTTTTCAGCCCATGAACAGTTGTTTGTGAGTTTTGAAAAAAAGTGCCAGAGCTATTCAAACCCTTTTTGCTGGGCAAGTAGGACCTGTAAATCTACACAATATATAGTTTAAAGTTTGAGTCTATCATATTAGGTTTTGGATTCATAGCTGTTTTTGTGTCTATTGCTTCAAAAAGCATTTTCACATAATTTGTGTTTTCTGAAGAAACTGCAAGAGATATATAACCCATACTTTCTGTGCAAGAGGGGCTTCTACATCTGCACAACATGTCTTTTAAAGTTTGAACCTATCTTATTGCAATTTAGAGTTATAGCAGTTTTTACTGTTTTATTGCTCCAAAAGCCTTTTCAGCCCATGAACAGTTGTTTGTGAGTTTTGAAAAAAAGTGCCAGAGCTATTCAAACCCTTTTTGCTGGGCAAGTAGGACCTGTAAATCTACACAATATATAGTTTAAAGTTTGAGTCTATCATATTAGGTTTTGGATTTATAGCTGTTTTTGTGTCTATTGCTTCAAAAGCATTTTCACATAATTTGTGTTTTCTGAAGAAACTGCAAGAGATATCTAACCCATACTTTCTGTGCAAGAGGGGCTTGTACATCTGCACAACATGTCTTTTAAAGTTTGAACCTATCTTATTGCATTTTTGAGTTATAGCAGTTTTTACTGTTTTATTGCTCCAAAAGCCTTTTCAGCCCATGAACAGTTTGTGAGTTTTGAAAAAAAGTGCCAGAGCTATTCAAACCCTTTTTGCTGGGCAAGTAGGACCTGTAAATCTACACAATATATAGTTTAAAGTTTGAGTCTATCATATTAGGTTTTGGATTTATAGCTGTTTTTGTGTCTGTTGCTTCAAAAGCATTTTCACATAATTTGTGTTTTCTGAAGAAACTGCAAGAGATATCTAACCCATACTTTCTGTGCAAGAGGGGCTTGTACATCTGCACAACATGTCTTTTAAAGTTTGAACCTATCTTATTGCATTTTTGAGTTATAGCAGTTTTTACTGTTTTATTGCTCCAAAAGCCTTTTCAGCCCATGAACAGTTGTTTGTGAGTTTTGAAAAAAAGTGCAAGAGCTATTCAAACCCTTTTTGCTGGGCAAGTAGGACCTGTAAATCTACACAATATATAGTTTAAAGTTTGAGTCTATCATATTAGGTTTTGGATTTATAGCTGTTTTTGTGTCTATTGCTTCAAAAGCATTTTCACATAATTTGTGTTTTCTGAAGAAACTGCAAGAGATATCTAACCCATACTTTCTGTGCAAGAGGGGCTTGTACATCTGCACAACATGTCTTTTAAAGTTTGAACCTATCTTATTGCATTTTTGAGTTATAGCAGTTTTTACTGTTTTATTGCTCCAAAAGCCTTTTCAGCCCATGAACAGTTTGTGAGTTTTGAAAAAAAGTGCCAGAGCTATTCAAACCCTTTTTGCTGGGCAAGTAGGACCTGTAAATCTACACAATATATAGTTTAAAGTTTGAGTCTATCATATTAGGTTTTGGATTTATAGCTGTTTTTGTGTCTATTGCTTCAAAAGCATTTTCACATAATTTGTGTTTTCTGAAGAAACTGCAAGAGATATCTAACCCATACTTTCTGTGCAAGAGGGGCTTGTACATCTGCACAACATGTCTTTTAAAGTTTGAACCTATCTTATTGCATTTTTGAGTTATAGCAGTTTTTACTGTTTTATTGCTCCAAAAGCCTTTTCAGCCCATGAACAGTTTGTGAGTTTTGAAAAAAAGTGCAAGAGCTATTCAAACCCTTTTTGCTGGGCAAGTAGGACCTGTAAATCTACACAATATATAGTTTAAAGTTTGAGTCTATCATATTAGGTTTTGGATTTATAGCTGTTTTTGTGTCTATTGCTTCAAAAGCATTTTCACATAATTTGTGTTTTCTGAAGAAACTGCAAGAGATATCTAACCCATACTTTCTGTGCAAGAGGGGCTTGTACAGCTGCACAACATGTCTTTTAAAGTTTGAACCTATCTTATTGCATTTTTGAGTTGTAGCAGTTTTTACTGTTTTATTGCTCCAAAAGCCTTTTCAGCCCATGAACAGTTGTTTGTGAGTTTTGAAAAAAAGTGCCAGAGCTATTCAAACCCTTTTTGCTGGGCAAGTAGGACCTATAAATCTACACAATATATAGTTTAAAGTTTGAGTCTATCATATTAGGTTTTGGATTCATAGCTGTTTTTGTGTCTATTGCTTCAAAAAGCATTTTCACATAATTTGTGTTTTCTGAAGAAACTGCAAGAGATATATAACCCATACTTTCTGTGCAAGAGGGGCTTCTACATCTGCACAACATGTCTTTTAAAGTTTGAACCTATCTTATTGCAATTTAGAGTTATAGCAGTTTTTACTGTTTTATTGCTCCAAAAGCCTTTTCAGCCCATGAACAGTTGTTTGTGAGTTTTGAAAAAAAGTGCCAGAGCTATTCAAACCCTTTTTGCTGGGCAAGTAGGACCTGTAAATCTACACAATATATAGTTTAAAGTTTGAGTCTATCATATTAGGTTTTGGATTTATAGCTGTTTTTGTGTCTATTGCTTCAAAAGCATTTTCACATAATTTGTGTTTTCTGAAGAAACTGCAAGAGATATCTAACCCATACTTTCTGTGCAAGAGGGGCTTGTACATCTGCACAACATGTCTTTTAAAGTTTGAACCTATCTTATTGCATTTTTGAGTTATAGCAGTTTTTACTGTTTTATTGCTCCAAAAGCCTTTTCAGCCCATGAACAGTTTGTGAGTTTTGAAAAAAAGTGCCAGAGCTATTCAAACCCTTTTTGCTGGGCAAGTAGGACCTGTAAATCTACACAATATATAGTTTAAAGTTTGAGTCTATCATATTAGGTTTTGGATTTATAGCTGTTTTTGTGTCTGTTGCTTCAAAAGCATTTTCACATAATTTGTGTTTTCTGAAGAAACTGCAAGAGATATCTAACCCATACTTTCTGTGCAAGAGGGGCTTGTACATCTGCACAACATGTCTTTTAAAGTTTGAACTTATCTTATTGCATTTTTGAGTTATAGCAGTTTTTACTGTTTTATTGCTCCAAAAGCCTTTTCAGCCCATGAACAGTTGTTTGTGAGTTTTGAAAAAAAGTGCAAGAGCTATTCAAACCCTTTTTGCTGGGCAAGTAGGACCTGTAAATCTACACAATATATAGTTTAAAGTTTGAGTCTATCATATTAGGTTTTGGATTTATAGCTGTTTTTGTGTCTATTGCTTCAAAAGCATTTTCACATAATTTGTGTTTTCTGAAGAAACTGCAAGAGATATCTAACCCATACTTTCTGTGCAAGAGGGGCTTGTACATCTGCACAACATGTCTTTTAAAGTTTGAACCTATCTTATTGCATTTTTGAGTTATAGCAGTTTTTACTGTTTTATTGCTCCAAAAGCCTTTTCAGCCCATGAACAGTTTGTGAGTTTTGAAAAAAAGTGCCAGAGCTATTCAAACCCTTTTTGCTGGGCAAGTAGGACCTGTAAATCTACACAATATATAGTTTAAAGTTTGAGTCTATCATATTAGGTTTTGGATTTATAGCTGTTTTTGTGTCTATTGCTTCAAAAGCATTTTCACATAATTTGTGTTTTCTGAAGAAACTGCAAGAGATATCTAACCCATACTTTCTGTGCAAGAGGGGCTTGTACATCTGCACAACATGTCTTTTAAAGTTTGAACCTATCTTATTGCATTTTTGAGTTATAGCAGTTTTTACTGTTTTATTGCTCCAAAAGCCTTTTCAGCCCATGAACAGTTTGTGAGTTTTGAAAAAAAGTGCAAGAGCTATTCAAACCCTTTTTGCTGGGCAAGTAGGACCTGTAAATCTACACAATATATAGTTTAAAGTTTGAGTCTATCATATTAGGTTTTGGATTTATAGCTGTTTTTGTGTCTATTGCTTCAAAAGCATTTTCACATAATTTGTGTTTTCTGAAGAAACTGCAAGAGATATCTAACCCATACTTTCTGTGCAAGAGGGGCTTGTACAGCTGCACAACATGTCTTTTAAAGTTTGAACCTATCTTATTGCATTTTTGAGTTGTAGCAGTTTTTACTGTTTTATTGCTCCAAAAGCCTTTTCAGCCCATGAACAGTTGTTTGTGAGTTTTGAAAAAAAGTGCCAGAGCTATTCAAACCCTTTTTGCTGGGCAAGTAGGACCTATAAATCTACACAATATATAGTTTAAAGTTTGAGTCTATCATATTAGGTTTTGGATTCATAGCTGTTTTTGTGTCTATTGCTTCAAAAAGCATTTTCACATAATTTGTGTTTTCTGAAGAAACTGCAAGAGATATATAACCCATACTTTCTGTGCAAGAGGGGCTTCTACATCTGCACAACATGTCTTTTAAAGTTTGAACCTATCTTATTGCAATTTAGAGTTATAGCAGTTTTTACTGTTTTATTGCTCCAAAAGCCTTTTCAGCCCATGAACAGTTGTTTGTGAGTTTTGAAAAAAAGTGCCAGAGCTATTCAAACCCTTTTTGCTGGGCAAGTAGGACCTGTAAATCTACACAATATATAGTTTAAAGTTTGAGTCTATCATATTAGGTTTTGGATTTATAGCTGTTTTTGTGTCTATTGCTTCAAAAGCATTTTCACATAATTTGTGTTTTCTGAAGAAACTGCAAGAGATATCTAACCCATACTTTCTGTGCAAGAGGGGCTTGTACATCTGCACAACATGTCTTTTAAAGTTTGAACCTATCTTATTGCATTTTTGAGTTATAGCAGTTTTTACTGTTTTATTGCTCCAAAAGCCTTTTCAGCCCATGAACAGTTTGTGAGTTTTGAAAAAAAGTGCCAGAGCTATTCAAACCCTTTTTGCTGGGCAAGTAGGACCTGTAAATCTACACAATATATAGTTTAAAGTTTGAGTCTATCATATTAGGTTTTGGATTTATAGCTGTTTTTGTGTCTATTGCTTCAAAAGCATTTTCACATAATTTGTGTTTTCTGAAGAAACTGCAAGAGATATCTAACCCATACTTTCTGTGCAAGAGGGGCTTGTACATCTGCACAACATGTCTTTTAAAGTTTGAACCTATCTTATTGCATTTTTGAGTTATAGCAGTTTTTACTGTTTTATTGCTCCAAAAGCCTTTTCAGCCCATGAACAGTTGTTTGTGAGTTTTGAAAAAAAGTGCAAGAGCTATTCAAACCCTTTTTGCTGGGCAAGTAGGACCTGTAAATCTACACAATATATAGTTTAAAGTTTGAGTCTATCATATTAGGTTTTGGATTTATAGCTGTTTTTGTGTCTATTGCTTCAAAAGCATTTTCACATAATTTGTGTTTTCTGAAGAAACTGCAAGAGATATCTAACCCATACTTTCTGTGCAAGAGGGGCTTGTACATCTGCACAACATGTCTTTTAAAGTTTGAACCTATCTTATTGCATTTTTGAGTTATAGCAGTTTTTACTGTTTTATTGCTCCAAAAGCCTTTTCAGCCCATGAACAGTTTGTGAGTTTTGAAAAAAAGTGCCAGAGCTATTCAAACCCTTTTTGCTGGGCAAGTAGGACCTGTAAATCTACACAATATATAGTTTAAAGTTTGAGTCTATCATATTAGGTTTTGGATTTATAGCTGTTTTTGTGTCTATTGCTTCAAAAGCATTTTCACATAATTTGGGTTTTCTGAAGAAACTGCAAGAGATATCTAACCCATACTTTCTGTGCAAGAGGGGCTTGTACATCTGCACAACATGTCTTTTAAAGTTTGAACCTATCTTATTGCATTTTTGAGTTATAGCAGTTTTTACTGTTTTATTGCTCCAAAAGCCTTTTCAGCCCATGAACAGTTGTTTGTGAGTTTTGAAAAAAAGTGCAAGAGCTATTCAAACCCTTTTTGCTGGGCAAGTAGGACCTGTAAATCTACACAATATATAGTTTAAAGTTTGAGTCTATCATATTAGGTTTTGGATTTATAGCTGTTTTTGTGTCTATTGCTTCAAAAGCATTTTCACATAATTTGTGTTTTCTGAAGAAACTGCAAGAGATATCTAACCCATACTTTCTGTGCAAGAGGGGCTTGTACATCTGCACAACATGTCTTTTAAAGTTTGAACCTATCTTATTGCATTTTTGAGTTATAGCAGTTTTTACTGTTTTATTGCTCCAAAAGCCTTTTCAGCCCATGAACAGTTTGTGAGTTTTGAAAAAAAGTGCCAGAGCTATTCAAACCCTTTTTGCTGGGCAAGTAGGACCTGTAAATCTACACAATATATAGTTTAAAGTTTGAGTCTATCATATTAGGTTTTGGATTTATAGCTGTTTTTGTGTCTATTGCTTCAAAAGCATTTTCACATAATTTGTGTTTTCTGAAGAAACTGCAAGAGATATCTAACCCATACTTTCTGTGCAAGAGGGGCTTGTACATCTGCACAACATGTCTTTTAAAGTTTGAACCTATCTTATTGCATTTTTGAGTTATAGCAGTTTTTACTGTTTTATTGCTCCAAAAGCCTTTTCAGCCCATGAACAGTTGTTTGTGAGTTTTGAAAAAAAGTGCCAGAGCTATTCAAACCCTTTTTGCTGGGCAAGTAGGACCTGTAAATCTACACAATATGTAGTTTAAAGTTTGAGTCTATCATATTAGGTTTTGGATTCATAGCTGTTTTTGTGTATATTGCTTCAAAAAGCATTTTCACATAATTTGTGTTTTCTGAAGAAACTGCAAGAGATATATAACCCATACTTTCTGTGCAAGAGGGGCTTCTACAACTGCACAACATGTCTTTTAAAGTTTGAACCTATCTTATTGCAATTTAGAGTTATAGCAGTTTTTACTGTTTTATTGCTCCAAAAGCCTTTTCAGCCCATGAACAGTTGTTTGTGAGTTTTGAAAAAAAGTGCAAGAGCTATTCAAACCCTTTTTGCTGGGCAAGTAGGACCTGTAAATTTGCACAATATATAGTTTAAAGTTTGAGTCTATCATATTGGGTTTTGGATTTATAGCTGTTTTTGTGTCTATTGCTTCAAAAGCATTTTCACATAATTTGTGTTTTCTGAAGAAACTGCAAGAGATATCTAACCCATACTTTCTGTGCAAGAGGGGCTTCTACATCTGCACAACATGTCTTTTAAAGTTTGAACCTATCTTATTGCATTTTTGAGTTATAGCAGTTTTTACTGTTTTATTGCTCCAAAAGCCTTTTCAGCCCATGAACAGTTGTTTGTGAGTTTTGAAAAAAAGTGCCAGAGCTATTCAAACCCTTTTTGCTGGGCAAGTAGGACCTGTAAATCTACACAATATATAGTTTAAAGTTTGAGTCTATCATATTAGGTTTTGGATTCATAGCTGTTTTTGTGTCTATTGCTTCAAAAAGCATTTTCACATAATTTGTGTTTTCTGAAGAAACTGTCTGCGACAAGTTGGCCACTGTCCAGGGTGTACCCCGCCTAAGGCCCGAAGTCACTGGGATAGGCTCCAGTCACCCGCGACCCCGAAAGGGAACAAGCGGTAGAAAATGGATGGATGGATGAAGAAACTGCAAGAGATATATAACCCATACTTTCTGTGCAAGAGGGGCTTCTACATCTGCACAACATGTCTTTTAAAGTTTGAACCTATCTTATTGCATTTTTGAGTTATATCAGTTTTTACTGTTTTATTGCTCCAAAAGCCTTTTCAGCCCATGAACAGTTGTTTGTGAGTTTTGAAAAAAAGTGCCAGAGCTATTCAAACCCTTTTTGCTGGGCAAGTAGGACCTGTAAATCTACACAATATATAGTTTAAAGTTTGAGTCTATCATATTAGGTTTTGGATTTATAGCTGTTTTTGTGTCTATTGCTTCAAAAGCATTTTCACATAATTTGTGTTTTCTGAAGAAACTGCAAGAGATATCTAACCCATACTTTCTGTGCAAGAGGGGCTTGTACATCTGCACAACATGTCTTTTAAAGTTTGAACCTATCTTATTGCATTTTTGAGTTATAGCAGTTTTTACTGTTTTATTGCTCCAAAAGCCTTTTCAGCCCATGAACAGTTTGTGAGTTTAGAAAAAAAGTGCAAGAGCTATTCAAACCCTTTTTGCTGGGCAAGTAGGACCTGTAAATCTACAAAATATATTGTTTAAAGTTTGAGTCTATCATATTAGGTTTTGGATTTATAGCTGTTTTTGTGTCCATTGCTTCAAAAGCATTTTCACATAATTTGTGTTTTTTGAAGAAACTGCAAGAGATATCTAACCCATACTTTCTGTGCAAGAGGGGCTTGTACATCTGCACAACATGTCTTTTAAAGTTTGAACCTATCTTATTGCATTTTTGAGTTATAGCAGTTTTTACTGTTTTATTGCTCCAAAAGCCTTTTCAGCCCATGAACAGTTGTTTGTGAGTTTTGAAAAAAAGTGCAAGAGCTATTCAAACCCTTTTTGCTGGGCAAGTAGGACCTGTAAATCTACACAATATATAGTTTAAAGTTTGAGTCTATCATATTAGGTTTTGGATTTATAGCTGTTTTTGTGTCTATTGCTTCAAAAGCATTTTCACATAATTTGTGTTTTCTGAAGAAACTGCAAGAGATATCTAACCCATACTTTCTGTGCAAGAGGGGCTTGTACAGCTGCACAACATGTCTTTTAAAGTTTGAACCTATCTTATTGCATTTTTGAGTTATAGCAGTTTTTACTGTTTTATTGCTCCAAAAGCCTTTTCAGCCCATGAACAGTTGTTTGTGAGTTTTGAAAAAAAGTGCAAGAGCTATTCAAACCCATTTGCTGGGCAAGTAGGACCTGTAAATTTACACAATATATAGTTTAAAGTTTGAGTCTATCATATTAGGTTTTGGATTTATAGCTGTTTTTGTGTCTATTGCTTCAAAAGCATTTTCACATAATTTGTGTTTTCTGAAGAAACTGCAAGAGATATCTAACCCATACTTTCTGTGCAAGAGGGGCTTGTACATCTGCACAACATGTCTTTTAAAGTTTGAACCTATCTTATTGCATTTTTGAGTTGTAGCAGTTTTTACTGTTTTATTGCTCCAAAAGCCTTTTCAGCCCATGAACAGTTGTTTGTGAGTTTTGAAAAAAAGTGCCAGAGCTATTCAAACCCTTTTTGCTGGGCAAGTAGGACCTGTAAATCTACACAATATATAGTTTAAAGTTTGAGTCTATCATATTAGGTTTTGGATTCATAGCTGTTTTTGTGTCTATTGCTTCAAAAAGCATTTTCACATAATTTGTGTTTTCTGAAGAAACTGCAAGAGATATATAACCCATACTTTCTGTGCAAGAGGGGCTTCTACATCTGCACAACATGTCTTTTAAAGTTTGAACCTATCTTATTGCAATTTAGAGTTATATCAGTTTTTACTGTTTTATTGCTCCAAAAGCCTTTTCAGCCCATGAACAGTTGTTTGTGAGTTTTGAAAAAAAGTGCCAGAGCTATTCAAACCCTTTTTGCTGGGCAAGTAGGACCTGTAAATCTACACAATATATAGTTTAAAGTTTGAGTCTATCATATTAGGTTTTGGATTTATAGCTGTTTTTGTGTCTATTGCTTCAAAAGCATTTTCACATAATTTGTGTTTTCTGAAGAAACTGCAAGAGATATCTAACCCATACTTTCTGTGCAAGAGGGGCTTGTACATCTGCACAACATGTCTTTTAAAGTTTGAACCTATCTTATTGCATTTTTGAGTTATAGCAGTTTTTACTGTTTTATTGCTCCAAAAGCCTTTTCAGCCCATGAACAGTTTGTGAGTTTTGAAAAAAAGTGCCAGAGCTATTCAAACCCTTTTTGCTGGGCAAGTAGGACCTGTAAATCTACACAATATATAGTTTAAAGTTTGAGTCTATCATATTAGGTTTTGGATTTATAGCTGTTTTTGTGTCTGTTGCTTCAAAAGCATTTTCACATAATTTGTGTTTTCTGAAGAAACTGCAAGAGATATCTAACCCATACTTTCTGTGCAAGAGGGGCTTGTACATCTGCACAACATGTCTTTTAAAGTTTGAACCTATCTTATTGCATTTTTGAGTTATAGCAGTTTTTACTGTTTTATTGCTCCAAAAGCCTTTTCAGCCCATGAACAGTTGTTTGTGAGTTTTGAAAAAAAGTGCAAGAGCTATTCAAACCCTTTTTGCTGGGCAAGTAGGACCTGTAAATCTACACAATATATAGTTTAAAGTTTGAGTCTATCATATTAGGTTTTGGATTTATAGCTGTTTTTGTGTCTATTGCTTCAAAAGCATTTTCACATAATTTGTGTTTTCTGAAGAAACTGCAAGAGATATCTAACCCATACTTTCTGTGCAAGAGGGGCTTGTACATCTGCACAACATGTCTTTTAAAGTTTGAACCTATCTTATTGCATTTTTGAGTTATAGCAGTTTTTACTGTTTTATTGCTCCAAAAGCCTTTTCAGCCCATGAACAGTTTGTGAGTTTTGAAAAAAAGTGCCAGAGCTATTCAAACCCTTTTTGCTGGGCAAGTAGGACCTGTAAATCTACGCAATATATAGTTTAAAGTTTGAGTCTATCATATTAGGTTTTGGATTTATAGCTGTTTTTGTGTCTATTGCTTCAAAAGCATTTTCACATAATTTGTGTTTTCTGAAGAAACTGCAAGAGATATCTAACCCATACTTTCTGTGCAAGAGGGGCTTGTACATCTGCACAACATGTCTTTTAAAGTTTGAACCTATCTTATTGCATTTTTGAGTTATAGCAGTTTTTACTGTTTTATTGCTCCAAAAGCCTTTTCAGCCCATGAACAGTTTGTGAGTTTTGAAAAAAAGTGCAAGAGCTATTCAAACCCTTTTTGCTGGGCAAGTAGGACCTGTAAATCTACACAATATATAGTTTAAAGTTTGAGTCTATCATATTAGGTTTTGGATTTATAGCTGTTTTTGTGTCTATTGCTTCAAAAGCATTTTCACATAATTTGTGTTTTCTGAAGAAACTGCAAGAGATATCTAACCCATACTTTCTGTGCAAGAGGGGCTTGTACATCTGCACAACATGTCTTTTAAAGTTTGAACCTATCTTATTGCATTTTTGAGTTGTAGCAGTTTTTACTGTTTTATTGCTCCAAAAGCCTTTTCAGCCCATGAACAGTTGTTTGTGAGTTTTGAAAAAAAGTGCCAGAGCTATTCAAACCCTTTTTGCTGGGCAAGTAGGACCTGTAAATCTACACAATATATAGTTTAAAGTTTGAGTCTATCATATTAGGTTTTGGATTCATAGCTGTTTTTGTGTCTATTGCTTCAAAAAGCATTTTCACATAATTTGTGTTTTCTGAAGAAACTGCAAGAGATATATAACCCATACTTTCTGTGCAAGAGGGGCTTCTACATCTGCACAACATGTCTTTTAAAGTTTGAACCTATCTTATTGCAATTTAGAGTTATAGCAGTTTTTACTGTTTTATTGCTCCAAAAGCCTTTTCAGCCCATGAACAGTTGTTTGTGAGTTTTGAAAAAAAGTGCCAGAGCTATTCAAACCCTTTTTGCTGGGCAAGTAGGACCTGTAAATCTACACAATATATAGTTTAAAGTTTGAGTCTATCATATTAGGTTTTGGATTTATAGCTGTTTTTGTGTCTATTGCTTCAAAAGCATTTTCACATAATTTGTGTTTTCTGAAGAAACTGCAAGAGATATCTAACCCATACTTTCTGTGCAAGAGGGGCTTGTACATCTGCACAACATGTCTTTTAAAGTTTGAACCTATCTTATTGCATTTTTGAGTTATAGCAGTTTTTACTGTTTTATTGCTCCAAAAGCCTTTTCAGCCCATGAACAGTTTGTGAGTTTTGAAAAAAAGTGCCAGAGCTATTCAAACCCTTTTTGCTGGGCAAGTAGGACCTGTAAATCTACACAATATATAGTTTAAAGTTTGAGTCTATCATATTAGGTTTTGGATTTATAGCTGTTTTTGTGTCTGTTGCTTCAAAAGCATTTTCACATAATTTGTGTTTTCTGAAGAAACTGCAAGAGATATCTAACCCATACTTTCTGTGCAAGAGGGGCTTGTACATCTGCACAACATGTCTTTTAAAGTTTGAACCTATCTTATTGCATTTTTGAGTTATAGCAGTTTTTACTGTTTTATTGCTCCAAAAGCCTTTTCAGCCCATGAACAGTTGTTTGTGAGTTTTGAAAAAAAGTGCAAGAGCTATTCAAACCCTTTTTGCTGGGCAAGTAGGACCTGTAAATCTACACAATATATAGTTTAAAGTTTGAGTCTATCATATTAGGTTTTGGATTTATAGCTGTTTTTGTGTCTATTGCTTCAAAAGCATTTTCACATAATTTGTGTTTTCTGAAGAAACTGCAAGAGATATCTAACCCATACTTTCTGTGCAAGAGGGGCTTGTACATCTGCACAACATGTCTTTTAAAGTTTGAACCTATCTTATTGCATTTTTGAGTTATAGCAGTTTTTACTGTTTTATTGCTCCAAAAGCCTTTTCAGCCCATGAACAGTTGTTTGTGAGTTTTGAAAAAAAGTGCCAGAGCTATTCAAACCCTTTTTGCTGGGCAAGTAGGACCTGTAAATCTACACAATATGTAGTTTAAAGTTTGAGTCTATCATATTAGGTTTTGGATTCATAGCTGTTTTTGTGTATATTGCTTCAAAAAGCATTTTCACATAATTTGTGTTTTCTGAAGAAACTGCAAGAGATATATAACCCATACTTTCTGTGCAAGAGGGGCTTCTACAACTGCACAACATGTCTTTTAAAGTTTGAACCTATCTTATTGCAATTTAGAGTTATAGCAGTTTTTACTGTTTTATTGCTCCAAAAGCCTTTTCAGCCCATGAACAGTTGTTTGTGAGTTTTGAAAAAAAGTGCAAGAGCTATTCAAACCCTTTTTGCTGGGCAAGTAGGACCTGTAAATTTGCACAATATATAGTTTAAAGTTTGAGTCTATCATATTGGGTTTTGGATTTATAGCTGTTTTTGTGTCTATTGCTTCAAAAGCATTTTCACATAATTTGTGTTTTCTTTAGAAACTGCAAGAGATATCTAACCCATACTTTCTGTGCAAGAGGGGCTTCTACATCTGCACAACATGTCTTTTAAAGTTTGAACCTATCTTATTGCATTTTTGAGTTATAGCAGTTTTTACTGTTTTATTGCTCCAAAAGCCTTTTCAGCCCATGAACAGTTGTTTGTGAGTTTTGAAAAAAAGTGCCAGAGCTATTCAAACCCTTTTTGCTGGGCAAGTAGGACCTGTAAATCTACACAATATATAGTTTAAAGTTTGAGTCTATCATATTAGGTTTTGGATTCATAGCTGTTTTTGTGTCTATTGCTTCAAAAAGCATTTTCACATAATTTGTGTTTTCTGAAGAAACTGTCTGCGACAAGTTGGCCACTGTCCAGGGTGTACCCCGCCTAAGGCCCGAAGTCACTGGGATAGGCTCCAGTCACCCGCGACCCCGAAAGGGAACAAGCGGTAGAAAATGGATGGATGGATGAAGAAACTGCAAGAGATATATAACCCATACTTTCTGTGCAAGAGGGGCTTCTACATCTGCACAACATGTCTTTTAAAGTTTGAACCTATCTTATTGCATTTTTGAGTTATATCAGTTTTTACTGTTTTATTGCTCCAAAAGCCTTTTCAGCCCATGAACAGTTGTTTGTGAGTTTTGAAAAAAAGTGCCAGAGCTATTCAAACCCTTTTTGCTGGGCAAGTAGGACCTGTAAATCTACACAATATATAGTTTAAAGTTTGAGTCTATCATATTAGGTTTTGGATTTATAGCTGTTTTTGTGTCTATTGCTTCAAAAGCATTTTCACATAATTTGTGTTTTCTGAAGAAACTGCAAGAGATATCTAACCCATACTTTCTGTGCAAGAGGGGCTTGTACATCTGCACAACATGTCTTTTAAAGTTTGAACCTATCTTATTGCATTTTTGAGTTATAGCAGTTTTTACTGTTTTATTGCTCCAAAAGCCTTTTCAGCCCATGAACAGTTTGTGAGTTTAGAAAAAAAGTGCAAGAGCTATTCAAACCCTTTTTGCTGGGCAAGTAGGACCTGTAAATCTACAAAATATATTGTTTAAAGTTTGAGTCTATCATATTAGGTTTTGGATTTATAGCTGTTTTTGTGTCCATTGCTTCAAAAGCATTTTCACATAATTTGTGTTTTTTGAAGAAACTGCAAGAGATATCTAACCCATACTTTCTGTGCAAGAGGGGCTTGTACATCTGCACAACATGTCTTTTAAAGTTTGAACCTATCTTATTGCATTTTTGAGTTATAGCAGTTTTTACTGTTTTATTGCTCCAAAAGCCTTTTCAGCCCATGAACAGTTGTTTGTGAGTTTTGAAAAAAAGTGCAAGAGCTATTCAAACCCTTTTTGCTGGGCAAGTAGGACCTGTAAATCTACACAATATATAGTTTAAAGTTTGAGTCTATCATATTAGGTTTTGGATTTATAGCTGTTTTTGTGTCTATTGCTTCAAAAGCATTTTCACATAATTTGTGTTTTCTGAAGAAACTGCAAGAGATATCTAACCCATACTTTCTGTGCAAGAGGGGCTTGTACAGCTGCACAACATGTCTTTTAAAGTTTGAACCTATCTTATTGCATTTTTGAGTTATAGCAGTTTTTACTGTTTTATTGCTCCAAAAGCCTTTTCAGCCCATGAACAGTTGTTTGTGAGTTTTGAAAAAAAGTGCAAGAGCTATTCAAACCCATTTGCTGGGCAAGTAGGACCTGTAAATTTACACAATATATAGTTTAAAGTTTGAGTCTATCATATTAGGTTTTGGATTTATAGCTGTTTTTGTGTCTATTGCTTCAAAAGCATTTTCACATAATTTGTGTTTTCTGAAGAAACTGCAAGAGATATCTAACCCATACTTTCTGTGCAAGAGGGGCTTGTACATCTGCACAACATGTCTTTTAAAGTTTGAACCTATCTTATTGCATTTTTGAGTTGTAGCAGTTTTTACTGTTTTATTGCTCCAAAAGCCTTTTCAGCCCATGAACAGTTGTTTGTGAGTTTTGAAAAAAAGTGCCAGAGCTATTCAAACCCTTTTTGCTGGGCAAGTAGGACCTGTAAATCTACACAATATATAGTTTAAAGTTTGAGTCTATCATATTAGGTTTTGGATTCATAGCTGTTTTTGTGTCTATTGCTTCAAAAAGCATTTTCACATAATTTGTGTTTTCTGAAGAAACTGCAAGAGATATATAACCCATACTTTCTGTGCAAGAGGGGCTTCTACATCTGCACAACATGTCTTTTAAAGTTTGAACCTATCTTATTGCAATTTAGAGTTATATCAGTTTTTACTGTTTTATTGCTCCAAAAGCCTTTTCAGCCCATGAACAGTTGTTTGTGAGTTTTGAAAAAAAGTGCCAGAGCTATTCAAACCCTTTTTGCTGGGCAAGTAGGACCTGTAAATCTACACAATATATAGTTTAAAGTTTGAGTCTATCATATTAGGTTTTGGATTTATAGCTGTTTTTGTGTCTATTGCTTCAAAAGCATTTTCACATAATTTGTGTTTTCTGAAGAAACTGCAAGAGATATCTAACCCATACTTTCTGTGCAAGAGGGGCTTGTACATCTGCACAACATGTCTTTTAAAGTTTGAACCTATCTTATTGCATTTTTGAGTTATAGCAGTTTTTACTGTTTTATTGCTCCAAAAGCCTTTTCAGCCCATGAACAGTTTGTGAGTTTTGAAAAAAAGTGCCAGAGCTATTCAAACCCTTTTTGCTGGGCAAGTAGGACCTGTAAATCTACACAATATATAGTTTAAAGTTTGAGTCTATCATATTAGGTTTTGGATTTATAGCTGTTTTTGTGTCTGTTGCTTCAAAAGCATTTTCACATAATTTGTGTTTTCTGAAGAAACTGCAAGAGATATCTAACCCATACTTTCTGTGCAAGAGGGGCTTGTACATCTGCACAACATGTCTTTTAAAGTTTGAACCTATCTTATTGCATTTTTGAGTTATAGCAGTTTTTACTGTTTTATTGCTCCAAAAGCCTTTTCAGCCCATGAACAGTTGTTTGTGAGTTTTGAAAAAAAGTGCAAGAGCTATTCAAACCCTTTTTGCTGGGCAAGTAGGACCTGTAAATCTACACAATATATAGTTTAAAGTTTGAGTCTATCATATTAGGTTTTGGATTTATAGCTGTTTTTGTGTCTATTGCTTCAAAAGCATTTTCACATAATTTGTGTTTTCTGAAGAAACTGCAAGAGATATCTAACCCATACTTTCTGTGCAAGAGGGGCTTGTACATCTGCACAACATGTCTTTTAAAGTTTGAACCTATCTTATTGCATTTTTGAGTTATAGCAGTTTTTACTGTTTTATTGCTCCAAAAGCCTTTTCAGCCCATGAACAGTTTGTGAGTTTTGAAAAAAAGTGCCAGAGCTATTCAAACCCTTTTTGCTGGGCAAGTAGGACCTGTAAATCTACGCAATATATAGTTTAAAGTTTGAGTCTATCATATTAGGTTTTGGATTTATAGCTGTTTTTGTGTCTATTGCTTCAAAAGCATTTTCACATAATTTGTGTTTTCTGAAGAAACTGCAAGAGATATCTAACCCATACTTTCTGTGCAAGAGGGGCTTGTACATCTGCACAACATGTCTTTTAAAGTTTGAACCTATCTTATTGCATTTTTGAGTTATAGCAGTTTTTACTGTTTTATTGCTCCAAAAGCCTTTTCAGCCCATGAACAGTTTGTGAGTTTTGAAAAAAAGTGCAAGAGCTATTCAAACCCTTTTTGCTGGGCAAGTAGGACCTGTAAATCTACACAATATATAGTTTAAAGTTTGAGTCTATCATATTAGGTTTTGGATTTATAGCTGTTTTTGTGTCTATTGCTTCAAAAGCATTTTCACATAATTTGTGTTTTCTGAAGAAACTGCAAGAGATATCTAACCCATACTTTCTGTGCAAGAGGGGCTTGTACAGCTGCACAACATGTCTTTTAAAGTTTGAACCTATCTTATTGCATTTTTGAGTTATAGCAGTTTTTACTGTTTTATTGCTCCAAAAGCCTTTTCAGCCCATGAACAGTTGTTTGTGAGTTTTGAAAAAAAGTGCAAGAGCTATTCAAACCCATTTGCTGGGCAAGTAGGACCTGTAAATTTACACAATATATAGTTTAAAGTTTGAGTCTATCATATTAGGTTTTGGATTTATAGCTGTTTTTGTGTCTATTGCTTCAAAAGCATTTTCACATAATTTGTGTTTTCTGAAGAAACTGCAAGAGATATCTAACCCATACTTTCTGTGCAAGAGGGGCTTGTACATCTGCACAACATGTCTTTTAAAGTTTGAACCTATCTTATTGCATTTTTGAGTTGTAGCAGTTTTTACTGTTTTATTGCTCCAAAAGCCTTTTCAGCCCATGAACAGTTGTTTGTGAGTTTTGAAAAAAAGTGCCAGAGCTATTCAAACCCTTTTTGCTGGGCAAGTAGGACCTGTAAATCTACACAATATATAGTTTAAAGTTTGAGTCTATCATATTAGGTTTTGGATTCATAGCTGTTTTTGTGTCTATTGCTTCAAAAAGCATTTTCACATAATTTGTGTTTTCTGAAGAAACTGCAAGAGATATATAACCCATACTTTCTGTGCAAGAGGGGCTTCTACATCTGCACAACATGTCTTTTAAAGTTTGAACCTATCTTATTGCAATTTAGAGTTATAGCAGTTTTTACTGTTTTATTGCTCCAAAAGCCTTTTCAGCCCATGAACAGTTGTTTGTGAGTTTTGAAAAAAAGTGCCAGAGCTATTCAAACCCTTTTTGCTGGGCAAGTAGGACCTGTAAATCTACACAATATATAGTTTAAAGTTTGAGTCTATCATATTAGGTTTTGGATTTATAGCTGTTTTTGTGTCTATTGCTTCAAAAGCATTTTCACATAATTTGTGTTTTCTGAAGAAACTGCAAGAGATATCTAACCCATACTTTCTGTGCAAGAGGGGCTTGTACATCTGCACAACATGTCTTTTAAAGTTTGAACCTATCTTATTGCATTTTTGAGTTATAGCAGTTTTTACTGTTTTATTGCTCCAAAAGCCTTTTCAGCCCATGAACAGTTTGTGAGTTTTGAAAAAAAGTGCCAGAGCTATTCAAACCCTTTTTGCTGGGCAAGTAGGACCTGTAAATCTACACAATATATAGTTTAAAGTTTGAGTCTATCATATTAGGTTTTGGATTTATAGCTGTTTTTGTGTCTGTTGCTTCAAAAGCATTTTCACATAATTTGTGTTTTCTGAAGAAACTGCAAGAGATATCTAACCCATACTTTCTGTGCAAGAGGGGCTTGTACATCTGCACAACATGTCTTTTAAAGTTTGAACCTATCTTATTGCATTTTTGAGTTATAGCAGTTTTTACTGTTTTATTGCTCCAAAAGCCTTTTCAGCCCATGAACAGTTGTTTGTGAGTTTTGAAAAAAAGTGCAAGAGCTATTCAAACCCTTTTTGCTGGGCAAGTAGGACCTGTAAATCTACACAATATATAGTTTAAAGTTTGAGTCTATCATATTAGGTTTTGGATTTATAGCTGTTTTTGTGTCTATTGCTTCAAAAGCATTTTCACATAATTTGTGTTTTCTGAAGAAACTGCAAGAGATATCTAACCCATACTTTCTGTGCAAGAGGGGCTTGTACATCTGCACAACATGTCTTTTAAAGTTTGAACCTATCTTATTGCATTTTTGAGTTATAGCAGTTTTTACTGTTTTATTGCTCCAAAAGCCTTTTCAGCCCATGAACAGTTTGTGAGTTTTGAAAAAAAGTGCCAGAGCTATTCAAACCCTTTTTGCTGGGCAAGTAGGACCTATAAATCTACACAATATATAGTTTAAAGTTTGAGTCTATCATATTAGGTTTTGGATTCATAGCTGTTTTTGTGTCTATTGCTTCAAAAAGCATTTTCACATAATTTGTGTTTTCTGAAGAAACTGCAAGAGATATATAACCCATACTTTCTGTGCAAGAGGGGCTTCTACATCTGCACAACATGTCTTTTAAAGTTTGAACCTATCTTATTGCAATTTAGAGTTATAGCAGTTTTTACTGTTTTATTGCTCCAAAAGCCTTTTCAGCCCATGAACAGTTGTTTGTGAGTTTTGAAAAAAAGTGCCAGAGCTATTCAAACCCTTTTTGCTGGGCAAGTAGGACCTGTAAATCTACACAATATATAGTTTAAAGTTTGAGTCTATCATATTAGGTTTTGGATTTATAGCTGTTTTTGTGTCTATTGCTTCAAAAGCATTTTCACATAATTTGTGTTTTCTGAAGAAACTGCAAGAGATATCTAACCCATACTTTCTGTGCAAGAGGGGCTTGTACATCTGCACAACATGTCTTTTAAAGTTTGAACCTATCTTATTGCATTTTTGAGTTATAGCAGTTTTTACTGTTTTATTGCTCCAAAAGCCTTTTCAGCCCATGAACAGTTTGTGAGTTTTGAAAAAAAGTGCCAGAGCTATTCAAACCCTTTTTGCTGGGCAAGTAGGACCTGTAAATCTACACAATATATAGTTTAAAGTTTGAGTCTATCATATTAGGTTTTGGATTTATAGCTGTTTTTGTGTCTATTGCTTCAAAAGCATTTTCACATAATTTGTGTTTTCTGAAGAAACTGCAAGAGATATCTAACCCATACTTTCTGTGCAAGAGGGGCTTGTACATCTGCACAACATGTCTTTTAAAGTTTGAACCTATCTTATTGCATTTTTGAGTTATAGCAGTTTTTACTGTTTTATTGCTCCAAAAGCCTTTTCAGCCCATGAACAGTTGTTTGTGAGTTTTGAAAAAAAGTGCAAGAGCTATTCAAACCCTTTTTGCTGGGCAAGTAGGACCTGTAAATCTACACAATATATAGTTTAAAGTTTGAGTCTATCATATTAGGTTTTGGATTTATAGCTGTTTTTGTGTCTATTGCTTCAAAAGCATTTTCACATAATTTGTGTTTTCTGAAGAAACTGCAAGAGATATCTAACCCATACTTTCTGTGCAAGAGGGGCTTGTACATCTGCACAACATGTCTTTTAAAGTTTGAACCTATCTTATTGCATTTTTGAGTTATAGCAGTTTTTACTGTTTTATTGCTCCAAAAGCCTTTTCAGCCCATGAACAGTTTGTGAGTTTTGAAAAAAAGTGCCAGAGCTATTCAAACCCTTTTTGCTGGGCAAGTAGGACCTGTAAATCTACACAATATATAGTTTAAAGTTTGAGTCTATCATATTAGGTTTTGGATTTATAGCTGTTTTTGTGTCTATTGCTTCAAAAGCATTTTCACATAATTTGTGTTTTCTGAAGAAACTGCAAGAGATATCTAACCCATACTTTCTGTGCAAGAGGGGCTTGTACATCTGCACAACATGTCTTTTAAAGTTTGAACCTATCTTATTGCATTTTTGAGTTATAGCAGTTTTTACTGTTTTATTGCTCCAAAAGCCTTTTCAGCCCATGAACAGTTGTTTGTGAGTTTTGAAAAAAAGTGCAAGAGCTATTCAAACCCTTTTTGCTGGGCAAGTAGGACCTGTAAATCTACACAATATATAGTTTAAAGTTTGAGTCTATCATATTAGGTTTTGGATTTATAGCTGTTTTTGTGTCTATTGCTTCAAAAGCATTTTCACATAATTTGTGTTTTCTGAAGAAACTGCAAGAGATATCTAACCCATACTTTCTGTGCAAGAGGGGCTTGTACATCTGCACAACATGTCTTTTAAAGTTTGAACCTATCTTATTGCATTTTTGAGTTATAGCAGTTTTTACTGTTTTATTGCTCCAAAAGCCTTTTCAGCCCATGAACAGTTTGTGAGTTTTGAAAAAAAGTGCCAGAGCTATTCAAACCCTTTTTGCTGGGCAAGTAGGACCTGTAAATCTACACAATATATAGTTTAAAGTTTGAGTCTATCATATTAGGTTTTGGATTTATAGCTGTTTTTGTGTCTATTGCTTCAAAAGCATTTTCACATAATTTGTGTTTTCTGAAGAAACTGCAAGAGATATCTAACCCATACTTTCTGTGCAAGAGGGGCTTGTACATCTGCACAACATGTCTTTTAAAGTTTGAACCTATCTTATTGCATTTTTGAGTTATAGCAGTTTTTACTGTTTTATTGCTCCAAAAGCCTTTTCAGCCCATGAACAGTTTGTGAGTTTTGAAAAAAAGTGCCAGAGCTATTCAAACCCTTTTTGCTGGGCAAGTAGGACCTGTAAATCTACACAATATATAGTTTAAAGTTTGAGTCTATCATATTAGGTTTTGGATTCATAGCTGTTTTTGTGTCTATTGCTTCAAAAGCATTTTCACATAATTTGTGTTTTCTGAAGAAACTGCAAGAGATATCTAACCCATACTTTCTGTGCAAGAGGGGCTTGTACATCTGCACAACATGTCTTTTAAAGTTTGAACCTATCTTATTGCATTTTTGAGTTATAGCAGTTTTTACTGTTTTATTGCTCCAAAAGCCTTTTCAGCCCATGAACAGTTGTTTGTGAGTTTTGAAAAAAAGTGCCAGAGCTATTCAAACCCTTTTTGCTGGGCAAGTAGGACCTGTCAATCTACACAATATATAGTTTAAAGTTTGAGTCTATCATATTAGGTTTTGGATTCATAGCTGTTTTTGTGTCTATTGCTTCAAAAAGCATTTTCACATAATTTGTGTTTTCTGAAGAAACTGCAAGAGATATCTAACCCATACTTTCTGTGCAAGAGGGGCTTGTACATCTGCACAACATGTCTTTTAAAGTTTGAACCTATCTTATTGCATTTTTGAGTTATAGCAGTTTTTACTGTTTTATTGCTCCAAAAGCCTTTTCAGTCCATGAACAGTTGTTTGTGAGTTTTGAAAAAAAGTGCAAGAGCTATTCAAACCCTTTTTGCTGGGCAAGTAGGACCTGTAAATCTACACAATATATAGTTTAAAGTTTGAGTCTATCATATTAGGTTTTGGATTTATAGCTGTTTTTATGTCTATTGCTTCAAAAGCATTTTCACATAATTTATGTTTTCTGAAGAAACTGCAAGAGATATCTAACCCATACTTTCTGTGCAAGAGGGGCTTGTACATCTGCACAACATGTCTTTTAAAGTTTGAACCTATCTTATTGCATTTTTGAGTTATAGCAGTTTTTACTGTTTTATTGCTCCAAAAGCCTTTTCAGCCCATGAACAGTTGTTTGTGAGTTTTGAAAAAAAGTGCAAGAGCTATTCAAACCCTTTTTGCTGGGCAAGTAGGACCTGTAAATCTACACAATATATAGTTTAAAGTTTGAGTCTATCATATTAGGTTTTGGATTTATAGCTGTTTTTGTGTCTATTGCTTCAAAAGCATTTTCACATAATTTGTGTTTTCTGAAGAAACTGCAAGAGATATCTAACCCATACTTTCTGTGCAAGAGGGGCTTCTACATCTGCACAACATGTCTTTTAAAGTTTGAACCTATCTTATTGCATTTTTGAGTTATATCAGTTTTTACTGTTTTATTGCTCCAAAAGCCTTTTCAGCCCATGAACAGTTGTTTGTGAGTTTTGAAAAAAAGTGCCAGAGCTATTCAAACCCTTTTTGCTGGGCAATTAGGACCTGTCAATCTACACAATATATAGTTTAAAGTTTGAGTCTATCATATTAGGTTTTGGATTCATAGCTGTGTTTGTGTCTATTGCTTCAAAAAGCATTTTCACATAATTTGTGTTTTCTGAAGAAACTGCAAGAGATATATAACCCATACTTTCTGTGCAAGAGGGGCTTCTACATCTGCACAACATGTCTTTTAAAGTTTGAACCTATCTTATTGCATTTTTGAGTTATATCAGTTTTTACTGTTTTATTGCTCCAAAAGCCTTTTCAGCCCATGAACAGTTTGTGAGTTTAGAAAAAAAGTGCAAGAGCTATTCAAACCCTTTTTGCTGGGCAAGTAGGACCTGTAAATCTACAAAATATATTGTTTAAAGTTTGAGTCTATCATATTAGGTTTTGGATTTATAGCTGTTTTTGTGTCTATTGCTTCAAAAGCATTTTCACATAAATTGTGTTTTCTGAAGAAACTGCAAGAGATATCTAACCCAAACTTTCTGTGCAAGAGGGGCTTGTACATCTGCACAACATGTCTTTTAAAGTTTGAACCTATCTTATTGTATTTTTGAGTTATAGCAGTTTTTACTGTTTTATTGCTCCAAAAGCCTTTTCAGCCCATGAACAGTTGTTTGTGAGTTTAGAAAAAAAGTGCAAGAGCTATTCAAACCCTTTTTGCTGGGCAAGTAGGACCTGTAAATCTACACAATATATAGTTTAAAGTTTGAGTCTATCATATTAGGTATTAGGTTTTGGATTTATAGCTGTTTTTGTGTCCATTGCTTCAAAAGCATTTTCACATAATTTGTGTTTTTTGAAGAAACTGCAAGAGATATCTAACCCATACTTTCTGTGCAAGAGGGGCTTGTACAGCTGCACAACATGTCTTTTAAAGTTTGAACCTATCTTATTGCATTTTTGAGTTATAGCAGTTTTTACTGTTTTATTGCTCCAAAAGCCTTTTCAGCCCATGAACAGTTGTTTGTGAGTTTTGAAAAAAAGTGCAAGAGCTATTCAAACCCTTTTTGCTGGGCAAGTAGGACCTGTAAATCTACACAATATATAGTTTAAAGTTTGAGTCTATCATATTAGGTTTTGGATTTATAGCTGTTTTTGTGTCTATTGCTTCAAAAGCATTTTCACATAATTTGTGTTTTCTGAAGAAACTGCAAGAGATATCTAACCCATACTTTCTGTGCAAGAGGGGCTTGTACAGCTGCACAACATGTCTTTTAAAGTTTGAACCTATCTTATTGCATTTTTGAGTTATAGCAGTTTTTACTGTTTTATTGCTCCAAAAGCCTTTTCAGCCCATGAACAGTTGTTTGTGAGTTTTGAAAAAAAGTGCAAGAGCTATTCAAACCCATCTGCTGGGCAAGTAGGACCTGTAAATTTACACAATATATAGTTTAAAGTTTGAGTCTATCATATTAGGTTTTGGATTTATAGCTGTTTTTGTGTCTATTGCTTCAAAAGCATTTTCACATAATTTGTGTTTTCTGAAGAAACTGCAAGAGATATCTAACCCATACTTTCTGTGCAAGAGGGGCTTGTACATCTGCACAACATGTCTTTTAAAGTTTGAACCTATCTTATTGCATTTTTGAGTTATAGCAGTTTTTACTGTTTTATTGCTCCAAAAGCCTTTTCAGCCCATGAACAGTTGTTTGTGAGTTTTGAAAAAAAGTGCCAGAGCTATTCAAACCCTTTTTGCTGGGCAAGTAGGACCTGTAAATCTACACAATATATAGTTTAAAGTTTGAGTCTATCATATTAGGTTTTGGATTCATAGCTGTTTTTGTGTCTATTGCTTCAAAAAGCATTTTCACATAATTTGTGTTTTCTGAAGAAACTGCAAGAGATATATAACCCATACTTTCTGTGCAAGAGGGGCTTGTACATCTGCACAACATGTCTTTTAAAGTTTGAACCTATCTTATTGCAATTTAGAGTTATAGCAGTTTTTACTGTTTTATTGCTCCAAAAGCCTTTTCAGCCCATGAACAGTTGTTTGTGAGTTTTGAAAAAAAGTGCCAGAGCTATTCAAACCCTTTTTGCTGGGCAAGTAGGACCTGTAAATCTACACAATATATAGTTTAAAGTTTGAGTCTATCATATTAGGTTTTGGATTTATAGCTGTTTTTGTGTCTATTGCTTCAAAAGCATTTTCACATAATTTGTGTTTTCTGAAGAAACTGCAAGAGATATCTAACCCATACTTTCTGTGCAAGAGGGGCTTGTACATCTGCACAACATGTCTTTTAAAGTTTGAACCTATCTTATTGCATTTTTGAGTTATAGCAGTTTTTACTTTTTTATTGCTCCAAAAGCCTTTTCAGCCCATGAACAGTCTGTGAGTTTTGAAAAAAAGTGCAAGAGCTATTCAAACCATTTTTGCTGGGCAAGTAGGACCTGTAAATCTACACAATATATAGTTTAACGTTTGAGTCTATCATATTAGGTTTTGGATTTATAGCTGTTTTTGTGTCTATTGCTTCAAAAGCATTTTCACATAATTTGTGTTTTCTGAAGAAACTGCAAGAGATATCTAACCCA
This sequence comes from Eucyclogobius newberryi, assembly GCF_026437365.1. Classification (NCBI taxonomy): domain Eukaryota; kingdom Metazoa; phylum Chordata; class Actinopteri; order Gobiiformes; family Gobiidae; genus Eucyclogobius; species Eucyclogobius newberryi. The sequence continues at coordinate 34,473,363 of NW_027315823.1, forward strand.
TACTTTCTGTGCAAGAGGGGCTTGTACATCTGCACAACATGTCTTTTAAAGTTTGAACCTATCTTATTGCATTTTTGAGTTATAGCAGTTTTTACTGTTTTATTGCTCCAAAAGCCTTTTCAGCCCATGAACAGTTTGTGAGTTTTGAAAAAAAGTGCCAGAGCTATTCAAACCCTTTTTGCTGGGCAAGTAGGACCTGTAAATCTACACAATATATAGTTTAAAGTTTGAGTCTATCATATTAGGTTTTGGATTTATAGCTGTTTTTGTGTCTATTGCTTCAAAAGCATTTTCACATAATTTGTGTTTTCTGAAGAAACTGCAAGAGATATCTAACCCATACTTTCTGTGCAAGAGGGGCTTGTACATCTGCACAACATGTCTTTTAAAGTTTGAACCTATCTTATTGCATTTTTGAGTTATAGCAGTTTTTACTGTTTTATTGCTCCAAAAGCCTTTTCAGCCCATGAACAGTTGTTTGTGAGTTTTGAAAAAAATTGCCAGAGCTATTCAAACCCTTTTTGCTGGGCAAGTAGGACCTGTAAATCTACACAATATATAGTTTAAAGTTTGAGTCTATCATATTAGGTTTTGGATTCATAGCTGTTTTTGTGTCTATTGCTTCAAAAAGCATTTTCACATAATTTGTGTTTTCTGAAGAAACTGCAAGAGATATATAACCCATACTTTCTGTGCAAGAGGGGCTTCTACATCTGCACAACATGTCTTTTAAAGTTTGAACCTATCTTATTGCATTTTTGAGTTATATCAGTTTTTACTGTTTTATTGCTCCAAAAGCCTTTTCAGCCCATGAACAGTTGTTTGTGAGTTTTGAAAAAAAGTGCCAGAGCTATTCAAACCCTTTTTGCTGGGCAAGTAGGACCTGTAAATCTACAAAATATATAGTTTAAAGTTTGAGTCTATCATATTAGGTTTTGGATTTATAGCTGTTTTTGTGTCTATTGCTTCAAAAGCATTTTCACATAATTTGTGTTTTCTGAAGAAACTGCAAGAGATATCTAACCCATACTTTCTGTGCAAGAGGGGCTTGTACATCTGCACAACATGTCTTTTAAAGTTTGAACCTATCTTATTGCATTTTTGAGTTATAGCAGTTTTTACTGTTTTATTGCTCCAAAAGCCTTTTCAGCCCATGAACAGTTTGTGAGTTTAGAAAAAAAGTGCAAGAGCTATTCAAACCCTTTTTGCTGGGCAGGTAGGACCTGTAAATCTACACAATATATAGTTTAAAGTTTGAGTCTATCATATTAGGTTTTGGATTTATAGCTGTTTTTGTGTCCATTGCTTCAAAAGCATTTTCACATAATTTGTGTTTTCTGAAGAAACTGCAAGAGATATCTAACCCATACTTTCTGTGCAAGAGGGGCTTGTACATCTGCACAACATGTCTTTTAAAGTTTGAACCTATCTTATTGCATTTTTGAGTTATAGCAGTTTTTACTGTTTTATTGCTCCAAAAGCCTTTTCAGTCCATGAACAGTTGTTTGTGAGTTTTGAAAAAAAGTGCAAGAGCTATTCAAACCCTTTTTGCTGGGCAAGTAGGACCTGTAAATCTACACAATATATAGTTTAAAGTTTGAGTCTATCATATTAGGTTTTGGATTTATAGCTGTTTTTGTGTCCATTGCTTCAAAAGCATTTTCACATAATTTGTGTTTTCTGAAGAAACTGCAAGAGATATCTAACCCATACTTTCTGTGCAAGAGGGGCTTGTACATCTGCACAACATGTCTTTTAAAGTTTGAACCTATCTTATTGCATTTTTGAGTTATAGCAGTTTTTACTGTTTTATTGCTCCAAAAGCCTTTTCAGCCCATGAACAGTTGTTTGTGAGTTTTGAAAAAAAGTTCCAGAGCTATTCAAACCCTTTTTGCTGGGCAAGTAGGACCTGTCAATCTACACAATATATAGTTTAAAGTTTGAGTCTATCATATTAGGTTTTGGATTTATAGCTGTTTTTGTGTCTATTGCTTCAAAAGCATTTTCACATAATTTGTGTTTTCTGAAGAAACTGCAAGAGATATCTAACCCATACTTTCTGTGCAAGAGGGGATTGTACATCTGCACAACATGTCTTTTAAAGTTTGAACCTATCTTATTGAATTTTTGAGTTATAGCAGTTTTTACTGTTTTATTGCTCCAAAAGCCTTTTCAGCCCATGAACAGTTGTTTGTGAGTTTAGAAAAAAAGTGCAAGAGCTATTCAAACCCTTTTTGCTGGGCAAGTAGGACCTGTAAATCTACACAATATATAGTTTAAAGTTTGAGTCTATCATATTAGGTTTTGGATTTATAGCTGTTTTTGTGTCTATTGCTTCAAAAGCATTTTCACATAATTTGTGTTTTCTGAAGAAACTGCAAGAGATATCTAACCCATACTTTCTGTGCAAGAGGGGCTTGTACATCTGCACAACATGTCTTTTAAAGTTTGAACCTATCTTATTGCATTTTTGAGTTATAGCAGTTTTTACTGTTTTATTGCTCCAAAAGCCTTTTCAGCCCATGAACAGTTGTTTGTGAGTTTTGAAAAAAAGTGCCAGAGCTATTCAAACCCTTTTTGCTGGGCAAGTAGGACCTGTCAATCTACACAATATATAGTTTAAAGTTTGAGTCTATCATATTAGGTTTTGGATTCATAGCTGTTTTTGTGTCTATTGCTTCAAAAAGCATTTTCACATAATTTGTGTTTTCTGAAGAAACTGCAAGAGATATCTAACCCATACTTTCTGTGCAAGAGGGGCTTCTACATCTGCACAACATGTCTTTTAAAGTTTGAACCTATCTTATTGCATTTTTGAGTTATATCAGTTTTTACTGTTTTATTGCTCCAAAAGCCTTTTCAGCCCATGAACAGTTGTTTGTGAGTTTTGAAAAAAAGTGCCAGAGCTATTCAAACCCTTTTTGCTGGGCAAGTAGGACCTGTAAATCTACAAAATATATAGTTTAAAGTTTGAGTCTATCATATTAGGTTTTGGATTTATAGCTGTTTTTGTGTCTATTGCTTCAAAAGCATTTTCACATAATTTGTGTTTTCTGAAGAAACTGCAAGAGATATCTAACCCATACTTTCTGTGCAAGAGGGGCTTGTACATCTGCACAACATGTCTTTTAAAGTTTGAACCTATCTTATTGCATTTTTGAGTTATAGCAGTTTTTACTGTTTTATTGCTCCAAAAGCCTTTTCAGCCCATGAACAGTTTGTGAGTTTAGAAAAAAAGTGCAAGAGCTATTCAAACCCTTTTTGCTGGGCAGATAGGACCTGTAAATCTACACAATATATAGTTTAAAGTTTGAGTCTATCATATTAGGTTTTGGATTTATAGCTGTTTTTGTGTCCATTGCTTCAAAAGCATTTTCACATAATTTGTGTTTTCTGAAGAAACTGCAAGAGATATCTAACCCATACTTTCTGTGCAAGAGGGGCTTGTACATCTGCACAACATGTCTTTTAAAGTTTGAACCTATCTTATTGCATTTTTGAGTTATAGCAGTTTTTACTGTTTTATTGCTCCAAAAGCCTTTTCAGCCCATGAACAGTTGTTTGTGAGTTTTGAAAAAAAATGCAAGAGCTATTCAAACCCTTTTTGCTGGGCAAGTAGGACCTGTAAATCTACACAATATATAGTTTAAAGTTTGAGTCTATCATATTAGGTTTTGGATTTATAGCTGTTTTTGTGTCCATTGCTTCAAAAGCTTTTTCACATAATTTGTGTTTTTTGAAGAAACTGCAAGAGATATCTAACCCATACTTTCTGTGCAAGAGGGGCTTGTACATCTGCACAACATGTCTTTTAAAGTTTGAACCTATCTTATTGCATTTTTGAGTTATAGCAGTTTTTACTGTTTTATTGCTCCAAAAGCCTTTTCAGCCCATGAACAGTTGTTTGTGAGTTTTGAAAAAAAGTGCCAGAGCTATTCAAACCCTTTTTGCTGGGCAAGTAGGACCTGTAAATCTACACAATATATAGTTTAAAGTTTGAGTCAATCATATTAGGTTTGGGATTTATAGCTGTTTTTGTGTCCATTGCTTCAAAAGCATTTTCACATAATTTGTGTTTTCTGAAGAAACTGCAAGAGATATCTAACCCATACTTTCTGTGCAAGAGGGGCTTGTACATCTGCACAACATGTCTTTTAAAGTTTGAACCTATCTTATTGCATTTTTGAATTATAGCAGTTTTTACTGTTTTATTGCTCTAAAAGCCTTTTCAGCCCATGAACAGTTGTTTGTGAGTTTTGAAAAAAAGTGCCAGAGCTATTCAAACCCTTTTTGCTGGGCGAGTAGGACCTGTAAATTTACACAAAGTATATTTTAAAGTTTGAGTCTATCATATTAGGTTTTGGATTTATAGCTGTTTTTGTGTCTATTGCTTCAAAAGCATTTTCACATAATTTGTGTTTTCTGAAGAAACTGCAAGAGATATCTAACCCATACTTTCTGTGCAAGAGGGGCTTGTACAGCTGCACAACATGTCTTTTAAAGTTTGAACCTATCTTATTGCATTTTTGAGTTATAGCAGTTTTTACTGTTTTATTGCTCCAAAAGCCTTTTCAGCCCATGAACAGTTGTTTGTGAGTTTTGAAAAAAAGTGCAAGAGCTATTCAAACCCTTTTTGCTGGGCAAGTAGGACCTGTAAATCTACACAATATATAGTTTAAAGTTTGAGTCTATCATATTAGGTTTTGGATTTATAGCTGTTTTTGTGTCTATTGCTTCAAAAGCATTTTCACATAATTTGTGTTTTCTGAAGAAACTGCAAGAGATATCTAACCCATACTTTCTGTGCAAGAGGGGCTTGTACATCTGCACAACATGTCTTTTAAAGTTTGAACCTATCTTATTGCATTTTTGAGTTATAGCAGTTTTTACTGTTTTATTGCTCCAAAAGCCTTTTCAGCCCATGAACAGTTGTTTGTGAGTTTTGAAAAAAATTGCCAGAGCTATTCAAACCCTTTTTGCTGGGCAAGTAGGACCTGTAAATCTACACAATATATAGTTTAAAGTTTGAGTCTATCATATTAGGTTTTGGATTCATAGCTGTTTTTGTGTCCATTGCTTCAAAAGCATTTTCACATAATTTGTGTTTTCTGAAGAAACTGCAAGAGATATCTAACCCATACTTTCTGTGCAAGAGGGGCTTGTACATCTGCACAACATGTCTTTTAAAGTTTGAACCTATCTTATTGCATTTTTGAGTTATAGCAGTTTTTACTGTTTTATTGCTCCAAAAGCCTTTTCAGCCCATGAACAGTTGTTTGTGAGTTTTGAAAAAAAATGCAAGAGCTATTCAAACCCTTTTTGCTGGGCAAGTAGGACCTGTAAATCTACACAATATATAGTTTAAAGTTTGAGTCTATCATATTAGGTTTTGGATTTATAGCTGTTTTTGTGTCCATTGCTTCAAAAGCTTTTTCACATAATTTGTGTTTTTTGAAGAAACTGCAAGAGATATCTAACCCATACTTTCTGTGCAAGAGGGGCTTGTACATCTGCACAACATGTCTTTTAAAGTTTGAACCTATCTTATTGCATTTTTGAGTTATAGCAGTTTTTACTGTTTTATTGCTCCAAAAGCCTTTTCAGCCCATGAACAGTTGTTTGTGAGTTTTGAAAAAAAGTGCAAGAGCTATTCAAACCCTTTTTGCTGGGCAAGTAGGACCTGTCAATCTACACAATATATAGTTTAAATTTTGAGTCTATCATATTAGGTTTTGGATTTATAGCTGTTTTTGTGTCTATTGCTTCAAAAGCATTTTCACATAATTTGTGTTTTCTGAAGAAACTGCAAGAGATATCTAACCCATACTTTCTGTGCAAGAGGGGATTGTACATCTGCACAACATGTCTTTTAAAGTTTGAACCTATCTTATTGCATTTTTGAGTTATAGCAGTTTTTACTGTTTTATTGCTCCAAAAGCCTTTTCAGCCCATGAACAGTTGTTTGTGAGTTTTGAAAAAAAGTGCCAGAGCTATTCAAACCCTTTTTGCTGGGCAAGTAGGACCTGTAAATCTACACAATATATAGTTTAAAGTTTGAGTCTATCATATTAGGTTTTGGATTTATAGCTGTTTTTGTGTCTATTGCTTCAAAAGCATTTTCACATAATTTGTGTTTTCTGAAGAAACTGCAAGAGATATCTAACCCATACTTTCTGTGCAAGAGGGGCTTGTACATCTGCACAACATGTCTTTTAAAGTTTGAACCTATCTTATTGCATTTTTGAGTTATAGCAGTTTTTACTGTTTTATTGCTCCAAAAGCCTTTTCAGCCCATGAACAGTTGTTTGTGAGTTTTGAAAAAAAGTGCCAGAGCTATTCAAACCCTTTTTGCTGGGCAAGTAGGACCTGTAAATCTACACAATATATAGTTTAAAGTTTGAGTCAATCATATTAGGTTTGGGATTTATAGCTGTTTTTGTGTCCATTGCTTCAAAAGCATTTTCACATAATTTGTGTTTTCTGAAGAAACTGCAAGAGATATCTAACCCATACTTTCTGTGCAAGAGGGGCTTGTACATCTGCACAACATGTCTTTTAAAGTTTGAACCTATCTTATTGCATTTTTGAATTATAGCAGTTTTTACTGTTTTATTGCTCTAAAAGCCTTTTCAGCCCATGAACAGTTGTTTGTGAGTTTTGAAAAAAAGTGCCAGAGCTATTCAAACCCTTTTTGCTGGGCGAGTAGGACCTGTAAATTTACACAAAGTATATTTTAAAGTTTGAGTCTATCATATTAGGTTTTGGATTTATAGCTGTTTTTGTGTCTATTGCTTCAAAAGCATTTTCACATAATTTGTGTTTTCTGAAGAAACTGCAAGAGATATCTAACCCATACTTTCTGTGCAAGAGGGGCTTGTACAGCTGCACAACATGTCTTTTAAAGTTTGAACCTATCTTATTGCATTTTTGAGTTATAGCAGTTTTTACTGTTTTATTGCTCCAAAAGCCTTTTCAGCCCATGAACAGTTGTTTGTGAGTTTTGAAAAAAAGTGCAAGAGCTATTCAAACCCTTTTTGCTGGGCAAGTAGGACCTGTAAATCTACACAATATATAGTTTAAAGTTTGAGTCTATCATATTAGGTTTTGGATTTATAGCTGTTTTTGTGTCTATTGCTTCAAAAGCATTTTCACATAATTTGTGTTTTCTGAAGAAACTGCAAGAGATATCTAACCCATACTTTCTGTGCAAGAGGGGCTTGTACATCTGCACAACATGTCTTTTAAAGTTTGAACCTATCTTATTGCATTTTTGAGTTATAGCAGTTTTTACTGTTTTATTGCTCCAAAAGCCTTTTCAGCCCATGAACAGTTGTTTGTGAGTTTTGAAAAAAATTGCCAGAGCTATTCAAACCCTTTTTGCTGGGCAAGTAGGACCTGTAAATCTACACAATATATAGTTTAAAGTTTGAGTCTATCATATTAGGTTTTGGATTCATAGCTGTTTTTGTGTCTATTGCTTCAAAAAGCATTTTCACATAATTTGTGTTTTCTGAAGAAACTGCAAGAGATATATAACCCATACTTTCTGTGCAAGAGGGGCTTCTACATCTGCACAACATGTCTTTTAAAGTTTGAACCTATCTTATTGCATTTTTGAGTTATAGCAGTTTTTACTGTTTTATTGCTCCAAAAGCCTTTTCAGCCCATGAACAGTTGTTTGTGAGTTTTGAAAAAAAGTGCCAGAGCTATTCAAACCCTTTTTGCTGGGCAAGTAGGACCTGTAAATCTACACAATATATAGTTTAAAGTTTGAGTCTATCATATTAGGTTTTGGATTTATAGCTGTTTTTGTGTCTATTGCTTCAAAAGCATTTTCACATAATTTGTGTTTTCTGAAGAAACTGCAAGAGATATCTAACCCATACTTTCTGTGCAAGAGGGGCTTCTACATCTGCACAACATGTCTTTTAAAGTTTGAACCTATCTTATTGCATTTTTGAGTTATAGCAGTTTTTACTGTTTTATTGCTCCAAAAGCCTTTTCAGCCCATGAACAGTTTGTGAGTTTAGAAAAAAAGTGCAAGAGCTATTCAAACCCTTTTTGCTCGGCAAGTAGGACCTGTAAATTTACACAATATATAGTTTAAAGTTTGAGTCTATCATATTAGGTTTTGGATTTATAGCTGTTTTTGTGTCTATTGCTTCAAAAGCATTTTCACATAATTTGTGTTTTCTGAAGAAACTGCAAGAGATATCTAACCCATACTTTCTGTGCAAGAGGGGCTTGTACATCTGCACAACATGTCTTTTAAAGTTTGAACCTATCTTATTGCATTTTTGAGTTATAGCAGTTTTTACTGTTTTATTGCTCCAAAAGCCTTTTCAGCCCATGAACAGTTGTTTGTGAGTTTTGAAAAAAAGTGCAAGAGCTATTCAAACCCTTTTTGCTGGGCAAGTAGGACCTGTCAATCTACACAATATATAGTTTAAATTTTGAGTCTATCATATTAGGTTTTGGATTTATAGCTGTTTTTGTGTCTATTGCTTCAAAAGCATTTTCACATAATTTGTGTTTTCTGAAGAAACTGCAAGAGATATCTAACCCATACTTTCTGTGCAAGAGGGGATTGTACATCTGCACAACATGTCTTTTAAAGTTTGAACCTATCTTATTGAATTTTTGAGTTATAGCAGTTTTTACTGTTTTATTGCTCCAAAAGCCTTTTCAGCCCATGAACAGTTGTTTGTGAGTTTTGAAAAAAAGTGCCAGAGCTATTCAAACCCTTTTTGCTGGGCAAGTAGGACCTGTAAATCTACACAATATATAGTTTAAAGTTTGAGTCTATCATATTAGGTTTTGGATTTATAGCTGTTTTTGTGTCTATTGCTTCAAAAGCATTTTCACATAATTTGTGTTTTCTGAAGAAACTGCAAGAGATATATAACCCATACTTTCTGTGCAAGAGGGGCTTCTACATCTGCACAACATGTCTTTTAAAGTTTGAACCTATCTTATTGCATTTTTGAGTTATAGCAGTTTTTACTGTTTTATTGCTCCAAAAGCCTTTTCAGCCCATGAACAGTTGTTTGTGAGTTTTGAAAAAAAGTGCCAGAGCTATTCAAACCCTTTTTGCTGGGCAAGTAGGACCTGTAAATCTACACAATATATAGTTTAAAGTTTGAGTCTATCATATTAGGTTTTGGATTTATAGCTGTTTTTGTGTCTATTGCTTCAAAAGCATTTTCACATAATTTGTGTTTTCTGAAGAAACTGCAAGAGATATCTAACCCATACTTTCTGTGCAAGAGGGGCTTCTACATCTGCACAACATGTCTTTTAAAGTTTGAACCTATCTTATTGCATTTTTGAGTTATAGCAGTTTTTACTGTTTTATTGCTCCAAAAGCCTTTTCAGCCCATGAACAGTTTGTGAGTTTAGAAAAAAAGTGCAAGAGCTATTCAAACCCTTTTTGCTCGGCAAGTAGGACCTGTAAATTTACACAATATATAGTTTAAAGTTTGAGTCTATCATATTAGGTTTTGGATTTATAGCTGTTTTTGTGTCTATTGCTTCAAAAGCATTTTCACATAATTTGTGTTTTCTGAAGAAACTGCAAGAGATATCTAACCCATACTTTCTGTGCAAGAGGGGCTTGTACATCTGCACAACATGTCTTTTAAAGTTTGAACCTATCTTATTGCATTTTTGAGTTATAGCAGTTTTTACTGTTTTATTGCTCCAAAAGCCTTTTCAGCCCATGAACAGTTGTTTGTGAGTTTTGAAAAAAAGTGCAAGAGCTATTCAAACCCTTTTTGCTGGGCAAGTAGGACCTGTCAATCTACACAATATATAGTTTAAATTTTGAGTCTATCATATTAGGTTTTGGATTTATAGCTGTTTTTGTGTCTATTGCTTCAAAAGCATTTTCACATAATTTGTGTTTTCTGAAGAAACTGCAAGAGATATCTAACCCATACTTTCTGTGCAAGAGGGGCTTGTACATCTGCACAACATGTCTTTTAAAGTTTGAACCTATCTTATTGAATTTTTGAGTTATAGCAGTTTTTACTGTTTTATTGCTCCAAAAGCCTTTTCAGCCCATGAACAGTTGTTTGTGAGTTTTGAAAAAAAGTGCCAGAGCTATTCAAACCCTTTTTGCTGGGCAAGTAGGACCTGTAAATCTACACAATATATAGTTTAAAGTTTGAGTCTATCATATTAGGTTTTGGATTTATAGCTGTTTTTGTGTCTATTGCTTCAAAAGCATTTTCACATAATTTGTGTTTTCTGAAGAAACTGCAAGAGATATCTAACCCATACTTTCTGTGCAAGAGGGGCTTCTACATCTGCACAACATGTCTTTTAAAGTTTGAACCTATCTTATTGCATTTTTGAGTTATAGCAGTTTTTACTGTTTTATTGCTCCAAAAGCCTTTTCAGCCCATGAACAGTTTGTGAGTTTAGAAAAAAAGTGCAAGAGCTATTCAAACCCTTTTTGCTCGGCAAGTAGGACCTGTAAATTTACACAATATATAGTTTAAAGTTTGAGTCTATCATATTAGGTTTTGGATTTATAGCTGTTTTTGTGTCTATTGCTTCAAAAGCATTTTCACATAATTTGTGTTTTCTGAAGAAACTGCAAGAGATATCTAACCCATACTTTCTGTGCAAGAGGGGCTTGTACATCTGCACAACATGTCTTTTAAAGTTTGAACCTATCTTATTGCATTTTTGAGTTATAGCAGTTTTTACTGTTTTATTGCTCCAAAAGCCTTTTCAGCCCATGAACAGTTGTTTGTGAGTTTTGAAAAAAAGTGCAAGAGCTATTCAAACCCTTTTTGCTGGGCAAGTAGGACCTGTCAATCTACACAATATATAGTTTAAATTTTGAGTCTATCATATTAGGTTTTGGATTTATAGCTGTTTTTGTGTCTATTGCTTCAAAAGCATTTTCACATAATTTGTGTTTTCTGAAGAAACTGCAAGAGATATCTAACCCATACTTTCTGTGCAAGAGGGGATTGTACATCTGCACAACATGTCTTTTAAAGTTTGAACCTATCTTATTGAATTTTTGAGTTATAGCAGTTTTTACTGTTTTATTGCTCCAAAAGCCTTTTCAGCCCATGAACAGTTGTTTGTGAGTTTTGAAAAAAAGTGCCAGAGCTATTCAAACCCTTTTTGCTGGGCAAGTAGGACCTGTAAATCTACACAATATATAGTTTAAAGTTTGAGTCTATCATATTAGGTTTTGGATTTATAGCTGTTTTTGTGTCTATTGCTTCAAAAGCATTTTCACATAATTTGTGTTTTCTGAAGAAACTGCAAGAGATATCTAACCCATACTTTCTGTGCAAGAGGGGCTTGTACATCTGCACAACATGTCTTTTAAAGTTTGAACCTATCTTATTGCATTTTTGAGTTATAGCAGTTTTTACTGTTTTATTGCTCCAAAAGCCTTTTCAGCCCATGAACAGTTGTTTGTGAGTTTTGAAAAAAAGTGCCAGAGCTATTCAAACCCTTTTTGCTGGGCAAGTAGGACCTGTAAATCTACACAATATATAGTTTAAAGTTTGAGTCAATCATATTAGGTTTGGGATTTATAGCTGTTTTTGTGTCCATTGCTTCAAAAGCATTTTCACATAATTTGTGTTTTCTGAAGAAACTGCAAGAGATATCTAACCCATACTTTCTGTGCAAGAGGGGCTTGTACATCTGCACAACATGTCTTTTAAAGTTTGAACCTATCTTATTGCATTTTTGAATTATAGCAGTTTTTACTGTTTTATTGCTCTAAAAGCCTTTTCAGCCCATGAACAGTTGTTTGTGAGTTTTGAAAAAAAGTGCCAGAGCTATTCAAACCCTTTTTGCTGGGCAAGTAGGACCTGTAAATTTACACAAAGTATATTTTAAAGTTTGAGTCTATCATATTAGGTTTTGGATTTATAGCTGTTTTTGTGTCTATTGCTTCAAAAGCATTTTCACATAATTTGTGTTTTCTGAAGAAACTGCAAGAGATATCTAACCCATACTTTCTGTGCAAGAGGGGCTTGTACAGCTGCACAACATGTCTTTTAAAGTTTGAACCTATCTTATTGCATTTTTGAGTTATAGCAGTTTTTACTGTTTTATTGCTCCAAAAGCCTTTTCAGCCCATGAACAGTTGTTTGTGAGTTTTGAAAAAAAGTGCAAGAGCTATTCAAACCCTTTTTGCTGGGCAAGTAGGACCTGTAAATCTACACAATATATAGTTTAAAGTTTGAGTCTATCATATTAGGTTTTGGATTTATAGCTGTTTTTGTGTCTATTGCTTCAAAAGCATTTTCACATAATTTGTGTTTTCTGAAGAAACTGCAAGAGATATCTAACCCATACTTTCTGTGCAAGAGGGGCTTGTACATCTGCACAACATGTCTTTTAAAGTTTGAACCTATCTTATTGCATTTTTGAGTTATAGCAGTTTTTACTGTTTTATTGCTCCAAAAGCCTTTTCAGCCCATGAACAGTTGTTTGTGAGTTTTGAAAAAAATTGCCAGAGCTATTCAAACCCTTTTTGCTGGGCAAGTAGGACCTGTAAATCTACACAATATATAGTTTAAAGTTTGAGTCTATCATATTAGGTTTTGGATTCATAGCTGTTTTTGTGTCTATTGCTTCAAAAAGCATTTTCACATAATTTGTGTTTTCTGAAGAAACTGCAAGAGATATATAACCCATACTTTCTGTGCAAGAGGGGCTTCTACATCTGCACAACATGTCTTTTAAAGTTTGAACCTATCTTATTGCATTTTTGAGTTATAGCAGTTTTTACTGTTTTATTGCTCCAAAAGCCTTTTCAGCCCATGAACAGTTGTTTGTGAGTTTTGAAAAAAAGTGCCAGAGCTATTCAAACCCTTTTTGCTGGGCAAGTAGGACCTGTAAATCTACACAATATATAGTTTAAAGTTTGAGTCTATCATATTAGGTTTTGGATTTATAGCTGTTTTTGTGTCTATTGCTTCAAAAGCATTTTCACATAATTTGTGTTTTCTGAAGAAACTGCAAGAGATATCTAACCCATACTTTCTGTGCAAGAGGGGCTTGTACATCTGCACAACATGTCTTTTAAAGTTTGAACCTATCTTATTGCATTTTTGAGTTATAGCAGTTTTTACTGTTTTATTGCTCCAAAAGCCTTTTCAGCCCATGAACAGTTTGTGAGTTTTGAAAAAAAGTTCCAGAGCTATTCAAACCCTTTTTGCTCGGCAAGTAGGACCTGTAAATTTACACAATATATAGTTTAAAGTTTGAGTCTATCATATTAGGTTTTGGATTTATAGCTGTTTTTGTGTCTATTGCTTCAAAAGCATTTTCACATAATTTGTGTTTTCTGAAGAAACTGCAAGAGATATCTAACCCATACTTTCTGTGCAAGAGGGGCTTGTACATCTGCACAACATGTCTTTTAAAGTTTGAACCTATCTTATTGCATTTTTGAGTTATAGCAGTTTTTACTGTTTTATTGCTCCAAAAGCCTTTTCAGCCCATGAACAGTTGTTTGTGAGTTTTGAAAAAAAGTGCAAGAGCTATTCAAACCCTTTTTGCTGGGCAAGTAGGACCTGTCAATCTACACAATATATAGTTTAAATTTTGAGTCTATCATATTAGGTTTTGGATTTATAGCTGTTTTTGTGTCTATTGCTTCAAAAGCATTTTCACATAATTTGTGTTTTCTGAAGAAACTGCAAGAGATATCTAACCCATACTTTCTGTGCAAGAGGGGATTGTACATCTGCACAACATGTCTTTTAAAGTTTGAACCTATCTTATTGAATTTTTGAGTTATAGCAGTTTTTACTGTTTTATTGCTCCAAAAGCCTTTTCAGCCCATGAACAGTTGTTTGTGAGTTTTGAAAAAAAGTGCCAGAGCTATTCAAACCCTTTTTGCTGGGCAAGTAGGACCTGTAAATCTACACAATATATAGTTTAAAGTTTGAGTCTATCATATTAGGTTTTGGATTTATAGCTGTTTTTGTGTCTATTGCTTCAAAAGCATTTTCACATAATTTGTGTTTTCTGAAGAAACTGCAAGAGATATCTAACCCATACTTTCTGTGCAAGAGGGGCTTGTACATCTGCACAACATGTCTTTTAAAGTTTGAACCTATCTTATTGCATTTTTGAGTTATAGCAGTTTTTACTGTTTTATTGCTCCAAAAGCCTTTTCAGCCCATGAACAGTTGTTTGTGAGTTTTGAAAAAAAGTGCCAGAGCTATTCAAACCCTTTTTGCTGGGCAAGTAGGACCTGTAAATCTACACAATATATAGTTTAAAGTTTGAGTCAATCATATTAGGTTTGGGATTTATAGCTGTTTTTGTGTCCATTGCTTCAAAAGCATTTTCACATAATTTGTGTTTTCTGAAGAAACTGCAAGAGATATCTAACCCATACTTTCTGTGCAAGAGGGGCTTGTACATCTGCACAACATGTCTTTTAAAGTTTGAACCTATCTTATTGCATTTTTGAATTATAGCAGTTTTTACTGTTTTATTGCTCTAAAAGCCTTTTCAGCCCATGAACAGTTGTTTGTGAGTTTTGAAAAAAAGTGCCAGAGCTATTCAAACCCTTTTTGCTGGGCAAGTAGGACCTGTAAATTTACACAAAGTATATTTTAAAGTTTGAGTCTATCATATTAGGTTTTGGATTTATAGCTGTTTTTGTGTCTATTGCTTCAAAAGCATTTTCACATAATTTGTGTTTTCTGAAGAAACTGCAAGAGATATCTAACCCATACTTTCTGTGCAAGAGGGGCTTGTACAGCTGCACAACATGTCTTTTAAAGTTTGAACCTATCTTATTGCATTTTTGAGTTATAGCAGTTTTTACTGTTTTATTGCTCCAAAAGCCTTTTCAGCCCATGAACAGTTGTTTGTGAGTTTTGAAAAAAAGTGCAAGAGCTATTCAAACCCTTTTTGCTGGGCAAGTAGGACCTGTAAATCTACACAATATATAGTTTAAAGTTTGAGTCTATCATATTAGGTTTTGGATTTATAGCTGTTTTTGTGTCTATTGCTTCAAAAGCATTTTCACATAATTTGTGTTTTCTGAAGAAACTGCAAGAGATATCTAACCCATACTTTCTGTGCAAGAGGGGCTTGTACATCTGCACAACATGTCTTTTAAAGTTTGAACCTATCTTATTGCATTTTTGAGTTATAGCAGTTTTTACTGTTTTATTGCTCCAAAAGCCTTTTCAGCCCATGAACAGTTGTTTGTGAGTTTTGAAAAAAATTGCCAGAGCTATTCAAACCCTTTTTGCTGGGCAAGTAGGACCTGTAAATCTACACAATATATAGTTTAAAGTTTGAGTCTATCATATTAGGTTTTGGATTCATAGCTGTTTTTGTGTCTATTGCTTCAAAAAGCATTTTCACATAATTTGTGTTTTCTGAAGAAACTGCAAGAGATATATAACCCATACTTTCTGTGCAAGAGGGGCTTCTACATCTGCACAACATGTCTTTTAAAGTTTGAACCTATCTTATTGCATTTTTGAGTTATAGCAGTTTTTACTGTTTTATTGCTCCAAAAGCCTTTTCAGCCCATGAACAGTTGTTTGTGAGTTTTGAAAAAAAGTGCCAGAGCTATTCAAACCCTTTTTGCTGGGCAAGTAGGACCTGTAAATCTACACAATATATAGTTTAAAGTTTGAGTCTATCATATTAGGTTTTGGATTTATAGCTGTTTTTGTGTCTATTGCTTCAAAAGCATTTTCACATAATTTGTGTTTTCTGAAGAAACTGCAAGAGATATCTAACCCATACTTTCTGTGCAAGAGGGGCTTGTACATCTGCACAACATGTCTTTTAAAGTTTGAACCTATCTTATTGCATTTTTGAGTTATAGCAGTTTTTACTGTTTTATTGCTCCAAAAGCCTTTTCAGCCCATGAACAGTTTGTGAGTTTAGAAAAAAAGTGCAAGAGCTATTCAAACCCTTTTTGCTCGGCAAGTAGGACCTGTAAATTTACACAATATATAGTTTAAAGTTTGAGTCTATCATATTAGGTTTTGGATTTATAGCTGTTTTTGTGTCTATTGCTTCAAAAGCATTTTCACATAATTTGTGTTTTCTGAAGAAACTGCAAGAGATATCTAACCCATACTTTCTGTGCAAGAGGGGCTTGTACATCTGCACAACATGTCTTTTAAAGTTTGAACCTATCTTATTGCATTTTTGAGTTATAGCAGTTTTTACTGTTTTATTGCTCCAAAAGCCTTTTCAGCCCATGAACAGTTGTTTGTGAGTTTTGAAAAAAAGTGCCAGAGCTATTCAAACCCTTTTTGCTGGGCAAGTAGGACCTGTCAATCTACACAATATATAGTTTAAAGTTTGAGTCTATCATATTAGGTTTTGGATTTATAGCTGTTTTTGTGTCTATTGCTTCAAAAGCATTTTCACATAATTTGTGTTTTCTGAAGAAACTGCAAGAGATATCTAACCCATACTTTCTGTGCAAGAGGGGCTTCTACATCTGCACAACATGTCTTTTAAAATTTGAACCTATCTTATTGCATTTTTGAGTTATATCAGTTTTTACTGTTTTATTGCTCCAAAAGCCTTTTCAGCCCATGAACAGTTGTTTGTGAGTTTTGAAAAAAAGTGCCAGAGCTATTCAAACCCTTTTTGCTGGGCAAGTAGGACCTGTAAATCTACACAATATATAGTTTAAAGTTTGAGTCTATCATATTAGGTTTTGGATTTATAGCTGTTTTTGTGTCTATTGCTTCAAAAGCATTTTCACATAATTTGTGTTTTCTGAAGAAACTGCAAGAGATATCTAACCCATACTTTCTGTGCAAGAGGGGCTTGTACATCTGCACAACATGTCTTTTAAAGTTTGAACCTATCTTATTGCATTTTTGAGTTATAGCAGTTTTTACTGTTTTATTGCTCCAAAAGCCTTTTCAGCCCATGAACAGTTTGTGAGTTTAGAAAAAAAGTGCAAGAGCTATTCAAACCCTTTTTGCTGGGCAAGTAGGACCTGTCAATCTACACAATATATAGTTTAAAGTTTGAGTCTATCACATTAGGTTTTGGATTTATAGCTGTTTTTGTGTCTATTGCTTCAAAAGCATTTTCACATAATTTGTGTTTTCTGAAGAAACTGCAAGAGATATCTAACCCATACTTTCTGTGCAAGAGGGGCTTGTACATCTAGACAACATGTCTTTTAAAGTTTGAACCTATCTTATTGCATTTTTGAGTTATAGCAGTTTTTACTGTTTTATTGCTCCAAAAGCCTTTTCAGCCCATGAACAGTTGTTTGTGAGTTTTGAAAAAAAGTTCCAGAGCTATTCAAACCCTTTTTGCTGGGCAAGTAGGACCTGTAAATTTACACAATATATAGTTTAAAGTTTGAGTCTATCATATTAGTTTTTGGATTTATAGCTGTTTTTGTGTCTATTGCTTCAAAAGCATTTTCACATAATTTGTGTTTTCTGAAGAAACTGCAAGAGATATCTAACCCATACTTTCTGTGCAAGAGGGGCTTGTACATCTGCACAACATGTCTTTTAAAGTTTGAACCTATCTTATTGCATTTTTGAGTTATAGCAGTTTTTACTGTTTTATTGCTCCAAAAGCCTTTTCAGCCCATGAACATTTGTTTGTGAGTTTTGAAAAAAATTGCCAGAGCTATTCAAACCCTTTTTGCTGGGCAAGTAGGACCTGTAAATCTACACAATATATAGTTTAAAGTTTGAGTCTATCATATTAGGTTTTGGATTCATAGCTGTTTTTGTGTCTATTGCTTCAAAAAGCATTTTCACATAATTTGTGTTTTCTGAAGAAACTGCAAGAGATATCTAACCCATACTTTCTGTGCAAGAGGGGCTTGTACATCTGCACAACATGTCTTTTAAAGTTTGAACCTATCTTATTGCATTTTTGAGTTATAGCAGTTTTTACTGTTTTATTGCTCCAAAAGCCTTTTCAGCCCATGAACAGTTTGTGAGTTTTGAAAAAAAGTGCCAGAGCTATTCAAACCCTTTTTGCTGGGCAAGTAGGACCTGTAAATCTACACAATATATAGTTTAAAGTTTGAGTCTATCATATTAGGTTTTGGATTTATAGCTGTTTTTGTGTCTATTGCTTCAAAAGCATTTTCACATAATTTGTGTTTTCTGAAGAAACTGCAAGAGATATCTAACCCATACTTTCTGTGCAAGAGGGGCTTGTACATCTGCACAACATGTCTTTTAAAGTTTGAACCTATCTTATTGCATTTTTGAGTTATAGCAGTTTTTACTGTTTTATTGCTCCAAAAGCCTTTTCAGCCCATGAACAGTTGTTTGTGAGTTTTGAAAAAAAGTGCAAGAGCTATTCAAACCCTTTTTGCTGGGCAAGTAGGACCTGTAAATCTACACAATATATAGTTTAAAGTTTGAGTCTATCATATTAGGTTTTGGATTTATAGCTGTTTTTGTGTCCATTGCTTCAAAAGCATTTTCACATAATTTGTGTTTTCTGAAGAAACTGCAAGAGATATCTAACCCATACTTTCTGTGCAAGAGGGGCTTGTACATCTGCACAACATGTCTTTTAAAGTTTGAACCTATCTTATTGCATTTTTGAGTTATAGCAGTTTTTACTGTTTTATTGCTCCAAAAGCCTTTTCAGCCCATGAACAGTTGTTTGTGAGTTTTGAAAAAAAGTTCCAGAGCTATTCAAACCCTTTTTGCTGGGCAAGTAGGACCTGTCAATCTACTCAATATATAGTTTAAAGTTTGAGTCTATCATATTAGGTTTTGGATTTATAGCTGTTTTTGTGTCTATTGCTTCAAAAGCATTTTCACATAATTTGTGTTTTCTGAAGAAACTGCAAGAGATATCTAACCCATACTTTCTGTGCAAGAGGGGCTTGTACATCTGCACAACATGTCTTTTAAAGTTTGAACTTATCTTATTGCATTTTTGAGTTATAGCAGTTTTTACTGTTTTATTGCTCCAAAAGCCTTTTCAGCCCATGAACAGTTGTTTGTGAGTTTTGAAAAAAAGTGCAAGAGCTATTCAAACCCTTTTTGCTGGGCAAGTAGGACCTGTCAATCTACACAATATATAGTTTAAAGTTTGAGTATATCATATTAGGTTTTGGATTCATAGCTGTTTTTGTGTCTATTGCTTCAAAAGCATTTTCACATAATTTGTGTTTTCTGAAGAAACTGCAAGAGATATCTAACCCATACTTTCTGTGCAAGAGGGGCTTGTACATCTGCACAACATGTCTTTTAAAGTTTGAACCTATCTTATTGCATTTTTGAATTATAGCAGTTTTTACTGTTTTATTGCTCTAAAAGCCTTTTCAGCCCATGAACAGTTGTTTGTGAGTTTTGAAAAAAAGTGCAAGAGCTATTCAAACCCTTTTTGCTGGGCAAGTAGGACCTGTAAATTTACACAATATATAGTTTAAAGTTTGAGTCTATCATATTAGGTTTTGGATTTATAGCTGTTTTTGTGTCTATTGCTTCAAAAGCATTTTCACATAATTTGTGTTTTCTGTAGAAACTGCAAGAGATATCTAACCCATACTTTCTGTGCAAGAGGGGCTTGTACAGCTGCACAACATGTCTTTTAAAGTTTGAACCTATCTTATTGAATTTTTGAGTTATAGCAGTTTTTACTGTTTTATTGCTCCAAAAGCCTTTTCAGCCCATGAACAGTTGTTTGTGAGTTTTGAAAAAAAGTGCAAGAGCTATTCAAACCCTTTTTGCTGGGCAAGTAGGACCTGTAAATCTACACAATATATAGTTTAAAGTTTGAGTCTATCATATTAGGTTTTGGATTCATAGCTGTTTTTGTGTCTATTGCTTCAAAAAGCATTTTCACATAATTTGTGTTTTCTGAAGAAACTGCAAGAGATATCTAACCCATACTTTCTGTGCAAGAGGGGCTTGTACATCTGCACAACATGTCTTTTAAAGTTTGAACCTATCTTATTGAATTTTTGAGTTATAGCAGTTTTTACTGTTTTATTGCTCCAAAAGCCTTTTCAGCCCATGAACAGTTGGTGAGTTTTGAAAAAAAGTGCAAGAGCTATTCAAACCCTTTTTGCTGGGCAAGTAGGACCTGTAAATCTACACAATATTTAGTTTAAAGTTTGAGTCAATCATATTAGGTTTGGGATTTATAGCTGTTTTTGTGTCCATTGCTTCAAAAGCATTTTCACATAATTTGTGTTTTCTGAAGAAACTGCAAGAGATATCTAACCCATACTTTCTGTGCAAGAGGGGCTTGTACATCTGCACAACATGTCTTTTAAAGTTTGAACCTATCTTATTGCATTTTTGAATTATAGCAGTTTTTACTGTTTTATTGCTCTAAAAGCCTTTTCAGCCCATGAACAGTTGTTTGTGAGTTTTGAAAAAAAGTGCAAGAGCTATTCAAACCCTTTTTGCTGGGCAAGTAGGACCTGTAAATTTACACAATATATAGTTTAAAGTTTGAGTCTATCATATTAGGTTTTGGATTTATAGCTGTTTTTGTGTCTATTGCTTCAAAAGCATTTTCACATAATTTGTGTTTTCTGTAGAAACTGCAAGAGATATCTAACCCATACTTTCTGTGCAAGAGGGGCTTGTACAGCTGCACAACATGTCTTTTAAAGTTTGAACCTATCTTATTGAATTTTTGAGTTATAGCAGTTTTTACTGTTTTATTGCTCCAAAAGCCTTTTCAGCCCATGAACAGTTGTTTGTGAGTTTTGAAAAAAAGTGCAAGAGCTATTCAAACCCTTTTTGCTGGGCAAGTAGGACCTGTAAATCTACACAATATATAGTTTAAAGTTTGAGTCTATCATATTAGGTTTTGGATTTATAGCTGTTTTTGTGTCCATTGCTTCAAAAGCATTTTCACATAATTTGTGTTTTCTGAAGAAACTGCAAGAGATATCTAACCCATACTTTCTGTGCAAGAGGGGCTTGTACATCTGCACAACATGTCTTTTAAAGTTTGAACCTATCTTATTGCATTTTTGAGTTATAGCAGTTTTTACTGTTTTGTTGCTCCAAAAGCCTTTTCAGCCCATGAACAGTTGTTTGTGAGTTTTGAAAAAAAGTGCAAGAGCTATTCAAACCCTTTTTGCTGGGCAAGTAGGACCTGTAAATCTACACAATATATAGTTTAAAGTTTGAGTCTATCATATTAGGGTTTGGATTTATAGCTGTTTTTGTGTCTATTGCTTCAAAAGCATTTTCACATAATTTGTGTTTTCTGAAGAAACTGCAAGAGATATCTAACCCATACTTTCTGTGCAAGAGGGGCTTGTACAGCTGCACAACATGTCTTTTAAAGTTTGAACCTATCTTATTGCATTTTTGAGTTATAGCAGTTTTTACTGTTTTATTGCTCCAAAAGCCTTTTCAGCCCATGAACAGTTGTTTGTGAGTTTAGAAAAAAAGTGCAAGAGCTATTCAAACCCTTTTTGCTGGGCAAGTAGGACCTGTAAATCTACACAATATATAGTTTAAAGTTTGAGTCTATCATATTAGGTTTTGGATTTATAGCTGTTTTTGTGTCTATTGCTTCAAAAGCATTTTCACATAATTTGTGTTTTCTGAAGAAACTGCAAGAGATATTCTAACCCATACTTTCTGTGCAAGAGGGGCTTGTACATCTGCACAACATGTCTTTTAAAGTTTGAACCTATCTTATTGAATTTTTGAGTTATAGCAGTTTTTACTGTTTTATTGCTCCAAAAGCCTTTTCAGCCCATGAACAGTTGTTTGTGAGTTTTGAAAAAAAGTGCAAGAGCTATTCAAACCCTTTTTGCTGGGCAAGTAGGACCTGTCAATCTACACAATATATAGTTTAAAGTTTGAGTATATCATATTAGGTTTTGGATTCATAGCTGTTTTTGTGTCTATTGCTTCAAAAGCATTTTCACATAATTTGTGTTTTCTGAAGAAACTGCAAGAGATATCTAACCCATACTTTCTGTGCAAGAGGGGCTTGTACATCTGCACAACATGTATTTTAAAGTTTGAACCTATCTTATTGCATTTTTGAGTTATAGCAGTTTTTACTGTTTTATTGCTCCAAAAGCCTCTTCAGCCCATGAACAGTTGTTTGTGAGTTTTGAAAAAAAGTGCAAGAGCTATTCAAACCCTTTTTGCTGGGCAAGTAGGACCTGTAAATCTACAAAATATATAGTTTAAAGTTTGAGTCTATCATATTAGGTTTTGGATTCATAGCTGTTTTTGTGTCTATTGCTTCAAAAAGCATTTTCACATAATTTGTGTTTTCTGAAGAAACTGCAAGAGATATCTAACCCATACTTTCTGTGCAAGAGGGGCTTGTACATCTGCACAACATGTCTTTTAAAGTTTGAACCTATCTTATTGCATTTTTGAGTTATAGCAGTTTTTACTGTTTTATTGCTCCAAAAGCCTTTTCAGCCCATGAACAGTTGTTTGTGAGTTTAGAAAAAAAGTGCAAGAGCTATTCAAACCCTTTTTGCTGGGCAAGTAGGACCTGTAAATCTACACAATATATAGTTTAAAGTTTGAGTCTATCATATTAGGTTTTGGATTCATAGCTGTTTCTGTGTCTATTGCTTCAAAAAGCATTTTCACATAATTTGTGTTTTCTGAAGAAACTGCAAGAGATATCTAACCCATACTTTCTGTGCAAGAGGGGCTTCTACATCTGCACAACATGTCTTTTAAAGTTTGAACCTATCTTATTGCATTTTTGAGTTATAGCAGTTTTTACTGTTTTATTGTTCCAAAAGCCTTTTCAGCCCATGAACAGTTGTTTGTGAGTTTAGAAAAAAAGTGCAAGAGCTATTCAAACCCTTTTTGCTGGGCAAGTAGGACCTGTAAATCTACACAATATATAGTTTAAAGTTTGAGTCTATCATATTAGGTTTTGGATTTATAGCTGTTTTTGTGTCTATTGCTTCAAAAGCATTTTCACATAATTTGTGTTTTCTGAAGAAACTGCAAGAGATATTCTAACCCATACTTTCTGTGCAAGAGGGGCTTGTACTTCTGCACAACATGTCTTTTAAAGTTTGAACCTATCTTATTGAATTTTTGAGTTATAGCAGTTTTTACTGTTTTATTGCTCCAAAAGCCTTTTCAGCCCATGAACAGTTGTTTGTGAGTTTTGAAAAAAAGTGCAAGAGCTATTCAAACCCTTTTTGCTGGGCAAGTAGGACCTGTAAATTTACACAATATATAGTTTAAAGTTTGAGTCTATCATATTAGGTTTTGGATTTATAGCTGTTTTTGTGTCTATTGCTTCAAAAGCATTTTCACATAATTTGTGTTTTCTGTAGAAACTGCAAGAGATATCTAACCCATACTTTCTGTGCAAGAGGGGCTTGTACAGCTGCACAACATGTCTTTTAAAGTTTGAACCTATCTTATTGAATTTTTGAGTTATAGCAGTTTTTACTGTTTTATTGCTCCAAAAGCCTTTTCAGCCCATGAACAGTTGTTTGTGAGTTTTGAAAAAAAGTGCAAGAGCTATTCAAACCCTTTTTGCTGGGCAAGTAGGACCTGTAAATCTACACAATATATAGTTTAAAGTTTGAGTCTATCATATTAGGGTTTGGATTTATAGCTGTTTTTGTGTCTATTGCTTCAAAAGCATTTTCACATAATTTGTGTTTTCTGAAGAAACTGCAAGAGATATCTAACCCATACTTTCTGTGCAAGAGGGGCTTGTACAGCTGCACAACATGTCTTTTAAAGTTTGAACCTATCTTATTGCATTTTTGAGTTATAGCAGTTTTTACTGTTTTATTGCTCCAAAAGCCTTTTCAGCCCATGAACAGTTGTTTGTGAGTTTAGAAAAAAAGTGCAAGAGCTATTCAAACCCTTTTTGCTGGGCAAGTAGGACCTGTAAATCTACACAATATATAGTTTAAAGTTTGAGTCTATCATATTAGGTTTTGGATTTATAGCTGTTTTTGTGTCTATTGCTTCAAAAGCATTTTCACATAATTTGTGTTTTCTGAAGAAACTGCAAGAGATATTCTAACCCATACTTTCTGTGCAAGAGGGGCTTGTACATCTGCACAACATGTCTTTTAAAGTTTGAACCTATCTTATTGAATTTTTGAGTTATAGCAGTTTTTACTGTTTTATTGCTCCAAAAGCCTTTTCAGCCCATGAACAGTTGGTGAGTTTTGAAAAAAAGTGCAAGAGCTATTCAAACCCTTTTTGCTGGGCAAGTAGGACCTGTAAATCTACACAATATTTAGTTTAAAGTTTGAGTCAATCATATTAGGTTTTGGATTTATAGCTGTTTTTGTGTCCATTGCTTCAAAAGCATTTTCACATAATTTGTGTTTTCTGAAGAAACTGCAAGAGATATCTAACCCATACTTTCTGTGCAAGAGGGGCTTGTACATCTGCACAACATGTCTTTTAAAGTTTGAACCTATCTTATTGCATTTTTGAATTATAGCAGTTTTTACTGTTTTATTGCTCTAAAAGCCTTTTCAGCCCATGAACAGTTGTTTGTGAGTTTTGAAAAAAAGTGCAAGAGCTATTCAAACCCTTTTTGCTGGGCAAGTAGGACCTGTAAATTTACACAATATATAGTTTAAAGTTTGAGTCTATCATATTAGGTTTTGGATTTATAGCTGTTTTTGTGTCTATTGCTTCAAAAGCATTTTCACATAATTTGTGTTTTCTGTAGAAACTGCAAGAGATATCTAACCCATACTTTCTGTGCAAGAGGGGCTTGTACAGCTGCACAACATGTCTTTTAAAGTTTGAACCTATCTTATTGAATTTTTGAGTTATAGCAGTTTTTACTGTTTTATTGCTCCAAAAGCCTTTTCAGCCCATGAACAGTTGTTTGTGAGTTTTGAAAAAAAGTGCAAGAGCTATTCAAACCCTTTTTGCTGGGCAAGTAGGACCTGTAAATCTACACAATATATAGTTTAAAGTTTGAGTCTATCATATTAGGGTTTGGATTTATAGCTGTTTTTGTGTCTATTGCTTCAAAAGCATTTTCACATAATTTGTGTTTTCTGAAGAAACTGCAAGAGATATCTAACCCATACTTTCTGTGCAAGAGGGGCTTGTACATCTGCACAACATGTCTTTTAAAGTTTGAACCTATCTTATTGCATTTTTGAGTTATAGCAGTTTTTACTGTTTTATTGCTCCAAAAGCCTTTTCAGCCCATGAACAGTTGTTTGTGAGTTTAGAAAAAAAGTGCAAGAGCTATTCAAACCCTTTTTGCTGGGCAAGTAGGACCTGTAAATCTACACAATATATAGTTTAAAGTTTGAGTCTATCATATTAGGTTTTGGATTTATAGCTGTTTTTGTGTCTATTGCTTCAAAAGCATTTTCACATAATTTGTGTTTTCTGAAGAAACTGCAAGAGATATTCTAACCCATACTTTCTGTGCAAGAGGGGCTTGTACATCTGCACAACATGTCTTTTAAAGTTTGAACCTATCTTATTGGATTTTTGAGTTATAGCAGTTTTTACTGTTTTATTGCTCCAAAAGCCTTTTCAGCCCATGAACAGTTGTTTGTGAGTTTTGAAAAAAAGTGCAAGAGCTATTCAAACCCTTTTTGCTGGGCAAGTAGGACCTGTAAATCTACACAATATATAGTTTAAAGTTTGAGTCTATCATATTAGGTTTTGGATTTATAGCTGTTTTTGTGTCTATTGCTTCAAAAGCATTTTCACATAATTTGTGTTTTCTGAAGAAACTGCAAGAGATATTCTAACCCATACTTTCTGTGCAAGAGGGGCTTGTACATCTGCACAACATGTCTTTTAAAGTTTGAACCTATCTTATTAAATTTTTGAGTTATAGCAGTTTTTACTGTTTTATTGCTCCAAAAGCCTTTTCAGCCCATGAACAGTTTGTGAGTTTTGAAAAAAAGTGCAAGAGCTATTCAAACCCTTTTTGCTGGGCAAGTAGGACCTGTAAATCTACACAATATTTAGTTTAAAGTTTGAGTCAATCATATTAGGTTTTGGATTTATAGCTGTTTTTGTGTCCATTGCTTCAAAAGCATTTTCACATAATTTGTGTTTTCTGAAGAAACTGCAAGAGATATCTAACCCATACTTTCTGTGCAAGAGGGGCTTGTACATCTGCACAACATGTCTTTTAAAGTTTGAACCTATCTTATTGCATTTTTGAATTATAGCAGTTTTTACTGTTTTATTGCTCTAAAAGCCTTTTCAGCCCATGAACAGTTGTTTGTGAGTTTTGAAAAAAAGTGCAAGAGCTATTCAAACCCTTTTTGCTGGGCAAGTAGGACCTGTAAATTTACACAATATATAGTTTAAAGTTTGAGTCTATCATATTAGGTTTTGGATTTATAGCTGTTTTTGTGTCTATTGCTTCAAAAGCATTTTCACATAATTTGTGTTTTCTGAAGAAACTGCAAGAGATATCTAACCCATACTTTCTCTGCAAGAGGGGCTTGTACATCTGCACAACATGTCTTTTAAAGTTTGAACCTATCTTATTGCATTTTTGAGTTATAGCAGTTTTTACTGTTTTATTGCTCCAAAAGCCTTTTCAGCCCATGAACAGTTGTTTGTGAGTTTTGAAAAAAAGTTCCAGAGCTATTCAAACCCTTTTTGCTGGGCAAGTAGGACCTGTCAATCTACACAATATATAGTTTAAAGTTTGAGTCTATCATATTAGGTTTTGGATTTATAGCTGTTTTTGTGTCTATTGCTTCAAAAGCATTTTCACATAATTTGTGTTTTCTGAAGAAACTGCAAGAGATATCTAACCCATACTTTCTGTGCAAGAGGGGCTTGTACATCTGCACAACATGTCTTTTAATGTTTTAACCTCTCTTATTGCATTTTTGAGTTATAGCAGTTTTTACTGTTTTATTGCTCCAAAAGACTTTTCAGCCCATGAACAGTTGTTTGTGAGTTTTGAAAAAAAGTGCAAGAGCTATTCAAACCCTTTTTGCTGGGCAAGTAGGACCTGTAAATCTACACAATATATAGTTTAAAGTTTGAGTCTATCATATTAGGTTTTGGATTTATAGCTGTTTTTGTGTCTATTGCTTCAAAAGCATTTTCACATAATTTGTGTTTTCTGAAGAAACTGCAAGAGATATCTAACCCATACTTTCTGTGCAAGAGGGGCTTCTACATCTGCACAACATGTCTTTTAAAGTTTGAACCTATCTTATTGCATTTTTGAGTTATAGCAGTTTTTACTGTTTTATTGCTCCAAAAGCCTTTTCAGCCCATGAACAGTTTGTGAGTTTTGAAAAAAAGTGCCAGAGCTATTCAAACCCTTTTTGCTGGGCAAGTAGGACCTGTAAATCTACACAATATATAGTTTAAAGTTTGAGTCTATCATATTAGGTTTTGGATTTATAGCTGTTTTTGTGTCCATTGCTTCAAAAGCATTTTCACATAATTTGTGTTTTCTGAAGAAACTGCAAGAGATCTCTAACCCATACTTTCCGTGCAAGAGGGGCTTGTACATCTGCACAACATGTCTTTTAAAGTTTGAACCTATCTTATTGCATTTTTGAGTTATAGCAGTTTTTACTGTTTTATTGCTCCAAAAGCCTTTTCAGCCCATGAACAGTTGTTTGTGAGTTTTGAAAGAAAGTGCAAGAGCTATTCAAACCCTTTTTGCTGGGCAAGTAGGACCTGTAAATCTACACAATATATAGTTTAAAGTTTGAGTCTATCATATTAGGTTTTGGATTTATAGCTGTTTTTGTGTCTATTGCTTCAAAAGCATTTTCACATAATTTGTGTTTTCTGAAGAAACTGCAAGAGATATCTAACCCATACTTTCTGTGCAAGAGGGGCTTGTACATCTGCACAACATGTCTTTTAAAGTTTGAACCTATCTTATTGCATTTTTGAGTTATAGCAGTTTTTACTGTTTTATTGCTCCAAAAGCCTTTTCAGCCCATGAACAGTTGTTTGTGAGTTTTGAAAAAAAGTGCAAGAGCTATTCAAACCCTTTTTGCTGGGCAAGTAGGACCTGTCAATCTACACAATATATAGTTTAAAGTTTGAGTCTATCATATTAGGTTTTGGATTTATAGCTGTTTTTGTGTCTATTGCTTCAAAAGCATTTTCACATAATTTGTGTTTTCTGAAGAAACTGCAAGAGATATCTAACCCATACTTTCTGTGCAAGAGGGGCTTGTACATCTGCACAACATGTCTTTTAAAGTTTGAACTTATCTTATTGCATTTTTGAGTTATAGCAGTTTTTACTGTTTTATTGCTCCAAAAGCCTTTTCAGCCCATGAACAGTTGTTTGTGAGTTTTGAAAAAAAGTGCAAGAGCTATTCAAACCCTTTTTGCTGGGCAAGTAGGACCTGTCAATCTACACAATATATAGTTTAAAGTTTGAGTCTATCATATTAGGTTTTGGATTCATAGCTGTTTTTGTGTCTATTGCTTCAAAAAGCATTTTCACATAATTTGTGTTTTCTGAAGAAACTGCAAGAGATATCTAACCCATACTTTCTGTGCAAGAGGGGCTTCTACATCTGCACAACATGTCTTTTAAAGTTTGAACCTATCTTATTGCATTTTTGAGTTATAGCAGTTTTTACTGTTTTATTGCTCCAAAAGCCTTTTCAGCCCATGAACAGTTGTTTGTGAGTTTAGAAAAAAAGTGCAAGAGCTATTCAAACCCTTTTTGCTGGGCAAGTAGGACCTGTAAATCTACACAATATATAGTTTAAAGTTTGAGTCTATCATATTAGGTTTTGGATTTATAGCTGTTTTTGTGTCTATTGCTTCAAAAGCATTTTCACATAATTTGTGTTTTCTGAAGAAACTGCAAGAGATATCTAACCCATACTTTCTGTGCAAGAGGGGCTTGTACATCTGCACAACATGTCTTTTAAAGTTTGAACCTATCTTATTGCATTTTTGAGTTATAGCAGTTTTTACTGTTTTATTGCTCCAAAAGCCTTTTCAGCCCATGAACAGTTGTTTGTGAGTTTAGAAAAAAAGTGCAAGAGCTATTCAAACCCTTTTTACTGGGCAAGTAGGACCTGTAAATCTACACAATATATAGTTTAAAGTTTGAGTCTATCATATTAGGTTTTGGATTTATAGCTGTTTTTGTGTCTATTGCTTCAAAAGCATTTTCACATAATTTGTGTTTTCTGAAGAAACTGCAAGAGATATCTAACCCATACTTTCTGTGCAAGAGGGGCTTGTACAGCTGCACAACATGTCTTTTAAAGTTTGAACCTATCTTATTGCATTTTTGAATTATAGCAGTTTTTACTGTTTTATTGCTCCAAAAGCCTTTTCAGCCCATGAACAGTTGTTTGTGAGTTTTGAAAAAAAGTGCAAGAGCTATTCAAACCCTTTTTGCTGGGCAAGTAGGACCTGTCAATCTACACAATATATAGTTTAAAGTTTGAGTCTATCATATTAGGTTTTGGATTTATAGCTGTTTTTGTGTCTATTGCTTCAAAAGCATTTTCACATAATTTGTGTTTTCTGAAGAAACTGCAAGAGATATCTAACCCATACTTTCTGTGCAAGAGGGGCTTCTACATCTGCACAACATGTCTTTTAAAGTTTGAACCTATCTTATTGCATTTTTGAGTTATAGCAGTTTTTACTGTTTTATTGCTCCAAAAGCCTTTTCAGCCCATGAACAGTTTGTGAGTTTTGAAAAAAAGTGCAAGAGCTATTCAAACCCTTTTTGCTGGGCAAGTAGGACCTGTAAATCTACACAATATATAGTTTAAAGTTTGAGTCTATCATATTAGGTTTTGGATTTATAGCTGTTTTTGTGTCTATTGCTTCAAAAGCATTTTCACATAATTTGTGTTTTCTGAAGAAACTGCAAGAGATATCTAACCCATACTTTCTGTGCAAGAGGGGCTTGTACATCTGCACAACATGTCTTTTAAAGTTTGAACCTATCTTATTGCATTTTTGAGTTATAGCAGTTTTTACTGTTTTATTGCTCCAAAAGCCTTTTCAGCCCATGTACATCTGCACAACATGTCTTTTAAGTAGGACCCTTTTTGCTGGGCAAGTAGGACCTGTAAATCTACACAATATATAGTTTAAAGTTTGAGTCTATCATATTAGGTTTTGGATTTATAGCTGTTTTTGTGTCTATTGCTTCAAAAGCATTTTCACATAATTTGTGTTTTCTGAAGAAACTGCAAGAGATATCTAAACCATACTTTCTGTGCAAGAGGGGCTTGTACATCTGCACAACATGTCTTTTAAAGTTTGAACCTATCTTATTGCATTTTTGAGTTATAGCAGTTTTTACTGTTTTATTGCTCCAAAAGCCTTTTCAGCCCATGAACAGTTGTTTGTGAGTTTAGAAAAAAAGTGCAAGAGCTATTCAAACCGTTTTTGCTGGGCAAGTAGGACCTGTAAATCTACACAATATATAGTTTAAAGTTTGAGTCTATCATATTAGGTTTTGGATTCATAGCTGTTTTTGTGTCTATTGCTTCAAAAAGCATTTTCACATAATTTGTGTTTTCTGAAGAAACTGCAAGAGATATCTAACCCATACTTTCTGTGCAAGAGGGGCTTGTACATCTGCACAACATGTCTTTTAAAGTTTGAACCTATCTTATTGCATTTTTGAGTTATAGCAGTTTTTACTGTTTTATTGCTCCAAAAGCCTTTTCAGCCCATGAACAGTTGTTTGTGAGTTTAGAAAAAAAGTGCAAGAGCTATTCAAACCGTTTTTGCTGGGCAAGTAGGACCTGTAAATCTACACAATATATAGTTTAAAGTTTGAGTCTATCATATTAGGTTTTGGATTTATAGCTGTTTTTGTGTCTATTGCTTCAAAAGCATTTTCACATAATTTGTGTTTTCTGAAGAAACTGCAAGAGATATTCTAACCCATACTTTCTGTGCAAGAGGGGATTGTACATCTGCACAACATGTCTTTTAAAGTTTGAACCTATCTTATTGCATTTTTGAGTTATAGCAGTTTTTACTGTTTTATTGCTCCAAAAGCCTTTTCAGCCCATGAACAGTTTGTGAGTTTTGAAAAAAAGTGCAAGAGCTATTCAAACCCTTTTTGCTGGGCAAGTAGGACCTGTAAATCTACACATTATATAGTTTAAAGTTTGAGTCAATCATATTAGGTTTTGGATTTATAGCTGTTTTTGTGTCCATTGCTTCAAAAGCATTTTCACATAATTTGTGTTTTCTGAAGAAACTGCAAGAGATATCTAACCCATACTTTCTGTGCAAGAGGGGCTTGTACATCTGCACAACATGTCTTTTAAAGTTTGAACCTATCTTATTGCATTTTTGAATTATAGCAGTTTTTACTGTTTTATTGCTCTAAAAGCCTTTTCAGCCCATGAACAGTTGTTTGTGAGTTTTGAAAAAAAGTGCAAGAGCTATTCAAACCCTTTTTGCTGGGCAAGTAGGACCTGTAAATTTACACAATATATAGTTTAAAGTTTGAGTCTATCATATTAGGTTTTGGATTTATAGCTGTTTTTGTGTCCATTGCTTCAAAAGCATTTTCACATAATTTGTGTTTTCTGAAGAAACTGCAAGAGATATCTAACCCATACTTTCTGTGCAAGAGGGGCTTGTACATCTGCACAACATGTCTTTTAAAGTTTGAACCTATCTTATTGCATTTTTGAGTTATAGCAGTTTTTACTGTTTTATTGCTCCAAAAGCCTTTTCAGCCCATGAACAGTTGTTTGTGAGTTTTGAAAAAAAGTGCAAGAGCTATTCAAACCCTTTTTGCTGGGCAAGTAGGACCTGTAAATCTACACAATATATAGTTTAAAGTTTGAGTCTATCATATTAGGTTTTGGATTTATAGCTGTTTTTGTGTCTATTGCTTCAAAAGCATTTTCACATAATTTGTGTTTTCTGAAGAAACTGCAAGAGATATTCTAACCCATACTTTCTGTGCAAGAGGGGATTGTACATCTGCACAACATGTCTTTTAAAGTTTGAACCTATCTTATTGCATTTTTGAGTTATAGCAGTTTTTACTGTTTTATTGCTCCAAAAGCCTTTTCAGCCCATGAACAGTTTGTGAGTTTTGAAAAAAAGTGCAAGAGCTATTCAAACCCTTTTTGCTGGGCAAGTAGGACCTGTAAATCTACACATTATATAGTTTAAAGTTTGAGTCAATCATATTAGGTTTTGGATTTATAGCTGTTTTTGTGTCCATTGCTTCAAAAGCATTTTCACATAATTTGTGTTTTCTGAAGAAACTGCAAGAGATATCTAACCCATACTTTCTGTGCAAGAGGGGCTTGTACAGCTGCACAACATGTCTTTTAAAGTTTGAACCTATCTTATTGCATTTTTGAGTTATAGCAATTTTTACTGTTTTATTGCTCCAAAAGCCTTTTCAGCCCATGAACAGTTGTTTGTGAGTTTTGAAAAAAAGTGCAAGAGCTATTCAAACCCTTTTTGCTGGGCAAGTAGGACCTGTAAATCTACACAATATATAGTTTAAAGTTTGAGTCTATCATATTAGGTTTTGGATTTATAGCTGTTTTTGTGTCTATTGCTTCAAAAGCATTTTCACATAATTTGTGTTTTCTGAAGAAACTGCAAGAGATATCTAACCCATACTTTCTGTGCAAGAGGGGCTTGTACAGCTGCACAACATGTCTTTTAAAGTTTGAACCTATCTTATTGCATTTTTGAGTTATAGCAGTTTTTACTGTTTTATTGCTCCAAAAGCCTTTTCAGCCCATGAACAGTTGTTTGTGAGTTTTGAAAAAAAGTGCAAGAGCTATTCAAACCCTTTTTGCTGGGCAAGTAGGACCTGTAAATTTACACAATATATAGTTTAAAGTTTGAGTCTATCATATTAGGTTTTGGATTTATAGCTGTTTTTGTGTCTATTGCTTCAAAAGCATTTTCACATAATTTGTGTTTTCTGAAGAAACTGCAAGAGATATCTAACCCATACTTTCTGCGCAAGAGGGGCTTGTACATCTGCACAACATGTCTTTTTAAGTTTGAACCTATCTTATTGCATTTTTGAGTTATAGCAGTTTTTACTGTTTTATTGCTCCAAAAGCCTTTTCAGCCCATGAACAGTTGTTTGTGAGTTTTGAAAAAAAGTGCCAGAGCTATTCAAACCCTTTTTGCTGGTCAAGTAGGACCTGTAAATCTACACAATATATAGTTTAAAGTTTGAGTCTATCATATTAGGTTTTGGATTCATAGCTGTTTTTGTGTCTATTGCTTCAAAAAGCATTTTCACATAATTTGTGTTTTCTGAAGAAACTGCAAGAGATATATAACCCATACTTTCTGTGCAAGAGGGGCTTCTACATCTGCACAACATGTCTTTTAAAGTTTGAACCTATCTTATTGCATTTTTGAGTTATATCAGTTTTTACTGTTTTATTGCTCCAAAAGCCTTTTCAGCCCATGAACAGTTTTTTGTGAGTTTTGAAAAAAAGTGCCAGAGCTATTCAAACCCTTTTTGCTGGGCAAGTAGGACCTGTAAATCTACACAATATATAGTTTAAAGTTTGAGTCTATCATATTAGGTTTTGGATTTATAGCTGTTTTTGTGTCCATTGCTTCAAAAGCATTTTCACATAATTTGTGTTTTCTGAAGAAACTGCAAGAGATATCTAACCCATACTTTCTGTGCAAGAGGGGCTTGTACATCTGCACAACATGTCTTTTAAAGTTAGAACCTATCTTATTGCATTTTTGAGTTATATCAGTTTTTACTGTTTTATTGCTCCAAAAGCCTCTTCAGCCCATGAACAGTTGTTTGTGAGTTTTGAAGAAAAGTGCCAGAACTATTCAAACCCTTTTTGCTGGGCAAGTAGGACCTGTAAATCTACAAAATATATAGTTTAAAGTTTGAGTCTATCATATTAGGTTTTGGATTTATAGCTGTTTTTGTGTCTTTTGCTTCAAAAGCATTTTCACATAATTTGTGTTTTCTGAAGAAACTGCAAGAGATATCTAACCCATACTTTCTGTGCAAGAGGGGCTTGTACATCTGCACAACATGTCTTTTAAAGTTTGAACCTATCTTATTGAATTTTTGAGTTATAGCAGTTTTTACTGTTTTATTGCTCCAAAAGCCTTTTCAGCCCATGAACAGTTTGTGAGTTTAGAAAAAAAGTGCAAGAGCTATTCAAACCCTTTTTGCTGGGCAAGTAGGACCTGTAAATCTACACAATATATAGTTTAAAGTTTGAGTCTATCATATTAGGTTTTGGATTTATAGCTGTTTTTGTGTCTATTGCTTCAAAAGCATTTTCACATAATTTGTGTTTTCTGAAGAAACTGCAAGAGATATCTAACCCATACTTTCTGTGCAAGAGGGGCTTGTACATCTGCACAACATGTCTTTTAAAGTTTGAACCTATCTTATTGCATTTTTGAGTTATAGCAGTTTTTACTGTTTTATTGCTCCAAAAGCCTTTTCAGCCCATGAACAGTTGTTTGTGAGTTTTGAAAAAAAGTGCCAGAGCTATTCAAACCCTTTTTGCTGGGCAAGTAGGACCTGTAAATCTACACAATATATAGTTTAAAGTTTGAGTCTATCATATTAGGTTTTGGATTTATAGCTGTTTTTGTGTCTATTGCTTCAAAAGCATTTTCACATAATTTGTGTTTTCTGAAGAAACTGCAAGAGATATCTAACCCATACTTTCTGTGCAAGAGGGTCTTGTACATCTGCACAACATGTCTTTTAAAGTTTGAACCTATCTTATTGCATTTTTGAGTTATAGCAGTTTTTACTGTTTTATTGCTCCAAAAGCCTTTTCAGCCCATGAACAGTTGTTTGTGAGTTTTGAAAAAAAGTGCCAGAGCTATTCAAACCCTTTTTGCTGGGCAAGTAGGACCTGTAAATCTACACAATATATAGTTTAAAGTTTGAGTCTATCATATTAGGTTTTGGATTTATAGCTGTTTTTGTGTCTATTGCTTCAAAAGCATTTTCACATAATTTGTGTTTTCTGAAGAAACTGCAAGAGATATCTAACCCATACTTTCTGTGCAAGAGGGGCTTGTACATCTGCACAACATGTCTTTTAAAGTTTGAACCTATCTTATTGCATTTTTGAGTTATAGCAGTTTTTACTGTTTTATTGCTCCAAAAGCCTTTTCAGCCCATGAACAGTTGTTTGTGAGTTTTGAAAAAAAGTGCCAGAGCTATTCAAACCCTTTTTGCTGGGCAAGTAGGACCTGTAAATCTACACAATATATAGTTTAAAGTTTGAGTCTATCATATTAGGTTTTGGATTTATAGCTGTTTTTGTGTCTATTGCTTCAAAAGCATTTTCACATAATTTGTGTTTTCTGAAGAAACTGCAAGAGATATCTAACCCATACTTTCTGTGCAAGAGGGGCTTCTACATCTGCACAACATGTCTTTTAAAGTTTCAACCTATCTTATTGCATTTTTGAGTTATAGCAGTTTTTACTGTTTTATTGCTCCAAAAGCCTTTTCAGCCCATGAACAGTTTGTGAGTTTTGAAAAAAAGTGCAAGAGCTATTCAAACCCTTTTTGCTGGGCAAGTAGGACCTGTAAATCTACACAATATATAGTTTAAAGTTTGAGTCTATCATATTAGGTTTTGGATTTATAGCTGTTTTTGTGTCTATTGCTTCAAAAGCATTTTCACATAATTCGTGTTTTCTGAAGAAACTCCAAGAGATATCTAACCCTTACTTTCTGTGCAAGAGGGGCTTGTACATCTGCACAACATGTCTTTTAAAGTTTGAACCTATCTTATTCCATTTTTGAGTTATAGCAGTTTTTACTGTTTTATTGCTCCAAAAGCCTTTTCAGCCCATGAACAGTTGTTTGTGAGTTTTGAAAAAAAGTGCCAGAGCTTTTCAAACCCTTTTTGCTGGGCAAGTAGGACCTGTAAATCTACACAATATATAGTTTAAAGTTTGAGTCTATCATATTAGGTTTTGGATTTATAGCTGTTTTTGTGTCTATTGCTTCAAAAGCATTTTCACATAATTTGTGTTTTCTGAAGAAACTGCAAGAGATATTCTAACCCATACTTTCTGTGCAAGAGGGGCTTGTACATCTGCACAACATGTCTTTTAAAGTTTGAACCTATCTTATTGCATTTTTGAGTTATAGCAGTTTTTACTGTTTTATTGCTCCAAAAGCCTTTTCAGCCCATGAACAGTTTGTGAGTTTTGAAAAAAAAGTGCCAGAGCTATTCAAACCCTTTTTGCTGGGCAAATAGGACCTGTCAATCTACACAATATATAGTTTAAAGTTTGAGTCTATCATATTAGGTTTTGGATTTATAGCTGTTTTTGTGTCTATTGCTTCAAAAGCATTTTCACATAATTTGTGTTTTCTGAAGAAACTGCAAGAGATATCTAACCCATACTTTCTGTGCAAGAGGGGCTTGTACATCCGCACAACATGTCTTTTAAAGTTTGAACCTATCTTATTGCATTTTTGAGTTATAGCAGTTTTTACTGTTTTATTGCTCCAAAAGCCTTTTCAGCCCATGAACAGTTTGCGAGTTTAGAAAAAAAGTGCAAGAGCTATTCAAACCCTTTTTGCTGGGCAAGTAGGACCTGTAAATCTACACAATATATAGTTTAAAGTTTGAGTCTATCATATTAGGTTTTGGATTTATAGCTGTTTTTGTGTCCATTGCTTCAAAAGCAT
The DNA here is from genome assembly GCF_026437365.1 of Eucyclogobius newberryi. Lineage (NCBI taxonomy): Eukaryota > Metazoa > Chordata > Actinopteri > Gobiiformes > Gobiidae > Eucyclogobius > Eucyclogobius newberryi. The sequence goes on from NW_027315823.1 coordinate 34,509,957, forward strand.
TTTCACATAATTTGTGTTTTCTGAAGAAACTGCAAGAGATATCTAACCCATACTTTCTGTGCAAGAGGGGCTTGTACATCTGCACAACATGTCTTTTAAAGTTTGAACCTATCTTATTGCATTTTTGAGTTATAGCAGTTTTTACTGTTTTATTGCTCCAAAAGCCTTTTCAGCCCATGAACAGTTGTTTGTGAGTTTTGAAAAAAAGTGCAAGAGCTATTCAAACCCTTTTTGCTGGGCAAGTAGGACCTGTAAATCTACACAATATATAGTTTAAAGTTTGAGTCTATCATATTAGGTTTTGGATTTATAGCTGTTTTTGTGTCCATTGCTTCAAAAGCATTTTCACATAATTTGTGTTTTTTGAAGAAACTGCTAGAGATATCTAACCCATACTTTCTGTGCAAGAGGGGCTTGTACATCTGCACAACATGTCTTTTAAAGTTTGAACCTATCTTATTGCATTTTTGAGTTATAGCAGTTTTTACTGTTTTATTGCTCCAAAAGCCTTTTCAGCCCATGAACAGTTGTTTGTGAGTTTTGAAAAAAAGTGCAAGAGCTATTCAAACCCTTTTTGCTGGGCAAGTAGGACCTGTAAATCTACACAATATATAGTTTAAAGTTTGAGTCTATCATATTAGGTTTTGGATTTATAGCTGTTTTTGTGTCTATTGCTTCAAAAGCATTTTCACATAATTTGTGTTTTCTGAAGAAACTGCAAGAGATATCTAACCCATACTTTCTGTGCAAGAGGGGCTTGTACATCTACACAACATGTCTTTTAAAGTTTGAACCTATCTTATTGCATTTTTGAGTTATAGCAGTTTTTACTGTTTTATTGCTCCAAAAGCCTTTTCAGCCCATGAACAGTTGTTTGTGAGTTTTGAAAAAAAGTGCAAGAGCTATTCAAACCCTTTTTGCTGGGCAAGTAGGACCTGTAAATCTACACAATATATAGTTTAAAGTTTGAGTCTATCATATTAGGTTTTGGATTTATAGCTGTTTTTGTGTCTATTGCTTCAAAAGCATTTTCACATAATTTGTGTTTTCTGAAGAAACTGCAAGAGATATCTAACCCATACTTTCTGTGCAAGAGGGGCTTGTACATCTGCACAACATGTCTTTTAAAGTTTGAACCTATCTTATTGCATTTTTGAGTTATAGCAGTTTTTACTGTTTTATTGCTCCAAAAGCCTTTTCAGCCCATGAACAGTTGTTTGTGAGTTTTGAAAAAAAGTGCCAGAGCTATTCAAACCCTTTTTGCTGGGCAAGTAGGACCTGTAAATCTACACAATATATAGTTTAAAGTTTGAGTCTATCATATTAGGTTTTGGATTTATAGCTGTTTTTGTGTCTATTGCTTCAAAAGCATTTTCACATAATTTGTGTTTTCTGAAGAAACTGCAAGAGATATCTAACCCATACTTTCTGTGCAAGAGGGGCTTGTACATCTGCACAACATGTCTTTTAAAGTTTGAACCTATCTTATTGCATTTTTGAGTTATAGCAGTTTTTACTGTTTTATTGCTCCAAAAGCCTTTTCAGCCCATGAACAGTTTGTGAGTTTAGAAAAAAAGTGCAAGAGCTATTCAAACCCTTTTTGCTGGGCAAGTAGGACCTGTAAATCTACACAATATATAGTTTAAAGTTTGAGTCTATCATATTAGGTTTTGGATTTATAGCTGTTTTTGTGTCCATTGCTTCACAAGCATTTTCACATAATTTGTGTTTTCTGAAGAAACTGCAAGAGATATCTAACCCATACTTTCTGTGCAAGAGGGGCTTGTACATCTGCACAACATGTCTTTTAAAATTTGAACCTATCTTATTGCATTTTTGAGTTATAGCAGTTTTTACTGTTTTATTGCTCCAAAAGCCTTTTCAGCCCATGAACAGTTGTTTGTGAGTTTTGAAAAAAAGTTCCAGAGCTATTCAAACCCTTTTTGCTGGGCAAGTAGGACCTGTCAATCTACACAATATATAGTTTAAAGTTTGAGTCTATCATATTAGGTTTTGGATTTATAGCTGTTTTTGTGTCTATTGCTTCAAAAGCATTTTCACATAATTTGTGTTTTCTGAAGAAACTGCAAGAGATATCTAACCCATACTTTCTGTGCAAGAGGGGCTTGTACATCTGCACAACATGTCTTTTAAAGTTTGAACCTATCTTATTGCATTTTTGAGTTATAGCAGTTTTTACTGTTTTATTGCTCCAAAAGCCTTTTCAGCCCATGAACAGTTGTTTGTGAGTTTTGAAAAAAAGTGCCAGAGCTATTCAAACCCTTTTTGCTGGGCAAGTAGGACCTGTAAATCTACACAATATATAGTTTAAAGTTTGAGTCTATCATATTAGGTTTTGGATTTATAGCTGTTTTTGTGTCTATTGCTTCAAAAGCATTTTCACATAATTTGTGTTTTCTGAAGAAACTGCAAGAGATATCTAACCCATACTTTCTGTGCAAGAGGGGCTTGTACATCTGCACAACATGTCTTTTAAAGTTTGAACCTATCTTATTGCATTTTTGAGTTATAGCAGTTTTTACTGTTTTATTGCTCCAAAAGCCTTTTCAGCCCATGAACAGTTGTTTGTGAGTTTTGAAAAAAAGTGCCAGAGCTATTCAAACCCTTTTTGCTGGGCAAGTAGGACCTGTAAATCTACACAATATATAGTTTAAAGTTTGAGTCTATCATATTAGGTTTTGGATTTATAGCTGTTTTTGTGTCTATTGCTTCAAAAGCATTTTCACATAATTTGTGTTTTCTGAAGAAACTGCAAGAGATATCTAACCCATACTTTCTGTGCAAGAGGGGCTTGTACATCTGCACAACATGTCTTTTAAAGTTTGAACCTATCTTATTGCATTTTTGAGTTATAGCAGTTTTTACTGTTTTATTGCTCCAAAAGCCTTTTCAGCCCATGAACAGTTGTTTGTGAGTTTTGAAAAAAAGTGCCAGAGCTATTCAAACCCTTTTTGCTGGGCAAGTAGGACCTGTAAATCTACACAATATATAGTTTAAAGTTTGAGTCTATCATATTAGGTTTTGGATTTATAGCTGTTTTTGTGTCCATTGCTTCAAAAGCATTTTCACATAATTTGTGTTTTCTGAAGAAACTGCAAGAGATATCTAACCCATACTTTCTGTGCAAGAGGGGCTTGTACATCTGCACAACATGTCTTTTAAAGTTTGAACCTATCTTATTGCATTTTTGAGTTATAGCAGTTTTTACTGTTTTATTGCTCCAAAAGCCTTTTCAGCCCATGAACAGTTGTTTGTGAGTTTTGAAAAAAAGTGCAAGAGCTATTCAAACCCTTTTTGCTGGGCAAGTAGGACCTGTAAATCTACACAATATATAGTTTAAAGTTTGAGTCTATCATATTAGGTTTTGGATTTATAGCTGTTTTTGTGTCCATTGCTTCAAACGCATTTTCACATAATTTGTGTTTTTTGAAGAAACTGCAAGAGATATCTAACCCATACTTTCTGTGCAAGAGGGGCTTGTACATCTGCACAACATGTCTTTTAAAGTTTGAACCTATCTTATTGCATTTTTGAGTTATAGCAGTTTTTACTGTTTTATTGCTCCAAAAGCCTTTTCAGCCCATGAACAGTTGTTTGTGAGTTTTGAAAAAAAGTGCAAGAGCTATTCAAACCCTTTTTGCTGGGCAAGTAGGACCTGTAAATCTACACAATATATAGTTTAAAGTTTGAGTCTATCATATTAGGTTTTGGATTTATAGCTGTTTTTGTGTCTATTGCTTCAAAAGCATTTTCATATAATTTGTGTTTTCTGAAGAAACTGCAAGAGATATCTAACCCATACTTTCTGTGCAAGAGGGGCTTGTACATCTGCACAACATGTCTTTTAAAGTTTGAACCTATCTTATTGCATTTTTGAGTTATAGCAGTTTTTACTTTTTTATTGCTCCAAAAGCCTTTTCAGCCCATGAACAGTCTGTGAGTTTTGAAAAAAAGTGCAAGAGCTATTCAAACCCTTTTTGCTGGGCAAGTAGGACCTGTAAATCTACACAATATATAGTTTAAAGTTTGAGTCTATCATATTAGGTTTTGGATTTATAGCTGTTTTTGTGTCTATTGCTTCAAAAGCATTTTCACATAATTTGTGTTTTCTGAAGAAACTGCAAGAGATATCTAACCCATACTTTCTGTGCAAGAGGGGCTTGTACATCTGCACAACATGTCTTTTAAAGTTTGAACCTATCTTATTGCATTTTTGAGTTATAGCAGTTTTTACTGTTTTATTGCTCCAAAAGCCTTTTCAGCCCATGAACAGTTTGTGAGTTTAGAAAAAAAGTGCAAGAGCTATTCAAACCCTTTTTGCTGGGCAAGTAGGACCTGTAAATCTACACAATATATAGTTTAAAGTTTGAGTCTATCATATTAGGTTTTGGATTTATAGCTGTTTTTGTGTCCATTGCTTCAAAAGCATTTTCACATAATTTGTGTTTTCTGAAGAAACTGCAAGAGATATCTAACCCATACTTTCTGTGCAAGAGGGGCTTGTACATCTGCACAACATGTCTTTTAAAGTTTGAACCTATCTTATTGCATTTTTGAGTTATAGCAGTTTTTACTGTTTTATTGCTTCAAAAGCCTTTTCAGCCCATGAACAGTTGTTTGTGAGTTTTGAAAAAAAGTGCAAGAGCTATTCAAACCCTTTTTGCTGGGCAAGTAGGACCTGTAAATCTACACAATATATAGTTTAAAGTTTGAGTCTATCATATTAGGTTTTGGATTTATAGCTGTTTTTGTGTCCATTGCTTCAAACGCATTTTCACATAATTTGTGTTTTTTGAGAAACTGCAAGAGATATCTAACCCATACTTTCTGTGCAAGAGGGGCTTGTACATCTGCACAACATGTCTTTTAAAGTTTGAACCTATCTTATTGCATTTTTGAGTTATAGCAGTTTTTACTGTTTTATTGCTCCAAAAGCCTTTTCAGCCCATGAACAGTTGTTTGTGAGTTTTGAAAAAAAGTGCAAGAGCTATTCAAACCCTTTTTGCTGGGCAAGTAGGACCTGTAAATCTACACAATATATAGTTTAAAGTTTGAGTCTATCATATTAGGTTTTGGATTCATAGCTGTTTTTGTGTCTATTGCTTCAAAAAGCATTTTCACATAATTTGTGTTTTCTGAAGAAACTGCAAGAGATATCTAACCCATACTTTCTGTGCAAGAGGGGCTTGTACATCTGCACAACATGTCTTTTAAAGTTTGAACCTATCTTATTGCATTTTTGAGTTATAGCAGTTTTTACTGTTTTATTGCTCCAAAAGCCTTTTCAGCCCATGAACAGTTTGTGAGTTTAGAAAAAAAGTGCAAGAGCTATTCAAACCCTTTTTGCTGGGTAAGTAGGACCTGTAAATCTACACAATATATAGTTTAAAGTTTGAGTCTATCATATTAGGTTTTGGATTTATAGCTGTTTTTGTGTCCATTGCTTCAAAAGCATTTTCACATAATTTGTGTTTTCTGAAGAAACTGCAAGAGATATCTAACCCATACTTTCTGTGCAAGAGGGGCTTGTACATCTGCACAACATGTCTTTTAAAGTTTGAACCTATCTTATTGCATTTTTGAGTTATAGCAGTTTTTACTGTTTTATTGCTCCAAAAGCCTTTTCAGCCCATGAACAGTTGTTTGTGAGTTTTGAAAAAAAGTGCAAGAGCTATTCAAACCCTTTTTGCTGGGCAAGTAGGACCTGTAAATCTACACAATATATAGTTTAAAGTTTGAGTCTATCATATTAGGTTTTGGATTTATAGCTGTTTTTGTGTCTATTGCTTCAAAAGCATTTTCACATAATTTGTGTTTTCTGAAGAAACTGCAAGAGATATCTAACCCATACTTTCTGTGCAAGAGGGGCTTGTACATCTGCACAACATGTCTTTTAAAGTTTGAACCTATCTTATTGCATTTTTGAGTTATAGCAGTTTTTACTTTTTTATTGCTCCAAAAGCCTTTTCAGCCCATGAACAGTTTGTGAGTTTAGAAAAAAAGTGCAAGAGCTATTCAAACCCTTTTTGCTGGGCAAGTAGGACCTGTAAATCTACACAATATATAGTTTAAAGTTTGAGTCTATCATATTAGGTTTTGGATTTATAGCTGTTTTTGTGTCTATTGCTTCAAAAGCATTTTCACATAATTTGTGTTTTCTGAAGAAACTGCAAGAGATATCTAACCCATACTTTCTTTGCAAGAGGGGCTTGTACATCTGCACAACATGTCTTTTAAAGTTTGAACCTATCTTATTGCATTTTTGAGTTATAGCAGTTTTTACTGTTTTGTTGCTCCAAAAGCCTTTTCAGCCCATGAACAGTTGTTTGTGAGTTTTGAAAAAAAGTGCAAGAGCTATTCAAACCCTTTTTGCTGGGCAAGTAGGACCTGTAAATCTACACAATATATAGTTTAAAGTTTGAGTCTATCATATTAGGTTTTGGATTTATAGCTGTTTTTGTGTCTATTGCTTCAAAAGCATTTTCACATAATTTGTGTTTTCTGAAGAAACTGCAAGAGATATCTAACCCATACTTTCTGTGCAAGAGGGGCTTGTACATCTGCACAACATGTCTTTTAAAGTTTGAACCTATCTTATTGCATTTTTGAGTTATAGCAGTTTTTACTGTTTTATTGCTCCAAAAGCCTTTTCAGCCCATGAACAGTCTGTGAGTTTTGAAAAAAAGTTCCAGAGCTATTCAAACCCTTTTTGCTGGGCAAGTAGGACCTGTAAATCTACACAATATATAGTTTAAAGTTTGAGTCTATCATATTAGGTTTTGGGTTTATAGCTGTTTTTGTGTCTATTGCTTCAAAAGCATTTTCACATAATTTGTGTTTTCTGAAGAAACTGCAAGAGATATCTAACCCATACTTTCTTTGCAAGAGGGGCTTGTACATCTGCACAACATGTCTTTTAAAGTTTGAACCTATCTTATTGCATTTTTGAGTTATAGCAGTTTTTACTGTTTTATTGCTCCAAAAGCCTTTTCAGCCCATGAACAGTTGTTTGTGAGTTTTGAAAAAAAGTGCAAGAGCTATTCAAACCCTTTTTGCTGGGCAAGTAGGACCTGTAAATCTACACAATATATAGTTTAAAGTTTGAGTCTATCATATTAGGTTTTGGATTTATAGCTGTTTTTGTGTCCATTGCTTCAAACGCATTTTCACATAATTTGTGTTTTTTTAAGAAACTGCAAGAGATATCTAACCCATACTTTCTGTGCAAGAGGGGCTTGTACATCTGCACAACATGTCTTTTAAAGTTTGAACCTATCTTATTGCATTTTTGAGTTATAGCAGTTTTTACTGTTTTATTGCTCCAAAAGCCTTTTCAGCCCATGAACAGTTGTTTGTGAGTTTTGAAAAAAAGTGCAAGAGCTATTCAAACCCTTTTTGCTGGGCAAGTAGGACCTGTAAATCTACACAATATATAGTTTAAAGTTTGAGTCTATCATATTAGGTTTTGGATTTATAGCTGTTTTTGTGTCTATTGCTTCAAAAGCATTTTCACATAATTTGTGTTTTCTGAAGAAACTGCAAGAGATATCTAACCCATACTTTCTGTGCAAGAGGGGCTTGTACATCTGCACAACATGTCTTTTAAAGTTTGAACCTATCTTATTGCATTTTTGAGTTATAGCAGTTTTTACTGTTTTATTGCTCCAAAAGCCTTTTCAGCCCATGAACAGTTGTTTGTGAGTTTTGAAAAAAAGTGCAAGAGCTATTCACACCCTTTTTGCTGGGCAAGTAGGACCTGTAAATCTACACAATATATAGTTTAAAGTTTGAGTCTATCATATTAGGTTTTGGATTTATAGCTGTTTTTGTGTCTATTGCTTCAAAAGCATTTTCACATAATTTGTGTTTTCTGAAGAAACTGCAAGAGATATCTAACCCATACTTTCTGTGCAAGAGGGGCTTGTACATCTGCACAACATGTCTTTTAAAGTTTGAACCTATCTTATTGCATTTTTGAGTTATAGCAGTTTTTACTGTTTTATTGCTCCAAAAGCCTTTTCAGCCCATGAACAGTCTGTGAGTTTTGAAAAAAAGTGCAAGAGCTATTCAAACCATTTTTGCTGGGCAAGTAGGACCTGTAAATCTACACAATATATAGTTTAACGTTTGAGTCTATCATATTAGGTTTTGGGTTTATAGCTGTTTTTGTGTCTATTGCTTCAAAAGCATTTTCACATAATTTGTGTTTTCTGAAGAAACTGCAAGAGATATCTAACCCATACTTTCTTTGCAAGAGGGGCTTGTACATCTGCACAACATGTCTTTTAAAGTTTGAACCTATCTTATTGCATTTTTGAGTTATAGCAGTTTTTACTGTTTTGTTGCTCCAAAAGCCTTTTCAGCCCATGAACAGTTGTTTGTGAGTTTTGAAAAAAAGTGCAAGAGCTATTCAAACCCTTTTTGCTGGGCAAGTAGGACCTGTAAATCTACACAATATATAGTTTAAAGTTTGAGTCTATCATATTAGGTTTTGGATTTATAGCTGTTTTTGTGTCTATTGCTTCAAAAGCATTTTCACATAATTTGTGTTTTCTGAAGAAACTGCAAGAGATATCTAACCCATACTTTCTGTGCAAGAGGGGCTTGTACATCTGCACAACATGTCTTTTAAAGTTTGAACCTATCTTATTGCATTTTTGAGTTATAGCAGTTTTTACTGTTTTATTGCTCCAAAAGCCTTTTCAGCCCATGAACAGTTGTTTGTGAGTTTTGAAAAAAGTGCAAGAGCTATTCAAACCCTTTTTGCTGGGCAAGTAGGACCTGTAAATCTACACAATATATAGTTTAAAGTTTGAGTCTATCATATTAGGTTTTGGATTTATAGCTGTTTTTGTGTCTATTGCTTCAAAAGCATTTTCACATAATTTGTGTTTTCTGAAGAAACTGCAAGAGATATCTAACCCATACTTTCTGTGCAAGAGGGGCTTGTACATCTGCACAACATGTCTTTTAAAGTTTGAACCTATCTTATTGCATTTTTGAGTTATAGCAGTTTTTACTGTTTTATTGCTCCAAAAGCCTTTTCAGCCCATGAACAGTTGTTTGTGAGTTTTGAAAAAAGTGCAAGAGCTATTCAAACCCTTTTTGCTGGGCAAGTAGGACCTGTAAATCTACACAATATATAGTTTAAAGTTTGAGTCTATCATATTAGGTTTTGGATTTATAGCTGTTTTTGTGTCTATTGCTTCAAAAGCATTTTCACATAATTTGTGTTTTCTGAAGAAACTGCAAGAGATATCTAACCCATACTTTCTGTGCAAGAGGGGCTTGTACATCTGCACAACATGTCTTTTAAAGTTTGAACCTATCTTATTGCATTTTTGAGTTATAGCAGTTTTTACTTTTTTATTGCTCCAAAAGCCTTTTCAGCCCATGAACAGTTTGTGAGTTTAGAAAAAAAGTGCAAGAGCTATTCAAACCCTTTTTGCTGGGCAAGTAGGACCTGTAAATCTACACAATATATAGTTTAACGTTTGAGTCTATCATATTAGGTTTTGGGTTTATAGCTGTTTTTGTGTCTATTGCTTCAAAAGCATTTTCACATAATTTGTGTTTTCTGAAGAAACTGCAAGAGATATCTAACCCATACTTTCTTTGCAAGAGGGGCTTGTACATCTGCACAACATGTCTTTTAAAGTTTGAACCTATCTTATTGCATTTTTGAGTTATAGCAGTTTTTACTGTTTTGTTGCTCCAAAAGCCTTTTCAGCCCATGAACAGTTGTTTGTGAGTTTTGAAAAAAAGTGCAAGAGCTATTCAAACCCTTTTTGCTGGGCAAGTAGGACCTGTAAATCTACACAATATATAGTTTAAAGTTTGAGTCTATCATATTAGGTTTTGGATTTATAGCTGTTTTTGTGTCTATTGCTTCAAAAGCATTTTCACATAATTTGTGTTTTCTGAAGAAACTGCAAGAGATATCTAACCCATACTTTCTGTGCAAGAGGGGCTTGTACATCTGCACAACATGTCTTTTAAAGTTTGAACCTATCTTATTGCATTTTTGAGTTATAGCAGTTTTTACTGTTTTATTGCTCCAAAAGCCTTTTCAGCCCATGAACAGTTGTTTGTGAGTTTTGAAAAAAAGTGCCAGAGCTATTCAAACCCTTTTTGCTGGGCAAGTAGGACCTGTAAATCTACACAATATATAGTTTAAAGTTTGAGTCTATCATATTAGGTTTTGGATTTATAGCTGTTTTTGTGTCTATTGCTTCAAAAGCATTTTCACATAATTTGTGTTTTCTGAAGAAACTGCAAGAGATATCTAACCCATACGTTCTGTGCAAGAGGGGCTTGTACATCTGCACAACATGTCTTTTAAAGTTTGAACCTATCTTATTGCATTTTTGAGTTATAGCAGTTTTTACTGTTTTATTGCTCCAAAAGCCTTTTCAGCCCATGAACAGTCTGTGAGTTTTGAAAAAAAGTTCCAGAGCTATTCAAACCCTTTTTGCTGGGCAAGTAGGACCTGTAAATCTACACAATATATAGTTTAAAGTTTGAGTCTATCATATTAGGTTTTGGGTTTATAGCTGTTTTTGTGTCTATTGCTTCAAAAGCATTTTCACATAATTTGTGTTTTCTGAAGAAACTGCAAGAGATATCTAACCCATACTTTCTTTGCAAGAGGGGCTTGTACATCTGCACAACATGTCTTTTAAAGTTTGAACCTATCTTATTGCATTTTTGAGTTATAGCAGTTTTTACTGTTTTATTGCTCCAAAAGCCTTTTCAGCCCATGAACAGTTTGTGAGTTTTGAAAATAAGTACAAGAGCTATTCAAACCCTTTTTGCTGGGCAAGTAGGACCTGTAAATCTACACAATATATAGTTTAAAGTTTGAGTCTATCGTATTAGGTTTTGGATTTATAGCTGTTTTTGTGTCCATTGCTTCAAACGCATTTTCACATAATTTGTGTTTTTTTAAGAAACTGCAAGAGAAATCTAACCCATACTTTCTGTGCAAGAGGGGCTTGTACATCTGCACAACATGTCTTTTAAAGTTTGAACCTATCTTATTGCATTTTTGAGTTATAGCAGTTTTTACTGTTTTATTGCTCCAAAAGCCTTTTCAGCCCATGAACAGTTGTTTGTGAGTTTTGAAAAAAAGTGCAAGAGCTATTCAAACCCTTTTTGCTGGGCAAGTAGGACCTGTAAATCTACACAATATATAGTTTAAAGTTTGAGTCTATCATATTAGGTTTTGGATTTATAGCTGTTTTTGTGTCTATTGCTTCAAAAGCATTTTCACATAATTTGTGTTTTCTGAAGAAACTGCAAGAGATATCTAACCCATACTTTCTGTGCAAGAGGGGCTTGTACATCTGCACAACATGTCTTTTAAAGTTTGAACCTATCTTATTGCATTTTTGAGTTATAGCAGTTTTTACTGTTTTATTGCTCCAAAAGCCTTTTCAGCCCATGAACAGTTGTTTGTGAGTTTTGAAAAAAAGTGCAAGAGCTATTCAAACCCTTTTTGCTGGGCAAGTAGGACCTGTAAATCTACACAATATATAGTTTAAAGTTTGAGTCTATCATATTAGGTTTTGGATTTATAGCTGTTTTTGTGTCTATTGCTTCAAAAGCATTTTCACATAATTTGTGTTTTCTGAAGAAACTGCAAGAGATATCTAACCCATACTTTCTGTGCAAGAGGGGCTTGTACATCTGCACAACATGTCTTTTAAAGTTTGAACCTATCTTATTGCATTTTTGAGTTATAGCAGTTTTTACTTTTTTATTGCTCCAAAAGCCTTTTCAGCCCATGAACAGTCTGTGAGTTTTGAAAAAAAGTGCAAGAGCTATTCAAACCATTTTTGCTGGGCAAGTAGGACCTGTAAATCTACACAATATATAGTTTAACGTTTGAGTCTATCATATTAGGTTTTGGGTTTATAGCTGTTTTTGTGTCTATTGCTTCAAAAGCATTTTCACATAATTTGTGTTTTCTGAAGAAACTGCAAGAGATATCTAACCCATACTTTCTTTGCAAGAGGGGCTTGTACATCTGCACAACATGTCTTTTAAAGTTTGAACCTATCTTATTGCATTTTTGAGTTATAGCAGTTTTTACTGTTTTGTTGCTCCAAAAGCCTTTTCAGCCCATGAACAGTTGTTTGTGAGTTTTGAAAAAAAGTGCAAGAGCTATTCAAACCCTTTTTGCTGGGCAAGTAGGACCTGTAAATCTACACAATATATAGTTTAAAGTTTGAGTCTATCATATTAGGTTTTGGATTTATAGCTGTTTTTGTGTCTATTGCTTCAAAAGCATTTTCACATAATTTGTGTTTTCTGAAGAAACTGCAAGAGATATCTAACCCATACTTTCTGTGCAAGAGGGGCTTGTACATCTGCACAACATGTCTTTTAAAGTTTGAACCTATCTTATTGCATTTTTGAGTTATAGCAGTTTTTACTGTTTTATTGCTCCAAAAGCCTTTTCAGCCCATGAACAGTTGTTTGTGAGTTTTGAAAAAAAGTGCAAGAGCTATTCAAACCCTTTTTGCTGGGCAAGTAGGACCTGTAAATTTACACAATATATAGTTTAAAGTTTGAGTCTATCATATTAGGTTTTGGATTTATAGCTTTTTTTGTGTCTATTGCTTCAAAAGCATTTTCACATAATTTGTGTTTTCTGAAGAAACTGCAAGAGATATCTAACCCATACTTTCTGTGCAAGAGGGGCTTGTACATCTGCACAACATGTCTTTTAAAGTTTGAACCTATCTTATTGCATTTTTGAGTTATATCAGTTTTTACTGTTTTATTGCTCCAAAAGCCTTTTCAGCCCATGAACAGTTGTTTGTGAGTTTTGAAAAAAGTGCCAGAGCTATTCAAACCCTTTTTGCTGGGCAAGTAGGACCTGTAAATCTACACAATATATAGTTTAAAGTTTGAGTCTATCATATTAGGTTTTGGATTTATAGCTGTTTTTGTGTCTATTGCTTCAAAAAGCATTTTCACATAATTTGTGTTTTCTGAAGAAACTGCAAGAGATATCTAACCCATACTTTCTGTGCAAGAGGGGCTTGTACATCTGCACAACATGTCTTTTAAAGTTTGAACCTATCTTATTGCATTTTTGAGTTATAGCAGTTTTTACTGTTTTATTGCTCCAAAAGCCTTTTCAGCCCATGAACAGTCTGTGAGTTTTGAAAAAAAGTGCAAGAGCTATTCAAACCATTTTTGCTGGGCAAGTAGGACCTGTAAATCTACACAATATATAGTTTAAAGTTTGAGTCTATCATATTAGGTTTTGGATTTATAGCTGTTTTTGTGTCTATTGCTTCAAAAAGCATTTTCACATAATTTGTGTTTTCTGAAGAAACTGCAAGAGATATCTAACCCATACTTTCTGTGCAAGAGGGGCTTGTACATCTGCACAACATGTCTTTTAAAGTTTGAACCTATCTTATTGCATTTTTGAGTTATAGCAGTTTTTACTTTTTTATTGCTCCAAAAGCCTTTTCAGCCCATGAACAGTCTGTGAGTTTTGAAAAAAAGTGCAAGAGCTATTCAAACCATTTTTGCTGGGCAAGTAGGACCTGTAAATCTACACAATATATAGTTTAAAGTTTGAGTCTATCATATTAGGTTTTGGATTTATAGCTGTTTTTGTGTCTATTGCTTCAAAAGCATTTTCACATAATTTGTGTTTTCTGAAGAAACTGCAAGAGATATCTAACCCATACGTTCTGTGCAAGAGGGGCTTGTACATCTGCACAACATGTCTTTTAAAGTTTGAACCTATCTTATTGCATTTTTGAGTTATAGCAGTTTTTACTGTTTTATTGCTCCAAAAGCCTTTTCAGCCCATGAACAGTCTGTGAGTTTTGAAAAAAAGTTCCAGAGCTATTCAAACCCTTTTTGCTGGGCAAGTAGGACCTGTAAATCTACACAATATATAGTTTAAAGTTTGAGTCTATCATATTAGGTTTTGGGTTTATAGCTGTTTTTGTGTCTATTGCTTCAAAAGCATTTTCACATAATTTGTGTTTTCTGAAGAAACTGCAAGAGATATCTAACCCATACTTTCTTTGCAAGAGGGGCTTGTACATCTGCACAACATGTCTTTTAAAGTTTGAACCTATCTTATTGCATTTTTGAGTTATAGCAGTTTTTACTGTTTTATTGCTCCAAAAGCCTTTTCAGCCCATGAACAGTTTGTGAGTTTTGAAAATAAGTACAAGAGCTATTCAAACCCTTTTTGCTGGGCAAGTAGGACCTGTAAATCTACACAATATATAGTTTAAAGTTTGAGTCTATCATATTAGGTTTTGGATTTATAGCTGTTTTTGTGTCTATTGCTTCAAAAGCATTTTCACATAATTTGTGTTTTCTGAAGAAACTGCAAGAGATATCTAACCCATACTTTCTGTGCAAGAGGGGCTTGTACATCTGCACAACATGTCTTTTAAAGTTTGAACCTATCTTATTGCATTTTTGAGTTATAGCAGTTTTTACTGTTTTATTGCTCCAAAAGCCTTTTCAGCCCATGAACAGTTGTTTGTGAGTTTTGAAAAAAAGTGCAAGAGCTATTCAAACCCTTTTTGCTGGGCAAGTAGGACCTGTAAATCTACACAATATATAGTTTAAAGTTTGAGTCTATCATATTAGGTTTTGGATTTATAGCTGTTTTTGTGTCCATTGCTTCAAACGCATTTTCACATAATTTGTGTTTTTTTAAGAAACTGCAAGAGATATCTAACCCATACTTTCTGTGCAAGAGGGGCTTGTACATCTGCACAACATGTCTTTTAAAGTTTGAACCTATCTTATTGCATTTTTGAGTTATAGCAGTTTTTACTGTTTTATTGCTCCAAAAGCCTTTTCAGCCCATGAACAGTTGTTTGTGAGTTTTGAAAAAAAGTGCAAGAGCTATTCAAACCCTTTTTGCTGGGCAAGTAGGACCTGTAAATCTACACAATATATAGTTTAAAGTTTGAGTCTATCATATTAGGTTTTGGATTTATAGCTGTTTTTGTGTCTATTGCTTCAAAAGCATTTTCACATAATTTGTGTTTTCTGAAGAAACTGCAAGAGATATCTAACCCATACTTTCTGTGCAAGAGGGGCTTGTACATCTGCACAACATGTCTTTTAAAGTTTGAACCTATCTTATTGCATTTTTGAGTTATAGCAGTTTTTACTGTTTTATTGCTCCAAAAGCCTTTTCAGCCCATGAACAGTTGTTTGTGAGTTTTGAAAAAAAGTGCAAGAGCTATTCAAACCCTTTTTGCTGGGCAAGTAGGACCTGTAAATCTACACAATATATAGTTTAAAGTTTGAGTCTATCATATTAGGTTTTGGATTTATAGCTGTTTTTGTGTCTATTGCTTCAAAAGCATTTTCACATAATTTGTGTTTTCTGAAGAAACTGCAAGAGATATCTAACCCATACTTTCTGTGCAAGAGGGGCTTGTACATCTGCACAACATGTCTTTTAAAGTTTGAACCTATCTTATTGCATTTTTGAGTTATAGCAGTTTTTACTTTTTTATTGCTCCAAAAGCCTTTTCAGCCCATGAACAGTTTGTGAGTTTTGAAAAAAAGTGCAAGAGCTATTCAAACCATTTTTGCTGGGCAAGTAGGACCTGTAAATCTACACAATATATAGTTTAACGTTTGAGTCTATCATATTAGGTTTTGGGTTTATAGCTGTTTTTGTGTCTATTGCTTCAAAAGCATTTTCACATAATTTGTGTTTTCTGAAGAAACTGCAAGAGATATCTAACCCATACTTTCTTTGCAAGAGGGGCTTGTACATCTGCACAACATGTCTTTTAAAGTTTGAACCTATCTTATTGCATTTTTGAGTTATAGCAGTTTTTACTGTTTTGTTGCTCCAAAAGCCTTTTCAGCCCATGAACAGTTGTTTGTGAGTTTTGAAAAAAAGTGCAAGAGCTATTCAAACCCTTTTTGCTGGTCAAGTAGGACCTGTAAATCTACACAATATATAGTTTAAAGTTTGAGTCTATCATATTAGGTTTTGGATTTATAGCTGTTTTTGTGTCTATTGCTTCAAAAGCATTTTCACATAATTTGTGTTTTCTGAAGAAACTGCAAGAGATATCTAACCCATACTTTCTGTGCAAGAGGGGCTTGTACATCTGCACAACATGTCTTTTAAAGTTTGAACCTATCTTATTGCATTTTTGAGTTATAGCAGTTTTTACTGTTTTATTGCTCCAAAAGCCTTTTCAGCCCATGAACAGTTGTTTGTGAGTTTTGAAAAAAAGTGCAAGAGCTATTCAAACCCTTTTTGCTGGGCAAGTAGGACCTGTAAATTTACACAATATATAGTTTAAAGTTTGAGTCTATCATATTAGGTTTTGGATTTATAGCTTTTTTTGTGTCTATTGCTTCAAAAGCATTTTCACATAATTTGTGTTTTCTGAAGAAACTGCAAGAGATATCTAACCCATACTTTCTGTGCAAGAGGGGCTTGTACATCTGCACAACATGTCTTTTAAAGTTTGAACCTATCTTATTGCATTTTTGAGTTATATCAGTTTTTACTGTTTTATTGCTCCAAAAGCCTTTTCAGCCCATGAACAGTTGTTTGTGAGTTTTGAAAAAAGTGCCAGAGCTATTCAAACCCTTTTTGCTGGGCAAGTAGGACCTGTAAATCTACACAATATATAGTTTAAAGTTTGAGTCTATCATATTAGGTTTTGGATTTATAGCTGTTTTTGTGTCTATTGATTCAAAAGCATTTTCACATAATTTGTGTTTTCTGAAGAAACTGCAAGAGATATCTAACCCATACGTTCTGTGCAAGAGGGGCTTGTACATCTGCACAACATGTCTTTTAAAGTTTGAACCTATCTTATTGCATTTTTGAGTTATAGCAGTTTTTACTGTTTTATTGCTCCAAAAGCCTTTTCAGCCCATGAACAGTCTGTGAGTTTTGAAAAAAAGTTCCAGAGCTATTCAAACCCTTTTTGCTGGGCAAGTAGGACCTGTAAATCTACACAATATATAGTTTAAAGTTTGAGTCTATCATATTAGGTTTTGGGTTTATAGCTGTTTTTGTGTCTATTGCTTCAAAAGCATTTTCACATAATTTGTGTTTTCTGAAGAAACTGCAAGAGATATCTAACCCATACTTTCTTTGCAAGAGGGGCTTGTACATCTGCACAACATGTCTTTTAAAGTTTGAACCTATCTTATTGCATTTTTGAGTTATAGCAGTTTTTACTGTTTTATTGCTCCAAAAGCCTTTTCAGCCCATGAACAGTCTGTGAGTTTTGAAAAAAAGTGCAAGAGCTATTCAAACCCTTTTTGCTGGGCAAGTAGGACCTGTAAATTTACACAATATATAGTTTAAAGTTTGAGTCTATCATATTAGGTTTTGGATTTATAGCTTTTTTTGTGTCTATTGCTTCAAAAGCATTTTCACATAATTTGTGTTTTCTGAAGAAACTGCAAGAGATATCTAACCCATACTTTCTGTGCAAAAGGGGCTTGTACATCTGCACAACATGTCTTTTAAAGTTTGAACCTATCTTATTGCATTTTTGAGTTATAGCAGTTTTTACTGTTTTATTGCTCCAAAAGCCTTTTCAGCCCATGAACAGTTGTTTGTGAGTTTTGAAAAAAAGTGCAAGAGCTATTCAAACCCTTTTTGCTGGGCAAGTAGGACCTGTAAATCTACACAATATATAGTTTAAAGTTTGAGTCTATCATATTAGGTTTTGGATTCATAGCTGTTTTTGTGTCTATTGCTTCAAAAAGCATTTTCACATAATTTGTGTTTTCTGAAGAAACTGCAAGAGATATCTAACCCATACTTTCTGTGCAAGAGGGGCTTGTACATCTGCACAACATGTCTTTTAAAGTTTGAACCTATCTTATTGCATTTTTGAGTTATAGCAGTTTTTACTGTTTTATTGCTCCAAAAGCCTTTTCAGCCCATGAACAGTTGTTTGTAAGTTTTGAAAAAAAGTTCCAGAGCTATTCAAACCATTTTTGCTGGGCAAGTAGGACCTGTAAATCTACACAATATATAGTTTAAAGTTTGAGTCTATCATATTAGGTTTTGGATTCATAGCTGTTTTTGTGTCTATTGCTTCAAAAAGCATTTTCACATAATTTGTGTTTTCTGAAGAAACTGCAAGAGATATCTAACCCATACTTTCTGTGCAAGAGGGGCTTCTACATCTGCACAACATGTCTTTTAAAGTTTGAACCTATCTTATTGCATTTTTGAGTTATAGCAGTTTTTACTGTTTTATTGCTCCAAAAGCCTTTTCAGCCCATGAACAGTTGTTTGTGAGTTTAGAAAAAAAGTGCAAGAGCTATTCAAACCCTTTTTGCTGGGCAAGTAGGACCTGTAAATCTACACAATATATAGTTTAAAGTTTGAGTCTATCATATTAGGTTTTGGATTTATAGCTGTTTTTGTGTCTATTGCTTCAAAAGCATTTTCACATAATTTGTATTTTCTGAAGAAACTGCAAGAGATATTCTAACCCATACTTTCTGTGCAAGAGGGGCTTGTACATCTGCACAACATGTCTTTTAAAGTTTGAACCTATCTTATTGCATTTTTGAGTTATAGCAGTTTTTACTGTTTTATTGCTCCAAAAGCCTTTTCAGCCCATGAACAGTTGTTTGTGAGTTTTGAAAAAAAGTGCAAGAGCTATTCAAACCCTTTTTGCTGGGCAAGTAGGACCTGTAAATCTACACAATATATAGTTTAAAGTTTGAGTCTATCATATTAGGTTTTGGATTTATAGCTGTTTTTGTGTCCATTGCTTCAAAAGCATTTTCACATAATTTGTGTTTTCTGAAGAAACTGCAAGAGATATCTAACCCATACTTTCTGTGCAAGAGGGGCTTGTACATCTGCACAACATGTCTTTTAAAGTTTGAACCTATCTTATTGCATTTTTGAGTTATAGCAGTTTTTACTGTTTTATTGCTCCAAAAGCCTTTTCAGCCCATGAACAGTTGTTTGTGAGTTTTGAAAAAAAGTGCAAGAGCTATTCAAACCCTTTTTGCTGGGCAAGTAGGACCTGTAAATTTACACAATATATAGTTTAAAGTTTGAGTCTATCATATTAGGTTTTGGATTTATAGCTGTTTTTGTGTCTATTGCTTCAAAAGCATTTTCACATAATTTGTGTTTTCTGAAGAAACTGCAAGAGATATCTAACCCATACTTTCTGTGCAAGAGGGGCTTGTACATCTGCACAACATGTCTTTTAAAGTTTGAACCTATCTTATTGCATTTTTGAGTTATATCAGTTTTTACTGTTTTATTGCTCCAAAAGCCTTTTCAGCCCATGAACAGTTGTTTGTGAGTTTTGAAAAAAGTGCCAGAGCTATTCAAACCCTTTTTGCTGGGCAAGTAGGACCTGTAAATCTACACAATATATAGTTTAAAGTTTGAGTCTATCATATTAGGTTTTGGATTTATAGCTGTTTTTGTGTCTATTGCTTCAAAAGCATTTTCACATAATTTGTGTTTTCTGAAGAAACTGCAAGAGATATCTAACCCATACTTTCTGTGCAAGAGGGGCTTGTACATCTGCACAACATGTCTTTTAAAGTTTGAACCTATCTTATTGCATTTTTGAGTTATAGCAGTTTTTACTGTTTTATTGCTCCAAAAGCCTTTTCAGCCCATGAACAGTCTGTGAGTTTTGAAAAAAAGTGCAAGAGCTATTCAAACCCTTTTTGCTGGGCAAGTAGGACCTGTAAATTTACACAATATATAGTTTAAAGTTTGAGTCTATCATATTAGGTTTTGGATTTATAGCTGTTTTTGTGTCTATTGCTTCAAAAGCATTTTCACATAATTTGTGTTTTCTGAAGAAACTGCAAGAGATATCTAACCCATACTTTCTGTGCAAGAGGGGCTTGTACATCTGCACAACATGTCTTTTAAAGTTTGAACCTATCTTATTGCATTTTTGAGTTATAGCAGTTTTTACTGTTTTATTGCTCCAAAAGCCTTTTCAGCCCATGAACAGTTGTTTGTGAGTTTTGAAAAAAAGTGCAAGAGCTATTCAAACCCTTTTTGCTGGGCAAGTAGGACCTGTAAATCTACACAATATATAGTTTAAAGTTTGAGTCTATCATATTAGGTTTTGGATTCATAGCTGTTTTTGTGTCTATTGCTTCAAAAAGCATTTTCACATAATTTGTGTTTTCTGAAGAAACTGCAAGAGATATCTAACCCATACTTTCTGTGCAAGAGGGGCTTGTACATCTGCACAACATGTCTTTTAAAGTTTGAACCTATCTTATTGCATTTTTGAGTTATAGCAGTTTTTACTGTTTTATTGCTCCAAAAGCCTTTTCAGCCCATGAACAGTTGTTTGTAAGTTTTGAAAAAAAGTTCCAGAGCTATTCAAACCATTTTTGCTGGGCAAGTAGGACCTGTAAATCTACACAATATATAGTTTAAAGTTTGAGTCTATCATATTAGGTTTTGGATTCATAGCTGTTTTTGTGTCTATTGCTTCAAAAAGCATTTTCACATAATTTGTGTTTTCTGAAGAAACTGCAAGATATATCTAACCCATACTTTCTGTGCAAGAGGGGCTTCTACATCTGCACAACATGTCTTTTAAAGTTTGAACCTATCTTATTGCATTTTTGAGTTATAGCAGTTTTTACTGTTTTATTGCTCCAAAAGCCTTTTCAGCCCATGAACAGTTGTTTGTGAGTTTAGAAAAAAAGTGCAAGAGCTATTCAAACCCTTTTTGCTGGGCAAGTAGGACCTGTAAATCTACACAATATATAGTTTAAAGTTTGAGTCTATCA
Organism: Eucyclogobius newberryi; assembly: GCF_026437365.1. Taxonomy (NCBI): domain Eukaryota; kingdom Metazoa; phylum Chordata; class Actinopteri; order Gobiiformes; family Gobiidae; genus Eucyclogobius; species Eucyclogobius newberryi. Next base: position 34,530,774 of record NW_027315823.1, read on the forward strand.
TATTAGGTTTTGGATTTATAGCTGTTTTTGTGTCTATTGCTTCAAAAGCATTTTCACATAATTTGTATTTTCTGAAGAAACTGCAAGAGATATTCTAACCCATACTTTCTGTGCAAGAGGGGCTTGTACATCTGCACAACATGTCTTTTAAAGTTTGAACCTATCTTATTGCATTTTTGAGTTATAGCAGTTTTTACTGTTTTATTGCTCCAAAAGCCTTTTCAGCCCATGAACAGTTGTTTGTGAGTTTTGAAAAAAAGTGCAAGAGCTATTCAAACCCTTTTTGCTGGGCAAGTAGGACCTGTAAATCTACACAATATATAGTTTAAAGTTTGAGTCTATCATATTAGGTTTTGGATTCATAGCTGTTTTTGTGTCTATTGCTTCAAAAAGCATTTTCACATAATTTGTGTTTTCTGAAGAAACTGCAAGAGATATCTAACCCATACTTTCTGTGCAAGAGGGGCTTGTACATCTGCACAACATGTCTTTTAAAGTTTGAACCTATCTTATTGCATTTTTGAGTTATAGCAGTTTTTACTGTTTTATTGCTCCAAAAGCCTTTTCAGCCCATGAACAGTTGTTTGTGAGTTTTGAAAAAAAGTTCCAGAGCTATTCAAACCCTTTTTGCTGGGCAAGTAGGACCTGTAAATCTACACAATATATAGTTTAAAGTTTGAGTCTATCATATTAGGTTTTGGATTCATAGCTGTTTTTGTGTCTATTGCTTCAAAAGCATTTTCACATAATTTGTGTTTTCTGAAGAAACTGCAAGAGATATCTAACCCATACTTTCTGTGCAAGAGGGGCTTGTACATCTGCACAACATGTCTTTTAAAGTTTGAACCTATCTTATTGCATTTTTGAGTTATAGCAGTTTTTACTGTTTTATTGCTCCAAAAGCCTTTTCAGCCCATGAACAGTCTGTGAGTTTTGAAAAAAAGTGCAAGAGCTATTCAAACCCTTTTTGCTGGGCAAGTAGGACCTGTAAATTTACACAATATATAGTTTAAAGTTTGAGTCTATCATATTAGGTTTTGGATTTATAGCTGTTTTTGTGTCTATTGCTTCAAAAAGCATTTTCACATAATTTGTGTTTTCTGAAGAAACTGCAAGAGATATCTAACCCATACTTTCTGTGCAAGAGGGGCTTGTACATCTGCACAACATGTCTTTTAAAGTTTGAACCTATCTTATTGCATTTTTGAGTTATAGCAGTTTTTACTGTTTTATTGCTCCAAAAGCCTTTTCAGCCCATGAACAGTTGTTTGTGAGTTTTGAAAAAAAGTGCAAGAGCTATTCAAACCCTTTTTGCTGGGCAAGTAGGACCTGTAAATCTACACAATATATAGTTTAAAGTTTGAGTCTATCATATTAGGTTTTGGATTCATAGCTGTTTTTGTGTCTATTGCTTCAAAAAGCATTTTCACATAATTTGTGTTTTCTGAAGAAACTGCAAGAGATATCTAACCCATACTTTCTGTGCAAGAGGGGCTTGTACATCTGCACAACATGTCTTTTAAAGTTTGAACCTATCTTATTGCATTTTTGAGTTATAGCAGTTTTTACTGTTTTATTGCTCCAAAAGCCTTTTCAGCCCATGAACAGTTGTTTGTGAGTTTTGAAAAAAAGTGCAAGAGCTATTCAAACCATTTTTGCTGGGCAAGTAGGACCTGTAAATCTACACAATATATAGTTTAAAGTTTCAGTCTATCATATTAGGTTTTGGATTCATAGCTGTTTTTGTGTCTATTGCTTCAAAAAGCATTTTCACATAATTTGTGTTTTCTGAAGAAACTGCAAGAGATATCTAACCCATACTTTCTGTGCAAGAGGGGCTTCTACATCTGCACAACATGTCTTTTAAAGTTTGAACCTATCTTATTGCATTTTTGAGTTATAGCAGTTTTTACTGTTTTATTGCTCCAAAAGCCTTTTCAGCCCATGAACAGTTGTTTGTGAGTTTAGAAAAAAAGTGCAAGAGCTATTCAAACCCTTTTTGCTGGGCAAGTAGGACCTGTAAATCTACACAATATATAGTTTAAAGTTTGAGTCTATCATATTAGGTTTTGGATTTATAGCTGTTTTTGTGTCTATTGCTTCAAAAGCATTTTCACATAATTTGTATTTTCTGAAGAAACTGCAAGAGATATTCTAACCCATACTTTCTGTGCAAGAGGGGCTTGTACATCTGCACAACATGTCTTTTAAAGTTTGAACCTATCTTATTGCATTTTTGAGTTATAGCAGTTTTTACTGTTTTATTGCTCCAAAAGCCTTTTCAGCCCATGAACAGTTGTTTGTGAGTTTTGAAAAAAAGTGCAAGAGCTATTCAAACCCTTTTTGCTGGGCAAGTAGGACCTGTAAATCTACACAATATATAGTTTAAAGTTTGAGTCTATCATATTAGGTTTTGGATTTATAGCTGTTTTTGTGTCCATTGCTTCAAAAGCATTTTCACATAATTTGTGTTTTCTGAAGAAACTGCAAGAGATATCTAACCCATACTTTCTGTGCAAGAGGGGCTTGTACATCTGCACAACATGTCTTTTAAAGTTTGAACCTATCTTATTGCATTTTTGAGTTATAGCAGTTTTTACTGTTTTATTGCTCCAAAAGCCTTTTCAGCCCATGAACAGTTGTTTGTGAGTTTTGAAAAAAAGTGCAAGAGCTATTCAAACCCTTTTTGCTGGGCAAGTAGGACCTGTAAATTTACACAATATATAGTTTAAAGTTTGAGTCTATCATATTAGGTTTTGGATTTATAGCTGTTTTTGTGTCTATTGCTTCAAAAGCATTTTCACATAATTTGTGTTTTCTGAAGAAACTGCAAGAGATATCTAACCCATACTTTCTGTGCAAGAGGGGCTTGTACATCTGCACAACATGTCTTTTAAAGTTTGAACCTATCTTATTGCATTTTTGAGTTATATCAGTTTTTACTGTTTTATTGCTCCAAAAGCCTTTTCAGCCCATGAACAGTTGTTTGTGAGTTTTGAAAAAAGTGCCAGAGCTATTCAAACCCTTTTTGCTGGGCAAGTAGGACCTGTAAATTTACACAATATATAGTTTTAAGTTTGAGTCTATCATATTAGGTTTTGGATTTATAGCTGTTTTTGTGTCTATTGCTTCAAAAGCATTTTCACATAATTTGTGTTTTCTGAAGAAACTGCAAGAGATATCTAACCCATACTTTCTGTGCAAGAGGGGCTTGTACATCTGCACAACATGTCTTTTAAAGTTTGAACCTATCTTATTGCATTTTTGAGTTATAGCAGTTTTTACTGTTTTATTGCTCCAAAAGCCTTTTCAGCCCATGAACAGTCTGTGAGTTTTGAAAAAAAGTGCAAGAGCTATTCAAACCCTTTTTGCTGGGCAAGTAGGACCTGTAAATTTACACAATATATAGTTTAAAGTTTGAGTCTATCATATTAGGTTTTGGATTTATAGCTGTTTTTGTGTCTATTGCTTCAAAAGCATTTTCACATAATTTGTGTTTTCTGAAGAAACTGCAAGAGATATCTAACCCATACTTTCTGTGCAAGAGGGGCTTGTACATCTGCACAACATGTCTTTTAAAGTTTGAACCTATCTTATTGCATTTTTGAGTTATAGCAGTTTTTACTGTTTTATTGCTCCAAAAGCCTTTTCAGCCCATGAACAGTTGTTTGTGAGTTTTGAAAAAAAGTGCAAGAGCTATTCAAACCCTTTTTGCTGGGCAAGTAGGACCTGTAAATCTACACAATATATAGTTTAAAGTTTGAGTCTATCATATTAGGTTTTGGATTCATAGCTGTTTTTGTGTCTATTGCTTCAAAAAGCATTTTCACATAATTTGTGTTTTCTGAAGAAACTGCAAGAGATATCTAACCCATACTTTCTGTGCAAGAGGGGCTTGTACATCTGCACAACATGTCTTTTAAAGTTTGAACCTATCTTATTGCATTTTTGAGTTATAGCAGTTTTTACTGTTTTATTGCTCCAAAAGCCTTTTCAGCCCATGAACAGTTGTTTGTGAGTTTAGAAAAAAAGTGCAAGAGCTATTCAAACCCTTTTTGCTGGGCAAGTAGGACCTGTAAATCTACACAATATATAGTTTAAAGTTTGAGTCTATCATATTAGGTTTTGGATTTATAGCTGTTTTTGTGTCTATTGCTTCAAAAGCATTTTCACATAATTTGTATTTTCTGAAGAAACTGCAAGAGATATTCTAACCCATACTTTCTGTGCAAGAGGGGCTTGTACATCTGCACAACATGTCTTTTAAAGTTTGAACCTATCTTATTGCATTTTTGAGTTATAGCAGTTTTTACTGTTTTATTGCTCCAAAAGCCTTTTCAGCCCATGAACAGTTGTTTGTGAGTTTTGAAAAAAAGTGCAAGAGCTATTCAAACCCTTTTTGCTGGGCAAGTAGGACCTGTAAATTTACACAATATATAGTTTAAAGTTTGAGTCTATCATATTAGGTTTTGGATTTATAGCTTTTTTTGTGTCTATTGCTTCAAAAGCATTTTCACATAATTTGTGTTTTCTGAAGAAACTGCAAGAGATATCTAACCCATACTTTCTGTGCAAGAGGGGCTTGTACATCTGCACAACATGTCTTTTAAAGTTTGAACCTATCTTATTGCATTTTTGAGTTATAGCAGTTTTTACTGTTTTATTGCTCCAAAAGCCTTTTCAGCCCATGAACAGTTGTTTGTGAGTTTTGAAAAAAAGTGCAAGAGCTATTCAAACCCTTTTTGCTGGGCAAGTAGGACCTGTAAATCTACACAATATATAGTTTAAAGTTTGAGTCTATCATATTAGGTTTTGGATTCATAGCTGTTTTTGTGTCTATTGCTTCAAAAAGCATTTTCACATAATTTGTGTTTTCTGAAGAAACTGCAAGAGATATCTAACCCATACTTTCTGTGCAAGAGGGGCTTGTACATCTGCACAACATGTCTTTTAAAGTTTGAACCTATCTTATTGCATTTTTGAGTTATAGCAGTTTTTACTGTTTTATTGCTCCAAAAGCCTTTTCAGCCCATGAACAGTTGTTTGTGAGTTTTGAAAAAAAGTTCCAGAGCTATTCAAACCCTTTTTGCTGGGCAAGTAGGACCTGTAAATCTACACAATATATAGTTTAAAGTTTGAGTCTATCATATTAGGTTTTGGATTCATAGCTGTTTTTGTGTCTATTGCTTCAAAAGCATTTTCACATAATTTGTGTTTTCTGAAGAAACTGCAAGAGATATCTAACCCATACTTTCTGTGCAAGAGGGGCTTGTACATCTGCACAACATGTCTTTTAAAGTTTGAACCTATCTTATTGCATTTTTGAGTTATAGCAGTTTTTACTGTTTTATTGCTCCAAAAGCCTTTTCAGCCCATGAACAGTCTGTGAGTTTTGAAAAAAAGTGCAAGAGCTATTCAAACCCTTTTTGCTGGGCAAGTAGGACCTGTAAATTTACACAATATATAGTTTAAAGTTTGAGTCTATCATATTAGGTTTTGGATTTATAGCTGTTTTTGTGTCTATTGCTTCAAAAGCATTTTCACATAATTTGTGTTTTCTGAAGAAACTGCAAGAGATATCTAACCCATACTTTCTGTGCAAGAGGGGCTTGTACATCTGCACAACATGTCTTTTAAAGTTTGAACCTATCTTATTGCATTTTTGAGTTATAGCAGTTTTTACTGTTTTATTGCTCCAAAAGCCTTTTCAGCCCATGAACAGTTGTTTGTGAGTTTTGAAAAAAAGTGCAAGAGCTATTCAAACCATTTTTGCTGGGCAAGTAGGACCTGTAAATCTACACAATATATAGTTTAAAGTTTCAGTCTATCATATTAGGTTTTGGATTCATAGCTGTTTTTGTGTCTATTGCTTCAAAAAGCATTTTCACATAATTTGTGTTTTCTGAAGAAACTGCAAGAGATATCTAACCCATACTTTCTGTGCAAGAGGGGCTTCTACATCTGCACAACATGTCTTTTAAAGTTTGAACCTATCTTATTGCATTTTTGAGTTATAGCAGTTTTTACTGTTTTATTGCTCCAAAAGCCTTTTCAGCCCATGAACAGTTGTTTGTGAGTTTTGAAAAAAAGTGCAAGAGCTATTCAAACCCTTTTTGCTGGGCAAGTAGGACCTGTAAATCTACACAATATATAGTTTAAAGTTTGAGTCTATCATATTAGGTTTTGGATTTATAGCTGTTTTTGTGTCTATTGCTTCAAAAGCATTTTCACATAATTTGTGTTTTCTGAAGAAACTGCAAGAGATATTCTAACCCATACTTTCTGTGCAAGAGGGGCTTGTACATCTGCACAACATGTCTTTTAAAGTTTGAACCTATCTTATTGCATTTTTGAGTTATAGCAGTTTTTACTGTTTTATTGCTCCAAAAGCCTTTTCAGCCCATGAACAGTTTGTGAGTTTAGAAAAAAAGTGCAAGAGCTATTCAAACCCTTTTTGCTGGGCAAGTAGGACCTATAAATCTACACAAAATATATTTTAAAGTTTGAGTCTATCATATTAGGTTTTGGATTTATAGCTATTTTTGTGTCCATTGCTTCAAAAGCATTTTCACATAATTTGTGTTTTCTGAAGAAACTGCAAGAGATATCTAACCCATACTTTCTGTGCAAGAGGGGCTTCTACATCTGCACAACATGTCTTTTAAAGTTTGAACCTATCTTATTGAATTTTTGAGTTATAGCAGTTTTTACTGTTTTGTTGCTCCAAAAGCCTTTTCAGCCCATGAACAGTTGTTTGTGAGTTTTGAAAAAAAGTGCCAGAGCTATTCAAACCCTTTTTGCTGGGCAAGTAGGACCTGTAAATCTACACAATATATAGTTTAAAGTTTGAGTCTATCATATTAGGTTTTGGATTTATAGCTGTTTTTGTGTCCATTGCTTCAAAAGCATTTTCACATAATTTGTGTTTTCTGAAGAAACTGCAAGAGATATCTAACCCATACTTTCTGTGCAAGAGGGGCTTGTACATCTGCACAACATGTCTTTTAAAGTTTGAACCTATCTTATTGCATTTTTGAGTTATAGCAGTTTTTACTGTTTTATTGCTCCAAAAGCCTTTTCAGCCCATGAACAGTTGTTTGTGAGTTTTGAAAAAAAGTGCAAGAGCTATTCAAACCCTTTTTGCTGGGCAAGTAGGACCTGTAAATCTACACAATATATAGTTTAAAGTTTGAGTCTATCATATTAGGTTTTGGATTCATAGCTGTTTTTGTGTCTATTGCTTCAAAAAGCATTTTCACATAATTTGTGTTTTCTGAAGAAACTGCAAGAGATATCTAACCCATACTTTCTGTGCAAGAGGGGCTTGTACATCTGCACAACATGTCTTTTAAAGTTTGAACCTATCTTATTGCATTTTTGAGTTATAGCAGTTTTTACTGTTTTATTGCTCCAAAAGCCTTTTCAGCCCATGAACAGTTGTTTGTGAGTTTAGAAAAAAAGTGCAAGAGCTATTCAAACCCTTTTTGCTGGGCAAGTAGGACCTGTAAATCTACACAATATATAGTTTAAAGTTTGAGTCTATCATATTAGGTTTTGGATTTATAGCTGTTTTTGTGTCTATTGCTTCAAAAGCATTTTCACATAATTTGTATTTTCTGAAGAAACTGCAAGAGATATTCTAACCCATACTTTCTGTGCAAGAGGGGCTTGTACATCTGCACAACATGTCTTTTAAAGTTTGAACCTATCTTATTGCATTTTTGAGTTATAGCAGTTTTTACTGTTTTATTGCTCCAAAAGCCTTTTCAGCCCATGAACAGTTTGTGAGTTTAGAAAAAAAGTGCAAGAGCTATTCAAACCCTTTTTGCTGGGCAAGTAGGACCTATAAATCTACACAATATATAGTTTAAAGTTTGAGTCTATCATATTAGGTTTTGGATTTATAGCTATTTTTGTGTCCATTGCTTCAAAAGCATTTTCACATAATTTGTGTTTTCTGAAGAAACTGCAAGAGATATCTAACCCATACTTTCTGTGCAAGAGGGGCTTGTACATCTGCACAACATGTCTTTTAAAGTTTGAACCTATCTTATTGAATTTTTGAGTTATAGCAGTTTTTACTGTTTTGTTGCTCCAAAAGCCTTTTCAGCCCATGAACAGTTGTTTGTGAGTTTTGAAAAAAAGTGCAAGAGCTATTCAAACCATTTTTGCTGGGCAAGTAGGACCTGTAAATCTACACAATATATAGTTTAAAGTTTCAGTCTATCATATTAGGTTTTGGATTCATAGCTGTTTTTGTGTCTATTGCTTCAAAAAGCATTTTCACATAATTTGTGTTTTCTGAAGAAACTGCAAGAGATATCTAACCCATACTTTCTGTGCAAGAGGGGCTTCTACATCTGCACAACATGTCTTTTAAAGTTTGAACCTATCTTATTGCATTTTTGAGTTATAGCAGTTTTTACTGTTTTATTGCTCCAAAAGCCTTTTCAGCCCATGAACAGTTGTTTGTGAGTTTTGAAAAAAAGTGCAAGAGCTATTCAAACCCTTTTTGCTGGGCAAGTAGGACCTGTAAATCTACACAATATATAGTTTAAAGTTTGAGTCTATCATATTAGGTTTTGGATTTATAGCTGTTTTTGTGTCTATTGCTTCAAAAGCATTTTCACATAATTTGTGTTTTCTGAAGAAACTGCAAGAGATATTCTAACCCATACTTTCTGTGCAAGAGGGGCTTGTACATCTGCACAACATGTCTTTTAAAGTTTGAACCTATCTTATTGCATTTTTGAGTTATAGCAGTTTTTACTGTTTTATTGCTCCAAAAGCCTTTTCAGCCCATGAACAGTTTGTGAGTTTAGAAAAAAAGTGCAAGAGCTATTCAAACCCTTTTTGCTGGGCAAGTAGGACCTATAAATCTACACAATATATAGTTTAAAGTTTGAGTCTATCATATTAGGTTTTGGATTTATAGCTATTTTTGTGTCCATTGCTTCAAAAGCATTTTCACATAATTTGTGTTTTCTGAAGAAACTGCAAGAGATATCTAACCCATACTTTCTGTGCAAGAGGGGCTTGTACATCTGCACAACATGTCTTTTAAAGTTTGAACCTATCTTATTGCATTTTTGAGTTATAGCAGTTTTTACTGTTTTATTGCTCCAAAAGCCTTTTCAGCCCATGAACAGTTGTTTGTGAGTTTTGAAAAAAAGTGCAAGAGCTATTCAAACCCTTTTTGCTGGGCAAGTAGGACCTGTAAATCTACACAATATATAGTTTAAAGTTTGAGTCTATCATATTAGGTTTTGGATTCATAGCTGTTTTTGTGTCTATTGCTTCAAAAAGCATTTTCACATAATTTGTGTTTTCTGAAGAAACTGCAAGAGATATCTAACCCATACTTTCTGTGCAAGAGGGGCTTGTACATCTGCACAACATGTCTTTTAAAGTTTGAACCTATCTTATTGCATTTTTGAGTTATAGCAGTTTTTACTGTTTTATTGCTCCAAAAGCCTTTTCAGCCCATGAACAGTTGTTTGTGAGTTTAGAAAAAAAGTGCAAGAGCTATTCAAACCCTTTTTGCTGGGCAAGTAGGACCTGTAAATCTACACAATATATAGTTTAAAGTTTGAGTCTATCATATTAGGTTTTGGATTTATAGCTGTTTTTGTGTCTATTGCTTCAAAAGCATTTTCACATAATTTGTATTTTCTGAAGAAACTGCAAGAGATATTCTAACCCATACTTTCTGTGCAAGAGGGGCTTGTACATCTGCACAACATGTCTTTTAAAGTTTGAACCTATCTTATTGCATTTTTGAGTTATAGCAGTTTTTACTGTTTTATTGCTCCAAAAGCCTTTTCAGCCCATGAACAGTTTGTGAGTTTAGAAAAAAAGTGCAAGAGCTATTCAAACCCTTTTTGCTGGGCAAGTAGGACCTGTCAATCTACACAATATATAGTTTAAAGTTTGAGTCTATCATATTAGGTTTTGGATTTATAGCTGTTTTTGTGTCTATTGCTTCAAAAGCATTTTCACATAATTTGTGTTTTCTGAAGAAACTGCAAGAGATATCTAACCCATACTTTCTGTGCAAGAGGGGCTTGTACATCTGCACAACATGTCTTTTAAAGTTTGAACCTATCTTATTGCATTTTTGAGTTATAGCAGTTTTTACTGTTTTATTGCTCCAAAAGCCTTTTCAGCCCATGAACAGTTGTTTGTGAGTTTTGAAAAAAAGTGCAAGAGCTATTCAAACCCTTTTTGCTGGGCAAGTAGGACCTGTCAATCTACACAATATATAGTTTAAAGTTTGAGTCTATCATATTAGGTTTTGGATTTATAGCTGTTTTTGTGTCTATTGCTTCAAAAGCATTTTCACATAATTTGTGTTTTCTGAAGAAACTGCAAGAGATATCTAACCCATACTTTCTGTGCAAGAGGGGCTTGTACATCTGCACAACATGTCTTTTAAAGTTTGAACCTATCTTATTGCATTTTTGAGTTATAGCAGTTTTTACTGTTTTATTGCTCCAAAAGCCTTTTCAGCCCATGAACAGTTGTTTGTGAGTTTTGAAAAAAAGTTCCAGAGCTATTCAAACCCTTTTTGCTGGGCAAGTAGGACCTGTAAATCTACACAATATATAGTTTAAAGTTTGAGCCTATCATATTAGGTTTTGGATTTATAGCTATTTTTGTGTCCATTGCTTCAAAGCATTTTCACACAATTTGTGTTTTCTGAAGAAACTGCAAGAGATATCTAACCCATACTTTCTGTGCAAGAGGGGCTTGTACATCTGCACAACATGTCTTTTAAAGTTTGAACCTATCTTATTGCATTTTTGAGTTATAGCAGTTTTTACTGTTTTGTTGCTCCAAAAGCCTTTTCAGCCCATGAACAGTTGTTTGTGAGTTTTGAAAAAAAGTGCCAGAGCTATTCAAACCCTTTTTGCTGGGCAAGTAGGACCTGTAAATCTACACAATATATAGTTTAAAGTTTGAGTCTATCATATTAGGTTTTGGATTTATAGCTGTTTTTGTGTCCATTGCTTCAAAAGCATTTTCACATAATTTGTGTTTTCTGAAGAAACTGCAAGAGATATCTAACCCATACTTTCTGTGCAAGAGGGGCTTGTACATCTGCACAACATGTCTTTTAAAGTTTGAACCTATCTTATTGCATTTTTGAGTTATAGCAGTTTTTACTGTTTTATTGCTCCAAAAGCCTTTTCAGCCCATGAACAGTTGTTTGTGAGTTTTGAAAAAAAGTGCAAGAGCTATTCAAACCCTTTTTGCTGGGCAAGTAGGACCTGTAAATTTACACAATATATAGTTTAAAGTTTGAGTCTATCATATTAGGTTTTGGATTTATAGCTTTTTTTGTGTCTATTGCTTCAAAAGCATTTTCACATAATTTGTGTTTTCTGAAGAAACTGCAAGAGATATCTAACCCATACTTTCTGTGCAAGAGGGGCTTGTACATATGCACAACATGTCTTTTAAAGTTTGAACCTATCTTATTGCATTTTTGAGTTATAGCAGTTTTTACTTTTTTATTGCTCCAAAAGCCTTTTCAGCCAATGAACAGTCTGTGAGTTTTGAAAAAAAGTGCAAGAGCTATTCAAACCCTTTTTGCTGGGCAAGTAGGACCTGTAAATTTACACAATATATAGTTTAAAGTTTGAGTCTATCATATTAGGTTTTGGATTTATAGCTGTTTTTGTGTCTATTGCTTCAAAAGCATTTTCACATAATTTGTGTTTTCTGAAGAAACTGCAAGAGATATCTAACCCATACTTTCTGTGCAAGAGGGGCTTGTACATCTGCACAACATGTCTTTTAAAGTTTGAACCTATCTTATTGCATTTTTGAGTTATAGCAGTTTTTACTGTTTTATTGCTCCAAAAGCCTTTTCAGCCCATGAACAGTTGTTTGTGAGTTTTGAAAAAAAGTTCCAGAGCTATTCAAACCATTTTTGCTGGGCAAGTAGGACCTGTAAATCTACACAATATATAGTTTAAAGTTTGAGTCTATCATATTAGGTTTTGGATTCATAGCTGTTTTTGTGTCTATTGCTTCAAAAAGCATTTTCACATAATTTGTGTTTTCTGAAGAAACTGCAAGAGATATCTAACCCATACTTTCTGTGCAAGAGGGGCTTCTACATCTGCACAACATGTCTTTTAAAGTTTGAACCTATCTTATTGCATTTTTGAGTTATAGCAGTTTTTACTGTTTTATTGCTCCAAAAGCCTTTTCAGCCCATGAACAGTTGTTTGTGAGTTTAGAAAAAAAGTGCAAGAGCTATTCAAACCCTTTTTGCTGGGCAAGTAGGACCTGTAAATCTACACAATATATAGTTTAAAGTTTGAGTCTATCATATTAGGTTTTGGATTTATAGCTGTTTTTGTGTCCATTGCTTCAAAAGCATTTTCACATAATTTGTGTTTTTTGAAGAAACTGCAAGAGATATCTAACCCATACTTTCTGTGCAAGAGGGGCTTGTACATCTGCACAACATGTCTTTTAAAGTTTGAACCTATCTTATTGCATTTTTGAGTTATAGCAGTTTTTACTGTTTTATTGCTCCAAAAGCCTTTTCAGCCCATGAACAGTTGTTTGTGAGTTTTGAAAAAAAGTGCAAGAGCTATTCAAACCCTTTTTGCTGGGCAAGTAGGACCTGTAAATTTACACAATATATAGTTTAAAGTTTGAGTCTATCATATTAGGTTTTGGATTTATAGCTGTTTTTGTGTCTATTGCTTCAAAAGCATTTTCACATAATTTGTGTTTTCTGAAGAAACTGCAAGAGATATCTAACCCATACTTTCTGTGCAAGAGGGGATTGTACATCTGCACAACATGTCTTTTAAAGTTTGAACCTATCTTATTGCATTTTTGAGTTATAGCAGTTTTTACTGTTTTATTGCTCCAAAAGCCTTTTCAGCCCATGAACAGTTGTTTGTGAGTTTTGAAAAAAAGTTCCAGAGCTATTCAAACCCTTTTTGCTGGGCAAGTAGGACCTGTCAATCTACACAATATATAGTTTAAAGTTTGAGTCTATCATATTAGGTTTTGGATTTATAGCTGTTTTTGTGTCTATTGCTTCAAAAGCATTTTCACATAATTTGTGTTTTCTGAAGAAACTGCAAGAGATATCTAACCCATACTTTCTGTGCAAGAGGGGATTGTACATCTGCACAACATGTCTTTTAAAGTTTGAACCTATCTTATTGCATTTTTGAGTTATAGCAGTTTTTACTGTTTTATTGCTCCAAAAGCCTTTTCAGCCCATGAACAGTTGTTTGTGAGTTTTGAAAAAAAGTGCAAGAGCTATTCAAACCCTTTTTGCTGGGCAAGTAGGACCTGTAAATCTACACAATATATAGTTTAAAGTTTGAGTCTATCATATTAGGTTTTGGATTTATAGCTGTTTTTGTGTCTATTGCTTCAAAAGCATTTTCACATAATTTGTGTTTTCTGAAGAAACTGCAAGAGATATCTAACCCATACTTTCTGTGCAAGAGGGGCTTGTACATCTGCACAACATGTCTTTTAAAGTTTGAACCTATCTTATTGCATTTTTGAGTTATAGCAGTTTTTACTGTTTTATTGCTCCAAAAGCCTTTTCAGCCCATGAACAGTCTGTGAGTTTTGAAAAAAAGTTCCAGAGCTATTCAAACCCTTTTTTTGGGCAAGTAGGACCTGTAAATTTACACAATATATAGTTTAAAGTTTGAGTCTATCATATTAGGTTTTGGATTTATAGCTGTTTTTGTGTCTATTGCTTCAAAAGCATTTTCACATAATTTGTGTTTTCTGAAGAAACTGCAAGAGATATCTAACCCATACTTTCTGTGCAAGAGGGGCTTGTACATCTGCACAACATGTCTTTTAAAGTTTGAACCTATCTTATTGCATTTTTGAGTTATAGCAGTTTTTACTGTTTTATTGCTCCAAAAGCCTTTTCAGCCCATGAACAGTTGTTTGTGAGTTTTGAAAAAAAGTGCAAGAGCTATTCAAACCCTTTTTGCTGGGCAAGTAGGACCTGTAAATCTACACAATATATAGTTTAAAGTTTGAGTCTATCATATTAGGTTTTGGATTCATAGCTGTTTTTGTGTCTATTGCTTCAAAAAGCATTTTCACATAATTTGTGTTTTCTGAAGAAACTGCAAGAGATATCTAACCCATACTTTCTGTGCAAGAGGGGCTTGTACATCTGCACAACATGTCTTTTAAAGTTTGAACCTATCTTATTGCATTTTTGAGTTATAGCAGTTTTTACTGTTTTATTGCTCCAAAAGCCTTTTCAGCCCATGAACAGTTGTTTGTGAGTTTTGAAAAAAAGTGCAAGAGCTATTCAAACCCTTTTTGCTGGGCAAGTAGGACCTGTAAATCTACACAATATATAGTTTAAAGTTTGAGTCTATCATATTAGGTTTTGGATTCATAGCTGTTTTTGTGTCTATTGCTTCAAAAAGCATTTTCACATAATTTGTGTTTTCTGAAGAAACTGCAAGAGATATCTAACCCATACTTTCTGTGCAAGAGGGGCTTCTACATCTGCACAACATGTCTTTTAAAGTTTGAACCTATCTTATTGCATTTTTGAGTTATAGCAGTTTTTACTGTTTTATTGCTCCAAAAGCCTTTTCAGCCCATGAACAGTTGTTTGTGAGTTTAGAAAAAAAGTGCAAGAGCTATTCAAACCCTTTTTGCTGGGCAAGTAGGACCTGTAAATCTACACAATATATAGTTTAAAGTTTGAGTCTATCATATTAGGTTTTGGATTTATAGCTGTTTTTGTGTCTATTGCTTCAAAAGCATTTTCACATAATTTGTGTTTTCTGAAGAAACTGCAAGAGATATTCTAACCCATACTTTCTGTGCAAGAGGGGCTTGTACATCTGCACAACATGTCTTTTAAAGTTTGAACCTATCTTATTGCATTTTTGAGTTATAGCAGTTTTTACTGTTTTATTGCTCCAAAAGCCTTTTCAGCCCATGAACAGTTTGTGAGTTTAGAAAAAAAGTGCAAGAGCTATTCAAACCCTTTTTGCTGGGCAAGTAGGACCTATAAATCTACACAATATATAGTTTAAAGTTTGAGTCTATCATATTAGGTTTTGGATTTATAGCTATTTTTGTGTCCATTGCTTCAAAAGCATTTTCACATAATTTGTGTTTTCTGAAGAAACTGCAAGAGATATCTAACCCATACTTTCTGTGCAAGAGGGGCTTGTACATCTGCACAACATGTCTTTTAAAGTTTGAACCTATCTTATTGCATTTTTGAGTTATAGCAGTTTTTACTGTTTTGTTGCTCCAAAAGCCTTTCCAGCCCATGAACAGTTGTTTGTGAGTTTTGAAAAAAAGTGCCAGAGCTATTCAAACCCTTTTTGCTGGGCAAGTAGGACCTGTAAATCTACACAATATATAGTTTAAAGTTTGAGTCTATCATATTAGGTTTTGGATTTATAGCTGTTTTTGTGTCCATTGCTTCAAAAGCATTTTCACATAATTTGTGTTTTCTGAAGAAACTGCAAGAGATATCTAACCCATACTTTCTGTGCAAGAGGGGCTTGTACATCTGCACAACATGTCTTTTAAAGTTTGAACCTATCTTATTGCATTTTTGAGTTATAGCAGTTTTTACTGTTTTATTGCTCCAAAAGCCTTTTCAGCCCATGAACAGTTGTTTGTGAGTTTTGAAAAAAAGTGCAAGAGCTATTCAAACCCTTTTTGCTGGGCAAGTAGGACCTGTAAATTTACACAATATATAGTTAAAAGTTTGAGTCTATCATATTAGGTTTTGGATTTATAGCTTTTTTTGTGCCTATTGCTTCAAAAGCATTTTCACATAATTTGTGTTTTCTGAAGAAACTGCAAGAGATATCTAACCCATACTTTCTGTGCAAGAGGGGCTTGTACATCTGCACAACATGTCTTTTAAAGTTTGAACCTATCTTATTGCATTTTTGAGTTATAGCAGTTTTTACTGTTTTATTGCTCCAAAAGCCTTTTCAGCCCATGAACAGTTGTTTGTGAGTTTTGAAAAAAAGTGCAAGAGCTATTCAAACCCTTTTTGCTGGGCAAGTAGGACCTGTAAATTTACACAATATATATTTTAAAGTTTGAGTCTATCATATTAGGTTTTGGATTTATAGCTGTTTTTGTGTCTATTGCTTCAAAAGCATTTTCACATAATTTGTGTTTTCTGAAGAAACTGCAAGAGATATCTAACCCATACTTTCTGTGCAAGAGGGGCTTGTACATCTGCACAACATGTCTTTTAAAGTTTGAACCTATCTTATTGCATTTTTGAGTTATATCAGTTTTTACTGTTTTATTGCTCCAAAAGCCTTTTCAGCCCATGAACAGTTGTTTGTGAGTTTTGAAAAAAGTGCCAGAGCTATTCAAACCCTTTTTGCTGGGCAAGTAGGACCTGTAAATCTACACAATATATAGTTTAAAGTTTGAGTCTATCATATTAGGTTTTGGATTTATAGCTGTTTTTGTGTCTATTGCTTCAAAAGCATTTTCACATAATTTGTGTTTTCTGAAGAAACTGCAAGAGATATCTAACCCATACTTTCTGTGCAAGAGGGGCTTGTACATCTGCACAACATGTCTTTTAAAGTTTGAACCTATCTTATTGCATTTTTGAGTTATAGCAGTTTTTACTGTTTTATTGCTCCAAAAGCCTTTTCAGCCCATGAACAGTCTGTGAGTTTTGAAAAAAAGTGCAAGAGCTATTCAAACCCTTTTTGCTGGGCAAGTAGGACCTGTAAATTTACACAATATATAGTTTAAAGTTTGAGTCTATCATATTAGGTTTTGGATTTATAGCTGTTTTTGTGTCTATTGCTTCAAAAGCATTTTCACATAATTTGTGTTTTCTGAAGAAACTGCAAGAGATATCTAACCCATACTTTCTGTGCAAGAGGGGCTTGTACATCTGCACAACATGTCTTTTAAAGTTTGAACCTATCTTATTGCATTTTTGAGTTATAGCAGTTTTTACTGTTTTATTGCTCCAAAAGCCTTTTCAGCCCATGAACAGTTGTTTGTGAGTTTTGAAAAAAAGTGCAAGAGCTATTCAAACCCTTTTTGCTGGGCAAGTAGGACCTGTAAATCTACACAATATATAGTTTAAAGTTTGAGTCTATCATATTAGGTTTTGGATTCATAGCTGTTTTTGTGTCTATTGCTTCAAAAAGCATTTTCACATAATTTGTGTTTTCTGAAGAAACTGCAAGAGATATCTAACCCATACTTTCTGTGCAAGAGGGGCTTGTACATCTGCACAACATGTCTTTTAAAGTTTGAACCTATCTTATTGCATTTTTGAGTTATAGCAGTTTTTACTGTTTTATTGCTCCAAAAGCCTTTTCAGCCCATGAACAGTTGTTTGTAAGTTTTGAAAAAAAGTTCCAGAGCTATTCAAACCATTTTTGCTGGGCAAGTAGGACCTGTAAATCTACACAATATATAGTTTAAAGTTTGAGTCTATCATATTAGGTTTTGGATTCATAGCTGTTTTTGTGTCTATTGCTTCAAAAAGCATTTTCACATAATTTGTGTTTTCTGAAGAAACTGCAAGAGATATCTAACCCATACTTTCTGTGCAAGAGGGGCTTCTACATCTGCACAACATGTCTTTTAAAGTTTGAACCTATCTTATTGCATTTTTGAGTTATAGCAGTTTTTACTGTTTTATTGCTCCAAAAGCCTTTTCAGCCCATGAACAGTTGTTTGTGAGTTTAGAAAAAAAGTGCAAGAGCTATTCAAACCCTTTTTGCTGGGCAAGTAGGACCTGTAAATCTACACAATATATAGTTTAAAGTTTGAGTCTATCATATTAGGTTTTGGATTTATAGCTGTTTTTGTGTCTATTGCTTCAAAAGCATTTTCACATAATTTGTATTTTCTGAAGAAACTGCAAGAGATATTCTAACCCATACTTTCTGTGCAAGAGGGGCTTGTACATCTGCACAACATGTCTTTTAAAGTTTGAACCTATCTTATTGCATTTTTGAGTTATAGCAGTTTTTACTGTTTTATTGCTCCAAAAGCCTTTTCAGCCCATGAACAGTTGTTTGTGAGTTTTGAAAAAAAGTGCAAGAGCTATTCAAACCCTTTTTGCTGGGCAAGTAGGACCTGTAAATTTACACAATATATAGTTTAAAGTTTGAGTCTATCATATTAGGTTTTGGATTTATAGCTTTTTTTGTGTCTATTGCTTCAAAAGCATTTTCACATAATTTCTGTTTTCTGAAGAAACTGCAAGAGATATCTAACCCATACTTTCTGTGCAAGAGGGGCTTGTACATCTGCACAACATGTCTTTTAAAGTTTGAACCTATCTTATTGCATTTTTGAGTTATAGCAGTTTTTACTGTTTTATTGCTCCAAAAGCCTTTTCAGCCCATGAACAGTTGTTTGTGAGTTTTGAAAAAAAGTGCAAGAGCTATTCAAACCCTTTTTGCTGGGCAAGTAGGACCTGTAAATCTACACAATATATAGTTTAAAGTTTGAGTCTATCATATTAGGTTTTGGATTCATAGCTGTTTTTGTGTCTATTGCTTCAAAAGCATTTTCACATAATTTGTGTTTTCTGAAGAAACTGCAAGAGATATCTAACCCATACTTTCTGTGCAAGAGGGGCTTGTACATCTGCACAACATGTCTTTTAAAGTTTGAACCTATCTTATTGCATTTTTGAGTTATAGCAGTTTTTACTGTTTTATTGCTCCAAAAGCCTTTTCAGCCCATGAACAGTTGTTTGTGAGTTTTGAAAAAAAGTGCAAGAGCTATTCAAACCATTTTTGCTGGGCAAGTAGGACCTGTAAATCTACACAATATATAGTTTAAAGTTTGAGTCTATCATATTAGGTTTTGGATTCATAGCTGTTTTTGTGTCTATTGCTTCAAAAGCATTTTCACATAATTTGTGTTTTCTGAAGAAACTGCAAGAGATATCTAACCCATACTTTCTGTGCAAGAGGGGCTTGTACATCTGCACAACATGTCTTTTAAAGTTTGAACCTATCTTATTGCATTTTTGAGTTATAGCAGTTTTTACTGTTTTATTGCTCCAAAAGCCTTTTCAGCCCATGAACAGTCTGTGAGTTTTGAAAAAAAGTGCAAGAGCTATTCAAACCCTTTTTGCTGGGCAAGTAGGACCTGTAAATTTACACAATATATAGTTTAAAGTTTGAGTCTATCATATTAGGTTTTGGATTTATAGCTGTTTTTGTGTCTATTGCTTCAAAAGCATTTTCACATAATTTGTGTTTTCTGAAGAAACTGCAAGAGATATCTAACCCATACTTTCTGTGCAAGAGGGGCTTGTACATCTGCACAACATGTCTTTTAAAGTTTGAACCTATCTTATTGCATTTTTGAGTTATAGCAGTTTTTACTGTTTTATTGCTCCAAAAGCCTTTTCAGCCCATGAACAGTTGTTTGTGAGTTTTGAAAAAAAGTGCAAGAGCTATTCAAACCCTTTTTGCTGGGCAAGTAGGACCTGTAAATCTACACAATATATAGTTTAAAGTTTGAGTCTATCATATTAGGTTTTGGATTCATAGCTGTTTTTGTGTCTATTGCTTCAAAAAGCATTTTCACATAATTTGTGTTTTCTGAAGAAACTGCAAGAGATATCTAACCCATACTTTCTGTGCAAGAGGGGCTTGTACATCTGCACAACATGTCTTTTAAAGTTTGAACCTATCTTATTGCATTTTTGAGTTATAGCAGTTTTTACTGTTTTATTGCTCCAAAAGCCTTTTCAGCCCATGAACAGTTGTTTGTGAGTTTTGAAAAAAAGTGCAAGAGCTATTCAAACCATTTTTGCTGGGCAAGTAGGACCTGTAAATCTACACAATATATAGTTTAAAGTTTCAGTCTATCATATTAGGTTTTGGATTCATAGCTGTTTTTGTGTCTATTGCTTCAAAAAGCATTTTCACATAATTTGTGTTTTCTGAAGAAACTGCAAGAGATATTCTAACCCATACTTTCTGTGCAAGAGGGGCTTGTACATCTGCACAACATGTCTTTTAAAGTTTGAACCTATCTTATTGCATTTTTGAGTTATAGCAGTTTTTACTGTTTTATTGCTCCAAAAGCCTTTTCAGCCCATGAACAGTTTGTGAGTTTAGAAAAAAAGTGCAAGAGCTATTCAAACCCTTTTTGCTGGGCAAGTAGGACCTATAAATCTACACAATATATAGTTTAAAGTTTGAGTCTATCATATTAGGTTTTGGATTTATAGCTATTTTTGTGTCCATTGCTTCAAAAGCATTTTCACATAATTTGTGTTTTCTGAAGAAACTGCAAGAGATATCTAACCCATACTTTCTGTGCAAGAGGGGCTTGTACATCTGCACAACATGTCTTTTAAAGTTTGAACCTATCTTATTGAATTTTTGAGTTATAGCAGTTTTTACTGTTTTGTTGCTCCAAAAGCCTTTTCAGCCCATGAACAGTTGTTTGTGAGTTTTGAAAAAAAGTGCCAGAGCTATTCAAACCCTTTTTGCTGGGCAAGTAGGACCTGTAAATCTACACAATATATAGTTTAAAGTTTGAGTCTATCATATTAGGTTTTGGATTTATAGCTGTTTTTGTGTCCATTGCTTCAAAAGCATTTTCACATAATTTGTGTTTTCTGAAGAAACTGCAAGAGATATCTAACCCATACTTTCTGTGCAAGAGGGGCTTGTACATCTGCACAACATGTCTTTTAAAGTTTGAACCTATCTTATTGCATTTTTGAGTTATAGCAGTTTTTTACTGTTTTATTGCTCCAAAAGCCTTTTCAGCCCATGAACAGTTGTTTGTGAGTTTTGAAAAAAAGTGCAAGAGCTATTCAAACCCTTTTTGCTGGGCAAGTAGGACCTGTAAATCTACACAATATATAGTTTAAAGTTTGAGTCTATCATATTAGGTTTTGGATTCATAGCTGTTTTTGTGTCTATTGCTTCAAAAAGCATTTTCACATAATTTGTGTTTTCTGAAGAAACTGCAAGAGATATCTAACCCATACTTTCTGTGCAAGAGGGGCTTGTACATCTGCACAACATGTCTTTTAAAGTTTGAACCTATCTTATTGCATTTTTGAGTTATAGCAGTTTTTACTGTTTTATTGCTCCAAAAGCCTTTTCAGCCCATGAACAGTTGTTTGTGAGTTTTGAAAAAAAGTGCAAGAGCTATTCAAACCATTTTTGCTGGGCAAGTAGGACCTGTAAATCTACACAATATATAGTTTAAAGTTTCAGTCTATCATATTAGGTTTTGGATTCATAGCTGTTTTTGTGTCTATTGCTTCAAAAAGCATTTTCACATAATTTGTGTTTTCTGAAGAAACTGCAAGAGATATTCTAACCCATACTTTCTGTGCAAGAGGGGCTTGTACATCTGCACAACATGTCTTTTAAAGTTTGAACCTATCTTATTGCATTTTTGAGTTATAGCAGTTTTTACTGTTTTATTGCTCCAAAAGCCTTTTCAGCCCATGAACAGTTTGTGAGTTTAGAAAAAAAGTGCAAGAGCTATTCAAACCCTTTTTGCTGGGCAAGTAGGACCTATAAATCTACACAATATATAGTTTAAAGTTTGAGTCTATCATATTAGGTTTTGGATTTATAGCTATTTTTGTGTCCATTGCTTCAAAAGCATTTTCACATAATTTGTGTTTTCTGAAGAAACTGCAAGAGATATCTAACCCATACTTTCTGTGCAAGAGGGGCTTGTACATCTGCACAACATGTCTTTTAAAGTTTGAACCTATCTTATTGAATTTTTGAGTTATAGCAGTTTTTACTGTTTTGTTGCTCCAAAAGCCTTTTCAGCCCATGAACAGTTGTTTGTGAGTTTTGAAAAAAAGTGCCAGAGCTATTCAAACCCTTTTTGCTGGGCAAGTAGGACCTGTAAATCTACACAATATATAGTTTAAAGTTTGAGTCTATCATATTAGGTTTTGGATTTATAGCTGTTTTTGTGTCCATTGCTTCAAAAGCATTTTCACATAATTTGTGTTTTCTGAAGAAACTGCAAGAGATATCTAACCCATACTTTCTGTGCAAGAGGGGCTTGTACATCTGCACAACATGTCTTTTAAAGTTTGAACCTATCTTATTGCATTTTTGAGTTATAGCAGTTTTTTACTGTTTTATTGCTCCAAAAGCCTTTTCAGCCCATGAACAGTTGTTTGTGAGTTTTGAAAAAAAGTGCAAGAGCTATTCAAACCCTTTTTGCTGGGCAAGTAGGACCTGTAAATCTACACAATATATAGTTTAAAGTTTGAGTCTATCATATTAGGTTTTGGATTCATAGCTGTTTTTGTGTCTATTGCTTCAAAAAGCATTTTCACATAATTTGTGTTTTCTGAAGAAACTGCAAGAGATATCTAACCCATACTTTCTGTGCAAGAGGGGCTTGTACATCTGCACAACATGTCTTTTAAAGTTTGAACCTATCTTATTGCATTTTTGAGTTATAGCAGTTTTTACTGTTTTATTGCTCCAAAAGCCTTTTCAGCCCATGAACAGTTGTTTGTGAGTTTAGAAAAAAAGTGCAAGAGCTATTCAAACCCTTTTTGCTGGGCAAGTAGGACCTGTAAATCTACACAATATATAGTTTAAAGTTTGAGTCTATCATATTAGGTTTTGGATTTATAGCTGTTTTTGTGTCTATTGCTTCAAAAGCATTTTCACATAATTTGTATTTTCTGAAGAAACTGCAAGAGATATTCTAACCCATACTTTCTGTGCAAGAGGGGCTTGTACATCTGCACAACATGTCTTTTAAAGTTTGAACCTATCTTATTGCATTTTTGAGTTATAGCAGTTTTTACTGTTTTATTGCTCCAAAAGCCTTTTCAGCCCATGAACAGTTTGTGAGTTTAGAAAAAAAGTGCAAGAGCTATTCAAACCCTTTTTGCTGGGCAAGTAGGACCTATAAATCTACACAATATATAGTTTAAAGTTTGAGTCTATCATATTAGGTTTTGGATTTATAGCTATTTTTGTGTCCATTGCTTCAAAAGCATTTTCACATAATTTGTGTTTTCTGAAGAAACTGCAAGAGATATCTAACCCATACTTTCTGTGCAAGAGGGGCTTGTACATCTGCACAACATGTCTTTTAAAGTTTGAACCTATCTTATTGAATTTTTGAGTTATAGCAGTTTTTACTGTTTTGTTGCTCCAAAAGCCTTTTCAGCCCATGAACAGTTGTTTGTGAGTTTTGAAAAAAAGTGCAAGAGCTATTCAAACCCTTTTTGCTGGGCAAGTAGGACCTGTCAATCTACACAATATATAGTTTAAAGTTTGAGTCTATCATATTAGGTTTTGGATTCATAGCTGTTTTTGTGTCTATTGCTTCAAAAAGCATTTTCACATAATTTGTGTTTTCTGAAGAAACTGCAAGAGATATCTAACCCATACTTTCTGTGCAAGAGGGGCTTGTACATCTGCACAACATGTCTTTTAAAGTTTGAACCTATCTTATTGCATTTTTGAGTTATAGCAGTTTTTACTGTTTTATTGCTCCAAAAGCCTTTTCAGCCCATGAACAGTTGTTTGTGAGTTTAGAAAAAAAGTGCAAGAGCTATTCAAACCCTTTTTGCTGGGCAAGTAGGACCTGTAAATCTACACAATATATAGTTTAAAGTTTGAGTCTATCATATTAGGTTTTGGATTTATAGCTGTTTTTGTGTCTATTGCTTCAAAAGCATTTTCACATAATTTGTATTTTCTGAAGAAACTGCAAGAGATATTCTAACCCATACTTTCTGTGCAAGCGGGGCTTGTACATCTGCACAACATGTCTTTTAAAGTTTGAACCTATCTTATTGCATTTTTGAGTTATAGCAGTTTTTACTGTTTTATTGCTCCAAAAGCCTTTTCAGCCCATGAACAGTTTGTGAGTTTAGAAAAAAAGTGCAAGAGCTATTCAAACCCTTTTTGCTGGGCAAGTAGGATCTATAAATCTACACAATATATAGTTTAAAGTTTGAGTCTATCATATTAGGTTTTGGATTTATAGCTATTTTTGTGTCCATTGCTTCAAAAGCATTTTCACATAATTTGTGTTTTCTGAAGAAACTGCAAGAGATATCTAACCCATACTTTCTGTGCAAGAGGGGCTTGTACATCTGCACAACATGTCTTTTAAAGTTTGAACCTATCTTATTGAATTTTTGAGTTATAGCAGTTTTTACTGTTTTGTTGCTCCAAAAGCCTTTTCAGCCCATGAACAGTTGTTTGTGAGTTTTGAAAAAAAGTGCAAGAGCTATTCAAACCCTTTTTGCTGGGCAAGTAGGACCTGTCAATCTACACAATATATAGTTTAAAGTTTGAGTCTATCATATTAGGTTTTGGATTTATAGCTGTTTTTGTGTCTATTGCTTCAAAAGCATTTTCACATAATTTGTGTTTTCTGAAGAAACTGCAAGAGATATCTAACCCATACTTTCTGTGCAAGAGGGGCTTGTACATCTGCACAACATGTATTTTAAAGTTTGAACCTATCTTATTGCATTTTTGAGTTATAGCAGTTTTACTGTTTTATTGCTCCAAAAGCCTTTTCAGCCCATGAACAGTTGTTTGTGAGTTTTGAAAAAAGTAAAAGAGCTATTCAAACCCTTTTTGCTGGGCAAGTAGGACCTGTAAATCTACACAATATATAGTTTAAAGTTTGAGTCTATCATATTAGGTTTTGGATTTATAGCTGTTTTTGTGTCTATTGCTTCAAAAGCATTTTCACATAATTTGTGTTTTCTGAAGAAACTGCAAGAGATATCTAACCCATACTTTCTGTGCAAGAGGGGCTTGTACATCTGCACAACATGTCTTTTAAAGTTTGAACCTATCTTATTGCATTTTTGAGTTATAGCAGTTTTTACTGTTTTATTGCTCCAAAAGCCTTTTCAGCCCATGAACAGTTGTTTGTGAGTTTTGAAAAAAAGTGCAAGAGCTATTCAAACCCTTTTTGCTGGGCAAGTAGGACCTGTCAATCTACACAATATATAGTTTAAAGTTTGAGTCTATCATATTAGGTTTTGGATTTATAGCTGTTTTTGTGTCTATTGCTTCAAAAGCATTTTCACATAATTTGTGTTTTCTGAAGAAACTGCAAGAGATATCTAACCCATACTTTCTGTGCAAGAGGGGCTTGTACATCTGCACAACATGTCTTTTAAAGTTTGAACCTATCTTATTGCATTTTTGAGTTATAGCAGTTTTTACTGTTTTATTGCTCCAAAAGCCTTTTCAGCCCATGAACAGTTGTTTGTGAGTTTTGAAAAAAAGTGCAAGAGCTATTCAAACCCTTTTTGCTGGGCAAGTAGGACCTGTCAATCTACACAATATATAGTTTAAAGTTTGAGTCTATCATATTAGGTTTTGGATTTATAGCTGTTTTTGTGTCTATTGCTTCAAAAGCATTTTCACATAATTTGTGTTTTCTGAAGAAACTGCAAGAGATATCTAACCCATACTTTCTGTGCAAGAGGGGCTTGTACATCTGCACAACATGTCTTTTAAAGTTTGAACCTATCTTATTGCATTTTTGAGTTATAGCAGTTTTTACTGTTTTATTGCTCCAAAAGCCTTTTCAGCCCATGAACAGTTGTTTGTGAGTTTTGAAAAAAAGTTCCAGAGCTATTCAAACCCTTTTTGCTGGGCAAGTAGGACCTGTAAATCTACACAATATATAGTTTAAAGTTTGAGCCTATCATATTAGGTTTTGGATTTATAGCTATTTTTGTGTCCATTGCTTCAAAGCATTTTCACACAATTTGTGTTTTCTGAAGAAACTGCAAGAGATATCTAACCCATACTTTCTGTGCAAGAGGGGCTTGTACATCTGCACAACATGTCTTTTAAAGTTTGAACCTATCTTATTGCATTTTTGAGTTATAGCAGTTTTTACTGTTTTGTTGCTCCAAAAGCCTTTTCAGCCCATGAACAGTTGTTTGTGAGTTTTGAAAAAAAGTGCCAGAGCTATTCAAACCCTTTTTGCTGGGCAAGTAGGACCTGTAAATCTACACAATATATAGTTTAAAGTTTGAGTCTATCATATTAGGTTTTGGATTTATAGCTGTTTTTGTGTCCATTGCTTCAAAAGCATTTTCACATAATTTGTGTTTTCTGAAGAAACTGCAAGAGATATCTAACCCATACTTTCTGTGCAAGAGGGGCTTGTACATCTGCACAACATGTCTTTTAAAGTTTGAACCTATCTTATTGCATTTTTGAGTTATAGCAGTTTTTACTGTTTTATTGCTCCAAAAGCCTTTTCAGCCCATGAACAGTTGTTTGTGAGTTTTGAAAAAAAGTGCAAGAGCTATTCAAACCCTTTTTGCTGGGCAAGTAGGACCTGTAAATTTACACAATATATAGTTTAAAGTTTGAGTCTATCATATTAGGTTTTGGATTTATAGCTTTTTTTGTGTCTATTGCTTCAAAAGCATTTTCACATAATTTGTGTTTTCTGAAGAAACTGCAAGAGATATCTAACCCATACTTTCTGTGCAAGAGGGGCTTGTACATCTGCACAACATGTCTTTTAAAGTTTGAACCTATCTTATTGCATTTTTGAGTTATAGCAGTTTTTACTTTTTTATTGCTCCAAAAGCCTTTTCAGCCAATGAACAGTCTGTGAGTTTTGAAAAAAAGTGCAAGAGCTATTCAAACCCTTTTTGCTGGGCAAGTAGGACCTGTAAATTTACACAATATATAGTTTAAAGTTTGAGTCTATCATATTAGGTTTTGGATTTATAGCTGTTTTTGTGTCTATTGCTTCAAAAGCATTTTCACATAATTTGTGTTTTCTGAAGAAACTGCAAGAGATATCTAACCCATACTTTCTGTGCAAGAGGGGCTTGTACATCTGCACAACATGTCTTTTAAAGTTTGAACCTATCTTATTGCATTTTTGAGTTATAGCAGTTTTTACTGTTTTATTGCTCCAAAAGCCTTTTCAGCCCATGAACAGTTGTTTGTGAGTTTTGAAAAAAAGTTCCAGAGCTATTCAAACCATTTTTGCTGGGCAAGTAGGACCTGTAAATCTACACAATATATAGTTTAAAGTTTGAGTCTATCATATTAGGTTTTGGATTCATAGCTGTTTTTGTGTCTATTGCTTCAAAAAGCATTTTCACATAATTTGTGTTTTCTGAAGAAACTGCAAGAGATATCTAACCCATACTTTCTGTGCAAGAGGGGCTTCTACATCTGCACAACATGTCTTTTAAAGTTTGAACCTATCTTATTGCATTTTTGAGTTATAGCAGTTTTTACTGTTTTATTGCTCCAAAAGCCTTTTCAGCCCATGAACAGTTGTTTGTGAGTTTAGAAAAAAAGTGCAAGAGCTATTCAAACCCTTTTTGCTGGGCAAGTAGGACCTGTAAATCTACACAATATATAGTTTAAAGTTTGAGTCTATCATATTAGGTTTTGGATTTATAGCTGTTTTTGTGTCCATTGCTTCAAAAGCATTTTCACATAATTTGTGTTTTCTGAAGAAACTGCAAGAGATATCTAACCCATACTTTCTGTGCAAGAGGGGCTTGTACATCTGCACAACATGTCTTTTAAAGTTTGAACCTATCTTATTGCATTTTTGAGTTATAGCAGTTTTTACTGTTTTATTGCTCCAAAAGCCTTTTCAGCCCATGAACAGTTGTTTGTGAGTTTTGAAAAAAAGTTCCAGAGCTATTCAAACCCTTTTTGCTGGGCAAGTAGGACCTGTCAATCTACACAATATATAGTTTAAAGTTTGAGTCTATCATATTAGGTTTTGGATTTATAGCTGTTTTTGTGTCTATTGCTTCAAAAGCATTTTCACATAATTTGTGTTTTCTGAAGAAACTGCAAGAGATATCTAACCCATACTTTCTGTGCAAGAGGGGCTTGTACATCTGCACAACATGTCTTTTAAAGTTTGAACTTATCTTATTGCATTTTTGAGTTATAGCAGTTTTTACTGTTTTATTGCTCCAAAAGCCTTTTCAGCCCATGAACAGTTGTTTGTGAGTTTTGAAAAAAAGTGCAAGAGCTATTCAAACCCTTTTTGCTGGGCAAGTAGGACCTGTCAATCTACACAATATATAGTTTAAAGTTTGAGTATATCATATTAGGTTTTGGATTCATAGCTGTTTTTGTGTCTATTGCTTCAAAAGCATTTTCACATAATTTGTGTTTTCTGAAGAAACTGCAAGAGATATCTAACCCATACTTTCTGTGCAAGAGGGGCTTGTACATCTGCACAACATGTCTTTTAAAGTTTGAACCTATCTTATTGCATTTTTGAATTATAGCAGTTTTTACTGTTTTATTGCTCTAAAAGCCTTTTCAGCCCATGAACAGTTGTTTGTGAGTTTTGAAAAAAAGTGCAAGAGCTATTCAAACCCTTTTTGCTGGGCAAGTAGGACCTGTAAATTTACACAATATATAGTTTAAAGTTTGAGTCTATCATATTAGGTTTTGGATTTATAGCTGTTTTTGTGTCTATTGCTTCAAAAGCATTTTCACATAATTTGTGTTTTCTGTAGAAACTGCAAGAGATATCTAACCCATACTTTCTGTGCAAGAGGGGCTTGTACAGCTGCACAACATGTCTTTTAAAGTTTGAACCTATCTTATTGAATTTTTGAGTTATAGCAGTTTTTACTGTTTTATTGCTCCAAAAGCCTTTTCAGCCCATGAACAGTTGTTTGTGAGTTTTGAAAAAAAGTGCAAGAGCTATTCAAACCCTTTTTGCTGGGCAAGTAGGACCTGTAAATCTACACAATATATAGTTTAAAGTTTGAGTCTATCATATTAGGTTTTGGATTCATAGCTGTTTTTGTGTCTATTGCTTCAAAAAGCATTTTCACATAATTTGTGTTTTCTGAAGAAACTGCAAGAGATATCTAACCCATACTTTCTGTGCAAGAGGGGCTTGTACATCTGCACAACATGTCTTTTAAAGTTTGAACCTATCTTATTGAATTTTTGAGTTATAGCAGTTTTTACTGTTTTATTGCTCCAAAAGCCTTTTCAGCCCATGAACAGTTGGTGAGTTTTGAAAAAAAGTGCAAGAGCTATTCAAACCCTTTTTGCTGGGCAAGTAGGACCTGTAAATCTACACAATATTTAGTTTAAAGTTTGAGTCAATCATATTAGGTTTTGGATTTATAGCTGTTTTTGTGTCCATTGCTTCAAAAGCATTTTCACATAATTTGTGTTTTCTGAAGAAACTGCAAGAGATATCTAACCCATACTTTCTGTGCAAGAGGGGCTTGTACATCTGCACAACATGTCTTTTAAAGTTTGAACCTATCTTATTGCATTTTTGAATTATAGCAGTTTTTACTGTTTTATTGCTCTAAAAGCCTTTTCAGCCCATGAACAGTTGTTTGTGAGTTTTGAAAAAAAGTGCAAGAGCTATTCAAACCCTTTTTGCTGGGCAAGTAGGACCTGTAAATTTACACAATATATAGTTTAAAGTTTGAGTCTATCATATTAGGTTTTGGATTTATAGCTGTTTTTGTGTCTATTGCTTCAAAAGCATTTTCACATAATTTGTGTTTTCTGTAGAAACTGCAAGAGATATCTAACCCATACTTTCTGTGCAAGAGGGGCTTGTACAGCTGCACAACATGTCTTTTAAAGTTTGAACCTATCTTATTGAATTTTTGAGTTATAGCAGTTTTTACTGTTTTATTGCTCCAAAAGCCTTTTCAGCCCATGAACAGTTGTTTGTGAGTTTTGAAAAAAAGTGCAAGAGCTATTCAAACCCTTTTTGCTGGGCAAGTAGGACCTGTAAATCTACACAATATATAGTTTAAAGTTTGAGTCTATCATATTAGGTTTTGGATTTATAGCTGTTTTTGTGTCCATTGCTTCAAAAGCATTTTCACATAATTTGTGTTTTCTGAAGAAACTGCAAGAGATATCTAACCCATACTTTCTGTGCAAGAGGGGCTTGTACATCTGCACAACATGTCTTTTAAAGTTTGAACCTATCTTATTGCATTTTTGAGTTATAGCAGTTTTTACTGTTTTGTTGCTCCAAAAGCCTTTTCAGCCCATGAACAGTTGTTTGTGAGTTTTGAAAAAAAGTGCAAGAGCTATTCAAACCCTTTTTGCTGGGCAAGTAGGACCTGTAAATCTACACAATATATAGTTTAAAGTTTGAGTCTATCATATTAGGTTTTGGATTTATAGCTGTTTTTGTGTCTATTGCTTCAAAAGCATTTTCACATAATTTGTGTTTTCTGAAGAAACTGCAAGAGATATCTAACCCATACTTTCTGTGCAAGAGGGGCTTGTACAGCTGCACAACATGTCTTTTAAAGTTTGAACCTATCTTATTGCATTTTTGAGTTATAGCAGTTTTTACTGTTTTATTGCTCCAAAAGCCTTTTCAGCCCATGAACAGTTGTTTGTGAGTTTAGAAAAAAAGTGCAAGAGCTATTCAAACCCTTTTTGCTGGGCAAGTAGGACCTGTAAATCTACACAATATATAGTTTAAAGTTTGAGTCTATCATATTAGGTTTTGGATTTATAGCTGTTTTTGTGTCTATTGCTTCAAAAGCATTTTCACATAATTTGTGTTTTCTGAAGAAACTGCAAGAGATATTCTAACCCATACTTTCTGTGCAAGAGGGGCTTGTACATCTGCACAACATGTCTTTTAAAGTTTGAACCTATCTTATTGAATTTTTGAGTTATAGCAGTTTTTACTGTTTTATTGCTCCAAAAGCCTTTTCAGCCCATGAACAGTTGTTTGTGAGTTTTGAAAAAAAGTGCAAGAGCTATTCAAACCCTTTTTGCTGGGCAAGTAGGACCTGTCAATCTACACAATATATAGTTTAAAGTTTGAGTATATCATATTAGGTTTTGGATTCATAGCTGTTTTTGTGTCTATTGCTTCAAAAGCATTTTCACATAATTTGTGTTTTCTGAAGAAACTGCAAGAGATATCTAACCCATACTTTCTGTGCAAGAGGGGCTTGTACATCTGCACAACATGTATTTTAAAGTTTGAACCTATCTTATTGCATTTTTGAGTTATAGCAGTTTTTACTGTTTTATTGCTCCAAAAGCCTCTTCAGCCCATGAACAGTTGTTTGTGAGTTTTGAAAAAAAGTGCAAGAGCTATTCAAACCCTTTTTGCTGGGCAAGTAGGACCTGTAAATCTACAAAATATATAGTTTAAAGTTTGAGTCTATCATATTAGGTTTTGGATTCATAGCTGTTTTTGTGTCTATTGCTTCAAAAAGCATTTTCACATAATTTGTGTTTTCTGAAGAAACTGCAAGAGATATCTAACCCATACTTTCTGTGCAAGAGGGGCTTGTACATCTGCACAACATGTCTTTTAAAGTTTGAACCTATCTTATTGCATTTTCGAGTTATAGCAGTTTTTACTGTTTTATTGCTCCAAAAGCCTTTTCAGCCCATGAACAGTTGTTTGTGAGTTTAGAAAAAAAGTGCAAGAGCTATTCAAACCCTTTTTGCTGGGCAAGTAGGACCTGTAAATCTACACAATATATAGTTTAAAGTTTGAGTCTATCATATTAGGTTTTGGATTCATAGCTGTTTCTGTGTCTATTGCTTCAAAAAGCATTTTCACATAATTTGTGTTTTCTGAAGAAACTGCAAGAGATATCTAACCCATACTTTCTGTGCAAGAGGGGCTTCTACATCTGCACAACATGTCTTTTAAAGTTTGAACCTATCTTATTGCATTTTTGAGTTATAGCAGTTTTTACTGTTTTATTGCTCCAAAAGCCTTTTCAGCCCATGAACAGTTGTTTGTGAGTTTAGAAAAAAAGTGCAAGAGCTATTCAAACCCTTTTTGCTGGGCAAGTAGGACCTGTAAATCTACACAATATATAGTTTAAAGTTTGAGTCTATCATATTAGGTTTTGGATTTATAGCTGTTTTTGTGTCTATTGCTTCAAAAGCATTTTCACATAATTTGTGTTTTCTGTAGAAACTGCAAGAGATATCTAACCCATACTTTCTGTGCAAGAGGGGCTTGTACAGCTGCACAACATGTCTTTTAAAGTTTGAACCTATCTTATTGAATTTTTGAGTTATAGCAGTTTTTACTGTTTTATTGCTCCAAAAGCCTTTTCAGCCCATGAACAGTTGTTTGTGAGTTTTGAAAAAAAGTGCAAGAGCTATTCAAACCCTTTTTGCTGGGCAAGTAGGACCTGTAAATCTACACAATATATAGTTTAAAGTTTGAGTCTATCATATTAGGGTTTGGATTTATAGCTGTTTTTGTGTCTATTGCTTCAAAAGCATTTTCACATAATTTGTGTTTTCTGAAGAAACTGCAAGAGATATCTAACCCATACTTTCTGTGCAAGAGGGGCTTGTACAGCTGCACAACATGTCTTTTAAAGTTTGAACCTATCTTATTGCATTTTTGAGTTATAGCAGTTTTTACTGTTTTATTGCTCCAAAAGCCTTTTCAGCCCATGAACAGTTGTTTGTGAGTTTAGAAAAAAAGTGCAAGAGCTATTCAAACCCTTTTTGCTGGGCAAGTAGGACCTGTAAATCTACACAATATATAGTTTAAAGTTTGAGTCTATCATATTAGGTTTTGGATTTATAGCTGTTTTTGTGTCTATTGCTTCAAAAGCATTTTCACATAATTTGTGTTTTTTGAAGAAACTGCAAGAGATATTCTAACCCATACTTTCTGTGCAAGAGGGGCTTGTACATCTGCATAACATGTCTTTTAAAGTTTGAACCTATCTTATTGAATTTTTGAGTTATAGCAGTTTTTACTGTTTTATTGCTCCAAAAGCCTTTTCAGCCCATGAACAGTTGGTGAGTTTTGAAAAAAAGTGCAAGAGCTATTCAAACCCTTTTTGCTGGGCAAGTAGGACCTGTAAATCTACACAATATTTAGTTTAAAGTTTGAGTCAATCATATTAGGTTTTGGATTTATAGCTGTTTTTGTGTCCATTGCTTCAAAAGCATTTTCACATAATTTGTGTTTTCTGAAGAAACTGCAAGAGATATCTAACCCATACTTTCTGTGCAAGAGGGGCTTGTACATCTGCACAACATGTCTTTTAAAGTTTGAACCTATCTTATTGCATTTTTGAATTATAGCAGTTTTTACTGTTTTATTGCTCTAAAAGCCTTTTCAGCCCATGAACAGTTGTTTGTGAGTTTTGAAAAAAAGTGCAAGAGCTATTCAAACCCTTTTTGCTGGGCAAGTAGGACCTGTAAATTTACACAATATATAGTTTAAAGTTTGAGTCTATCATATTAGGTTTTGGATTTATAGCTGTTTTTGTGTCTATTGCTTCAAAAGCATTTTCACATAATTTGTGTTTTCTGTAGAAACTGCAAGAGATATCTAACCCATACTTTCTGTGCAAGAGGGGCTTGTACAGCTGCACAACATGTCTTTTAAAGTTTGAACCTATCTTATTGAATTTTTGAGTTATAGCAGTTTTTACTGTTTTATTGCTCCAAAAGCCTTTTCAGCCCATGAACAGTTGTTTGTGAGTTTTGAAAAAAAGTGCAAGAGCTATTCAAACCCTTTTTGCTGGGCAAGTAGGACCTGTAAATCTACACAATATATAGTTTAAAGTTTGAGTCTATCATATTAGGGTTTGGATTTATAGCTGTTTTTGTGTCTATTGCTTCAAAAGCATTTTCACATAATTTGTGTTTTCTGAAGAAACTGCAAGAGATATCTAACCCATACTTTCTGTGCAAGAGGGGCTTGTACAGCTGCACAACATGTCTTTTAAAGTTTGAACCTATCTTATTGCATTTTTGAGTTATAGCAGTTTTTACTGTTTTATTGCTCCAAAAGCCTTTTCAGCCCATGAACAGTTGTTTGTGAGTTTAGAAAAAAAGTGCAAGAGCTATTCAAACCCTTTTTGCTGGGCAAGTAGGACCTGTAAATCTACACAATATATAGTTTAAAGTTTGAGTCTATCATATTAGGTTTTGGATTTATAGCTGTTTTTGTGTCTATTGCTTCAAAAGCATTTTCACATAATTTGTGTTTTCTGAAGAAACTGCAAGAGATATTCTAACCCATACTTTCTGTGCAAGAGGGGCTTGTACATCTGCACAACATGTCTTTTAAAGTTTGAACCTATCTTATTGGATTTTTGAGTTATAGCAGTTTTTACTGTTTTATTGCTCCAAAAGCCTTTTCAGCCCATGAACAGTTGTTTGTGAGTTTTGAAAAAAAGTGCAAGAGCTATTCAAACCCTTTTTGCTGGGCAAGTAGGACCTGTAAATCTACACAATATATAGTTTAAAGTTTGAGTCTATCATATTAGGTTTTGGATTTATAGCTGTTTTTGTGTCTATTGCTTCAAAAGCATTTTCACATAATTTGTGTTTTCTGAAGAAACTGCAAGAGATATTCTAACCCATACTTTCTGTGCAAGAGGGGCTTGTACATCTGCACAACATGTCTTTTAAAGTTTGAACCTATCTTATTAAATTTTTGAGTTATAGCAGTTTTTACTGTTTTATTGCTCCAAAAGCCTTTTCAGCCCATGAACAGTTTGTGAGTTTTGAAAAAAAGTGCAAGAGCTATTCAAACCCTTTTTGCTGGGCAAGTAGGACCTGTAAATCTACACAATATTTAGTTTAAAGTTTGAGTCAATCATATTAGGTTTTGGATTTATAGCTGTTTTTGTGTCCATTGCTTCAAAAGCATTTTCACATAATTTGTGTTTTCTGAAGAAACTGCAAGAGATATCTAACCCATACTTTCTGTGCAAGAGGGGCTTGTACATCTGCACAACATGTCTTTTAAAGTTTGAACCTATCTTATTGCATTTTTGAATTATAGCAGTTTTTACTGTTTTATTGCTCTAAAAGCCTTTTCAGCCCATGAACAGTTGTTTGTGAGTTTTGAAAAAAAGTGCAAGAGCTATTCAAACCCTTTTTGCTGGGCAAGTAGGACCTGTAAATTTACACAATATATAGTTTAAAGTTTGAGTCTATCATATTAGGTTTTGGATTTATAGCTGTTTTTGTGTCTATTGCTTCAAAAGCATTTTCACATAATTTGTGTTTTCTGAAGAAACTGCAAGAGATATCTAACCCATACTTTCTCTGCAAGAGGGGCTTGTACATCTGCACAACATGTCTTTTAAAGTTTGAACCTATCTTATTGCATTTTTGAGTTATAGCAGTTTTTACTGTTTTATTGCTCCAAAAGCCTTTTCAGCCCATGAACAGTTGTTTGTGAGTTTTGAAAAAAAGTTCCAGAGCTATTCAAACCCTTTTTGCTGGGCAAGTAGGACCTGTCAATCTACACAATATATAGTTTAAAGTTTGAGTCTATCATATTAGGTTTTGGATTTATAGCTGTTTTTGTGTCTATTGCTTCAAAAGCATTTTCACATAATTTGTGTTTTCTGAAGAAACTGCAAGAGATATCTAACCCATACTTTCTGTGCAAGAGGGGCTTGTACATCTGCACAACATGTCTTTTAAAGTTTGAACCTCTCTTATTGCATTTTTGAGTTATAGCAGTTTTTACTGTTTTATTGCTCCAAAAGACTTTTCAGCCCATGAACAGTTGTTTGTGAGTTTTGAAAAAAAGTGCAAGAGCTATTCAAACCCTTTTTGCTGGGCAAGTAGGACCTGTAAATCTACACAATATATAGTTTAAAGTTTGAGTCTATCATATTAGGTTTTGGATTTATAGCTGTTTTTGTGTCTATTGCTTCAAAAGCATTTTCACATAATTTGTGTTTTCTGAAGAAACTGCAAGAGATATCTAACCCATACTTTCTGTGCAAGAGGGGCTTCTACATCTGCACAACATGTCTTTTAAAGTTTGAACCTATCTTATTGCATTTTTGAGTTATAGCAGTTTTTACTGTTTTATTGCTCCAAAAGCCTTTTCAGCCCATGAACAGTTTGTGAGTTTTGAAAAAAAGTGCCAGAGCTATTCAAACCCTTTTTGCTGGGCAAGTAGGACCTGTAAATCTACACAATATATAGTTTAAAGTTTGAGTCTATCATATTAGGTTTTGGATTTATAGCTGTTTTTGTGTCCATTGCTTCAAAAGCATTTTCACATAATTTGTGTTTTCTGAAGAAACTGCAAGAGATATCTAACCCATACTTTCCGTGCAAGAGGGGCTTGTACATCTGCACAACATGTCTTTTAAAGTTTGAACCTATCTTATTGCATTTTTGAGTTATAGCAGTTTTTACTGTTTTATTGCTCCAAAAGCCTTTTCAGCCCATGAACAGTTGTTTGTGAGTTTTGAAAGAAAGTGCAAGAACTATTCAAACCCTTTTTGCTGGGCAAGTAGGACCTGTAAATCTACACAATATATAGTTTAAAGTTTGAGTCTATCATATTAGGTTTTGGATTTATAGCTGTTTTTGTGTCTATTGCTTCAAAAGCATTTTGACATAATTTGTGTTTTCTGAAGAAACTGCAAGAGATATTCTAACCCATACTTTCTGTGCAAGAGGGGCTTGTACATCTGCACAACATGTCTTTTAAAGTTTGAACCTATCTTATTGCATTTTTGAGTTATAGCAGTTTTTACTGTTTTATTGCTCCAAAAGCCTTTTCAGCCCATGAACAGTTGTTTGTGAGTTTTGAAAAAAAGTGCAAGAGCTATTCAAACCCTTTTTGCTGGGCAAGTAGGACCTGTCAATCTACACAATATATAGTTTAAAGTTTGAGTCTATCATATTAGGTTTTGGATTCATAGCTGTTTTTGTGTCTATTGCTTCAAAAAGCATTTTCACATAATTTGTGTTTTCTGAAGAAACTGCAAGAGATATCTAACCCATACTTTCTGTGCAAGAGGGGCTTCTACATCTGCACAACATGTCTTTTAAAGTTTGAACCTATCTTATTGCATTTTTGAGTTATAGCAGTTTTTACTGTTTTATTGCTCCAAAAGCCTTTTCAGCCCATGAACAGTTGTTTGTGAGTTTAGAAAAAAAGTGCAAGAGCTATTCAAACCCTTTTTGCTGGGCAAGTAGGACCTGTAAATCTACACAATATATAGTTTAAAGTTTGAGTCTATCATATTAGGTTTTGGATTTATAGCTGTTTTTGTGTCTATTGCTTCAAAAGCATTTTCACATAATTTGTGTTTTCTGAAGAAACTGCAAGAGATATCTAACCCATACTTTCTGTGCAAGAGGGGCTTGTACATCTGCACAACATGTCTTTTAAAGTTTGAACCTATCTTATTGCATTTTTGAGTTATAGCAGTTTTTACTGTTTTATTGCTCCAAAAGCCTTTTCAGCCCATGAACAGTTGTTTGTGAGTTTAGAAAAAAAGTGCAAGAGCTATTAAAACCCTTTTTACTGGGCAAGTAGGACCTGTAAATCTACACAATATATAGTTTAAAGTTTGAGTCTATCATATTAGGTTTTGGATTTATAGCTGTTTTTGTGTCTATTGCTTCAAAAGCATTTTCACATAATTTGTGTTTTCTGAAGAAACTGCAAGAGATATTCTAACCCATACTTTCTGTGCAAGAGGGGCTTGTACATCTGCACAACATGTCTTTTAAAGTTTGAACCTATCTTATTGCATTTTTGAGTTATAGCAGTTTTTACTGTTTTATTGCTCCAAAAGCCTTTTCAGCCCATGAACAGTTTGTGAGTTTTGAAAAAAAGTGCAAGAGCTATTCAAACCCTTTTTGCTGGGCAAGTAGGACCTGTAAATCTACACAATATATATTTTAAAGTTTGAGTCAATCATATTAGGTTTTGGATTTATAGCTGTTTTTGTGTCCATTGCTTCAAAAGCATTTTCACATAATTTGTGTTTTCTGAAGAAACTGCAAGAGATATCTAACCCATACTTTCTGTGCAAGAGGGGCTTGTACAGCTGCACAACATGTCTTTTAAAGTTTGAACCTATCTTATTGCATTTTTGAATTATAGCAGTTTTTACTGTTTTATTGCTCCAAAAGCCTTTTCAGCCCATGAACAGTTGTTTGTGAGTTTTGAAAAAAAGTGCAAGAGCTATTCAAACCCTTTTTGCTGGGCAAGTAGGACCTGTCAATCTACACAATATATAGTTTAAAGTTTGAGTCTATCATATTAGGTTTTGGATTTATAGCTGTTTTTGTGTCTATTGCTTCAAAAGCATTTTCACATAATTTGTGTTTTCTGAAGAAACTGCAAGAGATATCTAACCCATACTTTCTGTGCAAGAGGGGCTTCTACATCTGCACAACATGTCTTTTAAAGTTTGAACCTATCTTATTGCATTTTTGAGTTATAGCAGTTTTTACTGTTTTATTGCTCCAAAAGCCTTTTCAGCCCATGAACAGTTTGTGAGTTTTGAAAAAAAGTGCAAGAGCTATTCAAACCCTTTTTGCTGGGCAAGTAGGACCTGTAAATCTACACAATATATAGTTTAAAGTTTGAGTCTATCATATTAGGTTTTGGATTTATAGCTGTTTTTGTGTCTATTGCTTCAAAAGCATTTTCACATAATTTGTGTTTTCTGAAGAAAATGCAAGAGATATCTAACCCATACTTTCTGTGCAAGAGGGGCTTGTACATCTGCACAACATGTCTTTTAAAGTTTGAACCTATCTTATTGCATTTTTGAGTTATAGCAGTTTTTACTGTTTTATTGCTCCAAAAGCCTTTTCAGCCCATGTACATCTGCACAACATGTCTTTTAAGTAGGACCCTTTTTGCTGGGCAAGTAGGACCTGTAAATCTACACAATATATAGTTTAAAGTTTGAGTCTATCATATTAGGTTTTGGATTTATAGCTGTTTTTGTGTCTATTGCTTCAAAAGCATTTTCACATAATTTGTGTTTTCTGAAGAAACTGCAAGAGATATCTAAACCATACTTTCTGTGCAAGAGGGGCTTGTACATCTGCACAACATGTCTTTTAAAGTTTGAACCTATCTTATTGCATTTTTGAGTTATAGCAGTTTTTACTGTTTTATTGCTCCAAAAGCCTTTTCAGCCCATGAACAGTTGTTTGTGAGTTTAGAAAAAAAGTGCAAGAGCTATTCAAACCGTTTTTGCTGGGCAAGTAGGACCTGTAAATCTACACAATATATAGTTTAAAGTTTGAGTCTATCATATTAGGTTTTGGATTCATAGCTGTTTTTGTGTCTATTGCTTCAAAAAGCATTTTCACATAATTTGTGTTTTCTGAAGAAACTGCAAGAGATATCTAACCCATACTTTCTGTGCAAGAGGGGCTTGTACATCTGCACAACATGTCTTTTAAAGTTTGAACCTATCTTATTGCATTTTTGAGTTATAGCAGTTTTTACTGTTTTATTGCTCCAAAAGCCTTTTCAGCCCATGAACAGTTGTTTGTGAGTTTAGAAAAAAAGTGCAAGAGCTATTCAAACCGTTTTTGCTGGGCAAGTAGGACCTGTAAATCTACACAATATATAGTTTAAAGTTTGAGTCTATCATATTAGGTTTTGGATTTATAGCTGTTTTTGTGTCTATTGCTTCAAAAGCATTTTCACATAATTTGTGTTTTCTGAAGAAACTGCAAGAGATATTCTAACCCATACTTTCTGTGCAAGAGGGGATTGTACATCTGCACAACATGTCTTTTAAAGTTTGAACCTATCTTATTGCATTTTTGAGTTATAGCAGTTTTTACTGTTTTATTGCTCCAAAAGCCTTTTCAGCCCATCAACAGTTTGTGAGTTTTGAAAAAAAGTGCAAGAGCTATTCAAACCCTTTTTGCTGGGCAAGTAGGACCTGTAAATCTACACATTATATAGTTTAAAGTTTGAGTCAATCATATTAGGTTTTGGATTTATAGCTGTTTTTGTGTCCATTGCTTCAAAAGCATTTTCACATAATTTGTGTTTTCTGAAGAAACTGCAAGAGATATCTAACCCATACTTTCTGTGCAAGAGGGGCTTGTACATCTGCACAACATGTCTTTTAAAGTTTGAACCTATCTTATTGCATTTTTGAATTATAGCAGTTTTTACTGTTTTATTGCTCTAAAAGCCTTTTCAGCCCATGAACAGTTGTTTGTGAGTTTTGAAAAAAAGTGCAAGAGCTATTCAAACCCTTTTTGCTGGGCAAGTAGGACCTGTAAATTTACACAATATATAGTTTAAAGTTTGAGTCTATCATATTAGGTTTTGGATTTATAGCTGTTTTTGTGTCCATTGCTTCAAAAGCATTTTCACATAATTTGTGTTTTCTGAAGAAACTGCAAGAGATATCTAACCCATACTTTTTGTGCAAGAGGGGCTTGTACATCTGCACAACATGTCTTTTAAAGTTTGAACCTATCTTATTGCATTTTTGAGTTATAGCAGTTTTTACTGTTTTATTGCTCCAAAAGCCTTTTCAGCCCATGAACAGTTGTTTGTGAGTTTTGAAAAAAAGTGCAAGAGCTATTCAAACCCTTTTTGCTGGGCAAGTAGGACCTGTAAATCTACACAATATATAGTTTAAAGTTTGAGTCTATCATATTAGGTTTTGGATTTATAGCTGTTTTTGTGTCTATTGCTTCAAAAGCATTTTCACATAATTTGTGTTTTCTGAAGAAACTGCAAGAGATATTCTAACCCATACTTTCTGTGCAAGAGGGGATTGTACATCTGCACAACATGTCTTTTAAAGTTTGAACCTATCTTATTGCATTTTTGAGTTATAGCAGTTTTTACTGTTTTATTGCTCCAAAAGCCTTTTCAGCCCATGAACAGTTTGTGAGTTTTGAAAAAAAGTGCAAGAGCTATTCAAACCCTTTTTGCTGGGCAAGTAGGACCTGTAAATCTACACATTATATAGTTTAAAGTTTGAGTCTATCATATTAGGTTTTGGATTTATAGCTGTTTTTGTGTCCATTGCTTCAAAAGCTTTTTCACATAATTTGTGTTTTCTGAAGAAACTGCAAGAGATATCTAACCCATACTTTCTGTGCAAGAGGGGCTTGTACATCTGCACAACATGTCTTTTAAAGTTTGAACCTATCTTATTGCATTTTTGAATTATAGCAGTTTTTACTGTTTTATTGCTCTAAAAGCCTTTTCAGCCCATGAACAGTTGTTTGTGAGTTTTGAAAAAAAGTGCAAGAGCTATTCAAACCCTTTTTGCTGGGCAAGTAGGACCTGTAAATTTACACAATATATAGTTTAAAGTTTGAGTCTATCATATTAGGTTTTGGATTTATAGCTGTTTTTGTGTCCATTGCTTCAAAAGCATTTTCACATAATTTGTGTTTTCTGAAGAAACTGCAAGAGATATCTAACCCATACTTTCTGTGCAAGAGGGGCTTGTACAGCTGCACAACATGTCTTTTAAAGTTTGAACCTATCTTATTGCATTTTTGAGTTATAGCAGTTTTTACTGTTTTATTGCTCCAAAAGCCTTTTCAGCCCATGAACAGTTGTTTGTGAGTTTTGAAAAAAAGTGCAAGAGCTATTCAAACCCTTTTTGCTGGGCAAGTAGGACCTGTAAATCTACACAATATATAGTTTAAAGTTTGAGTCTATCATATTAGGTTTTGGATTTATAGCTGTTTTTGTGTCTATTGCTTCAAAAGCATTTTCACATAATTTGTGTTTTCTGAAGAAACTGCAAGAGATATCTAACCCATACTTTCTGTGCAAGAGGGGCTTGTACAGCTGCACAACATGTCTTTTAAAGTTTGAACCTATCTTATTGCATTTTTGAGTTATAGCAGTTTTTACTGTTTTATTGCTCCAAAAGCCTTTTCAGCCCATGAACAGTTGTTTGTGAGTTTTGAAAAAAAGTGCAAGAGCTATTCAAACCCTTTTTGCTGGGCAAGTAGGACCTGTAAATTTACACAATATATAGTTTAAAGTTTGAGTCTATCATATTAGGTTTTGGATTTATAGCTGTTTTTGTGTCTATTGCTTCAAAAGCATTTTCACATAATTTGTGTTTTCTGAAGAAACTGCAAGAGATATCTAACCCATACTTTCTGCGCAAGAGGGGCTTGTACATCTGCACAACATGTCTTTTTAAGTTTGAACCTATCTTATTGCATTTTTGAGTTATAGCAGTTTTTACTGTTTTATTGCTCCAAAAGCCTTTTCAGCCCATGAACAGTTGTTTGTGAGTTTTGAAAAAAAGTGCCAGAGCTATTCAAACCCTTTTTGCTGGTCAAGTAGGACCTGTAAATCTACACAATATATAGTTTAAAGTTTGAGTCTATCATATTAGGTTTTGGATTCATAGCTGTTTTTGTGTCTATTGCTTCAAAAAGCATTTTCACATAATTTGTGTTTTCTGAAGAAACTGCAAGAGATATATAACCCATACTTTCTGTGCAAGAGGGGCTTCTACATCTGCACAACATGTCTTTTAAAGTTTGAACCTATCTTATTGCATTTTTGAGTTATATCAGTTTTTACTGTTTTATTGCTCCAAAAGCCTTTTCAGCCCATGAACAGTTTTTTGTGAGTTTTGAAAAAAAGTGCCAGAGCTATTCAAACCCTTTTTGCTGGGCAAGTAGGACCTGTAAATCTACACAATATATAGTTTAAAGTTTGAGTCTATCATATTAGGTTTTGGATTTATAGCTGTTTTTGTGTCCATTGCTTCAAAAGCATTTTCACATAATTTGTGTTTTCTGAAGAAACTGCAAGAGATATCTAACCCATACTTTCTGTGCAAGAGGGGCTTGTACATCTGCACAACATGTCTTTTAAAGTTAGAACCTATCTTATTGCATTTTTGAGTTATATCAGTTTTTACTGTTTTATTGCTCCAAAAGCCTCTTCAGCCCATGAACAGTTGTTTGTGAGTTTTGAAGAAAAGTGCCAGAACTATTCAAACCCTTTTTGCTGGGCAAGTAGGACCTGTAAATCTACAAAATATATAGTTTAAAGTTTGAGTCTATCATATTAGGTTTTGGATTTATAGCTGTTTTTGTGTCTTTTGCTTCAAAAGCATTTTCACATAATTTGTGTTTTCTGAAGAAACTGCAAGAGATATCTAACCCATACTTTCTGTGCAAGAGGGGCTTGTACATCTGCACAACATGTCTTTTAAAGTTTGAACCTATCTTATTGAATTTTTGAGTTATAGCAGTTTTTACTGTTTTATTGCTCCAAAAGCCTTTTCAGCCCATGAACAGTTTGTGAGTTTAGAAAAAAAGTGC
The DNA here is from genome assembly GCF_026437365.1 of Eucyclogobius newberryi. Classification (NCBI taxonomy): domain Eukaryota; kingdom Metazoa; phylum Chordata; class Actinopteri; order Gobiiformes; family Gobiidae; genus Eucyclogobius; species Eucyclogobius newberryi. The sequence continues at coordinate 34,573,862 of NW_027315823.1, forward strand.
AAGAGCTATTCAAACCCTTTTTGCTGGGCAAGTAGGACCTGTAAATCTACACAATATATAGTTTAAAGTTTGAGTCTATCATATTAGGTTTTGGATTTATAGCTGTTTTTGTGTCTATTGCTTCAAAAGCATTTTCACATAATTTGTGTTTTCTGAAGAAACTGCAAGAGATATCTAACCCATACTTTCTGTGCAAGAGGGGCTTGTACATCTGCACAACATGTCTTTTAAAGTTTGAACCTATCTTATTGCATTTTTGAGTTATAGCAGTTTTTACTGTTTTATTGCTCCAAAAGCCTTTTCAGCCCATGAACAGTTGTTTGTGAGTTTTGAAAAAAAGTGCCAGAGCTATTCAAACCCTTTTTGCTGGGCAAGTAGGACCTGTAAATCTACACAATATATAGTTTAAAGTTTGAGTCTATCATATTAGGTTTTGGATTTATAGCTGTTTTTGTGTCTATTGCTTCAAAAGCATTTTCACATAATTTGTGTTTTCTGAAGAAACTGCAAGAGATATCTAACCCATACTTTCTGTGCAAGAGGGGCTTGTACATCTGCACAACATGTCTTTTAAAGTTTGAACCTATCTTATTGCATTTTTGAGTTATAGCAGTTTTTACTGTTTTATTGCTCCAAAAGCCTTTTCAGCCCATGAACAGTTGTTTGTGAGTTTTGAAAAAAAGTGCCAGAGCTATTCAAACCCTTTTTGCTGGGCAAGTAGGACCTGTAAATCTACACAATATATAGTTTAAAGTTTGAGTCTATCATATTAGGTTTTGGATTTATAGCTGTTTTTGTGTCTATTGCTTCAAAAGCATTTTCACATAATTTGTGTTTTCTGAAGAAACTGCAAGAGATATCTAACCCATACTTTCTGTGCAAGAGGGGCTTGTACATCTGCACAACATGTCTTTTAAAGTTTGAACCTATCTTATTGCATTTTTGAGTTATAGCAGTTTTTACTGTTTTATTGCTCCAAAAGCCTTTTCAGCCCATGAACAGTTGTTTGTGAGTTTTGAAAAAAAGTGCCAGAGCTATTCAAACCCTTTTTGCTGGGCAAGTAGGACCTGTAAATCTACACAATATATAGTTTAAAGTTTGAGTCTATCATATTAGGTTTTGGATTTATAGCTGTTTTTGTGTCTATTGCTTCAAAAGCATTTTCACATAATTTGTGTTTTCTGAAGAAACTGCAAGAGATATCTAACCCATACTTTCTGTGCAAGAGGGGCTTCTACATCTGCACAACATGTCTTTTAAAGTTTCAACCTATCTTATTGCATTTTTGAGTTATAGCAGTTTTTACTGTTTTATTGCTCCAAAAGCCTTTTCAGCCCATGAACAGTTTGTGAGTTTTGAAAAAAAGTGCAAGAGCTATTCAAACCCTTTTTGCTGGGCAAGTAGGACCTGTAAATCTACACAATATATAGTTTAAAGTTTGAGTCTATCATATTAGGTTTTGGATTTATAGCTGTTTTTGTGTCTATTGCTTCAAAAGCATTTTCACATAATTCGTGTTTTCTGAAGAAACTCCAAGAGATATCTAACCCTTACTTTCTGTGCAAGAGGGGCTTGTACATCTGCACAACATGTCTTTTAAAGTTTGAACCTATCTTATTCCATTTTTGAGTTATAGCAGTTTTTACTGTTTTATTGCTCCAAAAGCCTTTTCAGCCCATGAACAGTTGTTTGTGAGTTTTGAAAAAAAGTGCCAGAGCTTTTCAAACCCTTTTTGCTGGGCAAGTAGGACCTGTAAATCTACACAATATATAGTTTAAAGTTTGAGTCTATCATATTAGGTTTTGGATTTATAGCTGTTTTTGTGTCTATTGCTTCAAAAGCATTTTCACATAATTTGTGTTTTCTGAAGAAACTGCAAGAGATATTCTAACCCATACTTTCTGTGCAAGAGGGGCTTGTACATCTGCACAACATGTCTTTTAAAGTTTGAACCTATCTTATTGCATTTTTGAGTTATAGCAGTTTTTACTGTTTTATTGCTCCAAAAGCCTTTTCAGCCCATGAACAGTTTGTGAGTTTTGAAAAAAAAGTGCCAGAGCTATTCAAACCCTTTTTGCTGGGCAAATAGGACCTGTCAATCTACACAATATATAGTTTAAAGTTTGAGTCTATCATATTAGGTTTTGGATTTATAGCTGTTTTTGTGTCTATTGCTTCAAAAGCATTTTCACATAATTTGTGTTTTCTGAAGAAACTGCAAGAGATATCTAACCCATACTTTCTGTGCAAGAGGGGCTTGTACATCCGCACAACATGTCTTTTAAAGTTTGAACCTATCTTATTGCATTTTTGAGTTATAGCAGTTTTTACTGTTTTATTGCTCCAAAAGCCTTTTCAGCCCATGAACAGTTGTTTGTGAGTTTTGAAAAAAAGTGCAAGAGCTATTCAAACCCTTTTTGCTGGGCAAGTAGGACCTGTAAATCTACACAATATATAGTTTAAAGTTTGAGTCTATCATATTAGGTTTTGGATTTATAGCTGTTTTTGTGTCTATTGCTTCAAAAGCATTTTCACATAATTTGTGTTTTCTGAAGAAACTGCAAGAGATATCTAACCCATACTTTCTGTGCAAGAGGGGCTTGTACATCTGCACAACATGTCTTTTAAAGTTTGAACCTATCTTATTGCATTTTTGAGTTATAGCAGTTTTTACTGTTTTATTGCTCCAAAAGCCTTTTCAGCCCATGAACAGTTGTTTGTGAGTTTTGAAAAAAAGTGCCAGAGCTATTCAAACCCTTTTTGCTGGGCAAGTAGGACCTGTAAATCTACACAATATATAGTTTAAAGTTTGAGTCTATCATATTAGGTTTTGGATTTATAGCTGTTTTTGTGTCTATTGCTTCAAAAGCATTTTCACATAATTTGTGTTTTCTGAAGAAACTGCAAGAGATATCTAACCCATACTTTCTGTGCAAGAGGGGCTTGTACATCTGCACAACATGTCTTTTAAAGTTTGAACCTATCTTATTGCATTTTTGAGTTATAGCAGTTTTTACTGTTTTATTGCTCCAAAAGCCTTTTCAGCCCATGAACAGTTTGTGAGTTTAGAAAAAAAGTGCAAGAGCTATTCAAACCCTTTTTGCTGGGCAAGTAGGACCTGTAAATCTACACAATATATAGTTTAAAGTTTGAGTCTATCATATTAGGTTTTGGATTTATAGCTGTTTTTGTGTCCATTGCTTCACAAGCATTTTCACATAATTTGTGTTTTCTGAAGAAACTGCAAGAGATATCTAACCCATACTTTCTGTGCAAGAGGGGCTTGTACATCTGCACAACATGTCTTTTAAAATTTGAACCTATCTTATTGCATTTTTGAGTTATAGCAGTTTTTACTGTTTTATTGCTCCAAAAGCCTTTTCAGCCCATGAACAGTTGTTTGTGAGTTTTGAAAAAAAGTTCCAGAGCTATTCAAACCCTTTTTGCTGGGCAAGTAGGACCTGTCAATCTACACAATATATAGTTTAAAGTTTGAGTCTATCATATTAGGTTTTGGATTTATAGCTGTTTTTGTGTCTATTGCTTCAAAAGCATTTTCACATAATTTGTGTTTTCTGAAGAAACTGCAAGAGATATCTAACCCATACTTTCTGTGCAAGAGGGGCTTGTACATCTGCACAACATGTCTTTTAAAGTTTGAACCTATCTTATTGCATTTTTGAGTTATAGCAGTTTTTACTGTTTTATTGCTCCAAAAGCCTTTTCAGCCCATGAACAGTTGTTTGTGAGTTTTGAAAAAAAGTGCCAGAGCTATTCAAACCCTTTTTGCTGGGCAAGTAGGACCTGTAAATCTACACAATACATAGTTTAAAGTTTGAGTCTATCATATTAGGTTTTGGATTTATAGCTGTTTTTGTGTCTATTGCTTCAAAAGCATTTTCACATAATTTGTGTTTTCTGAAGAAACTGCAAGAGATATCTAACCCATACTTTCTGTGCAAGAGGGGCTTGTACATCTGCACAACATGTCTTTTAAAGTTTGAACCTATCTTATTGCATTTTTGAGTTATAGCAGTTTTTACTGTTTTATTGCTCCAAAAGCCTTTTCAGCCCATGAACAGTTGTTTGTGAGTTTTGAAAAAAAGTGCCAGAGCTATTCAAACCCTTTTTGCTGGGCAAGTAGGACCTGTAAATCTACACAATATATAGTTTATAGTTTGAGTCTATCATATTAGGTTTTGGATTTATAGCTGTTTTTGTGTCCATTGCTTCAAAAGCATTTTCACATAATTTGTGTTTTCTGAAGAAACTGCAAGAGATATCTAACCCATACTTTCTGTGCAAGAGGGGCTTGTACATCTGCACAACATGTCTTTTAAAGTTTGAACCTATCTTATTGCATTTTTGAGTTATAGCAGTTTTTACTGTTTTATTGCTCCAAAAGCCTTCTCAGCCCATGAACAGTTGTTTGTGAGTTTTGAAAAAAAGTGCAAGAGCTATTCAAACCCTTTTTGCTGGGCAAGTAGGACCTGTAAATCTACACAATATATAGTTTAAAGTTTGAGTCTATCATATTAGGTTTTGGATTTATAGCTGTTTTTGTGTCCATTGCTTCAAACGCATTTTCACATAATTTGTGTTTTTTGAAGAAACTGCAAGAGATATCTAACCCATACTTTCTGTGCAAGAGGGGCTTGTACATCTGCACAACATGTCTTTTAAAGTTTGAACCTATCTTATTGCATTTTTGAGTTATAGCAGTTTTTACTGTTTTATTGCTCCAAAAGCCTTTTCAGCCCATGAACAGTTGTTTGTGAGTTTTGAAAAAAAGTGCAAGAGCTATTCAAACCCTTTTTGCTGGGCAAGTAGGACCTGTAAATCTACACAATATATAGTTTAAAGTTTGAGTCTATCATATTAGGTTTTGGATTTATAGCTGTTTTTGTGTCTATTGCTTCAAAAGCATTTTCATATAATTTGTGTTTTCTGAAGAAACTGCAAGAGATATCTAACCCATACTTTCTGTGCAAGAGGGGCTTGTACATCTGCACAACATGTCTTTTAAAGTTTGAACCTATCTTATTGCATTTTTGAGTTATAGCAGTTTTTACTTTTTTATTGCTCCAAAAGCCTTTTCAGCCCATGAACAGTCTGTGAGTTTTGAAAAAAAGTGCAAGAGCTATTCAAACCCTTTTTGCTGGGCAAGTAGGACCTGTAAATCTACACAATATATAGTTTAAAGTTTGAGTCTATCATATTAGGTTTTGGATTTATAGCTGTTTTTGTGTCTATTGCTTCAAAAGCATTTTCACATAATTTGTGTTTTCTGAAGAAACTGCAAGAGATATCTAACCCATACTTTCTGTGCAAGAGGGGCTTGTACATCTGCACAACATGTCTTTTAAAGTTTGAACCTATCTTATTGCATTTTTGAGTTATAGCAGTTTTTACTGTTTTATTGCTCCAAAAGCCTTTTCAGCCCATGAACAGTTTGTGAGTTTAGAAAAAAAGTGCAAGAGCTATTCAAACCCTTTTTGCTGGGCAAGTAGGACCTGTAAATCTACACAATATATAGTTTAAAGTTTGAGTCTATCATATTAGGTTTTGGATTTATAGCTGTTTTTGTGTCCATTGCTTCAAAAGCATTTTCACATAATTTGTGTTTTCTGAAGAAACTGCAAGAGATATCTAACCCATACTTTCTGTGCAAGAGGGGCTTGTACATCTGCACAACATGTCTTTTAAAGTTTGAACCTATCTTATTGCATTTTTGAGTTATAGCAGTTTTTACTGTTTTATTGCTTCAAAAGCCTTTTCAGCCCATGAACAGTTGTTTGTGAGTTTTGAAAAAAAGTGCAAGAGCTATTCAAACCCTTTTTGCTGGGCAAGTAGGACCTGTAAATCTACACAATATATAGTTTAAAGTTTGAGTCTATCATATTAGGTTTTGGATTTATAGCTGTTTTTGTGTCCATTGCTTCAAACGCATTTTCACATAATTTGTGTTTTTTGAAAAAACTGCAAGAGATATCTAACCCATACTTTCTGTGCAAGAGGGGCTTGTACATCTGCACAACATGTCTTTTAAAGTTTGAACCTATCTTATTGCATTTTTGAGTTATAGCAGTTTTTACTGTTTTATTGCTCCAAAAGCCTTTTCAGCCCATGAACAGTTGTTTGTGAGTTTTGAAAAAAAGTGCAAGAGCTATTCAAACCCTTTTTGCTGGGCAAGTAGGACCTGTAAATCTACACAATATATAGTTTAAAGTTTGAGTCTATCATATTAGGTTTTGGATTCATAGCTGTTTTTGTGTCTATTGCTTCAAAAAGCATTTTCACATAATTTGTGTTTTCTGAAGAAACTGCAAGAGATATCTAACCCATACTTTCTGTGCAAGAGGGGCTTGTACATCTGCACAACATGTCTTTTAAAGTTTGAACCTATCTTATTGCATTTTTGAGTTATAGCAGTTTTTACTGTTTTATTGCTCCAAAAGCCTTTTCAGCCCATGAACAGTTTGTGAGTTTAGAAAAAAAGTGCAAGAGCTATTCAAACCCTTTTTGCTGGGCAAGTAGGACCTGTAAATCTACACAATATATAGTTTAAAGTTTGAGTCTATCATATTAGGTTTTGGATTTATAGCTGTTTTTGTGTCCATTGCTTCAAAAGCATTTTCACATAATTTGTGTTTTCTGAAGAAACTGCGAGAGATATCTAACCCATACTTTCTGTGCAAGAGGGGCTTGTACATCTGCACAACATGTCTTTTAAAGTTTGAACCTATCTTATTGCATTTTTGAGTTATAGCAGTTTTTACTGTTTTATTGCTCCAAAAGCCTTTTCAGCCCATGAACAGTTGTTTGTGAGTTTTGAAAAAAAGTGCAAGAGCTATTCAAACCCTTTTTGCTGGGCAAGTAGGACCTGTAAATCTACACAATATATAGTTTAAAGTTTGAGTCTATCATATTAGGTTTTGGATTTATAGCTGTTTTTGTGTCTATTGCTTCAAAAGCATTTTCACATAATTTGTGTTTTCTGAAGAAACTGCAAGAGATATCTAACCCATACTTTCTGTGCAAGAGGGGCTTGTACATCTGCACAACATGTCTTTTAAAGTTTGAACCTATCTTATTGCATTTTTGAGTTATAGCAGTTTTTACTTTTTTATTGCTCCAAAAGCCTTTTCAGCCCATGAACAGTTTGTGAGTTTAGAAAAAAAGTGCAAGAGCTATTCAAACCCTTTTTGCTGGGCAAGTAGGACCTGTAAATCTACACAATATATAGTTTAACGTTTGAGTCTATCATATTAGGTTTTGGGTTTATAGCTGTTTTTGTGTCTATTGCTTCAAAAGCATTTTCACATAATTTGTGTTTTCTGAAGAAACTGCAAGAGATATCTAACCCATACTTTCTTTGCAAGAGGGGCTTGTACATCTGCACAACATGTCTTTTAAAGTTTGAACCTATCTTATTGCATTTTTGAGTTATAGCAGTTTTTACTGTTTTGTTGCTCCAAAAGCCTTTTCAGCCCATGAACAGTTGTTTGTGAGTTTTGAAAAAAAGTGCAAGAGCTATTCAAACCCTTTTTGCTGGGCAAGTAGGACCTGTAAATCTACACAATATATAGTTTAAAGTTTGAGTCTATCATATTAGGTTTTGGATTTATAGCTGTTTTTGTGTCTATTGCTTCAAAAGCATTTTCACATAATTTGTGTTTTCTGAAGAAACTGCAAGAGATATCTAACCCATACTTTCTGTGCAAGAGGGGCTTGTACATCTGCACAACATGTCTTTTAAAGTTTGAACCTATCTTATTGCATTTTTGAGTTATAGCAGTTTTTACTGTTTTATTGCTCCAAAAGCCTTTTCAGCCCATGAACAGTTGTTTGTGAGTTTTGAAAAAAAGTGCCAGAGCTATTCAAACCCTTTTTGCTGGGCAAGTAGGACCTGTAAATCTACACAATATATAGTTTAAAGTTTGAGTCTATCATATTAGGTTTTGGATTTATAGCTGTTTTTGTGTCTATTGCTTCAAAAGCATTTTCACATAATTTGTGTTTTCTGAAGAAACTGCAAGAGATATCTAACCCATACGTTCTGTGCAAGAGGGGCTTGTACATCTGCACAACATGTCTTTTAAAGTTTGAACCTATCTTATTGCATTTTTGAGTTATAGCAGTTTTTACTGTTTTATTGCTCCAAAAGCCTTTTCAGCCCATGAACAGTCTGTGAGTTTTGAAAAAAAGTTCCAGAGCTATTCAAACCCTTTTTGCTGGGCAAGTAGGACCTGTAAATCTACACAATATATAGTTTAAAGTTTGAGTCTATCATATTAGGTTTTGGGTTTATAGCTGTTTTTGTGTCTATTGCTTCAAAAGCATTTTCACATAATTTGTGTTTTCTGAAGAAACTGCAAGAGATATCTAACCCATACTTCCTTTGCAAGAGGGGCTTGTACATCTGCACAACATGTCTTTTAAAGTTTGAACCTATCTTATTGCATTTTTGAGTTATAGCAGTTTTTACTGTTTTATTGCTCCAAAAGCCTTTTCAGCCCATGGACAGTTGTTTGTGAGTTTTGAAAAAAAGTGCAAGAGCTATTCAAACCCTTTTTGCTGGGCAAGTAGGACCTGTAAATCTACACAATATATAGTTTAAAGTTTGAGTCTATCATATTAGGTTTTGGATTTATAGCTGTTTTTGTGTCCATTGCTTCAAACGCATTTTCACATAATTTGTGTTTTTTTAAGAAACTGCAAGAGATATCTAACCCATACTTTCTGTGCAAGAGGGGCTTGTACATCTGCACAACATGTCTTTTAAAGTTTGAACCTATCTTATTGCATTTTTGAGTTATAGCAGTTTTTACTGTTTTATTGCTCCAAAAGCCTTTTCAGCCCATGAACAGTTGTTTGTGAGTTTTGAAAAAAAGTGCAAGAGCTATTCAAACCCTTTTTGCTGGGCAAGTAGGACCTGTAAATCTACACAATATATAGTTTAAAGTTTGAGTCTATCATATTAGGTTTTGGATTTATAGCTGTTTTTGTGTCTATTGCTTCAAAAGCATTTTCACATAATTTGTGTTTTCTGAAGAAACTGCAAGAGATATCTAACCCATACTTTCTGTGCAAGAGGGGCTTGTACATCTGCACAACATGTCTTTTAAAGTTTGAACCTATCTTATTGCATTTTTGAGTTATAGCAGTTTTTACTGTTTTATTGCTCCAAAAGCCTTTTCAGCCCATGAACAGTTGTTTGTGAGTTTTGAAAAAAAGTGCAAGAGCTATTCAAACCCTTTTTGCTGGGCAAGTAGGACCTGTAAATCTACACAATATATAGTTTAAAGTTTGAGTCTATCATATTAGGTTTTGGATTTATAGCTGTTTTTGTGTCTATTGCTTCAAAAGCATTTTCACATAATTTGTGTTTTCTGAAGAAACTGCAAGAGATATCTAACCCATACTTTCTGTGCAAGAGGGGCTTGTACATCTGCACAACATGTCTTTTAAAGTTTGAACCTATCTTATTGCATTTTTGAGTTATAGCAGTTTTTACTGTTTTATTGCTCCAAAAGCCTTTTCAGCCCATGAACAGTCTGTGAGTTTTGAAAAAAAGTGCAAGAGCTATTCAAACCATTTTTGCTGGGCAAGTAGGACCTGTAAATCTACACAATATATAGTTTAACGTTTGAGTCTATCATATTAGGTTTTGGGTTTATAGCTGTTTTTGTGTCTATTGCTTCAAAAGCATTTTCACATAATTTGTGTTTTCTGAAGAAACTGCAAGAGATATCTAACCCATACTTTCTTTGCAAGAGGGGCTTGTACATCTGCACAACATGTCTTTTAAAGTTTGAACCTATCTTATTGCATTTTTGAGTTATAGCAGTTTTTACTGTTTTGTTGCTCCAAAAGCCTTTTCAGCCCATGAACAGTTGTTTGTGAGTTTTGAAAAAAAGTGCAAGAGCTATTCAAACCCTTTTTGCTGGGCAAGTAGGACCTGTAAATCTACACAATATATAGTTTAAAGTTTGAGTCTATCATATTAGGTTTTGGATTTATAGCTGTTTTTGTGTCTATTGCTTCAAAAGCATTTTCACATAATTTGTGTTTTCTGAAGAAACTGCAAGAGATATCTAACCCATACTTTCTGTGCAAGAGGGGCTTGTACATCTGCACAACATGTCTTTTAAAGTTTGAACCTATCTTATTGCATTTTTGAGTTATAGCAGTTTTTACTGTTTTATTGCTCCAAAAGCCTTTTCAGCCCATGAACAGTTGTTTGTGAGTTTTGAAAAAAGTGCAAGAGCTATTCAAACCCTTTTTGCTGGGCAAGTAGGACCTGTAAATCTACACAATATATAGTTTAAAGTTTGAGTCTATCATATTAGGTTTTGGATTTATAGCTGTTTTTGTGTCTATTGCTTCAAAAGCATTTTCACATAATTTGTGTTTTCTGAAGAAACTGCAAGAGATATCTAACCCATACTTTCTGTGCAAGAGGGGCTTGTACATCTGCACAACATGTCTTTTAAAGTTTGAACCTATCTTATTGCATTTTTGAGTTATAGCAGTTTTTACTTTTTTATTGCTCCAAAAGCCTTTTCAGCCCATGAACAGTTTGTGAGTTTAGAAAAAAAGTGCAAGAGCTATTCAAACCCTTTTTGCTGGGCAAGTAGGACCTGTAAATCTACACAATATATAGTTTAACGTTTGAGTCTATCATATTAGGTTTTGGGTTTATAGCTGTTTTTGTGTCTATTGCTTCAAAAGCATTTTCACATAATTTGTGTTTTCTGAAGAAACTGCAAGAGATATCTAACCCATACTTTCTGTGCAAGAGGGGCTTGTACATCTGCACAACATGTCTTTTAAAGTTTGAACCTATCTTATTGCATTTTTGAGTTATAGCAGTTTTTACTGTTTTATTGCTCCAAAAGCCTTTTAAGCCCATGAACAGTCTGTGAGTTTTGAAAAAAAGTGCAAGAGCTATTCAAACCATTTTTGCTGGGCAAGTAGGACCTGTAAATCTACACAATATATAGTTTAACGTTTGAGTCTATCATATTAGGTTTTGGGTTTATAGCTGTTTTTGTGTCTATTGCTTCAAAAGCATTTTCACATAATTTGTGTTTTCTGAAGAAACTGCAAGAGATATCTAACCCATACTTTCTTTGCAAGAGGGGCTTGTACATCTGCACAACATGTCTTTTAAAGTTTGAACCTATCTTATTGCATTTTTGAGTTATAGCAGTTTTTACTGTTTTGTTGCTCCAAAAGCCTTTTCAGCCCATGAACAGTTGTTTGTGAGTTTTGAAAAAAAGTGCAAGAGCTATTCAAACCCTTTTTGCTGGGCAAGTAGGACCTGTAAATCTACACAATATATAGTTTAAAGTTTGAGTCTATCATATTAGGTTTTGGATTTATAGCTGTTTTTGTGTCTATTGCTTCAAAAGCATTTTCACATAATTTGTGTTTTCTGAAGAAACTGCAAGAGATATCTAACCCATACTTTCTGTGCAAGAGGGGCTTGTACATCTGCACAACATGTCTTTTAAAGTTTGAACCTATCTTATTGCATTTTTGAGTTATAGCAGTTTTTACTGTTTTATTGCTCCAAAAGCCTTTTCAGCCCATGAACAGTTGTTTGTGAGTTTTGAAAAAAGTGCAAGAGCTATTCAAACCCTTTTTGCTGGGCAAGTAGGACCTGTAAATCTACACAATATATAGTTTAAAGTTTGAGTCTATCATATTAGGTTTTGGATTTATAGCTGTTTTTGTGTCTATTGCTTCAAAAGCATTTTCACATAATTTGTGTTTTCTGAAGAAACTGCAAGAGATATCTAACCCATACTTTCTGTGCAAGAGGGGCTTGTACATCTGCACAACATGTCTTTTAAAGTTTGAACCTATCTTATTGCATTTTTGAGTTATAGCAGTTTTTACTTTTTTATTGCTCCAAAAGCCTTTTCAGCCCATGAACAGTTTGTGAGTTTAGAAAAAAAGTGCAAGAGCTATTCAAACCCTTTTTGCTGGGCAAGTAGGACCTGTAAATCTACACAATATATAGTTTAACGTTTGAGTCTATCATATTAGGTTTTGGGTTTATAGCTGTTTTTGTGTCTATTGCTTCAAAAGCATTTTCACATAATTTGTGTTTTCTGAAGAAACTGCAAGAGATATCTAACCCATACTTTCTTTGCAAGAGGGGCTTGTACATCTGCACAACATGTCTTTTAAAGTTTGAACCTATCTTATTGCATTTTTGAGTTATAGCAGTTTTTACTGTTTTGTTGCTCCAAAAGCCTTTTCAGCCCATGAACAGTTGTTTGTGAGTTTTGAAAAAAAGTGCAAGAGCTATTCAAACCCTTTTTGCTGGGCAAGTAGGACCTGTAAATCTACACAATATATAGTTTAAAGTTTGAGTCTATCATATTAGGTTTTGGATTTATAGCTGTTTTTGTGTCTATTGCTTCAAAAGCATTTTCACATAATTTGTGTTTTCTGAAGAAACTGCAAGAGATATCTAACCCATACTTTCTGTGCAAGAGGGGCTTGTACATCTGCACAACATGTCTTTTAAAGTTTGAACCTATCTTATTGCATTTTTGAGTTATAGCAGTTTTTACTGTTTTATTGCTCCAAAAGCCTTTTCAGCCCATGAACAGTTGTTTGTGAGTTTTGAAAAAAAGTGCCAGAGCTATTCAAACCTTTTTTGCTGGGCAAGTAGGACCTGTAAATCTACACAATATATAGTTTAAAGTTTGAGTCTATCATATTAGGTTTTGGATTTATAGCTGTTTTTGTGTCTATTGCTTCAAAAGCATTTTCACATAATTTGTGTTTTCTGAAGAAACTGCAAGAGATATCTAACCCATACGTTCTGTGCAAGAGGGGCTTGTACATCTGCACAACATGTCTTTTAAAGTTTGAACCTATCTTATTGCATTTTTGAGTTATAGCAGTTTTTACTGTTTTATTGCTCCAAAAGCCTTTTCAGCCCATGAACAGTTTGTGAGTTTTGAAAATAAGTACAAGAGCTATTCAAACCCTTTTTGCTGGGCAAGTAGGACCTGTAAATCTACACAATATATAGTTTAAAGTTTGAGTCTATCGTATTAGGTTTTGGATTTATAGCTGTTTTTGTGTCCATTGCTTCAAACGCATTTTCACATAATTTGTGTTTTTTTAAGAAACTGCAAGAGAAATCTAACCCATACTTTCTGTGCAAGAGGGGCTTGTACATCTGCACAACATGTCTTTTAAAGTTTGAACCTATCTTATTGCATTTTTGAGTTATAGCAGTTTTTACTGTTTTATTGCTCCAAAAGCCTTTTCAGCCCATGAACAGTTGTTTGTGAGTTTTGAAAAAAAGTGCAAGAGCTATTCAAACCCTTTTTGCTGGGCAAGTAGGACCTGTAAATCTACACAATATATAGTTTAAAGTTTGAGTCTATCATATTAGGTTTTGGATTTATAGCTGTTTTTGTGTCTATTGCTTCAAAAGCATTTTCACATAATTTGTGTTTTCTGAAGAAACTGCAAGAGATATCTAACCCATACTTTCTGTGCAAGAGGGGCTTGTACATCTGCACAACATGTCTTTTAAAGTTTGAACCTATCTTATTGCATTTTTGAGTTATAGCAGTTTTTACTGTTTTATTGCTCCAAAAGCCTTTTCAGCCCATGAACAGTTGTTTGTGAGTTTTGAAAAAAAGTGCAAGAGCTATTCAAACCCTTTTTGCTGGGCAAGTAGGACCTGTAAATCTACACAATATATAGTTTAAAGTTTGAGTCTATCATATTAGGTTTTGGATTTATAGCTGTTTTTGTGTCTATTGCTTCAAAAGCATTTTCACATAATTTGTGTTTTCTGAAGAAACTGCAAGAGATATCTAACCCATACTTTCTGTGCAAGAGGGGCTTGTACATCTGCACAACATGTCTTTTAAAGTTTGAACCTATCTTATTGCATTTTTGAGTTATAGCAGTTTTTACTTTTTTATTGCTCCAAAAGCCTTTTCAGCCCATGAACAGTCTGTGAGTTTTGAAAAAAAGTGCAAGAGCTATTCAAACCATTTTTGCTGGGCAAGTAGGACCTGTAAATCTACACAATATATAGTTTAACGTTTGAGTCTATCATATTAGGTTTTGGGTTTATAGCTGTTTTTGTGTCTATTGCTTCAAAAGCATTTTCACATAATTTGTGTTTTCTGAAGAAACTGCAAGAGATATCTAACCCATACTTTCTTTGCAAGAGGGGCTTGTACATCTGCACAACATGTCTTTTAAAGTTTGAACCTATCTTATTGCATTTTTGAGTTATAGCAGTTTTTACTGTTTTGTTGCTCCAAAAGCCTTTTCAGCCCATGAACAGTTGTTTGTGAGTTTTGAAAAAAGTGCCAGAGCTATTCAAACCCTTTTTGCTGGGCAAGTAGGACCTGTAAATCTACACAATATATAGTTTAAAGTTTGAGTCTATCATATTAGGTTTTGGATTTATAGCTGTTTTTGTGTCTATTGCTTCAAAAAGCATTTTCACATAATTTGTGTTTTCTGAAGAAACTGCAAGAGATATCTAACCCATACTTTCTGTGCAAGAGGGGCTTGTACATCTGCACAACATGTCTTTTAAAGTTTGAACCTATCTTATTGCATTTTTGAGTTATAGCAGTTTTTACTGTTTTATTGCTCCAAAAGCCTTTTCAGCCCATGAACAGTCTGTGAGTTTTGAAAAAAAGTGCAAGAGCTATTCAAACCATTTTTGCTGGGCAAGTAGGACCTGTAAATCTACACAATATATAGTTTAAAGTTTGAGTCTATCATATTAGGTTTTGGATTTATAGCTGTTTTTGTGTCTATTGCTTCAAAAAGCATTTTCACATAATTTGTGTTTTCTGAAGAAACTGCAAGAGATATCTAACCCATACTTTCTGTGCAAGAGGGGCTTGTACATCTGCACAACATGTCTTTTAAAGTTTGAACCTATCTTATTGCATTTTTGAGTTATAGCAGTTTTTACTGTTTTATTGCTCCAAAAGCCTTTTCAGCCCATGAACAGTTGTTTGTGAGTTTTGAAAAAAGTGCAAGAGCTATTCAAACCCTTTTTGCTGGGCAAGTAGGACCTGTAAATCTACACAATATATAGTTTAAAGTTTGAGTCTATCATATTAGGTTTTGGATTTATAGCTGTTTTTGTGTCTATTGCTTCAAAAGCATTTTCACATAATTTGTGTTTTCTGAAGAAACTGCAAGAGATATCTAACCCATACTTTCTGTGCAAGAGGGGCTTGTACATCTGCACAACATGTCTTTTAAAGTTTGAACCTATCTTATTGCATTTTTGAGTTATAGCAGTTTTTACTTTTTTATTGCTCCAAAAGCCTTTTCAGCCCATGAACAGTTTGTGAGTTTAGAAAAAAAGTGCAAGAGCTATTCAAACCCTTTTTGCTGGGCAAGTAGGACCTGTAAATCTACACAATATATAGTTTAACGTTTGAGTCTATCATATTAGGTTTTGGGTTTATAGCTGTTTTTGTGTCTATTGCTTCAAAAGCATTTTCACATAATTTGTGTTTTCTGAAGAAACTGCAAGAGATATCTAACCCATACTTTCTGTGCAAGAGGGGCTTGTACATCTGCACAACATGTCTTTTAAAGTTTGAACCTATCTTATTGCATTTTTGAGTTATAGCAGTTTTTACTGTTTTATTGCTCCAAAAGCCTTTTCAGCCCATGAACAGTCTGTGAGTTTTGAAAAAAAGTGCAAGAGCTATTCAAACCATTTTTGCTGGGCAAGTAGGACCTGTAAATCTACACAATATATAGTTTAACGTTTGAGTCTATCATATTAGGTTTTGGGTTTTATAGCTGTTTTTGTGTCTATTGCTTCAAAAGCATTTTCACATAATTTGTGTTTTCTGAAGAAACTGCAAGAGATATCTAACCCATACTTTCTTTGCAAGAGGGGCTTGTACATCTGCACAACATGTCTTTTAAAGTTTGAACCTATCTTATTGCATTTTTGAGTTATAGCAGTTTTTACTGTTTTGTTGCTCCAAAAGCCTTTTCAGCCCATGAACAGTTGTTTGTGAGTTTTGAAAAAAAGTGCAAGAGCTATTCAAACCCTTTTTGCTGGGCAAGTAGGACCTGTAAATCTACACAATATATAGTTTAAAGTTTGAGTCTATCATATTAGGTTTTGGATTTATAGCTGTTTTTGTGTCTATTGCTTCAAAAGCATTTTCACATAATTTGTGTTTTCTGAAGAAACTGCAAGAGATATCTAACCCATACTTTCTGTGCAAGAGGGGCTTGTACATCTGCACAACATGTCTTTTAAAGTTTGAACCTATCTTATTGCATTTTTGAGTTATAGCAGTTTTTACTGTTTTATTGCTCCAAAAGCCTTTTCAGCCCATGAACAGTTGTTTGTGAGTTTTGAAAAAAGTGCAAGAGCTATTCAAACCCTTTTTGCTGGGCAAGTAGGACCTGTAAATCTACACAATATATAGTTTAAAGTTTGAGTCTATCATATTAGGTTTTGGATTTATAGCTGTTTTTGTGTCTATTGCTTCAAAAGCATTTTCACATAATTTGTGTTTTCTGAAGAAACTGCAAGAGATATCTAACCCATACTTTCTGTGCAAGAGGGGCTTGTACATCTGCACAACATGTCTTTTAAAGTTTGAACCTATCTTATTGCATTTTTGAGTTATAGCAGTTTTTACTTTTTTATTGCTCCAAAAGCCTTTTCAGCCCATGAACAGTTTGTGAGTTTAGAAAAAAAGTGCAAGAGCTATTCAAACCCTTTTTGCTGGGCAAGTAGGACCTGTAAATCTACCCAATATATAGTTTAACGTTTGAGTCTATCATATTAGGTTTTGGGTTTATAGCTGTTTTTGTGTCTATTGCTTCAAAAGCATTTTCACATAATTTGTGTTTTCTGAAGAAACTGCAAGAGATATCTAACCCATACTTTCTTTGCAAGAGGGGCTTGTACATCTGCACAACATGTCTTTTAAAGTTTGAACCTATCTTATTGCATTTTTGAGTTATAGCAGTTTTTACTGTTTTGTTGCTCCAAAAGCCTTTTCAGCCCATGAACAGTTGTTTGTGAGTTTTGAAAAAAAGTGCAAGAGCTATTCAAACCCTTTTTGCTGGGCAAGTAGGACCTGTAAATCTACACAATATATAGTTTAAAGTTTGAGTCTATCATATTAGGTTTTGGATTTATAGCTGTTTTTGTGTCTATTGCTTCAAAAGCATTTTCACATAATTTGTGTTTTCTGAAGAAACTGCAAGAGATATCTAACCCATACTTTCTGTGCAAGAGGGGCTTGTACATCTGCACAACATGTCTTTTAAAGTTTGAACCTATCTTATTGCATTTTTGAGTTATAGCAGTTTTTACTGTTTTATTGCTCCAAAAGCCTTTTCAGCCCATGAACAGTTGTTTGTGAGTTTTGAAAAAAAGTGCCAGAGCTATTCAAACCCTTTTTGCTGGGCAAGTAGGACCTGTAAATCTACACAATATATAGTTTAAAGTTTGAGTCTATCATATTAGGTTTTGGATTTATAGCTGTTTTTGTGTCTATTGCTTCAAAAGCATTTTCACATAATTTGTGTTTTCTGAAGAAACTGCAAGAGATATCTAACCCATACGTTCTGTGCAAGAGGGGCTTGTACATCTGCACAACATGTCTTTTAAAGTTTGAACCTATCTTATTGCATTTTTGAGTTATAGCAGTTTTTACTGTTTTATTGCTCCAAAAGCCTTTTCAGCCCATGAACAGTCTGTGAGTTTTGAAAAAAAGTTCCAGAGCTATTCAAACCCTTTTTGCTGGGCAAGTAGGACCTGTAAATCTACACAATATATAGTTTAAAGTTTGAGTCTATCATATTAGGTTTTGGGTTTATAGCTGTTTTTGTGTCTATTGCTTCAAAAGCATTTTCACATAATTTGTGTTTTCTGAAGAAACTGCAAGAGATATCTAACCCATACTTTCTTTGCAAGAGGGGCTTGTACATCTGCACAACATGTCTTTTAAAGTTTGAACCTATCTTATTGCATTTTTGAGTTATAGCAGTTTTTACTGTTTTATTGCTCCAAAAGCCTTTTCAGCCCATGAACAGTTTGTGAGTTTTGAAAATAAGTACAAGAGCTATTCAAACCCTTTTTGCTGGGCAAGTAGGACCTGTAAATCTACACATTATATAGTTTAAAGTTTGAGTCTATCGTATTAGGTTTTGGATTTATAGCTGTTTTTGTGTCCATTGCTTCAAACGCATTTTCACATAATTTGTGTTTTTTTAAGAAACTGCAAGAGAAATCTAACCCATACTTTCTGTGCAAGAGGGGCTTGTACATCTGCACAACATGTCTTTTAAAGTTTGAACCTATCTTATTGCATTTTTGAGTTATAGCAGTTTTTACTGTTTTATTGCTCCAAAAGCCTTTTCAGCCCATGAACAGTTGTTTGTGAGTTTTGAAAAAAAGTGCAAGAGCTATTCAAACCCTTTTTGCTGGGCAAGTAGGACCTGTAAATCTACACAATATATAGTTTAAAGTTTGAGTCTATCATATTAGGTTTTGGATTTATAGCTGTTTTTGTGTCTATTGCTTCAAAAGCATTTTCACATAATTTGTGTTTTCTGAAGAAACTGCAAGAGATATCTAACCCATACTTTCTGTGCAAGAGGGGCTTGTACATCTGCACAACATGTCTTTTAAAGTTTGAACCTATCTTATTGCATTTTTGAGTTATAGCAGTTTTTACTTTTTTATTGCTCCAAAAGCCTTTTCAGCCCATGAACAGTCTGTGAGTTTTGAAAAAAAGTGCAAGAGCTATTCAAACCATTTTTGCTGGGCAAGTAGGACCTGTAAATCTACACAATATATAGTTTAACGTTTGAGTCTATCATATTAGGTTTTGGGTTTATAGCTGTTTTTGTGTCTATTGCTTCAAAAGCATTTTCACATAATTTGTGTTTTCTGAAGAAACTGCAAGAGATATCTAACCCATACTTTCTTTGCAAGAGGGGCTTGTACATCTGCACAACATGTCTTTTAAAGTTTGAACCTATCTTATTGCATTTTTGAGTTATAGCAGTTTTTACTGTTTTGTTGCTCCAAAAGCCTTTTCAGCCCATGAACAGTTGTTTGTGAGTTTTGAAAAAAAGTGCAAGAGCTATTCAAACCCTTTTTGCTGGGCAAGTAGGACCTGTAAATCTACACAATATATAGTTTAAAGTTTGAGTCTATCATATTAGGTTTTGGATTTATAGCTGTTTTTGTGTCTATTGCTTCAAAAGCATTTTCACATAATTTGTGTTTTCTGAAGAAACTGCAAGAGATATCTAACCCATACTTTCTGTGCAAGAGGGGCTTGTACATCTGCACAACATGTCTTTTAAAGTTTGAACCTATCTTATTGCATTTTTGAGTTATAGCAGTTTTTACTGTTTTATTGCTCCAAAAGCCTTTTCAGCCCATGAACAGTTGTTTGTGAGTTTTGAAAAAAAGTGCAAGAGCTATTCAAACCCTTTTTGCTGGGCAAGTAGGACCTGTAAATTTACACAATATATAGTTTAAAGTTTGAGTCTATCATATTAGGTTTTGGATTTATAGCTTTTTTTGTGTCTATTGCTTCAAAAGCATTTTCACATAATTTGTGTTTTCTGAAGAAACTGCAAGAGATATCTAACCCATACTTTCTGTGCAAGAGGGGCTTGTACATCTGCACAACATGTCTTTTAAAGTTTGAACCTATCTTATTGCATTTTTGAGTTATATCAGTTTTTACTGTTTTATTGCTCCAAAAGCCTTTTCAGCCCATGAACAGTTGTTTGTGAGTTTTGAAAAAAGTGCCAGAGCTATTCAAACCCTTTTTGCTGGGCAAGTAGGACCTGTAAATCTACACAATATATAGTTTAAAGTTTGAGTCTATCATATTAGGTTTTGGATTTATAGCTGTTTTTGTGTCTATTGCTTCAAAAAGCATTTTCACATAATTTGTGTTTTCTGAAGAAACTGCAAGAGATATCTAACCCATACTTTCTGTGCAAGAGGGGCTTGTACATCTGCACAACATGTCTTTTAAAGTTTGAACCTATCTTATTGCATTTTTGAGTTATAGCAGTTTTTACTGTTTTATTGCTCCAAAAGCCTTTTCAGCCCATGAACAGTCTGTGAGTTTTGAAAAAAAGTGCAAGAGCTATTCAAACCATTTTTGCTGGGCAAGTAGGACCTGTAAATCTACACAATATATAGTTTAAAGTTTGAGTCTATCATATTAGGTTTTGGATTTATAGCTGTTTTTGTGTCTATTGCTTCAAAAAGCATTTTCACATAATTTGTGTTTTCTGAAGAAACTGCAAGAGATATCTAACCCATACTTTCTGTGCAAGAGGGGCTTGTACATCTGCACAACATGTCTTTTAAAGTTTGAACCTATCTTATTGCATTTTTGAGTTATAGCAGTTTTTACTTTTTTATTGCTCCAAAAGCCTTTTCAGCCCATGAACAGTCTGTGAGTTTTGAAAAAAAGTGCAAGAGCTATTCAAACCATTTTTGCTGGGCAAGTAGGACCTGTAAATCTACACAATATATAGTTTAAAGTTTGAGTCTATCATATTAGGTTTTGGATTTATAGCTGTTTTTGTGTCTATTGCTTCAAAAGCATTTTCACATAATTTGTGTTTTCTGAAGAAACTGCAAGAGATATCTAACCCATACTTTCTGTGCAAAAGGGGCTTGTACATCTGCACAACATGTCTTTTAAAGTTTGAACCTATCTTATTGCATTTTTGAGTTATAGCAGTTTTTACTGTTTTATTGCTCCAAAAGCCTTTTCAGCCCATGAACAGTTGTTTGTGAGTTTTGAAAAAAAGTGCCAGAGCTATTCAAACCCTTTTTGCTGGGCAAGTAGGACCTGTAAATCTACACAATATATAGTTTAAAGTTTGAGTCTATCATATTAGGTTTTGGATTTATAGCTGTTTTTGTGTCTATTGCTTCAAAAGCATTTTCACATAATTTGTGTTTTCTGAAGAAACTGCAAGAGATATCTAACCCATACGTTCTGTGCAAGAGGGGCTTGTACATCTGCACAACATGTCTTTTAAAGTTTGAACCTATCTTATTGCATTTTTGAGTTATAGCAGTTTTTACTGTTTTATTGCTCCAAAAGCCTTTTCAGCCCATGAACAGTCTGTGAGTTTTGAAAAAAAGTTCCAGAGCTATTCAAACCCTTTTTGCTGGGCAAGTAGGACCTGTAAATCTACACAATATATAGTTTAAAGTTTGAGTCTATCATATTAGGTTTTGGGTTTATAGCTGTTTTTGTGTCTATTGCTTCAAAAGCATTTTCACATAATTTGTGTTTTCTGAAGAAACTGCAAGAGATATCTAACCCATACTTTCTTTGCAAGAGGGGCTTGTACATCTGCACAACATGTCTTTTAAAGTTTGAACCTATCTTATTGCATTTTTGAGTTATAGCAGTTTTTACTGTTTTATTGCTCCAAAAGCCTTTTCAGCCCATGAACAGTTTGTGAGTTTTGAAAATAAGTACAAGAGCTATTCAAACCCTTTTTGCTGGGCAAGTAGGACCTGTAAATCTACACAATATATAGTTTAAAGTTTGAGTCTATCATATTAGGTTTTGGATTTATAGCTGTTTTTGTGTCTATTGCTTCAAAAGCATTTTCACATAATTTGTGTTTTCTGAAGAAACTGCAAGAGATATCTAACCCATACTTTCTGTGCAAGAGGGGCTTGTACATCTGCACAACATGTCTTTTAAAGTTTGAACCTATCTTATTGCATTTTTGAGTTATAGCAGTTTTTACTGTTTTATTGCTCCAAAAGCCTTTTCAGCCCATGAACAGTTGTTTGTGAGTTTTGAAAAAAAGTGCAAGAGCTATTCAAACCCTTTTTGCTGGGCAAGTAGGACCTGTAAATCTACACAATATATAGTTTAAAGTTTGAGTCTATCATATTAGGTTTTGGATTTATAGCTGTTTTTGTGTCCATTGCTTCAAACGCATTTTCACATAATTTGTGTTTTTTTAAGAAACTGCAAGAGATATCTAACCCATACTTTCTGTGCAAGAGGGGCTTGTACATCTGCACAACATGTCTTTTAAAGTTTGAACCTATCTTATTGCATTTTTGAGTTATAGCAGTTTTTACTGTTTTATTGCTCCAAAAGCCTTTTCAGCCCATGAACAGTTGTTTGTGAGTTTTGAAAAAAAGTGCAAGAGCTATTCAAACCCTTTTTGCTGGGCAAGTAGGACCTGTAAATCTACACAATATATAGTTTAAAGTTTGAGTCTATCATATTAGGTTTTGGATTTATAGCTGTTTTTGTGTCTATTGCTTCAAAAGCATTTTCACATAATTTGTGTTTTCTGAAGAAACTGCAAGAGATATCTAACCCATACTTTCTGTGCAAGAGGGGCTTGTACATCTGCACAACATGTCTTTTAAAGTTTGAACCTATCTTATTGCATTTTTGAGTTATAGCAGTTTTTACTGTTTTATTGCTCCAAAAGCCTTTTCAGCCCATGAACAGTTGTTTGTGAGTTTTGAAAAAAAGTGCAAGAGCTATTCAAACCCTTTTTGCTGGGCAAGTAGGACCTGTAAATCTACACAATATATAGTTTAAAGTTTGAGTCTATCATATTAGGTTTTGGATTTATAGCTGTTTTTGTGTCTATTGCTTCAAAAGCATTTTCACATAATTTGTGTTTTCTGAAGAAACTGCAAGAGATATCTAACCCATACTTTCTGTGCAAGAGGGGCTTGTACATCTGCACAACATGTCTTTTAAAGTTTGAACCTATCTTATTGCATTTTTGAGTTATAGCAGTTTTTACTTTTTTATTGCTCCAAAAGCCTTTTCAGCCCATGAACAGTTTGTGAGTTTTGAAAAAAAGTGCAAGAGCTATTCAAACCATTTTTGCTGGGCAAGTAGGACCTGTAAATCTACACAATATATAGTTTAACGTTTGAGTCTATCATATTAGGTTTTGGGTTTATAGCTGTTTTTGTGTCTATTGCTTCAAAAGCATTTTCACATAATTTGTGTTTTCTGAAGAAACTGCAAGAGATATCTAACCCATACTTTCTTTGCAAGAGGGGCTTGTACATCTGCACAACATGTCTTTTAAAGTTTGAACCTATCTTATTGCATTTTTGAGTTATAGCAGTTTTTACTGTTTTGTTGCTCCAAAAGCCTTTTCAGCCCATGAACAGTTGTTTGTGAGTTTTGAAAAAAAGTGCAAGAGCTATTCAAACCCTTTTTGCTGGTCAAGTAGGACCTGTAAATCTACACAATATATAGTTTAAAGTTTGAGTCTATCATATTAGGTTTTGGATTTATAGCTGTTTTTGTGTCTATTGCTTCAAAAGCATTTTCACATAATTTGTGTTTTCTGAAGAAACTGCAAGAGATATCTAACCCATACTTTCTGTGCAAGAGGGGCTTGTACATCTGCACAACATGTCTTTTAAAGTTTGAACCTATCTTATTGCATTTTTGAGTTATAGCAGTTTTTACTGTTTTATTGCTCCAAAAGCCTTTTCAGCCCATGAACAGTTGTTTGTGAGTTTTGAAAAAAAGTGCAAGAGCTATTCAAACCCTTTTTGCTGGGCAAGTAGGACCTGTAAATTTACACAATATATAGTTTAAAGTTTGAGTCTATCATATTAGGTTTTGGATTTATAGCTTTTTTTGTGTCTATTGCTTCAAAAGCATTTTCACATAATTTGTGTTTTCTGAAGAAACTGCAAGAGATATCTAACCCATACTTTCTGTGCAAGAGGGGCTTGTACATCTGCACAACATGTCTTTTAAAGTTTGAACCTATCTTATTGCATTTTTGAGTTATATCAGTTTTTACTGTTTTATTGCTCCAAAAGCCTTTTCAGCCCATGAACAGTTGTTTGTGAGTTTTGAAAAAAGTGCCAGAGCTATTCAAACCCTTTTTGCTGGGCAAGTAGGACCTGTAAATCTACACAATATATAGTTTAAAGTTTGAGTCTATCATATTAGGTTTTGGATTTATAGCTGTTTTTGTGTCTATTGATTCAAAAGCATTTTCACATAATTTGTGTTTTCTGAAGAAACTGCAAGAGATATCTAACCCATACGTTCTGTGCAAGAGGGGCTTGTACATCTGCACAACATGTCTTTTAAAGTTTGAACCTATCTTATTGCATTTTTGAGTTATAGCAGTTTTTACTGTTTTATTGCTCCAAAAGCCTTTTCAGCCCATGAACAGTCTGTGAGTTTTGAAAAAAAGTTCCAGAGCTATTCAAACCCTTTTTGCTGGGCAAGTAGGACCTGTAAATCTACACAATATATAGTTTAAAGTTTGAGTCTATCATATTAGGTTTTGGGTTTATAGCTGTTTTTGTGTCTATTGCTTCAAAAGCATTTTCACATAATTTGTGTTTTCTGAAGAAACTGCAAGAGATATCTAACCCATACTTTCTTTGCAAGAGGGGCTTGTACATCTGCACAACATGTCTTTTAAAGTTTGAACCTATCTTATTGCATTTTTGAGTTATAGCAGTTTTTACTGTTTTATTGCTCCAAAAGCCTTTTCAGCCCATGAACAGTTGTTTGTGAGTTTTGAAAAAAAGTTCCAGAGCTATTCAAACCCTTTTTGCTGGGCAAGTAGGACCTGTAAATCTACACAATATATAGTTTAAAGTTTGAGTCTATCATATTAGGTTTTGGATTTATAGCTGTTTTTGTGTCTATTGCTTCAAAAGCATTTTCACATAATTTGTGTTTTCTGAAGAAACTGCAAGAGATATCTAACCCATACTTTCTGTGCAAGAGGGGCTTGTACATCTGCACAACATGTCTTTTAAAGTTTGAACCTATCTTATTGCATTTTTGAGTTATAGCAGTTTTTACTGTTTTATTGCTCCAAAAGCCTTTTCAGCCCATGAACAGTCTGTGAGTTTTGAAAAAAAGTGCAAGAGCTATTCAAACCCTTTTTGCTGGGCAAGTAGGACCTGTAAATTTACACAATATATAGTTTAAAGTTTGAGTCTATCATATTAGGTTTTGGATTTATAGCTGTTTTTGTGTCTATTGCTTCAAAAGCATTTTCACATAATTTGTGTTTTCTGAAGAAACTGCAAGAGATATCTAACCCATACTTTCTGTGCAAGAGGGGCTTGTACATCTGCACAACATGTCTTTTAAAGTTTGAACCTATCTTATTGCATTTTTGAGTTATAGCAGTTTTTACTGTTTTATTGCTCCAAAAGCCTTTTCAGCCCATGAACAGTTGTTTGTGAGTTTTGAAAAAAAGTGCAAGAGCTATTCAAACCCTTTTTGCTGGGCAAGTAGGACCTGTAAATCTACACAATATATAGTTTAAAGTTTGAGTCTATCATATTAGGTTTTGGATTCATAGCTGTTTTTGTGTCTATTGCTTCAAAAAGCATTTTCACATAATTTGTGTTTTCTGAAGAAACTGCAAGAGATATCTAACCCATACTTTCTGTGCAAGAGGGGCTTGTACATCTGCACAACATGTCTTTTAAAGTTTGAACCTATCTTATTGCATTTTTGAGTTATAGCAGTTTTTACTGTTTTATTGCTCCAAAAGCCTTTTCAGCCCATGAACAGTTGTTTGTAAGTTTTGAAAAAAAGTTCCAGAGCTATTCAAACCATTTTTGCTGGGCAAGTAGGACCTGTAAATCTACACAATATATAGTTTAAAGTTTGAGTCTATCATATTAGGTTTTGGATTCATAGCTGTTTTTGTGTCTATTGCTTCAAAAAGCATTTTCACATAATTTGTGTTTTCTGAAGAAACTGCAAGAGATATCTAACCCATACTTTCTGTGCAAGAGGGGCTTCTACATCTGCACAACATGTCTTTTAAAGTTTGAACCTATCTTATTGCATTTTTGAGTTATAGCAGTTTTTACTGTTTTATTGCTCCAAAAGCCTTTTCAGCCCATGAACAGTTGTTTGTGAGTTTAGAAAAAAAGTGCAAGAGCTATTCAAACCCTTTTTGCTGGGCAAGTAGGACCTGTAAATCTACACAATATATAGTTTAAAGTTTGAGTCTATCATATTAGGTTTTGGATTTATAGCTGTTTTTGTGTCTATTGCTTCAAAAGCATTTTCACATAATTTGTATTTTCTGAAGAAACTGCAAGAGATATTCTAACCCATACTTTCTGTGCAAGAGGGGCTTGTACATCTGCACAACATGTCTTTTAAAGTTTGAACCTATCTTATTGCATTTTTGAGTTATAGCAGTTTTTACTGTTTTATTGCTCCAAAAGCCTTTTCAGCCCATGAACAGTTGTTTGTGAGTTTTGAAAAAAAGTGCAAGAGCTATTCAAACCCTTTTTGCTGGGCAAGTAGGACCTGTAAATCTACACAATATATAGTTTAAAGTTTGAGTCTATCATATTAGGTTTTGGATTTATAGCTGTTTTTGTGTCCATTGCTTCAAAAGCATTTTCACATAATTTGTGTTTTCTGAAGAAACTGCAAGAGATATCTAACCCATACTTTCTGTGCAAGAGGGGCTTGTACATCTGCACAACATGTCTTTTAAAGTTTGAACCTATCTTATTGCATTTTTGAGTTATAGCAGTTTTTACTGTTTTATTGCTCCAAAAGCCTTTTCAGCCCATGAACAGTTGTTTGTGAGTTTTGAAAAAAAGTGCAAGAGCTATTCAAACCCTTTTTGCTGGGCAAGTAGGACCTGTAAATTTACACAATATATAGTTTAAAGTTTGAGTCTATCATATTATGTTTTGGATTTATAGCTGTTTTTGTGTCTATTGCTTCAAAAGCATTTTCACATAATTTGTGTTTTATGAAGAAACTGCAAGAGATATCTAACCCATACTTTCTGTGCAAGAGGGGCTTGTACATCTGCACAACATGTCTTTTAAAGTTTGAACCTATCTTATTGCATTTTTGAGTTATATCAGTTTTTACTGTTTTATTGCTCCAAAAGCCTTTTCAGCCCATGAACAGTTGTTTGTGAGTTTTGAAAAAAGTGCCAGAGCTATTCAAACCCTTTTTGCTGGGCAAGTAGGACCTGTAAATCTACACAATATATAGTTTAAAGTTTGAGTCTATCATATTAGGTTTTGGATTTATAGCTGTTTTTGTGTCTATTGCTTCAAAAGCATTTTCACATAATTTGTGTTTTCTGAAGAAACTGCAAGAGATATCTAACCCATACTTTCTGTGCAAGAGGGGCTTGTACATCTGCACAACATGTCTTTTAAAGTTTGAACCTATCTTATTGCATTTTTGAGTTATAGCAGTTTTTACTGTTTTATTGCTCCAAAAGCCTTTTCAGCCCATGAACAGTTGTTTGTGAGTTTTGAAAAAAAGTGCAAGAGCTATTCAAACCCTTTTTGCTGGGCAAGTAGGACCTGTAAATCTACACAATATATAGTTTAAAGTTTGAGTCTATCATATTAGGTTTTGGATTCATAGCTGTTTTTGTGTCTATTGCTTCAAAAAGCATTTTCACATAATTTGTGTTTTCTGAAGAAACTGCAAGAGATATCTAACCCATACTTTCTGTGCAAGAGGGGCTTGTACATCTGCACAACATGTCTTTTAAAGTTTGAACCTATCTTATTGCATTTTTGAGTTATAGCAGTTTTTACTGTTTTATTGCTCCAAAAGCCTTTTCAGCCCATGAACAGTTGTTTGTAAGTTTTGAAAAAAAGTTCCAGAGCTATTCAAACCCTTTTTGCTGGGCAAGTAGGACCTGTAAATCTACACAATATATAGTTTAAAGTTTGAGTCTATCATATTAGGTTTTGGATTTATAGCTGTTTTTGTGTCTATTGCTTCAAAAGCATTTTCACATAATTTGTATTTTCTGAAGAAACTGCAAGAGATATTCTAACCCATACTTTCTGTGCAAGAGGGGCTTGTACATCTGCACAACATGTCTTTTAAAGTTTGAACCTATCTTATTGCATTTTTGAGTTATAGCAGTTTTTACTGTTTTATTGCTCCAAAAGCCTTTTCAGCCCATGAACAGTTGTTTGTGAGTTTTGAAAAAAAGTGCAAGAGCTATTCAAACCCTTTTTGCTGGGCAAGTAGGACCTGTAAATTTACACAATATATAGTTTAAAGTTTGAGTCTATCATATTAGGTTTTGGATTTATAGCTTTTTTTGTGTCTATTGCTTCAAAAGCATTTTCACATAATTTCTGTTTTCTGAAGAAACTGCAAGAGATATCTAACCCATACTTTCTGTGCAAGAGGGGCTTGTACATCTGCACAACATGTCTTTTAAAGTTTGAACCTATCTTATTGCATTTTTGAGTTATAGCAGTTTTTACTGTTTTATTGCTCCAAAAGCCTTTTCAGCCCATGAACAGTTGTTTGTGAGTTTTGAAAAAAAGTGCAAGAGCTATTCAAACCCTTTTTGCTGGGCAAGTAGGACCTGTAAATCTACACAATATATAGTTTAAAGTTTGAGTCTATCATATTAGGTTTTGGATTCATAGCTGTTTTTGTGTCTATTGCTTCAAAAAGCATTTTCACATAATTTGTGTTTTCTGAAGAAACTGCAAGAGATATCTAACCCATACTTTCTGTGCAAGAGGGGCTTGTACATCTGCACAACATGTCTTTTAAAGTTTGAACCTATCTTATTGCATTTTTGAGTTATAGCAGTTTTTACTGTTTTATTGCTCCAAAAGCCTTTTCAGCCCATGAACAGTTGTTTGTAAGTTTTGAAAAAAAGTTCCAGAGCTATTCAAACCATTTTTGCTGGGCAAGTAGGACCTGTAAATCTACACAATATATAGTTTAAAGTTTGAGTCTATCATATTAGGTTTTGGATTCATAGCTGTTTTTGTGTCTATTGCTTCAAAAAGCATTTTCACATAATTTGTGTTTTCTGAAGAAACTGCAAGAGATATCTAACCCATACTTTCTGTGCAAGAGGGGCTTCTACATCTGCACAACATGTCTTTTAAAGTTTGAACCTATCTTATTGCATTTTTGAGTTATAGCAGTTTTTACTGTTTTATTGCTCCAAAAGCCTTTTCAGCCCATGAACAGTTGTTTGTGAGTTTAGAAAAAAAGTGCAAGAGCTATTCAAACCCTTTTTGCTGGGCAAGTAGGACCTGTAAATCTACACAATATATAGTTTAAAGTTTGAGTCTATCATATTAGGTTTTGGATTTATAGCTGTTTTTGTGTCTATTGCTTCAAAAGCATTTTCACATAATTTGTATTTTCTGAAGAAACTGCAAGAGATATTCTAACCCATACTTTCTGTGCAAGAGGGGCTTGTACATCTGCACAACATGTCTTTTAAAGTTTGAACCTATCTTATTGCATTTTTGAGTTATAGCAGTTTTTACTGTTTTATTGCTCCAAAAGCCTTTTCAGCCCATGAACAGTTGTTTGTGAGTTTTGAAAAAAAGTGCAAGAGCTATTCAAACCCTTTTTGCTGGGCAAGTAGGACCTGTAAATCTACACAATATATAGTTTAAAGTTTGAGTCTATCATATTAGGTTTTGGATTTATAGCTGTTTTTGTGTCCATTGCTTCAAAAGCATTTTCACATAATTTGTGTTTTCTGAAGAAACTGCAAGAGATATCTAACCCATACTTTCTGTGCAAGAGGGGCTTGTACATCTGCACAACATGTCTTTTAAAGTTTGAACCTATCTTATTGCATTTTTGAGTTATAGCAGTTTTTACTGTTTTATTGCTCCAAAAGCCTTTTCAGCCCATGAACAGTTGTTTGTGAGTTTTGAAAAAAAGTGCAAGAGCTATTCAAACCCTTTTTGCTGGGCAAGTAGGACCTGTAAATTTACACAATATATAGTTTAAAGTTTGAGTCTATCATATTATGTTTTGGATTTATAGCTGTTTTTGTGTCTATTGCTTCAAAAGCATTTTCACATAATTTGTGTTTTCTGAAGAAACTGCAAGAGATATCTAACCCATACTTTCTGTGCAAGAGGGGCTTGTACATCTGCACAACATGTCTTTTAAAGTTTGAACCTATCTTATTGCATTTTTGAGTTATATCAGTTTTTACTGTTTTATTGCTCCAAAAGCCTTTTCAGCCCATGAACAGTTGTTTGTGAGTTTTGAAAAAAGTGCCAGAGCTATTCAAACCCTTTTTGCTGGGCAAGTAGGACCTGTAAATCTACACAATATATAGTTTAAAGTTTGAGTCTATCATATTAGGGTTTGGATTTATAGCTGTTTTTGTGTCTATTGCTTCAAAAGCATTTTCACATAATTTGTGTTTTCTGAAGAAACTGCAAGAGATATCTAACCCATACTTTCTGTGCAAGAGGGGCTTGTACATCTGCACAACATGTCTTTTAAAGTTTGAACCTATCTTATTGCATTTTTGAGTTATAGCAGTTTTTACTGTTTTATTGCTCCAAAAGCCTTTTCAGCCCATGAACAGTCTGTGAGTTTTGAAAAAAAGTGCAAGAGCTATTCAAACCCTTTTTGCTGGGCAAGTAGGACCTGTAAATTTACACAATATATAGTTTAAAGTTTGAGTCTATCATATTAGGTTTTGGATTTATAGCTGTTTTTGTGTCTATTGCTTCAAAAGCATTTTCACATAATTTGTGTTTTCTGAAGAAACTGCAAGAGATATCTAACCCATACTTTCTGTGCAAGAGGGGCTTGTACATCTGCACAACATGTCTTTTAAAGTTTGAACCTATCTTATTGCATTTTTGAGTTATAGCAGTTTTTACTGTTTTATTGCTCCAAAAGCCTTTTCAGCCCATGAACAGTTGTTTGTGAGTTTTGAAAAAAAGTGCAAGAGCTATTCAAACCCTTTTTGCTGGGCAAGTAGGACCTGTAAATCTACACAATATATAGTTTAAAGTTTGAGTCTATCATATTAGGTTTTGGATTCATAGCTGTTTTTGTGTCTATTGCTTCAAAAAGCATTTTCACATAATTTGTGTTTTCTGAAGAAACTGCAAGAGATATCTAACCCATACTTTCTGTGCAAGAGGGGCTTGTACATCTGCACAACATGTCTTTTAAAGTTTGAACCTATCTTATTGCATTTTTGAGTTATAGCAGTTTTTACTGTTTTATTGCTCCAAAAGCCTTTTCAGCCCATGAACAGTTGTTTGTAAGTTTTGAAAAAAAGTTCCAGAGCTATTCAAACCATTTTTGCTGGGCAAGTAGGACCTGTAAATCTACACAATATATAGTTTAAAGTTTGAGTCTATCATATTAGGTTTTGGATTCATAGCTGTTTTTGTGTCTATTGCTTCAAAAAGCATTTTCACATAATTTGTGTTTTCTGAAGAAACTGCAAGAGATATCTAACCCATACTTTCTGTGCAAGAGGGGCTTCTACATCTGCACAACATGTCTTTTAAAGTTTGAACCTATCTTATTGCATTTTTGAGTTATAGCAGTTTTTACTGTTTTATTGCTCCAAAAGCCTTTTCAGCCCATGAACAGTTGTTTGTGAGTTTAGAAAAAAAGTGCAAGAGCTATTCAAACCCTTTTTGCTGGGCAAGTAGGACCTGTAAATCTACACAATATATAGTTTAAAGTTTGAGTCTATCATATTAGGTTTTGGATTTATAGCTGTTTTTGTGTCTATTGCTTCAAAAGCATTTTCACATAATTTGTATTTTCTGAAGAAACTGCAAGAGATATTCTAACCCATACTTTCTGTGCAAGAGGGGCTTGTACATCTGCACAACATGTCTTTTAAAGTTTGAACCTATCTTATTGCATTTTTGAGTTATAGCAGTTTTTACTGTTTTATTGCTCCAAAAGCCTTTTCAGCCCATGAACAGTTGTTTGTGAGTTTTGAAAAAAAGTGCAAGAGCTATTCAAACCCTTTTTGCTGGGCAAGTAGGACCTGTAAATTTACACAATATATAGTTTAAAGTTTGAGTCTATCATATTAGGTTTTGGATTTATAGCTTTTTTTGTGTCTATTGCTTCAAAAGCATTTTCACATAATTTCTGTTTTCTGAAGAAACTGCAAGAGATATCTAACCCATACTTTCTGTGCAAGAGGGGCTTGTACATCTGCACAACATGTCTTTTAAAGTTTGAACCTATCTTATTGCATTTTTGAGTTATAGCAGTTTTTACTGTTTTATTGCTCCAAAAGCCTTTTCAGCCCATGAACAGTTGTTTGTGAGTTTTGAAAAAAAGTGCAAGAGCTATTCAAACCCTTTTTGCTGGGCAAGTAGGACCTGTAAATCTACACAATATATAGTTTAAAGTTTGAGTCTATCATATTAGGTTTTGGATTCATAGCTGTTTTTGTGTCTATTGCTTCAAAAAGCATTTTCACATAATTTGTGTTATCTGAAGAAACTGCAAGAGATATCTAACCCATACTTTCTGTGCAAGAGGGGCTTGTACATCTGCACAACATGTCTTTTAAAGTTTGAACCTATCTTATTGCATTTTTGAGTTATAGCAGTTTTTACTGTTTTATTGCTCCAAAAGCCTTTTCAGCCCATGAACAGTTGTTTGTGAGTTTTGAAAAAAAGTTCCAGAGCTATTCAAACCCTTTTTGCTGGGCAAGTAGGACCTGTAAATCTACACAATATATAGTTTAAAGTTTGAGTCTATCATATTAGGTTTTGGATTCATAGCTGTTTTTGTGTCTATTGCTTCAAAAGCATTTTCACATAATTTGTGTTTTCTGAAGAAACTGCAAGAGATATCTAACCCATACTTTCTGTGCAAGAGGGGCTTGTACATCTGCACAACATGTCTTTTAAAGTTTGAACCTATCTTATTGCATTTTTGAGTTATAGCAGTTTTTACTGTTTTATTGCTCCAAAAGCCTTTTCAGCCCATGAACAGTCTGTGAGTTTTGAAAAAAAGTGCAAGAGCTATTCAAACCCTTTTTGCTGGGCAAGTAGGACCTGTAAATTTACACAATATATAGTTTAAAGTTTGAGTCTATCATATTAGGTTTTGGATTTATAGCTGTTTTTGTGTCTATTGCTTCAAAAAGCATTTTCACATAATTTGTGTTTTCTGAAGAAACTGCAAGAGATATCTAACCCATACTTTCTGTGCAAGAGGGGCTTGTACATCTGCACAACATGTCTTTTAAAGTTTGAACCTATCTTATTGCATTTTTGAGTTATAGCAGTTTTTACTGTTTTATTGCTCCAAAAGCCTTTTCAGCCCATGAACAGTTGTTTGTGAGTTTTGAAAAAAAGTGCAAGAGCTATTCAAACCCTTTTTGCTGGGCAAGTAGGACCTGTAAATCTACACAATATATAGTTTAAAGTTTGAGTCTATCATATTAGGTTTTGGATTCATAGCTGTTTTTGTGTCTATTGCTTCAAAAAGCATTTTCACATAATTTGTGTTTTCTGAAGAAACTGCAAGAGATATCTAACCCATACTTTCTGTGCAAGAGGGGCTTGTACATCTGCACAACATGTCTTTTAAAGTTTGAACCTATCTTATTGCATTTTTGAGTTATAGCAGTTTTTACTGTTTTATTGCTCCAAAAGCCTTTTCAGCCCATGAACAGTTGTTTGTGAGTTTTGAAAAAAAGTGCAAGAGCTATTCAAACCATTTTTGCTGGGCAAGTAGGACCTGTAAATCTACACAATATATAGTTTAAAGTTTCAGTCTATCATATTAGGTTTTGGATTCATAGCTGTTTTTGTGTCTATTGCTTCAAAAAGCATTTTCACATAATTTGTGTTTTCTGAAGAAACTGCAAGAGATATCTAACCCATACTTTCTGTGCAAGAGGGGCTTCTACATCTGCACAACATGTCTTTTAAAGTTTGAACCTATCTTATTGCATTTTTGAGTTATAGCAGTTTTTACTGTTTTATTGCTCCAAAAGCCTTTTCAGCCCATGAACAGTTGTTTGTGAGTTTAGAAAAAAAGTGCAAGAGCTATTCAAACCCTTTTTGCTGGGCAAGTAGGACCTGTAAATCTACACAATATATAGTTTAAAGTTTGAGTCTATCATATTAGGTTTTGGATTTATAGCTGTTTTTGTGTCTATTGCTTCAAAAGCATTTTCACATAATTTGTATTTTCTGAAGAAACTGCAAGAGATATTCTAACCCATACTTTCTGTGCAAGAGGGGCTTGTACATCTGCACAACATGTCTTTTAAAGTTTGAACCTATCTTATTGCATTTTTGAGTTATAGCAGTTTTTACTGTTTTATTGCTCCAAAAGCCTTTTCAGCCCATGAACAGTTGTTTGTGAGTTTTGAAAAAAAGTGCAAGAGCTATTCAAACCCTTTTTGCTGGGCAAGTAGGACCTGTAAATCTACACAATATATAGTTTAAAGTTTGAGTCTATCATATTAGGTTTTGGATTTATAGCTGTTTTTGTGTCCATTGCTTCAAAAGCATTTTCACATAATTTGTGTTTTCTGAAGAAACTGCAAGAGATATCTAACCCATACTTTCTGTGCAAGAGGGGCTTGTACATCTGCACAACATGTCTTTTAAAGTTTGAACCTATCTTATTGCATTTTTGAGTTATAGCAGTTTTTACTGTTTTATTGCTCCAAAAGCCTTTTCAGCCCATGAACAGTTGTTTGTGAGTTTTGAAAAAAAGTGCAAGAGCTATTCAAACCCTTTTTGCTGGGCAAGTAGGACCTGTAAATTTACACAATATATAGTTTAAAGTTTGAGTCTATCATATTAGGTTTTGGATTTATAGCTGTTTTTGTGTCTATTGCTTCAAAAGCATTTTCACATAATTTGTGTTTTCTGAAGAAACTGCAAGAGATATCTAACCCATACTTTCTGTGCAAGAGGGGCTTGTACATCTGCACAACATGTCTTTTAAAGTTTGAACCTATCTTATTGCATTTTTGAGTTATATCAGTTTTTACTGTTTTATTGCTCCAAAAGCCTTTTCAGCCCATGAACAGTTGTTTGTGAGTTTTGAAAAAAGTGCCAGAGCTATTCAAACCCTTTTTGCTGGGCAAGTAGGACCTGTAAATCTACACAATATATAGTTTTAAGTTTGAGTCTATCATATTAGGTTTTGGATTTATAGCTGTTTTTGTGTCTATTGCTTCAAAAGCATTTTCACATAATTTGTGTTTTCTGAAGAAACTGCAAGAGATATCTAACCCATACTTTCTGTGCAAGAGGGGCTTGTACATCTGCACAACATGTCTTTTAAAGTTTGAACCTATCTTATTGCATTTTTGAGTTATAGCAGTTTTTACTGTTTTATTGCTCCAAAAGCCTTTTCAGCCCATGAACAGTCTGTGAGTTTTGAAAAAAAGTGCAAGAGCTATTCAAACCCTTTTTGCTGGGCAAGTAGGACCTGTAAATTTACACAATATATAGTTTAAAGTTTGAGTCTATCATATTAGGTTTTGGATTTATAGCTGTTTTTGTGTCTATTGCTTCAAAAGCATTTTCACATAATTTGTGTTTTCTGAAGAAACTGCAAGAGATATCTAACCCATACTTTCTGTGCAAGAGGGGCTTGTACATCTGCACAACATGTCTTTTAAAGTTTGAACCTATCTTATTGCATTTTTGAGTTATAGCAGTTTTTACTGTTTTATTGCTCCAAAAGCCTTTTCAGCCCATGAACAGTTGTTTGTGAGTTTTGAAAAAAAGTGCAAGAGCTATTCAAACCCTTTTTGCTGGGCAAGTAGGACCTGTAAATCTACACAATATATAGTTTAAAGTTTGAGTCTATCATATTAGGTTTTGGATTCATAGCTGTTTTTGTGTCTATTGCTTCAAAAAGCATTTTCACATAATTTGTGTTTTCTGAAGAAACTGCAAGAGATATCTAACCCATACTTTCTGTGCAAGAGGGGCTTGTACATCTGCACAACATGTCTTTTAAAGTTTGAACCTATCTTATTGCATTTTTGAGTTATAGCAGTTTTTACTGTTTTATTGCTCCAAAAGCCTTTTCAGCCCATGAACAGTTGTTTGTAAGTTTTGAAAAAAAGTTCCAGAGCTATTCAAACCATTTTTGCTGGGCAAGTAGGACCTGTAAATCTACACAATATATAGTTTAAAGTTTGAGTCTATCATATTAGGTTTTGGATTCATAGCTGTTTTTGTGTCTATTGCTTCAAAAAGCATTTTCACATAATTTGTGTTTTCTGAAGAAACTGCAAGAGATATCTAACCCATACTTTCTGTGCAAGAGGGGCTTCTACATCTGCACAACATGTCTTTTAAAGTTTGAACCTATCTTATTGCATTTTTGAGTTATAGCAGTTTTTACTGTTTTATTGCTCCAAAAGCCTTTTCAGCCCATGAACAGTTGTTTGTGAGTTTAGAAAAAAAGTGCAAGAGCTATTCAAACCCTTTTTGCTGGGCAAGTAGGACCTGTAAATCTACACAATATATAGTTTAAAGTTTGAGTCTATCATATTAGGTTTTGGATTTATAGCTGTTTTTGTGTCTATTGCTTCAAAAGCATTTTCACATAATTTGTATTTTCTGAAGAAACTGCAAGAGATATTCTAACCCATACTTTCTGTGCAAGAGGGGCTTGTACATCTGCACAACATGTCTTTTAAAGTTTGAACCTATCTTATTGCATTTTTGAGTTATAGCAGTTTTTACTGTTTTATTGCTCCAAAAGCCTTTTCAGCCCATGAACAGTTGTTTGTGAGTTTTGAAAAAAAGTGCAAGAGCTATTCAAACCCTTTTTGCTGGGCAAGTAGGACCTGTAAATTTACACAATATATAGTTTAAAGTTTGAGTCTATCATATTAGGTTTTGGATTTATAGCTTTTTTTGTGTCTATTGCTTCAAAAGCATTTTCACATAATTTCTGTTTTCTGAAGAAACTGCAAGAGATATCTAACCCATACTTTCTGTGCAAGAGGGGCTTGTACATCTGCACAACATGTCTTTTAAAGTTTGAACCTATCTTATTGCATTTTTGAGTTATAGCAGTTTTTACTGTTTTATTGCTCCAAAAGCCTTTTCAGCCCATGAACAGTTGTTTGTGAGTTTTGAAAAAAAGTGCAAGAGCTATTCAAACCCTTTTTGCTGGGCAAGTAGGACCTGTAAATCTACACAATATATAGTTTAAAGTTTGAGTCTATCATATTAGGTTTTGGATTCATAGCTGTTTTTGTGTCTATTGCTTCAAAAAGCATTTTCACATAATTTGTGTTTTCTGAAGAAACTGCAAGAGATATCTAACCCATACTTTCTGTGCAAGAGGGGCTTGTACATCTGCACAACATGTCTTTTAAAGTTTGAACCTATCTTATTGCATTTTTGAGTTATAGCAGTTTTTACTGTTTTATTGCTCCAAAAGCCTTTTCAGCCCATGAACAGTTGTTTGTGAGTTTTGAAAAAAAGTTCCAGAGCTATTCAAACCCTTTTTGCTGGGCAAGTAGGACCTGTAAATCTACACAATATATAGTTTAAAGTTTGAGTCTATCATATTAGGTTTTGGATTCATAGCTGTTTTTGTGTCTATTGCTTCAAAAGCATTTTCACATAATTTGTGTTTTCTGAAGAAACTGCAAGAGATATCTAACCCATACTTTCTGTGCAAGAGGGGCTTGTACATCTGCACAACATGTCTTTTAAAGTTTGAACCTATCTTATTGCATTTTTGAGTTATAGCAGTTTTTACTGTTTTATTGCTCCAAAAGCCTTTTCAGCCCATGAACAGTCTGTGAGTTTTGAAAAAAAGTGCAAGAGCTATTCAAACCCTTTTTGCTGGGCAAGTAGGACCTGTAAATTTACACAATATATAGTTTAAAGTTTGAGTCTATCATATTAGGTTTTGGATTTATAGCTGTTTTTGTGTCTATTGCTTCAAAAGCATTTTCACATAATTTGTGTTTTCTGAAGAAACTGCAAGAGATATCTAACCCATACTTTCTGTGCAAGAGGGGCTTGTACATCTGCACAACATGTCTTTTAAAGTTTGAACCTATCTTATTGCATTTTTGAGTTATAGCAGTTTTTACTGTTTTATTGCTCCAAAAGCCTTTTCAGCCCATGAACAGTTGTTTGTGAGTTTTGAAAAAAAGTGCAAGAGCTATTCAAACCCTTTTTGCTGGGCAAGTAGGACCTGTAAATCTACACAATATATAGTTTAAAGTTTGAGTCTATCATATTAGGTTTTGGATTCATAGCTGTTTTTGTGTCTATTGCTTCAAAAAGCATTTTCACATAATTTGTGTTTTCTGAAGAAACTGCAAGAGATATCTAACCCATACTTTCTGTGCAAGAGGGGCTTGTACATCTGCACAACATGTCTTTTAAAGTTTGAACCTATCTTATTGCATTTTTGAGTTATAGCAGTTTTTACTGTTTTATTGCTCCAAAAGCCTTTTCAGCCCATGAACAGTTGTTTGTGAGTTTTGAAAAAAAGTGCAAGAGCTATTCAAACCATTTTTGCTGGGCAAGTAGGACCTGTAAATCTACACAATATATAGTTTAAAGTTTCAGTCTATCATATTAGGTTTTGGATTCATAGCTGTTTTTGTGTCTATTGCTTCAAAAAGCATTTTCACATAATTTGTGTTTTCTGAAGAAACTGCAAGAGATATCTAACCCATACTTTCTGTGCAAGAGGGGCTTCTACATCTGCACAACATGTCTTTTAAAGTTTGAACCTATCTTATTGCATTTTTGAGTTATAGCAGTTTTTACTGTTTTATTGCTCCAAAAGCCTTTTCAGCCCATGAACAGTTGTTTGTGAGTTTTGAAAAAAAGTGCAAGAGCTATTCAAACCCTTTTTGCTGGGCAAGTAGGACCTGTAAATCTACACAATATATAGTTTAAAGTTTGAGTCTATCATATTAGGTTTTGGATTTATAGCTGTTTTTGTGTCTATTGCTTCAAAAGCATTTTCACATAATTTGTGTTTTCTGAAGAAACTGCAAGAGATATTCTAACCCATACTTTCTGTGCAAGAGGGGCTTGTACATCTGCACAACATGTCTTTTAAAGTTTGAACCTATCTTATTGCATTTTTGAGTTATAGCAGTTTTTACTGTTTTATTGCTCCAAAAGCCTTTTCAGCCCATGAACAGTTTGTGAGTTTAGAAAAAAAGTGCAAGAGCTATTCAAACCCTTTTTGCTGGGCAAGTAGGACCTATAAATCTACACAATATATAGTTTAAAGTTTGAGTCTATCACATTAGGTTTTGGATTTATAGCTATTTTTGTGTCCATTGCTTCAAAAGCATTTTCACATAATTTGTGTTTTCTGAAGAAACTGCAAGAGATATCTAACCCATACTTTCTGTGCAAGAGGGGCTTGTACATCTGCACAACATGTCTTTTAAAGTTTGAACCTATCTTATTGAATTTTTGAGTTATAGCAGTTTTTACTGTTTTGTTGCTCCAAAAGCCTTTTCAGCCCATGAACAGTTGTTTGTGAGTTTTGAAAAAAAGTGCCAGAGCTATTCAAACCCTTTTTGCTGGGCAAGTAGGACCTGTAAATCTACACAATATATAGTTTAAAGTTTGAGTCTATCATATTAGGTTTTGGATTTATAGCTGTTTTTGTGTCCATTGCTTCAAAAGCATTTTCACATAATTTGTGTTTTCTGAAGAAACTGCAAGAGATATCTAACCCATACTTTCTGTGCAAGAGGGGCTTGTACATCTGCACAACATGTCTTTTAAAGTTTGAACCTATCTTATTGCATTTTTGAGTTATAGCAGTTTTTACTGTTTTATTGCTCCAAAAGCCTTTTCAGCCCATGAACAGTTGTTTGTGAGTTTTGAAAAAAAGTGCAAGAGCTATTCAAACCCTTTTTGCTGGGCAAGTAGGACCTGTAAATCTACACAATATATAGTTTAAAGTTTGAGTCTATCATATTAGGTTTTGGATTCATAGCTGTTTTTGTGTCTATTGCTTCAAAAAGCATTTTCACATAATTTGTGTTTTCTGAAGAAACTGCAAGAGATATCTAACCCATACTTTCTGTGCAAGAGGGGCTTGTACATCTGCACAACATGTCTTTTAAAGTTTGAACCTATCTTATTGCATTTTTGAGTTATAGCAGTTTTTACTGTTTTATTGCTCCAAAAGCCTTTTCAGCCCATGAACAGTTGTTTGTGAGTTTAGAAAAAAAGTGCAAGAGCTATTCAAACCCTTTTTGCTGGGCAAGTAGGACCTGTAAATCTACACAATATATAGTTTAAAGTTTGAGTCTATCATATTAGGTTTTGGATTTATAGCTGTTTTTGTGTCTATTGCTTCAAAAGCATTTTCACATAATTTGTATTTTCTGAAGAAACTGCAAGAGATATTCTAACCCATACTTTCTGTGCAAGAGGGGCTTGTACATCTGCACAACATGTCTTTTAAAGTTTGAACCTATCTTATTGCATTTTTGAGTTATAGCAGTTTTTACTGTTTTATTGCTCCAAAAGCCTTTTCAGCCCATGAACAGTTTGTGAGTTTAGAAAAAAAGTGCAAGAGCTATTCAAACCCTTTTTGCTGGGCAAGTAGGACCTATAAATCTACACAATATATAGTTTAAAGTTTGAGTCTATCATATTAGGTTTTGGATTTATAGCTATTTTTGTGTCCATTGCTTCAAAAGCATTTTCACATAATTTGTGTTTTCTGAAGAAACTGCAAGAGATATCTAACCCATACTTTCTGTGCAAGAGGGGCTTGTACATCTGCACAACATGTCTTTTAAAGTTTGAACCTATCTTATTGAATTTTTGAGTTATAGCAGTTTTTACTGTTTTGTTGCTCCAAAAGCCTTTTCAGCCCATGAACAGTTGTTTGTGAGTTTTGAAAAAAAGTGCAAGAGCTATTCAAACCCTTTTTGCTGGGCAAGTAGGACCTGTCAATCTACACAATATATAGTTTAAAGTTTGAGTCTATCATATTAGGTTTTGGATTTATAGCTGTTTTTGTGTCTATTGCTTCAAAAGCATTTTCACATAATTTGTGTTTTCTGAAGAAACTGCAAGAGATATCTAACCCATACTTTCTGTGCAAGAGGGGCTTGTACATCTGCACAACATGTCTTTTAAAGTTTGAACCTATCTTATTGCATTTTTGAGTTATAGCAGTTTTTACTGTTTTATTGCTCCAAAAGCCTTTTCAGCCCATGAACAGTTGTTTGTGAGTTTTGAAAAAAAGTGCAAGAGCTATTCAAACCATTTTTGCTGGGCAAGTAGGACCTGTAAATCTACACAATATATAGTTTAAAGTTTCAGTCTATCATATTAGGTTTTGGATTCATAGCTGTTTTTGTGTCTATTGCTTCAAAAAGCATTTTCACATAATTTGTGTTTTCTGAAGAAACTGCAAGAGATATCTAACCCATACTTTCTGTGCAAGAGGGGCTTGTACATCTGCACAACATGTCTTTTAAAGTTTGAACCTATCTTATTGAATTTTTGAGTTATAGCAGTTTTTACTGTTTTGTTGCTCCAAAAGCCTTTTCAGCCCATGAACAGTTGTTTGTGAGTTTTGAAAAAAAGTGCCAGAGCTATTCAAACCCTTTTTGCTGGGCAAGTAGGACCTGTAAATCTACACAATATATAGTTTAAAGTTTGAGTCTATCATATTAGGTTTTGGATTTATAGCTGTTTTTGTGTCCATTGCTTCAAAAGCATTTTCACATAATTTGTGTTTTCTGAAGAAACTGCAAGAGATATCTAACCCATACTTTCTGTGCAAGAGGGGCTTGTACATCTGCACAACATGTCTTTTAAAGTTTGAACCTATCTTATTGCATTTTTGAGTTATAGCAGTTTTTACTGTTTTATTGCTCCAAAAGCCTTTTCAGCCCATGAACAGTTGTTTGTGAGTTTTGAAAAAAAGTGCAAGAGCTATTCAAACCCTTTTTGCTGGGCAAGTAGGACCTGTAAATCTACACAATATATAGTTTAAAGTTTGAGTCTATCATATTAGGTTTTGGATTCATAGCTGTTTTTGTGTCTATTGCTTCAAAAAGCATTTTCACATAATTTGTGTTTTCTGAAGAAACTGCAAGAGATATCTAACCCATACTTTCTGTGCAAGAGGGGCTTGTACATCTGCACAACATGTCTTTTAAAGTTTGAACCTATCTTATTGCATTTTTGAGTTATAGCAGTTTTTACTGTTTTATTGCTCCAAAAGCCTTTTCAGCCCATGAACAGTTGTTTGTGAGTTTAGAAAAAAAGTGCAAGAGCTATTCAAACCCTTTTTGCTGGGCAAGTAGGACCTATAAATCTACACAATATATAGTTTAAAGTTTGAGTCTATCATATTAGGTTTTGGATTTATAGCTATTTTTGTGTCCATTGCTTCAAAAGCATTTTCACATAATTTGTGTTTTCTGAAGAAACTGCAAGAGATATCTAACCCATACTTTCTGTGCAAGAGGGGCTTGTACATCTGCACAACATGTCTTTTAAAGTTTGAACCTATCTTATTGAATTTTTGAGTTATAGCAGTTTTTACTGTTTTGTTGCTCCAAAAGCCTTTTCAGCCCATGAACAGTTGTTTTTTGAGTTTTGAAAAAAAGTGCAAGAGCTATTCAAACCCTTTTTGCTGGGCAAGTAGGACCTGTCAATCTACACAATATATAGTTTAAAGTTTGAGTCTATCATATTAGGTTTTGGATTTATAGCTGTTTTTGTGTCTATTGCTTCAAAAGCATTTTCACATAATTTGTGTTTTCTGAAGAAACTGCAAGAGATATCTAACCCATACTTTCTGTGCAAGAGGGGCTTGTACATCTGCACAACATGTCTTTTAAAGTTTGAACCTATCTTATTGCATTTTTGAGTTATAGCAGTTTTTACTGTTTTATTGCTCCAAAAGCCTTTTCAGCCCATGAACAGTTGTTTGTGAGTTTTGAAAAAAAGTGCAAGAGCTATTCAAACCCTTTTTGCTGGGCAAGTAGGACCTGTCAATCTACACAATATATAGTTTAAAGTTTGAGTCTATCATATTAGGTTTTGGATTTATAGCTGTTTTTGTGTCTATTGCTTCAAAAGCATTTTCACATAATTTGTGTTTTCTGAAGAAACTGCAAGAGATATCTAACCCATACTTTCTGTGCAAGAGGGGCTTGTACATCTGCACAACATGTCTTTTAAAGTTTGAACCTATCTTATTGCATTTTTGAGTTATAGCAGTTTTTACTGTTTTATTGCTCCAAAAGCCTTTTCAGCCCATGAACAGTTGTTTGTGAGTTTTGAAAAAAAGTGCAAGAGCTATTCAAACCCTTTTTGCTGGGCAAGTAGGACCTGTAAATTTACACAATATATAGTTTAAAGTTTGAGTCTATCATATTAGGTTTTGGATTTATAGCTTTTTTTGTGTCTATTGCTTCAAAAGCATTTTCACATAATTTGTGTTTTCTGAAGAAACTGCAAGAGATATCTAACCCATACTTTCTGTGCAAGAGGGGCTTGTACATCTGCACAACATGTCTTTTAAAGTTTGAACCTATCTTATTGCATTTTTGAGTTATAGCAGTTTTTACTTTTTTATTGCTCCAAAAGCCTTTTCAGCCAATGAACAGTCTGTGAGTTTTGAAAAAAAGTGCAAGAGCTATTCAAACCTTTTTTGCTGGGCAAGTAGGACCTGTAAATTTACACAATATATAGTTTAAAGTTTGAGTCTATCATATTAGGTTTTGGATTTATAGCTGTTTTTGTGTCTATTGCTTCAAAAGCATTTTCACATAATTTGTGTTTTCTGAAGAAACTGCAAGAGATATCTAACCCATACTTTCTGTGCAAGAGGGGCTTGTACATCTGCACAACATGTCTTTTAAAGTTTGAACCTATCTTATTGCATTTTTGAGTTATAG
Source organism: Eucyclogobius newberryi (assembly GCF_026437365.1). NCBI lineage: Eukaryota > Metazoa > Chordata > Actinopteri > Gobiiformes > Gobiidae > Eucyclogobius > Eucyclogobius newberryi. The sequence continues at coordinate 34,617,611 of NW_027315823.1, forward strand.
CAGTTTTTACTGTTTTATTGCTCCAAAAGCCTTTTCAGCCCATGAACAGTTGTTTGTGAGTTTTGAAAAAAAGTTCCAGAGCTATTCAAACCATTTTTGCTGGGCAAGTAGGACCTGTAAATCTACACAATATATAGTTTAAAGTTTGAGTCTATCATATTAGGTTTTGGATTCATAGCTGTTTTTGTGTCTATTGCTTCAAAAAGCATTTTCACATAATTTGTGTTTTCTGAAGAAACTGCAAGAGATATCTAACCCATACTTTCTGTGCAAGAGGGGCTTCTACATCTGCACAACATGTCTTTTAAAGTTTGAACCTATCTTATTGCATTTTTGAGTTATAGCAGTTTTTACTGTTTTATTGCTCCAAAAGCCTTTTCAGCCCATGAACAGTTGTTTGTGAGTTTAGAAAAAAAGTGCAAGAGCTATTCAAACCCTTTTTGCTGGGCAAGTAGGACCTGTAAATCTACACAATATATAGTTTAAAGTTTGAGTCTATCATATTAGGTTTTGGATTTATAGCTGTTTTTGTGTCCATTGCTTCAAAAGCATTTTCACATAATTTGTGTTTTTTGAAGAAACTGCAAGAGATATCTAACCCATACTTTCTGTGCAAGAGGGGCTTGTACATCTGCACAACATGTCTTTTAAAGTTTGAACCTATCTTATTGCATTTTTGAGTTATAGCAGTTTTTACTGTTTTATTGCTCCAAAAGCCTTTTCAGCCCATGAACAGTTGTTTGTGAGTTTTGAAAAAAAGTGCAAGAGCTATTCAAACCCTTTTTGCTGGGCAAGTAGGACCTGTAAATTTACACAATATATAGTTTAAAGTTTGAGTCTATCATATTAGGTTTTGGATTTATAGCTGTTTTTGTGTCTATTGCTTCAAAAGCATTTTCACATAATTTGTGTTTTCTGAAGAAACTGCAAGAGATATCTAACCCATACTTTCTGTGCAAGAGGGGATTGTACATCTGCACAACATGTCTTTTAAAGTTTGAACCTATCTTATTGCATTTTTGAGTTATAGCAGTTTTTACTGTTTTATTGCTCCAAAAGCCTTTTCAGCCCATGAACAGTTGTTTGTGAGTTTTGAAAAAAAGTGCAAGAGCTATTCAAACCCTTTTTGCTGGGCAAGTAGGACCTGTAAATCTACACAATATATAGTTTAAAGTTTGAGTCTATCATATTAGGTTTTGGATTTATAGCTGTTTTTGTGTCTATTGCTTCAAAAGCATTTTCACATAATTTGTGTTTTCTGAAGAAACTGCAAGAGATATCTAACCCATACTTTCTGTGCAAGAGGGGATTGTACATCTGCACAACATGTCTTTTAAAGTTTGAACCTATCTTATTGCATTTTTGAGTTATAGCAGTTTTTACTGTTTTATTGCTCCAAAAGCCTTTTCAGCCCATGAACAGTTGTTTGTGAGTTTTGAAAAAAAGTGCAAGAGCTATTCAAACCCTTTTTGCTGGGCAAGTAGGACCTGTAAATCTACACAATATATAGTTTAAAGTTTGAGTCTATCATATTAGGTTTTGGATTTATAGCTGTTTTTGTGTCTATTGCTTCAAAAGCATTTTCACATAATTTGTGTTTTCTGAAGAAACTGCAAGAGATATCTAACCCATACTTTCTGTGCAAGAGGGGCTTGTACATCTGCACAACATGTCTTTTAAAGTTTGAACCTATCTTATTGCATTTTTGAGTTATAGCAGTTTTTACTGTTTTATTGCTCCAAAAGCCTTTTCAGCCCATGAACAGTCTGTGAGTTTTGAAAAAAAGTTCCAGAGCTATTCAAACCCTTTTTTTGGGCAAGTAGGACCTGTAAATTTACACAATATATAGTTTAAAGTTTGAGTCTATCATATTAGGTTTTGGATTTATAGCTGTTTTTGTGTCTATTGCTTCAAAAGCTTTTTCACATAATTTGTGTTTTCTGAAGAAACTGCAAGAGATATCTAACCCATACTTTCTGTGCAAGAGGGGCTTGTACATCTGCACAACATGTCTTTTAAAGTTTGAACCTATCTTATTGCATTTTTGAGTTATAGCAGTTTTTACTGTTTTATTGCTCCAAAAGCCTTTTCAGCCCATGAACAGTTGTTTGTGAGTTTTGAAAAAAAGTGCAAGAGCTATTCAAACCCTTTTTGCTGGGCAAGTAGGACCTGTAAATCTACACAATATATAGTTTAAAGTTTGAGTCTATCATATTAGGTTTTGGATTCATAGCTGTTTTTGTGTCTATTGCTTCAAAAAGCATTTTCACATAATTTGTGTTTTCTGAAGAAACTGCAAGAGATATCTAACCCATACTTTCTGTGCAAGAGGGGCTTGTACATCTGCACAACATGTCTTTTAAAGTTTGAACCTATCTTATTGCATTTTTGAGTTATAGCAGTTTTTACTGTTTTATTGCTCCAAAAGCCTTTTCAGCCCATGAACAGTTGTTTGTGAGTTTTGAAAAAAAGTGCAAGAGCTATTCAAACCCTTTTTGCTGGGCAAGTAGGACCTGTAAATCTACACAATATATAGTTTAAAGTTTGAGTCTATCATATTAGGTTTTGGATTCATAGCTGTTTTTGTGTCTATTGCTTCAAAAAGCATTTTCACATAATTTGTGTTTTCTGAAGAAACTGCAAGAGATATCTAACCCATACTTTCTGTGCAAGAGGGGCTTCTACATCTGCACAACATGTCTTTTAAAGTTTGAACCTATCTTATTGCATTTTTGAGTTATAGCAGTTTTTACTGTTTTATTGCTCCAAAAGCCTTTTCAGCCCATGAACAGTTGTTTGTGAGTTTAGAAAAAAAGTGCAAGAGCTATTCAAACCCTTTTTGCTGGGCAAGTAGGACCTGTAAATCTACACAATATATAGTTTAAAGTTTGAGTCTATCATATTAGGTTTTGGATTTATAGCTGTTTTTGTGTCTATTGCTTCAAAAGCATTTTCACATAATTTGTGTTTTCTGAAGAAACTGCAAGAGATATTCTAACCCATACTTTCTGTGCAAGAGGGGCTTGTACATCTGCACAACATGTCTTTTAAAGTTTGAACCTATCTTATTGCATTTTTGAGTTATAGCAGTTTTTACTGTTTTATTGCTCCAAAAGCCTTTTCAGCCCATGAACAGTTTGTGAGTTTAGAAAAAAAGTGCAAGAGCTATTCAAACCCTTTTTGCTGGGCAAGTAGGACCTATAAATCTACACAATATATAGTTTAAAGTTTGAGTCTATCATATTAGGTTTTGGATTTATAGCTATTTTTGTGTCCATTGCTTCAAAAGCATTTTCACATAATTTGTGTTTTCTGAAGAAACTGCAAGAGATATCTAACCCATACTTTCTGTGCAAGAGGGGCTTGTACATCTGCACAACATGTCTTTTAAAGTTTGAACCTATCTTATTGCATTTTTGAGTTATAGCAGTTTTTACTGTTTTGTTGCTCCAAAAGCCTTTCCAGCCCATGAACAGTTGTTTGTGAGTTTTGAAAAAAAGTGCCAGAGCTATTCAAACCCTTTTTGCTGGGCAAGTAGGACCTGTAAATATACACAATATATAGTTTAAAGTTTGAGTCTATCATATTAGGTTTTGGATTTATAGCTGTTTTTGTGTCCATTGCTTCAAAAGCATTTTCACATAATTTGTGTTTTCTGAAGAAACTGCAAGAGATATCTAACCCATACTTTCTGTGCAAGAGGGGCTTGTACATCTGCACAACATGTCTTTTAAAGTTTGAACCTATCTTATTGCATTTTTGAGTTATAGCAGTTTTTACTGTTTTATTGCTCCAAAAGCCTTTTCAGCCCATGAACAGTTGTTTGTGAGTTTTGAAAAAAAGTGCAAGAGCTATTCAAACCCTTTTTGCTGGGCAAGTAGGACCTGTAAATTTACACAATATATAGTTAAAAGTTTGAGTCTATCATATTAGGTTTTGGATTTATAGCTTTTTTTGTGCCTATTGCTTCAAAAGCATTTTCACATAATTTGTGTTTTCTGAAGAAACTGCAAGAGATATCTAACCCATACTTTCTGTGCAAGAGGGGCTTGTACATCTGCACAACATGTCTTTTAAAGTTTGAACCTATCTTATTGCATTTTTGAGTTATAGAGGTTTTTACTGTTTTATTGCTCCAAAAGCCTTTTCAGCCCATGAACAGTTGTTTGTGAGTTTTGAAAAAAAGTGCAAGAGCTATTCAAACCCTTTTTGCTGGGCAAGTAGGACCTGTAAATTTACACAATATATAGTTTAAAGTTTGAGTCTATCATATTAGGTTTTGGATTTATAGCTGTTTTTGTGTCTATTGCTTCAAAAGCATTTTCACATAATTTGTGTTTTCTGAAGAAACTGCAAGAGATATCTAACCCATACTTTCTGTGCAAGAGGGGCTTGTACATCTGCACAACATGTCTTTTAAAGTTTGAACCTATCTTATTGCATTTTTGAGTTATATCAGTTTTTACTGTTTTATTGCTCCAAAAGCCTTTTCAGCCCATGAACAGTTGTTTGTGAGTTTTGAAAAAAGTGCCAGAGCTATTCAAACCCTTTTTGCTGGGCAAGTAGGACCTGTAAATCTACACAATATATAGTTTAAAGTTTGAGTCTATCATATTAGGTTTTGGATTTATAGCTGTTTTTGTGTCTATTGCTTCAAAAGCATTTTCACATAATTTGTGTTTTCTGAAGAAACTGCAAGAGATATCTAACCCATACTTTCTGTGCAAGAGGGGCTTGTACATCTGCACAACATGTCTTTTAAAGTTTGAACCTATCTTATTGCATTTTTGAGTTATAGCAGTTTTTACTGTTTTATTGCTCCAAAAGCCTTTTCAGCCCATGAACAGTCTGTGAGTTTTGAAAAAAAGTGCAAGAGCTATTCAAACCCTTTTTGCTGGGCAAGTAGGACCTGTAAATTTACACAATATATAGTTTAAAGTTTGAGTCTATCATATTAGGTTTTGGATTTATAGCTGTTTTTGTGTCTATTGCTTCAAAAGCATTTTCACATAATTTGTGTTTTCTGAAGAAACTGCAAGAGATATCTAACCCATACTTTCTGTGCAAGAGGGGCTTGTACATCTGCACAACATGTCTTTTAAAGTTTGAACCTATCTTATTGCATTTTTGAGTTATAGCAGTTTTTACTGTTTTATTGCTCCAAAAGCCTTTTCAGCCCATGAACAGTTGTTTGTGAGTTTTGAAAAAAAGTGCAAGAGCTATTCAAACCCTTTTTGCTGGGCAAGTAGGACCTGTAAATCTACACAATATATAGTTTAAAGTTTGAGTCTATCATATTAGGTTTTGGATTCATAGCTGTTTTTGTGTCTATTGCTTCAAAAAGCATTTTCACATAATTTGTGTTTTCTGAAGAAACTGCAAGAGATATCTAACCCATACTTTCTGTGCAAGAGGGGCTTGTACATCTGCACAACATGTCTTTTAAAGTTTGAACCTATCTTATTGCATTTTTGAGTTATAGCAGTTTTTACTGTTTTATTGCTCCAAAAGCCTTTTCAGCCCATGAACAGTTGTTTGTAAGTTTTGAAAAAAAGTTCCAGAGCTATTCAAACCATTTTTGCTGGGCAAGTAGGACCTGTAAATTTACACAATATATAGTTTAAAGTTTGAGTCTATCATATTAGGTTTTGGATTTATAGCTTTTTTTGTGTCTATTGCTTCAAAAGCATTTTCACATAATTTCTGTTTTCTGAAGAAACTGCAAGAGATATCTAACCCATACTTTCTGTGCAAGAGGGGCTTGTACATCTGCACAACATGTCTTTTAAAGTTTGAACCTATCTTATTGCATTTTTGAGTTATAGCAGTTTTTACTGTTTTATTGCTCCAAAAGCCTTTTCAGCCCATGAACAGTTGTTTGTGAGTTTTGAAAAAAAGTGCAAGAGCTATTCAAACCCTTTTTGCTGGGCAAGTAGGACCTGTAAATCTACACAATATATAGTTTAAAGTTTGAGTCTATCATATTAGGTTTTGGATTCATAGCTGTTTTTGTGTCTATTGCTTCAAAAAGCATTTTCACATAATTTGTGTTTTCTGAAGAAACTGCAAGAGATATCTAACCCATACTTTCTGTGCAAGAGGGGCTTGTACATCTGCACAACATGTCTTTTAAAGTTTGAACCTATCTTATTGCATTTTTGAGTTATAGCAGTTTTTACTGTTTTATTGCTCCAAAAGCCTTTTCAGCCCATGAACAGTTGTTTGTGAGTTTTGAAAAAAAGTTCCAGAGCTATTCAAACCCTTTTTGCTGGGCAAGTAGGACCTGTAAATCTACACAATATATAGTTTAAAGTTTGAGTCTATCATATTAGGTTTTGGATTTATAGCTGTTTTTGTGTCTATTGCTTCAAAAGCATTTTCACATAATTTGTGTTTTCTGAAGAAACTGCAAGAGATATCTAACCCATACTTTCTGTGCAAGAGGGGCTTGTACATCTGCACAACATGTCTTTTAAAGTTTGAACCTATCTTATTGCATTTTTGAGTTATAGCAGTTTTTACTGTTTTATTGCTCCAAAAGCCTTTTCAGCCCATGAACAGTCTGTGAGTTTTGAAAAAAAGTGCAAGAGCTATTCAAACCCTTTTTGCTGGGCAAGTAGGACCTGTAAATTTACACAATATATAGTTTAAAGTTTGAGTCTATCATATTAGGTTTTGGATTTATAGCTGTTTTTGTGTCTATTGCTTCAAAAGCATTTTCACATAATTTGTGTTTTCTGAAGAAACTGCAAGAGATATCTAACCCATACTTTCTGTGCAAGAGGGGCTTGTACATCTGCACAACATGTCTTTTAAAGTTTGAACCTATCTTATTGCATTTTTGAGTTATAGCAGTTTTTACTGTTTTATTGCTCCAAAAGCCTTTTCAGCCCATGAACAGTTGTTTGTGAGTTTTGAAAAAAAGTGCAAGAGCTATTCAAACCCTTTTTGCTGGGCAAGTAGGACCTGTAAATCTACACAATATATAGTTTAAAGTTTGAGTCTATCATATTAGGTTTTGGATTCATAGCTGTTTTTGTGTCTATTGCTTCAAAAAGCATTTTCACATAATTTGTGTTTTCTGAAGAAACTGCAAGAGATATCTAACCCATACTTTCTGTGCAAGAGGGGCTTGTACATCTGCACAACATGTCTTTTAAAGTTTGAACCTATCTTATTGCATTTTTGAGTTATAGCAGTTTTTACTGTTTTATTGCTCCAAAAGCCTTTTCAGCCCATGAACAGTTGTTTGTGAGTTTTGAAAAAAAGTGCAAGAGCTATTCAAACCATTTTTGCTGGGCAAGTAGGACCTGTAAATCTACACAATATATAGTTTAAAGTTTCAGTCTATCATATTAGGTTTTGGATTCATAGCTGTTTTTGTGTCTATTGCTTCAAAAAGCATTTTCACATAATTTGTGTTTTCTGAAGAAACTGCAAGAGATATCTAACCCATACTTTCTGTGCAAGAGGGGCTTGTACATCTGCACAACATGTCTTTTAAAGTTTGAACCTATCTTATTGCATTTTTGAGTTATAGCAGTTTTTACTGTTTTATTGCTCCAAAAGCCTTTTCAGCCCATGAACAGTTTGTGAGTTTAGAAAAAAAGTGCAAGAGCTATTCAAACCCTTTTTGCTGGGCAAGTAGGACCTATAAATCTACACAATATATAGTTTAAAGTTTGAGTCTATCATATTAGGTTTTGGATTTATAGCTATTTTTGTGTCCATTGCTTCAAAAGCATTTTCACATAATTTGTGTTTTCTGAAGAAACTGCAAGTGATATCTAACCCATACTTTCTGTGCAAGAGGGGCTTGTACATCTGCACAACATGTCTTTTAAAGTTTGAACCTATCTTATTGAATTTTTGAGTTATAGCAGTTTTTACTGTTTTGTTGCTCCAAAAGCCTTTTCAGCCCATGAACAGTTGTTTGTGAGTTTTGAAAAAAAGTGCCAGAGCTATTCAAACCCTTTTTGCTGGGCAAGTAGGACCTGTAAATCTACACAATATATAGTTTAAAGTTTGAGTCTATCATATTAGGTTTTGGATTTATAGCTGTTTTTGTGTCCATTGCTTCAAAAGCATTTTCACATAATTTGTGTTTTCTGAAGAAACTGCAAGAGATATCTAACCCATACTTTCTGTGCAAGAGGGGCTTGTACATCTGCACAACATGTCTTTTAAAGTTTGAACCTATCTTATTGCATTTTTGAGTTATAGCAGTTTTTTACTGTTTTATTGCTCCAAAAGCCTTTTCAGCCCATGAACAGTTGTTTGTGAGTTTTGAAAAAAAGTGCAAGAGCTATTCAAACCCTTTTTGCTGGGCAAGTAGGACCTGTAAATCTACACAATATATAGTTTAAAGTTTGAGTCTATCATATTAGGTTTTGGATTCATAGCTGTTTTTGTGTCTATTGCTTCAAAAAGCATTTTCACATAATTTGTGTTTTCTGAAGAAACTGCAAGAGATATCTAACCCATACTTTCTGTGCAAGAGGGGCTTGTACATCTGCACAACATGTCTTTTAAAGTTTGAACCTATCTTATTGCATTTTTGAGTTATAGCAGTTTTTACTGTTTTATTGCTCCAAAAGCCTTTTCAGCCCATGAACAGTTGTTTGTGAGTTTAGAAAAAAAGTGCAAGAGCTATTCAAACCCTTTTTGCTGGGCAAGTAGGACCTGTAAATCTACACAATATATAGTTTAAAGTTTGAGTCTATCATATTAGGTTTTGGATTTATAGCTGTTTTTGTGTCTATTGCTTCAAAAGCATTTTCACATAATTTGTATTTTCTGAAGAAACTGCAAGAGATATTCTAACCCATACTTTCTGTGCAAGAGGGGCTTGTACATCTGCACAACATGTCTTTTAAAGTTTGAACCTATCTTATTGCATTTTTGAGTTATAGCAGTTTTTACTGTTTTATTGCTCCAAAAGCCTTTTCAGCCCATGAACAGTTTGTGAGTTTAGAAAAAAAGTGCAAGAGCTATTCAAACCCTTTTTGCTGGGCAAGTAGGACCTATAAATCTACACAATATATAGTTTAAAGTTTGAGTCTATCATATTAGGTTTTGGATTTATAGCTATTTTTGTGTCCATTGCTTCAAAAGCATTTTCACATAATTTGTGTTTTCTGAAGAAACTGCAAGAGATATCTAACCCATACTTTCTGTGCAAGAGGGGCTTGTACATCTGCACAACATGTCTTTTAAAGTTTGAACCTATCTTATTGAATTTTTGAGTTATAGCAGTTTTTACTGTTTTGTTGCTCCAAAAGCCTTTTCAGCCCATGAACAGTTGTTTGTGAGTTTTGAAAAAAAGTGCAAGAGCTATTCAAACCCTTTTTGCTGGGCAAGTAGGACCTGTCAATCTACACAATATATAGTTTAAAGTTTGAGTCTATCATATTAGGTTTTGGATTTATAGCTGTTTTTGTGTCTATTGCTTCAAAAGCATTTTCACATAATTTGTGTTTTCTGAAGAAACTGCAAGAGATATCTAACCCATACTTTCTGTGCAAGAGGGGCTTGTACATCTGCACAACATGTATTTTAAAGTTTGAACCTATCTTATTGCATTTTTGAGTTATAGCAGTTTTACTGTTTTATTGCTCCAAAAGCCTTTTCAGCCCATGAACAGTTGTTTGTGAGTTTTGAAAAAAGTAAAAGAGCTATTCAAACCCTTTTTGCTGGGCAAGTAGGACCTGTAAATCTACACAATATATAGTTTAAAGTTTGAGTCTATCATATTAGGTTTTGGATTTATAGCTGTTTTTGTGTCTATTGCTTCAAAAGCATTTTCACATAATTTGTGTTTTCTGAAGAAACTGCAAGAGATATCTAACCCATACTTTCTGTGCAAGAGGGGCTTGTACATCTGCACAACATGTCTTTTAAAGTTTGAACCTATCTTATTGCATTTTTGAGTTATAGCAGTTTTTACTGTTTTATTGCTCCAAAAGCCTTTTCAGCCCATGAACAGTTGTTTGTGAGTTTTGAAAAAAAGTGCAAGAGCTATTCAAACCCTTTTTGCTGGGCAAGTAGGACCTGTCAATCTACACAATATATAGTTTAAAGTTTGAGTCTATCATATTAGGTTTTGGATTTATAGCTGTTTTTGTGTCTATTGCTTCAAAAGCATTTTCACATAATTTGTGTTTTCTGAAGAAACTGCAAGAGATATCTAACCCATACTTTCTGTGCAAGAGGGGCTTGTACATCTGCACAACATGTCTTTTAAAGTTTGAACCTATCTTATTGCATTTTTGAGTTATAGCAGTTTTTACTGTTTTGTTGCTCCAAAAGCCTTTTCAGCCCATGAACAGTTGTTTGTGAGTTTTGAAAAAAAGTGCCAGAGCTATTCAAACCCTTTTTGCTGGGCAAGTAGGACCTGTAAATCTACACAATATATAGTTTAAAGTTTGAGTCTATCATATTAGGTTTTGGATTTATAGCTGTTTTTGTGTCCATTGCTTCAAAAGCATTTTCACATAATTTGTGTTTTCTGAAGAAACTGCAAGAGATATCTAACCCATACTTTCTGTGCAAGAGGGGCTTGTACATCTGCACAACATGTCTTTTAAAGTTTGAACCTATCTTATTGCATTTTTGAGTTATAGCAGTTTTTACTGTTTTATTGCTCCAAAAGCCTTTTCAGCCCATGAACAGTTGTTTGTGAGTTTTGAAAAAAAGTGCAAGAGCTATTCAAACCCTTTTTGCTGGGCAAGTAGGACCTGTAAATTTACACAATATATAGTTTAAAGTTTGAGTCTATCATATTAGGTTTTGGATTTATAGCTTTTTTTGTGTCTATTGCTTCAAAAGCATTTTCACATAATTTGTGTTTTCTGAAGAAACTGCAAGAGATATCTAACCCATACTTTCTGTGCAAGAGGGGCTTGTACATCTGCACAACATGTCTTTTAAAGTTTGAACCTATCTTATTGCATTTTTGAGTTATAGCAGTTTTTACTTTTTTATTGCTCCAAAAGCCTTTTCAGCCAATGAACAGTCTGTGAGTTTTGAAAAAAAGTGCAAGAGCTATTCAAACCCTTTTTGCTGGGCAAGTAGGACCTGTAAATTTACACAATATATAGTTTAAAGTTTGAGTCTATCATATTAGGTTTTGGATTTATAGCTGTTTTTGTGTCTATTGCTTCAAAAGCATTTTCACATAATTTGTGTTTTCTGAAGAAACTGCAAGAGATATCTAACCCATACTTTCTGTGCAAGAGGGGCTTGTACATCTGCACAACATGTCTTTTAAAGTTTGAACCTATCTTATTGCATTTTTGAGTTATAGCAGTTTTTACTGTTTTATTGCTCCAAAAGCCTTTTCAGCCCATGAACAGTTGTTTGTGAGTTTTGAAAAAAAGTTCCAGAGCTATTCAAACCATTTTTGCTGGGCAAGTAGGACCTGTAAATCTACACAATATATAGTTTAAAGTTTGAGTCTATCATATTAGGTTTTGGATTCATAGCTGTTTTTGTGTCTATTGCTTCAAAAAGCATTTTCACATAATTTGTGTTTTCTGAAGAAACTGCAAGAGATATCTAACCCATACTTTCTGTGCAAGAGGGGCTTCTACATCTGCACAACATGTCTTTTAAAGTTTGAACCTATCTTATTGCATTTTTGAGTTATAGCAGTTTTTACTGTTTTATTGCTCCAAAAGCCTTTTCAGCCCATGAACAGTTGTTTGTGAGTTTAGAAAAAAAGTGCAAGAGCTATTCAAACCCTTTTTGCTGGGCAAGTAGGACCTGTAAATCTACACAATATATAGTTTAAAGTTTGAGTCTATCATATTAGGTTTTGGATTTATAGCTGTTTTTGTGTCCATTGCTTCAAAAGCATTTTCACATAATTTGTGTTTTTTGAAGAAACTGCAAGAGATATCTAACCCATACTTTCTGTGCAAGAGGGGCTTGTACATCTGCACAACATGTCTTTTAAAGTTTGAACCTATCTTATTGCATTTTTGAGTTATAGCAGTTTTTACTGTTTTATTGCTCCAAAAGCCTTTTCAGCCCATGAACAGTTGTTTGTGAGTTTTGAAAAAAAGTGCAAGAGCTATTCAAACCCTTTTTGCTGGGCAAGTAGGACCTGTAAATTTACACAATATATAGTTTAAAGTTTGAGTCTATCATATTAGGTTTTGGATTTATAGCTGTTTTTGTGTCTATTGCTTCAAAAGCATTTTCACATAATTTGTGTTTTCTGAAGAAACTGCAAGAGATATCTAACCCATACTTTCTGTGCAAGAGGGGATTGTACATCTGCACAACATGTCTTTTAAAGTTTGAACCTATCTTATTGCATTTTTGAGTTATAGCAGTTTTTACTGTTTTATTGCTCCAAAAGCCTTTTCAGCCCATGAACAGTTGTTTGTGAGTTTTGAAAAAAAGTGCAAGAGCTATTCAAACCCTTTTTGCTGGGCAAGTAGGACCTGTAAATCTACACAATATATAGTTTAAAGTTTGAGTCTATCATATTAGGTTTTGGATTTATAGCTGTTTTTGTGTCTATTGCTTCAAAAGCATTTTCACATAATTTGTGTTTTCTGAAGAAACTGCAAGAGATATCTAACCCATACTTTCTGTGCAAGAGGGGATTGTACATCTGCACAACATGTCTTTTAAAGTTTGAACCTATCTTATTGCATTTTTGAGTTATAGCAGTTTTTACTGTTTTATTGCTCCAAAAGCCTTTTCAGCCCATGAACAGTTGTTTGTGAGTTTTGAAAAAAAGTGCAAGAGCTATTCAAACCCTTTTTGCTGGGCAAGTAGGACCTGTAAATCTACACAATATATAGTTTAAAGTTTGAGTCTATCATATTAGGTTTTGGATTTATAGCTGTTTTTGTGTCTATTGCTTCAAAAGCATTTTCACATAATTTGTGTTTTCTGAAGAAACTGCAAGAGATATCTAACCCATACTTTCTGTGCAAGAGGGGCTTGTACATCTGCACAACATGTCTTTTAAAGTTTGAACCTATCTTATTGCATTTTTGAGTTATAGCAGTTTTTACTGTTTTATTGCTCCAAAAGCCTTTTCAGCCCATGAACAGTCTGTGAGTTTTGAAAAAAAGTTCCAGAGCTATTCAAACCCTTTTTTTGGGCAAGTAGGACCTGTAAATTTACACAATATATAGTTTAAAGTTTGAGTCTATCATATTAGGTTTTGGATTTATAGCTGTTTTTGTGTCTATTGCTTCAAAAGCATTTTCACATAATTTGTGTTTTCTGAAGAAACTGCAAGAGATATCTAACCCATACTTTCTGTGCAAGAGGGGCTTGTACATCTGCACAACATGTCTTTTAAAGTTTGAACCTATCTTATTGCATTTTTGAGTTATAGCAGTTTTTACTGTTTTATTGCTCCAAAAGCCTTTTCAGCCCATGAACAGTTGTTTGTGAGTTTTGAAAAAAAGTGCAAGAGCTATTCAAACCCTTTTTGCTGGGCAAGTAGGACCTGTAAATCTACACAATATATAGTTTAAAGTTTGAGTCTATCATATTAGGTTTTGGATTCATAGCTGTTTTTGTGTCTATTGCTTCAAAAAGCATTTTCACATAATTTGTGTTTTCTGAAGAAACTGCAAGAGATATCTAACCCATACTTTCTGTGCAAGAGGGGCTTGTACATCTGCACAACATGTCTTTTAAAGTTTGAACCTATCTTATTGCATTTTTGAGTTATAGCAGTTTTTACTGTTTTATTGCTCCAAAAGCCTTTTCAGCCCATGAACAGTTGTTTGTGAGTTTTGAAAAAAAGTGCAAGAGCTATTCAAACCCTTTTTGCTGGGCAAGTAGGACCTGTAAATCTACACAATATATAGTTTAAAGTTTGAGTCTATCATATTAGGTTTTGGATTCATAGCTGTTTTTGTGTCTATTGCTTCAAAAAGCATTTTCACATAATTTGTGTTTTCTGAAGAAACTGCAAGAGATATCTAACCCATACTTTCTGTGCAAGAGGGGCTTCTACATCTGCACAACATGTCTTTTAAAGTTTGAACCTATCTTATTGCATTTTTGAGTTATAGCAGTTTTTACTGTTTTATTGCTCCAAAAGCCTTTTCAGCCCATGAACAGTTGTTTGTGAGTTTAGAAAAAAAGTGCAAGAGCTATTCAAACCCTTTTTGCTGGGCAAGTAGGACCTGTAAATCTACACAATATATAGTTTAAAGTTTGAGTCTATCATATTAGGTTTTGGATTTATAGCTGTTTTTGTGTCTATTGCTTCAAAAGCATTTTCACATAATTTGTGTTTTCTGAAGAAACTGCAAGAGATATTCTAACCCATACTTTCTGTGCAAGAGGGGCTTGTACATCTGCACAACATGTCTTTTAAAGTTTGAACCTATCTTATTGCATTTTTGAGTTATAGCAGTTTTTACTGTTTTATTGCTCCAAAAGCCTTTTCAGCCCATGAACAGTTTGTGAGTTTAGAAAAAAAGTGCAAGAGCTATTCAAACCCTTTTTGCTGGGCAAGTAGGACCTATAAATCTACACAATATATAGTTTAAAGTTTGAGTCTATCATATTAGGTTTTGGATTTATAGCTATTTTTGTGTCCATTGCTTCAAAAGCATTTTCACATAATTTGTGTTTTCTGAAGAAACTGCAAGAGATATCTAACCCATACTTTCTGTGCAAGAGGGGCTTGTACATCTGCACAACATGTCTTTTAAAGTTTGAACCTATCTTATTGCATTTTTGAGTTATAGCAGTTTTTACTGTTTTGTTGCTCCAAAAGCCTTTCCAGCCCATGAACAGTTGTTTGTGAGTTTTGAAAAAAAGTGCCAGAGCTATTCAAACCCTTTTTGCTGGGCAAGTAGGACCTGTAAATCTACACAATATATAGTTTAAAGTTTGAGTCTATCATATTAGGTTTTGGATTTATAGCTGTTTTTGTGTCCATTGCTTCAAAAGCATTTTCACATAATTTGTGTTTTCTGAAGAAACTGCAAGAGATATCTAACCCATACTTTCTGTGCAAGAGGGGCTTGTACATCTGCACAACATGTCTTTTAAAGTTTGAACCTATCTTATTGCATTTTTGAGTTATAGCAGTTTTTACTGTTTTATTGCTCCAAAAGCCTTTTCAGCCCATGAACAGTTGTTTGTGAGTTTTGAAAAAAAGTGCAAGAGCTATTCAAACCCTTTTTGCTGGGCAAGTAGGACCTGTAAATTTACACAATATATAGTTAAAAGTTTGAGTCTATCATATTAGGTTTTGGATTTATAGCTTTTTTTGTGCCTATTGCTTCAAAAGCATTTTCACATAATTTGTGTTTTCTGAAGAAACTGCAAGAGATATCTAACCCATACTTTCTGTGCAAGAGGGGCTTGTACATCTGCACAACATGTCTTTTAAAGTTTGAACCTATCTTATTGCATTTTTGAGTTATAGCAGTTTTTACTGTTTTATTGCTCCAAAAGCCTTTTCAGCCAATGAACAGTCTGTGAGTTTTGAAAAAAAGTGCAAGAGCTATTCAAACCCTTTTTGCTGGGCAAGTAGGACCTGTAAATTTACACAATATATAGTTTAAAGTTTGAGTCTATCATATTAGGTTTTGGATTTATAGCTGTTTTTGTGTCTATTGCTTCAAAAGCATTTTCACATAATTTGTGTTTTCTGAAGAAACTGCAAGAGATATCTAACCCATACTTTCTGTGCAAAAGGGGCTTGTACATCTGCACAACATGTCTTTTAAAGTTTGAACCTATCTTATTGCATTTTTGAGTTATAGCAGTTTTTACTGTTTTATTGCTCCAAAAGCCTTTTCAGCCCATGAACAGTTGTTTGTGAGTTTTGAAAAAAGTGCCAGAGCTATTCAAACCCTTTTTGCTGGGCAAGTAGGACCTGTAAATCTACACAATATATAGTTTAAAGTTTGAGTCTATCATATTAGGTTTTGGATTTATAGCTGTTTTTGTGTCTATTGCTTCAAAAGCATTTTCACATAATTTGTGTTTTCTGAAGAAACTGCAAGAGATATCTAACCCATACTTTCTGTGCAAGAGGGGCTTGTAGATCTGCACAACATGTCTTTTAAAGTTTGAACCTATCTTATTGCATTTTTGAGTTATAGCAGTTTTTACTGTTTTATTGCTCCAAAAGCCTTTTCAGCCCATGAACAGTTGTTTGTGAGTTTTGAAAAAAAGTGCCAGAGCTATTCAAACCCTTTTTGCTGGGCAAGTAGGACCTGTAAATCTACACAATATATAGTTTAAAGTTTGAGTCTATCATATTAGGTTTTGGATTTATAGCTGTTTTTGTGTCTATTGCTTCAAAAGCATTTTCACATAATTTGTGTTTTCTGAAGAAACTGCAAGAGATATCTAACCCATACTTTCTGTGCAAAAGGGGCTTGTACATCTGCACAACATGTCTTTTAAAGTTTGAACCTATCTTATTGCATTTTTGAGTTATAGCAGTTTTTACTGTTTTATTGCTCCAAAAGCCTTTTCAGCCCATGAACAGTTGTTTGTGAGTTTTGAAAAAAGTGCCAGAGCTATTCAAACCCTTTTTGCTGGGCAAGTAGGACCTGTAAATCTACACAATATATAGTTTAAAGTTTGAGTCTATCATATTAGGTTTTGGATTTATAGCTGTTTTTGTGTCTATTGCTTCAAAAGCATTTTCACATAATTTGTGTTTTCTGAAGAAACTGCAAGAGATATCTAACCCATACTTTCTGTGCAAGAGGGGCTTGTAGATCTGCACAACATGTCTTTTAAAGTTTGAACCTATCTTATTGCATTTTTGAGTTATAGCAGTTTTTACTGTTTTATTGCTCCAAAAGCCTTTTCAGCCCATGAACAGTTGTTTGTGAGTTTTGAAAAAAAGTGCCAGAGCTATTCAAACCCTTTTTGCTGGGCAAGTAGGACCTGTAAATCTACACAATATATAGTTTAAAGTTTGAGTCTATCATATTAGGTTTTGGATTCATAGCTGTTTTTGTGTCTATTGCTTCAAAAGCATTTTCACATAATTTGTGTTTTCTGAAGAAACTGCAAGAGATATCTAACCCATACTTTCTGTGCAAGAGGGGCTTCTACATCTGCACAACATGTCTTTTAAAGTTTGAACCTATCTTATTGCATTTTTGAGTTATAGCAGTTTTTACTGTTTTATTGCTCCAAAAGCCTTTTCAGCCCATGAACAGTTGTTTGTGAGTTTTGAAAAAAAGTGCAAGAGCTATTCAAACCCTTTTTGCTGGGCAAGTAGGACCTGTAAATCTACACAATATATAGTTTAAAGTTTGAGTCTATCATATTAGGTTTTGGATTTATAGCTGTTTTTGTGTCTATTGCTTCAAAAGCATTTTCACATAATTTGTGTTTTCTGAAGAAACTGCAAGAGATATTCTAACCCATACTTTCTGTGCAAGAGGGGCTTGTACATCTGCACAACATGTCTTTTAAAGTTTGAACCTATCTTATTGCATTTTTGAGTTATAGCAGTTTTTACTGTTTTATTGCTCCAAAAGCCTTTTCAGCCCATGAACAGTTTGTGAGTTTAGAAAAAAAGTGCAAGAGCTATTCAAACCCTTTTTGCTGGGCAAGTAGGACCTATAAATCTACACAATATATAGTTTAAAGTTTGAGTCTATCATATTAGGTTTTGGATTTATAGCTATTTTTGTGTCCATTGCTTCAAAAGCATTTTCACATAATTTGTGTTTTCTGAAGAAACTGCAAGAGATATCTAACCCATACTTTCTGTGCAAGAGGGGCTTGTACATCTGCACAACATGTCTTTTAAAGTTTGAACCTATATTATTGAATTTTTGAGTTATAGCAGTTTTTACTGTTTTGTTGCTCCAAAAGCCTTTTCAGCCCATGAACAGTTGTTTGTGAGTTTTGAAAAAAAGTGCCAGAGCTATTCAAACCCTTTTTGCTGGGCAAGTAGGACCTGTAAATCTACACAATATATAGTTTAAAGTTTGAGTCTATCATATTAGGTTTTGGATTTATAGCTGTTTTTGTGTCCATTGCTTCAAAAGCATTTTCACATAATTTGTGTTTTCTGAAGAAACTGCAAGAGATATCTAACCCATACTTTCTGTGCAAGAGGGGCTTGTACATCTGCACAACATGTCTTTTAAAGTTTGAACCTATCTTATTGCATTTTTGAGTTATAGCAGTTTTTACTGTTTTATTGCTCCAAAAGCCTTTTCAGCCCATGAACAGTTGTTTGTGAGTTTTGAAAAAAAGTGCAAGAGCTATTCAAACCCTTTTTGCTGGGCAAGTAGGACCTGTAAATCTACACAATATATAGTTTAAAGTTTGAGTCTATCATATTAGGTTTTGGATTCATAGCTGTTTTTGTGTCTATTGCTTCAAAAAGCATTTTCACATAATTTGTGTTTTCTGAAGAAACTGCAAGAGATATCTAACCCATACTTTCTGTGCAAGAGGGGCTTCTACATCTGCACAACATGTCTTTTAAAGTTTGAACCTATCTTATTGCATTTTTGAGTTATAGCAGTTTTTACTGTTTTATTGCTCCAAAAGCCTTTTCAGCCCATGAACAGTTGTTTGTGAGTTTAGAAAAAAAGTGCAAGAGCTATTCAAACCCTTTTTGCTGGACAAGTAGGACCTGTAAATCTACACAATATATAGTTTAAAGTTTGAGTCTATCATATTAGGTTTTGGATTTATAGCTGTTTTTGTGTCTATTGCTTCAAAAGCATTTTCACATAATTTGTATTTTCTGAAGAAACTGCAAGAGATATTCTAACCCATACTTTCTGTGCAAGAGGGGCTTGTACATCTGCACAACATGTCTTTTAAAGTTTGAACCTATCTTATTGCATTTTTGAGTTATAGCAGTTTTTACTGTTTTATTGCTCCAAAAGCCTTTTCAGCCCATGAACAGTTTGTGAGTTTAGAAAAAAAGTGCAAGAGCTATTCAAACCCTTTTTGCTGGGCAAGTAGGACCTATAAATCTACACAATATATAGTTTAAAGTTTGAGTCTATCATATTAGGTTTTGGATTTATAGCTATTTTTGTGTCCATTGCTTCAAAAGCATTTTCACATAATTTGTGTTTTCTGAAGAAACTGCAAGAGATATCTAACCCATACTTTCTGTGCAAGAGGGGCTTGTACATCTGCACAACATGTCTTTTAAAGTTTGAACCTATCTTATTGCATTTTTGAGTTATAGCAGTTTTTACTGTTTTATTGCTCCAAAAGCCTTTTCAGCCCATGAACAGTTGTTTGTGAGTTTTGAAAAAAAGTGCAAGAGCTATTCAAACCCTTTTTGCTGGGCAAGTAGGACCTGTAAATTTACACAATATATAGTTTAAAGTTTGAGTCTATCATATTAGGTTTTGGATTTATAGCTTTTTTTGTGTCTATTGCTTCAAAAGCATTTTCACATAATTTGTGTTTTCTGAAGAAACTGCAAGAGATATCTAACCCATACTTTCTGTGCAAGAGGGGCTTGTACATCTGCACAACATGTCTTTTAAAGTTTGAACCTATCTTATTGCATTTTTGAGTTATAGCAGTTTTTACTGTTTTATTGCTCCAAAAGCCTTTTCAGCCCATGAACAGTTGTTTGTGAGTTTTGAAAAAAAGTGCAAGAGCTATTCAAACCCTTTTTGCTGGGCAAGTAGGACCTGTAAATCTACACAATATATAGTTTAAAGTTTGAGTCTATCATATTAGGTTTTGGATTCATAGCTGTTTTTGTGTCTATTGCTTCAAAAAGCATTTTCACATAATTTGTGTTTTCTGAAGAAACTGCAAGAGATATCTAACCCATACTTTCTGTGCAAGAGGGGCTTGTACATCTGCACAACATGTCTTTTAAAGTTTGAACCTATCTTATTGCATTTTTGAGTTATAGCAGTTTTTACTGTTTTATTGCTCCAAAAGCCTTTTCAGCCCATGAACAGTTGTTTGTGAGTTTTGAAAAAAAGTTCCAGAGCTATTCAAACCATTTTTGCTGGGCAAGTAGGACCTGTAAATCTACACAATATATAGTTTAAAGTTTGAGTCTATCATATTAGGTTTTGGATTCATAGCTGTTTTTGTGTCTATTGCTTCAAAAAGCATTTTCACATAATTTGTGTTTTCTGAAGAAACTGCAAGAGATATCTAACCCATACTTTCTGTGCAAGAGGGGCTTCTACATCTGCACAACATGTCTTTTAAAGTTTGAACCTATCTTATTGCATTTTTGAGTTATAGCAGTTTTTACTGTTTTATTGCTCCAAAAGCCTTTTCAGCCCATGAACAGTTGTTTGTGAGTTTAGAAAAAAAGTGCAAGAGCTATTCAAACCCTTTTTGCTGGGCAAGTAGGACCTGTAAATCTACACAATATATAGTTTAAAGTTTGAGCCTATCATATTAGGTTTTGGATTTATAGCTATTTTTGTGTCCATTGCTTCAAAGCATTTTCACACAATTTGTGTTTTCTGAAGAAACTGCAAGAGATATCTAACCCATACTTTCTGTGCAAGAGGGGCTTGTACATCTGCACAACATGTCTTTTAAAGTTTGAACCTATCTTATTGCATTTTTGAGTTATAGCAGTTTTTACTGTTTTGTTGCTCCAAAAGCCTTTTCAGCCCATGAACAGTTGTTTGTGAGTTTTGAAAAAAAGTGCCAGAGCTATTCAAACCCTTTTTGCTGGGCAAGTAGGACCTGTAAATCTACACAATATATAGTTTAAAGTTTGAGTCTATCATATTAGGTTTTGGATTTATAGCTGTTTTTGTGTCCATTGCTTCAAAAGCATTTTCACATAATTTGTGTTTTCTGAAGAAACTGCAAGAGATATCTAACCCATACTTTCTGTGCAAGAGGGGCTTGTACATCTGCACAACATGTCTTTTAAAGTTTGAACCTATCTTATTGCATTTTTGAGTTATAGCAGTTTTTACTGTTTTATTGCTCCAAAAGCCTTTTCAGCCCATGAACAGTTGTTTGTGAGTTTTGAAAAAAAGTGCAAGAGCTATTCAAACCCTTTTTGCTGGGCAAGTAGGACCTGTAAATTTACACAATATATAGTTTAAAGTTTGAGTCTATCATATTAGGTTTTGGATTTATAGCTTTTTTTGTGTCTATTGCTTCAAAAGCATTTTCACATAATTTGTGTTTTCTGAAGAAACTGCAAGAGATATCTAACCCATACTTTCTGTGCAAGAGGGGCTTGTACATCTGCACAACATGTCTTTTAAAGTTTGAACCTATCTTATTGCATTTTTGAGTTATAGCAGTTTTTACTTTTTTATTGCTCCAAAAGCCTTTTCAGCCAATGAACAGTCTGTGAGTTTTGAAAAAAAGTGCAAGAGCTATTCAAACCCTTTTTGCTGGGCAAGTAGGACCTGTAAATTTACACAATATATAGTTTAAAGTTTGAGTCTATCATATTAGGTTTTGGATTTATAGCTGTTTTTGTGTCTATTGCTTCAAAAGCATTTTCACATAATTTGTGTTTTCTGAAGAAACTGCAAGAGATATCTAACCCATACTTTCTGTGCAAGAGGGGCTTGTACATCTGCACAACATGTCTTTTAAAGTTTGAACCTATCTTATTGCATTTTTGAGTTATAGCAGTTTTTACTGTTTTATTGCTCCAAAAGCCTTTTCAGCCCATGAACAGTTGTTTGTGAGTTTTGAAAAAAAGTGCAAGAGCTATTCAAACCCTTTTTGCTGGGCAAGTAGGACCTGTAAATTTACACAATACATAGTTTAAAGTTTGAGTCTATCATATTAGGTTTTGGATTTATAGCTGTTTTTGTGTCCATTGCTTCAAAAGCATTTTCACATAATTTGTGTTTTCTGAAGAAACTGCAAGATATATCTAACCCATACTTTCTGTGCAAGAGGGGTTTGTACATCTGCACAACATGTCTTTTAAAGTTTGAACCTATCTTATTGCATTTTTGAGTTATAGCAGTTTTTTACTGTTTTATTGCTCCAAAAGCCTTTTCAGCCCATGAACAGTTTGTGAGTTTTGAAAAAAAGTGCAAGAGCTATTCAAACCCTTTTTGCTGGGCAAGTAGGACCTGTAAATCTACACAATATATAGTTTAAAGTTTGAGTCTATCATATTAGGTTTTGGATTTATAGCTGTTTTTGTGTCTATTGCTTCAAAAGCATTTTCACATAATTTGTGTTTTCTGAAGAAACTGCAAGAGATATCTAACCCATACTTTCTGTGCAAGAGGGGCTTGTACATCTGCACAACATGTCTTTTAAAGTTTGAACCTATCTTATTGCATTTTTGAGTTATAGCAGTTTTTACTGTTTTATTGCTCCAAAAGCCTTTTCAGCCCATGAACAGTTGTTTGTGAGTTTTGAAAAAAAGTGCCAGAGCTATTCAAATCCTTTTTGCTGGGCAAGTAGGACCTGTAAATCTACACAATATATAGTTTAAAGTTTGAGTCTATCATATTAGGTTTTGGATTTATAGCTGTTTTTGTGTCTATTGCTTCAAAAGCATTTTCACATAATTTGTGTTTTCTGAAGAAACTGCAAGAGATATCTAACCCATACTTTCTGTGCAAGAGGGGCTTGTACATCTGCACAACATGTCTTTTAAAGTTTGAACCTATCTTATTGCATTTTTGAGTTATAGCAGTTTTTACTGTTTTATTGCTCCAAAAGCCTTTTCAGCCCATGAACAGTTGTTTGTGAGTTTTGAAAAAAAGTGCCAGAGCTATTCAAACCCTTTTTGCTGGGCAAGTAGGACCTGTCAATCTACACAATATATAGTTTAAAGTTTGAGTCTATCATATTAGGTTTTGGATTTATAGCAGTTTTTGTGTCTATTGCTTTAAAAGCATTTTCACATAATTTGTGTTTTCTGAAGAAACTGCAAGAGATATCTAACCCATACTTTCTGTGCAAGAGGGGCTTGTACATCTGCACAACATGTCTTTTAAAGTTTGAACCTATCTTATTTGCATTTTTGAGTTATAGCAGTTTTTACTGTTTTATTGCTCCAAAAGCCTTTTCAGCCCATGAACAGTTGTTTGTGAGTTTTGAAAAAAAGTGCCAGAGCTATTCAAACCCTTTTTGCTGGGCAAGTAGGACCTGTAAATCTACACAATATATAGTTTAAAGTTTGAGTCTATCATATTAGGTTTTGGATTTATAGCAGTTTTTGTGTCTATTGCTTCAAAAGCATTTTCACATAATTTGTGTTTTCTGAAGAAAGTGCAAGAGATATCTAACCCATACTTTCTGTGCAAGAGGGGCTTGTACATCTGCACAACATGTCTTTTAAAGTTTGAACCTATCTTATTGCATTTTTGAGTTATAGCAATTTTTACAGTTTTATTGCTCCAAAAGCCTTTTCAGCCCATGAACAGTTTGTGAGTTTTGAAAAAAAGTGCAAGAGCTATTCAAACCCTTTTTGCTGGGCAAGTAGGACCTGTAAATCTACACAATATATAGTTTAAAGTTTGAGTCTATCATATTAGGTTTTGGATTTATAGCTGTTTTTGTGTCCATTGCTTCAAAAGCATTTTCACATAAGTTGTGTTTTCTGAAGAAACTGCAAGAGATATCTAACCCATACTTTCTGTGCAGGAGGGGCTTGTACATCTGCACAACATGTCTTTTAAAGTTTGAACCTATCTTATTGCATTTTTGAGTTATAGCAGTTTTTACTGTTTTATTGCTCCAAAAGCCTTTTCAGCCCATGAACAGTTGTTTGTGAGTTTTGAAAAAAAGTGCAAGAGCTATTCAAACCCTTTTTGCTGGGCAAGTAGGACCTGTAAATTTACACAATACATAGTTTAAAGTTTGAGTCTATCATATTAGGTTTTGGATTTATAGCTGTTTTTGTGTCCATTGCTTCAAAAGCATTTTCACATAATTTCTGTTTTCTGAAGAAACTGCAAGAGATATCTAACCCATACTTTCTGTGCAAGAGGGGCTTGTACATCTGCACAACATGTCTTTTAAAGTTTGAACCTATCTTATTGCATTTTTGAGTTATAGCAGTTTTTTACTGTTTTATTGCTCCAAAAGCCTTTTCAGCCCATGAACAGTTTGTGAGTTTTGAAAAAAAGTGCAAGAGCTATTCAAACCCTTTTTGCTGGGCAAGTAGGACCTGTAAATCTACACAATATATAGTTTAAAGTTTGAGTCTATCATATTAGGTTTTGGATTTATAGCTGTTTTTGTGTCTATTGCTTCAAAAGCATTTTCACATAATTTGTGTTTTCTGAAGAAACTGCAAGAGATATCTAACCCATACTTTCTGTGCAAGAGGGGCTTGTACATCTGCACAACATGTCTTTTAAAGTTTGAACCTATCTTATTGCATTTTTGAGTTATAGCAGTTTTTACTGTTTTATTGCTCCAAAAGCCTTTTCAGCCCATGAACAGTTTGTGAGTTTTGAAAAAAAGTGCAAGAGCTATTCAAACCCTTTTTGCTGGGCAAGTAGGACCTGTAAATCTACACAATATATAGTTTAAAGTTTGAGTCTATCATATTAGGTTTTGGATTTATAGCTGTTTTTGTGTCCATTGCTTCAAAAGCATTTTCACATAATTTGTGTTTTCTGAAGAAACTGCAAGAGATATCTAACCCATACTTTCTGTGCAAGAGGGGCTTGTACATCTGCACAACATGTCTTTTAAAGTTTGAACCTATCTTATTTCATTTTTGAGTTATAGCAGTTTTTACTGTTTTATTGCTCCAAAAGCCTTTTCAGCCCATGAACAGTTGTTTGTGAGTTTTGAAAAAAAGTGCAAGAGCTATTCAAACCCTTTTTGCTGGGCAAGTAGGACCTGTAAATCTACACAATATATAGTTTAAAGTTTGAGTCTATCATATTAGGTTTTGGATTTATAGCTGTTTTTGTGTCTATTGCTTCAAAAGCATTTTCACATAATTTGTGTTTTCTGAAGAAACTGCAAGAGATATCTAACCCATACTTTCTGTGCAAGAGGGGCTTGTACATCTGCACAACATGTATTTTAAAGTTTGAACCTATCTTATTTAATTTTTGAGTTATATCAGTTTTTACTGTTTTATTGCTCCAAAAGCCTTTTCAGCCCATGAACAGTTGTTTGTGAGTTTTGAAAAAAAGTGCCAGAGCTATTCAAACCCTTTTTGCTGGGCAAGTAGGACCTGTAAATCTACACAATATATAGTTTAAAGTTTGAGTCTATCATATTAGGTTTTGGATTTATAGCTGTTTTTGTGTCTATTGCTTCAAAAGCATTTTCACATAATTTGTGTTTTCTGAAGAAACTGCAAGAGATATCTAACCCATACTTTCTGTGCAAGAGGGGCTTGTACATCTGCACAACATGTCTTTTAAAGTTTGAACCTATCTTATTGCATTTTTGAGTTATAGCAGTTTTTACAGTTTTATTGCTCCAAAAGCCTTTTCAGCCCATGAACAGTTGTTTGTGAGTTTTGAGAAAAAGTGCCAGAGCTATTCAAACCCTTTTTGCTGGGCAAGTAGGACCTGTAAATCTACACAATATATAGTTTAAAGTTTGAGTCTATCATATTAGGTTTTGGATTTATAGCTGTTTTTGTGTCTATTGCTTCAAAAGCATTTTCACCTAATTTGTGTTTTCTGAAGAAACTGCAAGAGATATCTAACCCATACTTTCTGTGCAAGAGGGGTTTGTACATCTGCACAACATGTCTTTTAAAGTTTGAACCTATCTTATTGCATTTTTGAGTTATAGCAGTTTTTTACTGTTTTATTGCTCCAAAAGCCTTTTCAGCCCATGAACAGTTTGTGAGTTTTGAAAAAAAGTGCAAGAGCTATTCAAACCCTTTTTGCTGGGCAAGTAGGACCTGTAAATCTACACAATATATAGTTTAAAGTTTGAGTCTATCATATTAGGTTTTGGATTTATAGCTGTTTTTGTGTCTATTGCTTCAAAAGCATTTTCACATAATTTGTGTTTTCTGAAGAAACTGCAAGAGATATCTAACCCATACTTTCTGTGCAAGAGGGGCTTGTACATCTGCACAACATGTCTTTTAAAGTTTGAACCTATCTTATTGCATTTTTGAGTTATAGCAGTTTTTACTGTTTTATTGCTCCAAAAGCCTTTTCAGCCCATGAACAGTTGTTTGTGAGTTTTGAAAAAAAGTGCCAGAGCTATTCAAACCCTTTTTGCTGGGCAAGTAGGACCTGTAAATCTACACAATATATAGTTTAAAGTTTGAGTCTATCATATTAGGTTTTGGATTCATAGCTGTTTTTGTGTCTATTGCTTCAAAAGCATTTTCACATAATTTGTGTTTTCTGAAGAAAGTGCAAGAGATATCTAACCCATACTTTCTGTGCAAGAGGGGCTTGTACATCTGCACAACATGTCTTTTAAAGTTTGAACCTATCTTATTGCATTTTTGAGTTATAGCAGTTTTTACTGTTTTATTGCTCCAAAAGCCTTTTCAGCCCATGAACAGTTGTTTGTGAGTTTTGAAAAAAAGTGCCAGAGCTATTCAAACCCTTTTTGCTGGGCAAGTAGGACCTGTAAATCTACACAATATATAGTTTAAAGTTTGAGTCTATCATATTAGGTTTTGGATTTATAGCAGTTTTTGTGTCTATTGCTTCAAAAGCATTTTCACATAATTTGTGTTTTCTGAAGAAACTGCAAGAGATATCTAACCCATACTTTCTGTGCAAGAGGGGCTTGTACATCTGCACAACATGTCTTTTAAAGTTTGAACCTATCTTATTGCATTTTTGAGTTATATCAGTTTTTACAGTTTTATTGCTCCAAAAGCCTTTTCAGCCCATGAACAGTTGTTTGTGAGTTTTGAAAAAAAGTGCCAGAGCTATTCAAACCCTTTTTGCTGGGCAAGTAGGACCTGTAAATCTACACAATATATAGTTTAAAGTTTGAGTCTATCATATTAGGTTTTGGATTTATAGCTGTTTTTGTGTCCATTGCTTCAAAAGCATTTTCACATAAGTTGTGTTTTCTGAAGAAACTGCAAGAGATATCTAACCCATACTTTCTGTGCAGGAGGGGCTTGTACATCTGCACAACATGTCTTTTAAAGTTTGAACCTATCTTATTGCATTTTTGAGTTATAGCAGTTTTTACTGTTTTATTGCTCCAAAAGCCTTTTCAGCCCATGAACAGTTGTTTGTGAGTTTTGAAAAAAAGTGCAAGAGCTATTCAAACCCTTTTTGCTGGGCAAGTAGGACCTGTAAATTTACACAATACATAGTTTAAAGTTTGAGTCTATCATATTAGGTTTTGGATTTATAGCTGTTTTTGTGTCCATTGCTTCAAAAGCATTTTCACATAATTTGTGTTTTCTGAAGAAACTGCAAGATATATCTAACCCATACTTTCTGTGCAAGAGGGGTTTGTACATCTGCACAACATGTCTTTTAAAGTTTGAACCTATCTTATTGCATTTTTGAGTTATAGCAGTTTTTTACTGTTTTATTGCTCCAAAAGCCTTTTCAGCCCATGAACAGTTTGTGAGTTTTGAAAAAAAGTGCAAGAGCTATTCAAACCCTTTTTGCTGGGCAAGTAGGACCTGTAAATCTACACAATATATAGTTTAAAGTTTGAGTCTATCATATTAGGTTTTGGATTTATAGCTGTTTTTGTGTCTATTGCTTCAAAAGCATTTTCACATAATTTGTGTTTTCTGAAGAAACTGCAAGAGATATCTAACCCATACTTTCTGTGCAAGAGGGGCTTGTACATCTGCACAACATGTCTTTTAAAGTTTGAACCTATCTTATTGCATTTTTGAGTTATAGCAGTTTTTACTGTTTTATTGCTCCAAAAGCCTTTTCAGCCCATGAACAGTTGTTTGTGAGTTTTGAAAAAAAGTGCCAGAGCTATTCAAATCCTTTTTGCTGGGCAAGTAGGACCTGTAAATCTACACAATATATAGTTTAAAGTTTGAGTCTATCATATTAGGTTTTGGATTTATAGCTGTTTTTGTGTCTATTGCTTCAAAAGCATTTTCACATAATTTGTGTTTTCTGAAGAAACTGCAAGAGATATCTAACCCATACTTTCTGTGCAAGAGGGGCTTGTACATCTGCACAACATGTCTTTTAAAGTTTGAACCTATCTTATTGCATTTTTGAGTTATAGCAGTTTTTACTGTTTTATTGCTCCAAAAGCCTTTTCAGCCCATGAACAGTTGTTTGTGAGTTTTGAAAAAAAGTGCCAGAGCTATTCAAACCCTTTTTGCTGGGCAAGTAGGACCTGTCAATCTACACAATATATAGTTTAAAGTTTGAGTCTATCATATTAGGTTTTGGATTTATAGCAGTTTTTGTGTCTATTGCTTTAAAAGCATTTTCACATAATTTGTGTTTTCTGAAGAAACTGCAAGAGATATCTAACCCATACTTTCTGTGCAAGAGGGGCTTGTACATCTGCACAACATGTCTTTTAAAGTTTGAACCTATCTTATTTGCATTTTTGAGTTATAGCAGTTTTTACTGTTTTATTGCTCCAAAAGCCTTTTCAGCCCATGAACAGTTGTTTGTGAGTTTTGAAAAAAAGTGCCAGAGCTATTCAAACCCTTTTTGCTGGGCAAGTAGGACCTGTAAATCTACACAATATATAGTTTAAAGTTTGAGTCTATCATATTAGGTTTTGGATTTATAGCAGTTTTTGTGTCTATTGCTTCAAAAGCATTTTCACATAATTTGTGTTTTCTGAAGAAAGTGCAAGAGATATCTAACCCATACTTTCTGTGCAAGAGGGGCTTGTACATCTGCACAACATGTCTTTTAAAGTTTGAACCTATCTTATTGCATTTTTGAGTTATAGCAGTTTTTACAGTTTTATTGCTCCAAAAGCCTTTTCAGCCCATGAACAGTTTGTGAGTTTTGAAAAAAAGTGCAAGAGCTATTCAAACCCTTTTTGCTGGGCAAGTAGGACCTGTAAATCTACACAATATATAGTTTAAAGTTTGAGTCTATCATATTAGGTTTTGGATTTATAGCTGTTTTTGTGTCCATTGCTTCAAAAGCATTTTCACATAAGTTGTGTTTTCTGAAGAAACTGCAAGAGATATCTAACCCATACTTTCTGTGCAGGAGGGGCTTGTACATCTGCACAACATGTCTTTTAAAGTTTGAACCTATCTTATTGCATTTTTGAGTTATAGCAGTTTTTACTGTTTTATTGCTCCAAAAGCCTTTTCAGCCCATGAACAGTTGTTTGTGAGTTTTGAAAAAAAGTGCAAGAGCTATTCAAACCCTTTTTGCTGGGCAAGTAGGACCTGTAAATTTACACAATACATAGTTTAAAGTTTGAGTCTATCATATTAGGTTTTGGATTTATAGCTGTTTTTGTGTCCATTGCTTCAAAAGCATTTTCACATAATTTCTGTTTTCTGAAGAAACTGCAAGAGATATCTAACCCATACTTTCTGTGCAAGAGGGGCTTGTACATCTGCACAACATGTCTTTTAAAGTTTGAACCTATCTTATTGCATTTTTGAGTTATAGCAGTTTTTTACTGTTTTATTGCTCCAAAAGCCTTTTCAGCCCATGAACAGTTTGTGAGTTTTGAAAAAAAGTGCAAGAGCTATTCAAACCCTTTTTGCTGGGCAAGTAGGACCTGTAAATCTACACAATATATAGTTTAAAGTTTGAGTCTATCATATTAGGTTTTGGATTTATAGCTGTTTTTGTGTCTATTGCTTCAAAAGCATTTTCACATAATTTGTGTTTTCTGAAGAAACTGCAAGAGATATCTAACCCATACTTTCTGTGCAAGAGGGGCTTGTACATCTGCACAACATGTCTTTTAAAGTTTGAACCTATCTTATTGCATTTTTGAGTTATAGCAGTTTTTACTGTTTTATTGCTCCAAAAGCCTTTTCAGCCCATGAACAGTTTGTGAGTTTTGAAAAAAAGTGCAAGAGCTATTCAAACCCTTTTTGCTGGGCAAGTAGGACCTGTAAATCTACACAATATATAGTTTAAAGTTTGAGTCTATCATATTAGGTTTTGGATTTATAGCTGTTTTTGTGTCCATTGCTTCAAAAGCATTTTCACATAATTTGTGTTTTCTGAAGAAACTGCAAGAGATATCTAACCCATACTTTCTGTGCAAGAGGGGCTTGTACATCTGCACAACATGTCTTTTAAAGTTTGAACCTATCTTATTTCATTTTTGAGTTATAGCAGTTTTTACTGTTTTATTGCTCCAAAAGCCTTTTCAGCCCATGAACAGTTGTTTGTGAGTTTTGAAAAAAAGTGCAAGAGCTATTCAAACCCTTTTTGCTGGGCAAGTAGGACCTGTAAATCTACACAATATATAGTTTAAAGTTTGAGTCTATCATATTAGGTTTTGGATTTATAGCTGTTTTTGTGTCTATTGCTTCAAAAGCATTTTCACATAATTTGTGTTTTCTGAAGAAACTGCAAGAGATATCTAACCCATACTTTCTGTGCAAGAGGGGCTTGTACATCTGCACAACATGTCTTTTAAAGTTTGAACCTATCTTATTGCATTTTTGAGTTATAGCAGTTTTTACTGTTTTATTGCTCCAAAAGCCTTTTCAGCCCATGAACAGTTGTTTGTGAGTTTTGAGAAAAAGTGCCAGAGCTATTCAAACCCTTTTTGCTGGGCAAGTAGGACCTGTAAATCTACACAATATATAGTTTAAAGTTTGAGTCTATCATATTAGGTTTTGGATTTATAGCTGTTTTTGTGTCTATTGCTTCAAAAGCATTTTCACCTAATTTGTGTTTTCTGAAGAAACTGCAAGAGATATCTAACCCATACTTTCTGTGCAAGAGGGGTTTGTACATCTGCACAACATGTCTTTTAAAGTTTGAACCTATCTTATTGCATTTTTGAGTTATAGCAGTTTTTTACTGTTTTATTGCTCCAAAAGCCTTTTCAGCCCATGAACAGTTTGTGAGTTTTGAAAAAAAGTGCAAGAGCTATTCAAACCCTTTTTGCTGGGCAAGTAGGACCTGTAAATCTACACAATATATAGTTTAAAGTTTGAGTCTATCATATTAGGTTTTGGATTTATAGCTGTTTTTGTGTCTATTGCTTCAAAAGCATTTTCACATAATTTGTGTTTTCTGAAGAAACTGCAAGAGATATCTAACCCATACTTTCTGTGCAAGAGGGGCTTGTACATCTGCACAACATGTCTTTTAAAGTTTGAACCTATCTTATTGCATTTTTGAGTTATAGCAGTTTTTACTGTTTTATTGCTCCAAAAGCCTTTTCAGCCCATGAACAGTTGTTTGTGAGTTTTGAAAAAAAGTGCCAGAGCTATTCAAACCCTTTTTGCTGGGCAAGTAGGACCTGTAAATCTACACAATATATAGTTTAAAGTTTGAGTCTATCATATTAGGTTTTGGATTCATAGCTGTTTTTGTGTCTATTGCTTCAAAAGCATTTTCACATAATTTGTGTTTTCTGAAGAAAGTGCAAGAGATATCTAACCCATACTTTCTGTGCAAGAGGGGCTTGTACATCTGCACAACATGTCTTTTAAAGTTTGAACCTATCTTATTGCATTTTTGAGTTATAGCAGTTTTTACAGTTTTATTGCTCCAAAAGCCTTTTCAGCCCATGAACAGTTTGTGAGTTTTGAAAAAAAGTGCAAGAGCTATTCAAACCCTTTTTGCTGGGCAAGTAGGACCTGTAAATCTACACAATATATAGTTTAAAGTTTGAGTCTATCATATTAGGTTTTGGATTTATAGCAGTTTTTGTGTCTATTGCTTCAAAAGCATTTTCACATAAGTTGTGTTTTCTGAAGAAACTGCAAGAGATATCTAACCCATACTTTCTGTGCAAGAGGGGCTTGTACATCTGCACAACATGTCTTTTAAAGTTTGAACCTATCTTATTGCATTTTTGAGTTATAGCAGTTTTTACTGTTTTATTGCTCCAAAAGCCTTTTCAGCCCATGAACAGTTGTTTGTGAGTTTTGAAAAAAAGTGCAAGAGCTATTCAAACCCTTTTTGCTGGGCAAGTAGGACCTGTAAATTTACACAATACATAGTTTAAAGTTTGAGTCTATCATATTAGGTTTTGGATTTATAGCTGTTTTTGTGTCCATTGCTTCAAAAGCATTTTCACATAATTTGTGTTTTCTGAAGAAACTGCAAGATATATCTAACCCATACTTTCTGTGCAAGAGGGGCTTGTACATCTGCACAACATGTCTTTTAAAGTTTGAACCTATCTTATTGCATTTTTGAGTTATATCAGTTTTTACTGTTTTATTGCTCCAAAAGCCTTTTCAGCCCATGAACAGTTGTTTGTGAGTTTTGAAAAAAAGTGCCAGAGCTATTCAAACCCTTTTTGCTGGGCAAGTAGGACCTGTAAATCTACACAATATATAGTTTAAAGTTTGAGTCTATCATATTAGGTTTTGGATTTATAGCTGTTTTTGTGTCCATTGCTTCAAAAGCATTTTCACATAAGTTGTGTTTTCTGAAGAAACTGCAAGAGATATCTAACCCATACTTTCTGTGCAGGAGGGGCTTGTACATCTGCACAACATGTCTTTTAAAGTTTGAACCTATCTTATTGCATTTTTGAGTTATAGCAGTTTTTACTGTTTTATTGCTCCAAAAGCCTTTTCAGCCCATGAACAGTTGTTTGTGAGTTTTGAAAAAAAGTGCAAGAGCTATTCAAACCCTTTTTGCTGGGCAAGTAGGACCTGTAAATTTACACAATACATAGTTTAAAGTTTGAGTCTATCATATTAGGTTTTGGATTTATAGCTGTTTTTGTGTCCATTGCTTCAAAAGCATTTTCACATAATTTCTGTTTTCTGAAGAAACTGCAAGAGATATCTAACCCATACTTTCTGTGCAAGAGGGGCTTGTACATCTGCACAACATGTCTTTTAAAGTTTGAACCTATCTTATTGCATTTTTGAGTTATAGCAGTTTTTTACTGTTTTATTGCTCCAAAAGCCTTTTCAGCCCATGAACAGTTTGTGAGTTTTGAAAAAAAGTGCAAGAGCTATTCAAACCCTTTTTGCTGGGCAAGTAGGACCTGTAAATCTACACAATATATAGTTTAAAGTTTGAGTCTATCATATTAGGTTTTGGATTTATAGCTGTTTTTGTGTCTATTGCTTCAAAAGCATTTTCACATAATTTGTGTTTTCTGAAGAAACTGCAAGAGATATCTAACCCATACTTTCTGTGCAAGAGGGGCTTGTACATCTGCACAACATGTCTTTTAAAGTTTGAACCTATCTTATTGCATTTTTGAGTTATAGCAGTTTTTACTGTTTTATTGCTCCAAAAGCCTTTTCAGCCCATGAACAGTTTGTGAGTTTTGAAAAAAAGTGCAAGAGCTATTCAAACCCTTTTTGCTGGGCAAGTAGGACCTGTAAATCTACACAATATATAGTTTAAAGTTTGAGTCTATCATATTAGGTTTTGGATTTATAGCTGTTTTTGTGTCCATTGCTTCAAAAGCATTTTCACATAATTTGTGTTTTCTGAAGAAACTGCAAGAGATATCTAACCCATACTTTCTGTGCAAGAGGGGCTTGTACATCTGCACAACATGTCTTTTAAAGTTTGAACCTATCTTATTTCATTTTTGAGTTATAGCAGTTTTTACTGTTTTATTGCTCCAAAAGCCTTTTCAGCCCATGAACAGTTGTTTGTGAGTTTTGAAAAAAAGTGCAAGAGCTATTCAAACCCTTTTTGCTGGGCAAGTAGGACCTGTAAATCTACACAATATATAGTTTAAAGTTTGAGTCTATCATATTAGGTTTTGGATTTATAGCTGTTTTTGTGTCTATTGCTTCAAAAGCATTTTCACATAATTTGTGTTTTCTGAAGAAACTGCAAGAGATATCTAACCCATACTTTCTGTGCAAGAGGGGCTTGTACATCTGCACAACATGTCTTTTAAAGTTTGAACCTATCTTATTGCATTTTTGAGTTATAGCAGTTTTTACTGTTTTATTGCTCCAAAAGCCTTTTCAGCCCATGAACAGTTGTTTGTGAGTTTTGAGAAAAAGTGCCAGAGCTATTCAAACCCTTTTTGCTGGGCAAGTAGGACCTGTAAATCTACACAATATATAGTTTAAAGTTTGAGTCTATCATATTAGGTTTTGGATTTATAGCTGTTTTTGTGTCTATTGCTTCAAAAGCATTTTCACCTAATTTGTGTTTTCTGAAGAAACTGCAAGAGATATCTAACCCATACTTTCTGTGCAAGAGGGGTTTGTACATCTGCACAACATGTCTTTTAAAGTTTGAACCTATCTTATTGCATTTTTGAGTTATAGCAGTTTTTTACTGTTTTATTGCTCCAAAAGCCTTTTCAGCCCATGAACAGTTTGTGAGTTTTGAAAAAAAGTGCAAGAGCTATTCAAACCCTTTTTGCTGGGCAAGTAGGACCTGTAAATCTACACAATATATAGTTTAAAGTTTGAGTCTATCATATTAGGTTTTGGATTTATAGCTGTTTTTGTGTCTATTGCTTCAAAAGCATTTTCACATAATTTGTGTTTTCTGAAGAAACTGCAAGAGATATCTAACCCATACTTTCTGTGCAAGAGGGGCTTGTACATCTGCACAACATGTCTTTTAAAGTTTGAACCTATCTTATTGCATTTTTGAGTTATAGCAGTTTTTACTGTTTTATTGCTCCAAAAGCCTTTTCAGCCCATGAACAGTTGTTTGTGAGTTTTGAAAAAAAGTGCCAGAGCTATTCAAACCCTTTTTGCTGGGCAAGTAGGACCTGTAAATCTACACAATATATAGTTTAAAGTTTGAGTCTATCATATTAGGTTTTGGATTCATAGCTGTTTTTGTGTCTATTGCTTCAAAAGCATTTTCACATAATTTGTGTTTTCTGAAGAAAGTGCAAGAGATATCTAACCCATACTTTCTGTGCAAGAGGGGCTTGTACATCTGCACAACATGTCTTTTAAAGTTTGAACCTATCTTATTGCATTTTTGAGTTATAGCAGTTTTTACAGTTTTATTGCTCCAAAAGCCTTTTCAGCCCATGAACAGTTTGTGAGTTTTGAAAAAAAGTGCAAGAGCTATTCAAACCCTTTTTGCTGGGCAAGTAGGACCTGTAAATCTACACAATATATAGTTTAAAGTTTGAGTCTATCATATTAGGTTTTGGATTTATAGCTGTTTTTGTGTCCATTGCTTCAAAAGCATTTTCACATAAGTTGTGTTTTCTGAAGAAACTGCAAGAGATATCTAACCCATACTTTCTGTGCAAGAGGGGCTTGTACATCTGCACAACATGTCTTTTAAAGTTTGAACCTATCTTATTGCATTTTTGAGTTATAGCAGTTTTTACTGTTTTATTGCTCCAAAAGCCTTTTCAGCCCATGAACAGTTGTTTGTGAGTTTTGAAAAAAAGTGCAAGAGCTATTCAAACCCTTTTTGCTGGGCAAGTAGGACCTGTAAATTTACACAATACATAGTTTAAAGTTTGAGTCTATCATATTAGGTTTTGGATTTATAGCTGTTTTTGTGTCCATTGCTTCAAAAGCATTTTCACATAATTTGTGTTTTCTGAAGAAACTGCAAGATATATCTAACCCATACTTTCTGTGCAAGAGGGGCTTGTACATCTGCACAACATGTCTTTTAAAGTTTGAACCTATCTTATTGCATTTTTGAGTTATATCAGTTTTTACTGTTTTATTGCTCCAAAAGCCTTTTCAGCCCATGAACAGTTGTTTGTGAGTTTTGAAAAAAAGTGCCAGAGCTATTCAAACCCTTTTTGCTGGGCAAGTAGGACCTGTAAATCTACACAATATATAGTTTAAAGTTTGAGTCTATCATATTAGGTTTTGGATTTATAGCTGTTTTTGTGTCTATTGCATCAAAAGCATTTTCACATAATTTGTGTTTTCTGAAGAAACTGCAAGAGATATCTAACCCATACTTTCTGTGCAAGAGGGGCTTGTACATCTGCACAACATGTCTTTTAAAGTTTGAACCTATCTTATTGCATTTTGAATTATAGCAGTTTTTACCGTTTTATTGCTCTAAAAGCCTTTTCAGCCCATGAACAGTTTGTGAGTTTTGAAAAAAAGTGCAAGAGCTATTCAAACCCTTTTTGCTGGGCAAGTAGGACCTGTGAATCTACACAATATATAGTTTAAAGTTTGAGTCTATCATATTAGGTTTTGGATTTATAGCTGTTTTTGTGTCTATTGCATCAAAAGCATTTTCACATAATTTGTGTTTTCTGAAGAAACTGCAAGAGATATCTAACCCATACTTTCTGTGCAAGAGGGGCTTGTACATCTGCACAACAGGTCTTTTAAAGTTTGAACCTATCTTATTGCATTTTTGAGTTATAGCAGTTTTTACTGTTTTATTGCTCCAAAAGCCTTTTCAGCCCATGAACAGTTTGTGAGTTTTGAAAAAAAGTGCAAGAGCTATTCAAACCCTTTTTGCTGGGCAAGTAGGACCTGTAAATCTACACAATATATAGTTTAAAGTTTGAGTCTATCATATTAGGTTTTGGATTTATAGCTGTTTTTGTGTCTATTGCATCAAAAGCATTTTCACATAATTTGTGTTTTCTGAAGAAACTGCAAGAGATATCTAACCCATACTTTCTGTGCAAGAGGGGCTTGTACATCTGCACAACATGTCTTTTAAAGTTTGAACCTATCTTATTGCATTTTGAATTATAGCAGTTTTTACTGTTTTATTGCTCTAAAAGCCTTTTCAGCCCATGAACAGTTGTTTGTGAGTTTTGAAAAAAAGTGCAAGAGCTATTCAAACCCTTTTTGCTGGGCAAGTAGGACCTGTAAATTTACACAATATATAGTTTAAAGTTTGAGTCTATCATATTAGGTTTTGGATTTATAGCTGTTTTTGTGTCCATTGCTTCAAAAGCATTTTCACATAATTTGTGTTTTCTGAAGAAACTGCAAGAGATATCTAACCCATACTTTCTGTGCAAGAGGGGCTTGTACATCTGCACAACATGTCTTTTAAAGTTTGAACCTATCTTATTGCATTTTTGAGTTATAGCAGTTTTTACTGTTTTATTGCTCCAAAAGCCTTTTCAGCCCATGAACAGTTGTTTGTGAGTTTTGAAAAAAAGTGCAAGAGCTATTCAAACCCTTTTTGCTGGGCAAGTAGGACCTGTAAATCTACACAATATATAGTTTAAAGTTTGAGTCTATCATATTAGGTTTTGGATTTATAGCTGTTTTTGTGTCTATTGCTTCAAAAGCATTTTCACATAATTTGTGTTTTCTGAAGAAACTGCAGGAGATATCTAACCCATAATTTCTGTGCAAGAGGGGCTTGTACATCTACACAACATGTCTTTAAAAAGTTTGAACCTATCTTATTGCATTTTTGAGTTATAGCAGTTTTTACTGTTTTATTGCTCCAAAAGCCTTTTCAGCCCATGAACAGTTTGTGAGTTTTGAAAAAAAGTGCAAGAGCTATTCAAACCCTTTTTGCTGGGCAAGTAGGACCTGTAAATCTACACAATATATAGTTTAAAGTTTGAGTCTATCATATTAGGTTTTGGATTTATAGCTGTTTTTGTGTCTATTGCATCAAAAGCATTTTCACATAATTTGTGTTTTCTGAAGAAACTGCAAGAGATATCTAACCCATACTTTCTGTGCAAGAGGGGCTTGTACATCTGCACAACATGTCTTTTAAAGTTTGAACCTATCTTATTGCATTTTGAATTATAGCAGTTTTTACTGTTTTATTGCTCTAAAAGCCTTTTCAGCCCATGAACAGTTGTTTGTGAGTTTTGAAAAAAAGTGCAAGAGCTATTCAAACCCTTTTTGCTGGGCAAGTAGGACCTGTAAATTTACACAATATATAGTTTAAAGTTTGAGTCTATCATATTAGGTTTTGGATTTATAGCTGTTTTTGTGTCTATTGCATCAAAAGCATTTTCACATAATTTGTGTTTTCTGAAGAAACTGCAAGAGATATCTAACCCATACTTTCTGTGCAAGAGGGGCTTGTACATCTGCACAACATGTCTTTTAAAGTTTGAACCTATCTTATTGCATTTTGAATTATAGCAGTTTTTACTGTTTTATTGCTCTAAAAGCCTTTTCAGCCCATGAACAGTTGTTTGTGAGTTTTGAAAAAAAGTGCAAGAGCTATTCAAACCCTTTTTGCTGGGCAAGTAGGACCTGTAAATCTACACAATATATAGTTTAAAGTTTGAGTCTATCATATTAGGTTTTGGATTTATAGCTGTTTTTGTGTCTATTGCTTCAAAAGCATTTTCACATAATTTGTGTTTTCTGAAGAAACTGCAAGAGATATCTAACCCATACTTTCTGTGCAAGAGGGGCTTGTACATCTACACAACATGTCTTTTAATGTTTGAACCTATCTTATTGCATTTTTGAGTTATAGCAGTTTTTACTGTTTTATTGCTCCAAAAGCCTTTTCAGCCCATGAACAGTTGTTTGTGAGTTTTGAAAAAAAGTGCCAGAGCTATTCAAACCCTTTTTGCTGGGCAAGTAGGACCGGTAAATTTACACAATATATAGTTTAAAGTTTCAGTCTATCATATTAGGTTTTGGATTTATAGCTGTTTTTGTGTCTATTGCTTCAAAAGCATTTTCACATAATTTGTGTTTTCTGAAGAAACTGCAAGAGATATCTAACCCATACTTTATGTGCAAGAGGGGCTTGTACAGCTGCACAACATGTCTTTTAAAGTTTGAACCTATCTTATTGCATTTTTGAGTTATAGCAGTTTTTACTGTTTTATTGCTCCAAAAGCCTTTTCAGCCCATGAACAGTTGTTTGTGAGTTTTGAAAAAAAGTGCAAGAGCTATTCAAACCCTTTTTGCTGGGCAAGTAGGACCTGTAAATCTACACAATATATAGTTTAAAGTTTGAGTCTATCATATTAGGTTTTGGATTTATAGCTGTTTTTGTGTCCATTGCTTCAAAAGCATTTTCACATCATTTGTGTTTTCTGAAGAAACTGCAAGAGATATCTAACCCATACTTTCTGTGCAAGAGGGGCTTGTACATCTGCACAACATGTCTTTTAAAGTTTGAACCTATCTTATTGCATTTTTGAGTTATAGCAGTTTTTACTGTTTTATTGCTCCAAAAGCCTTTTCAGCCCATGAACAGTTGTTTGTGAGTTTAGAAAAAAAGTGCCAGAGCTATTCAAACCCTTTTTGCTGGGCAAGTAGGACCTGTAAATCTACACAATATATAGTTTAAAGTTTGAGTCTATCATATTAGGTTTTGGATTTATAGCTGTTTTTGTGTCCATTGCTTCAAAAGCATTTTCACATAATTTGTGTTTTCTGAAGAAACTGCAAGAGATATCTAACCCATACTTTCTGTGCAAGAGGGGCTTGTACATCTGCACAACATGTCTTTTAAAGTTTGAACCTATCTTATTGCATTTTTGAGTTATATCAGTTTTTACTGTTTTATTGCTCCAAAAGCCTTTTCAGCCCATGAACAGTTGTTTGTGAGTTTTGAAAAAAAGTGCAAGAGCTATTCAAACCCTTTTTGCTGGGCAAGTAGGACCTGTAAATCTACACAATATATAGTTTAAAGTTTGAGTCTATCATATTAGGTTTTGGATTTATAGCTGTTTTTGTGTCTATTGCCAACATGTCTTTTAAAGTTTGAACCTATCTTATTGCATTTTTGAGTTATAGCAGTTTTTACTGTTTTATTGCTCCAAAAGCCTTTTCAGCCCATGAACAGTTGTTTGTGAGTTTTGAAAAAAAGTGCAAGAGCTATTCAAACCCTTTTTGCTGGGCAAGTAGGACCTGTAAATCTACACAATATATAGTTTAAAGTTTGAGTCTATCATATTAGGTTTTGGATTTATAGCTGTTTTTGTGTCTATTGCTTCAAAAGCATTTTCACATAATTTGTGTTTTCTGAAGAAACTGCAAGAGATATCTAACCCATACTTTCTGTGCAAGAGGGGCTTGTACATCTGCACAACATGTCTTTTAAAGTTTGAACCTATCTTATTGCATTTTTGAGTTATAGCAGTTTTTACTGTTTTATTGCTCCAAAAGCCTTTTCAGCCCATGAACAGTTGTTTGTGAGTTTTGAAAAAAAGTGCAAGAGCTATTCAAACCCTTTTTGCTGGGCAAGTAGGACCTGTAAATCTACACAATATATAGTTTAAAGTTTGAGTCTATCATATTAGGTTTTGGATTTATAGCTGTTTTTGTGTCTATTGCTTCAAAAGCATTTTCACATAATTTGTGTTTTCTGAAGAAACTGCAAGAGATATCTAACCCATACTTTCTGTGCAAGAGGGGCTTGTACATCTGCACAACATGTCTTTTAAAGTTTGAACCTATCTTATTGCATTTTTGAGTTATAGCAGTTTTTACTGTTTTATTGCTCCAAAAGCCTTTTCAGCCCATGAACAGTTGTTTGTGAGTTTTGAAAAAAAGTGCAAGAGCTATTCAAACCCTTTTTGCTGGGCAAGTAGGACCTGTAAATCTACACAATATATAGTTTAAAGTTTGAGTCTATCATATTAGGTTTTGGATTTATAGCTGTTTTTGTGTCTATTGCCAACATGTCTTTTAAAGTTTGAACCTATCTTATTGCATTTTTGAGTTATAGCAGTTTTTACTGTTTTATTGCTCCAAAAGCCTTTTCAGCCCATGAACAGTTGTTTGTGAGTTTTGAAAAAAAGTGCAAGAGCTATTCAAACCCTTTTTGCTGGGCAAGTAGGACCTGTAAATCTACACAATATATAGTTTAAAGTTTGAGTCTATCATATTAGGTTTTGGATTTATAGCTGTTTTTGTGTCTATTGCTTCAAAAGCATTTTCACATAATTTGTGTTTTCTGAAGAAACTGCAAGAGATATCTAACCCATACTTTCTGTGCAAGAGGGGCTTGTACATCTGCACAACATGTCTTTTAAAGTTTGAACCTATCTTATTGCATTTTTGAGTTATAGCAGTTTTTACTGTTTTATTGCTCCAAAAGCCTTTTCAGCCCATGAACAGTTGTTTGTGAGTTTTGAAAAAAAGTGCCAGAGCTATTCAAACCCTTTTTGCTGGGCAAGTAGGACCTGTAAATCTACACAATATATAGTTTAAAGTTTGAGTCTATCATATTAGGTTTTGGATTTATAGCTGTTTTTGTGTCCATTGCTTCAAAAGCATTTTCACATAATTTGTGTTTTCTGAAGAAACTGCAAGAGATATCTAACCCATACTTTCTGTGCAAGAGGGGCTTGTACATCTGCACAACATGTCTTTTAAAGTTTGAACCTATCTTATTGCATTTTTGAGTTATATCAGTTTTTACTGTTTTATTGCTCCAAAAGCCTTTTCAGCCCATGAACAGTTGTTTGTGAGTTTTGAAAAAAAGTGCAAGAGCTATTCAAACCCTTTTTGCTGGGCAAGTAGGACCTGTAAATCTACACAATATATAGTTTAAAGTTTGAGTCTATCATATTAGGTTTTGGATTTATAGCTGTTTTTGTGTCTATTGCCAACATGTCTTTTAAAGTTTGAACCTATCTTATTGCATTTTTGAGTTATAGCAGTTTTTACTGTTTTATTGCTCCAAAAGCCTTTTCAGCCCATGAACAGTTGTTTGTGAGTTTTGAAAAAAAGTGCAAGAGCTATTCAAACCCTTTTTGCTGGGCAAGTAGGACCTGTAAATCTACACAATATATAGTTTAAAGTTTGAGTCTATCATATTAGGTTTTGGATTTATAGCTGTTTTTGTGTCTATTGCTTCAAAAGCATTTTCACATAATTTGTG
The DNA here is from genome assembly GCF_026437365.1 of Eucyclogobius newberryi. Classification (NCBI taxonomy): domain Eukaryota; kingdom Metazoa; phylum Chordata; class Actinopteri; order Gobiiformes; family Gobiidae; genus Eucyclogobius; species Eucyclogobius newberryi. The sequence goes on from NW_027315823.1 coordinate 34,659,322, forward strand.
TTTTCTGAAGAAACTGCAAGAGATATCTAACCCATACTTTCTGTGCAAGAGGGGCTTGTACATCTGCACAACATGTCTTTTAAAGTTTGAACCTATCTTATTGCATTTTTGAGTTATAGCAGTTTTTACTGTTTTATTGCTCCAAAAGCCTTTTCAGCCCATGAACAGTTGTTTGTGAGTTTTGAAAAAAAGTGCCAGAGCTATTCAAACCCTTTTTGCTGGGCAAGTAGGACCTGTAAATCTACACAATATATAGTTTAAAGTTTGAGTCTATCATATTAGGTTTTGGATTTATAGCTGTTTTTGTGTCTATTGCTTCAAAAGCATTTTCACATAATTTGTGTTTTCTGAAGAAACTGCAAGAGATATCTAACCCATACTTTCTGTGCAAGAGGGGCTTGTACATCTGCACAACATGTCTTTTAAAGTTTGAACCTATCTTATTGCATTTTTGAGTTATAGCAGTTTTTACTGTTTTATTGCTCCAAAAGCCTTTTCAGCCCATGAACAGTTGTTTGTGAGTTTTGAAAAAAAGTGCCAGAGCTATTCAAACCCTTTTTGCTGGGCAAGTAGGACCTGAAAATCTACACAATATATAGTTTAAAGTTTGAGTCTATCATATTAGGTTTTGGATTTATAGCTGTTTTTGTGTCTATTGCTTCAAAAGCATTTTCACATAATTTGTCTTTTCTGAAGAAACTGCAAGAGATATCTAACCCATACTTTCTGTGCAAGAGGGGCTTGTACATCTGCACAACATGTCTTTTAAAGTTTGAACCTATCTTATTGCATTTTTGAGTTATAGCAGTTTTTACTGTTTTATTGCTCCAAAAGCCTTTTCAGCCCATGAACAGTTGTTTGTGAGTTTTGAAAAAAAGTGCAAGAGCTATTCAAACCCTTTTTGCTGGGCAAGTAGGACCTGTAAATCTACACAATATATAGTTTAAAGTTTGAGTCTATCATATTAGGTTTTGGATTTATAGCTGTTTTTGTGTCTATTGCTTCAAAAGCATTTTCACATAATTTGTGTTTTCTGAAGAAACTGCAAGAGATATCTAACCCATACTTTCTGTGCAAGAGGGGCTTGTACATCTGCACAACATGTCTTTTAAAGTTTGAACCTATCTTATTGTATTTTTGAGTTATAGCAGTTTTTACTGTTTTATTGCTCCAAAAGCCTTTTCAGCCCATGAACAGTTTGTGAGTTTTGAAAAAAAGTGCAAGAGCTATTCAAACCCTTTTTGCTGGGCAAGTAGGACCTGTAAATCTACACAATATATAGTTTAAAGTTTGAGTCTATCATATTAGGTTTTGGATTTATAGCTGTTTTTGTGTCTATTGCTTCAAAAGCATTTTCACATAATTTGTGTTTTCTGAAGAAACTGCAAGAGATATCTAACCCATACTTTCTGTGCAAGAGGGGCTTGTACATCTGCACAACATGTATTTTAAAGTTTGAACCTATCTTATTGCATTTTTGAGTTATAGCAGTTTTTACTGTTTATTGCCCCAAAAGCCTTTTCAGCCCATGAACAGTTTGTGAGTTTTGAAAAAAAGTGCAAGAGCTATTCAAACCCTTTTTGCTGGGCAAGTAGGACCTGTAAATCTGCACAATATATAGTTTAAAGTTTGAGTCTATCATATTAGGTTTTGGATTTATAGCTGTTTTTGTGTCTATTGCTTCAAAAGCATTTTCACATAATTTGTGTTTTCTGAAGAAACTGCAAGAGATATCTAACCCATACTTTCTGTGCAAGAGGGGCTTGTACATCTGCAAAACATGTCTTTTAAAGTTTGAACTTATCTTATTGCATTTTTGAGTTATAGCAGTTTTTACTGTTTTATTGCTCCAAAAGCCTTTTCAGCCCATGAACAGTTTGTGAGTTTTGAAAAAAAGTGCAAGAGCTATTCAAACCCTTTTTGCTGGGCAAGTAGGACCTGTAAATCTACACAATATATAGTTTAAAGTTTGAGTCTATCATATTAGGTTTTGGATTTATAGCTGTTTTTGTGTCTATTGCTTCAAAAGCATTTTCACATAATTTGTGTTTTCTGAAGAAACTGCAAGAGATATCTAACCCATACTTTCTGTGCAAGAGGGGCTTGTACATCTGCACAACATGTCTTTTAAAGTTTGAACCTATCTTATTGCATGTTTGAGTTATAGCAGTTTTTACTGTTTATTGCCCCAAAAGCCTTTTCAGCCCATGAACAGTTGTTTGTGAGTTTTGAAAAAAAGTGCAAGAGCTATTCAAACCCTTTTTGCTGGGCAAGTAGGACCTGTAAATCTGCACAATATATAGTTTAAAGTTTGAGTCTATCATATTAGGTTTTGGATTTATAGCTGTTTTTGTGTCTATTGCTTCAAAAGCATTTTCACATAATTTGTGTTTTCTGAAGAAACTGCAAGAGATATCTAACCCATACTTTCTGTGCAAGAGGGGCTTGTACATCTGCACAACATGTCTTTTAAAGTTTGAACTTATCTTATTGCATTTATGAGTTATAGCAGTTTTTACTGTTTTATTGCTCCAAAAGCCTTTTCAGCCCATGAACAGTTGTTTGTGAGTTTTGAAAAAAAGTGCAAGAGCTATTCAAACCCTTTTTGCTGGGCAAGTAGGACCTGTAAATCTACACAATATATAGTTTAAAGTTTAAGTCTATCATATTAGGTTTTGGATTTATAGCTGTTTTTGTGTCTATTGCTTCAAAAGCATTTTCACATAATTTGTGTTTTCTCTTGAAACTGCAAGAGATATCTAACCCATACTTTCTGTGCAAGAGGGGCTTGTACATCTGCACAACATGTCTTTTAAAGTTTGAACCTATCTTATTGCATTTTTGAGTTATAGCAGTTTTTACTGTTTTATTGCTCCAAAAGCCTTTTCAGCCCATGGACAGTTGTTTGTGAGTTTTGAAAAAAAGTGCCAGAGCTATTAAAACCCTTTTTGCTGGGCAAGTAGGACCTGTCAATCTACACAATATATAGTTTAAAGTTTGAGTCTATCATATTAGGTTTTGGATTTATAGCTGTTTTTGTGTCTATTGCTTCAAAAGCATTTTCACATAATTTGTGTTTTCTGAAGAAACTGCAAGAGATATCTAACCCATACTTTCTGTGCAAGAGGGGCTTGTACATCTGCACAACATGTCTTTTAAAGTTTGAACCTATCTTATTGCATTTTTGAGTTATAGCAGTTTTTACTGTTTTATTGCTCCAAAAGCCTTTTCAGCCCATGAACAGTTTGTGAGTTTTGAAAAAAAGTGCAATAGCTATTCAAACCCTTTTTGCTGGGCAAGTAGGACCTGTAAATCTACACAATATATAGTTTAAAGTTTGAGTCTATCATATTAGGTTTTGGATTTATAGCTGTTTTTGTGTCTATTGCTTCAAAAGCATTTTCACATAATTTGTGTTTTCTGAAGAAACTGCAAGAGATATCTAACCCATACTTTCTGTGCAAGAGGGGCTTGTACATCTGCACAACATGTCTTTTAAAGTTTGAACCTATCTTATTGCATTTTTGAGTTATATCAGTTTTTACTGTTTTATTGCTCCAAAAGCCTTTTCAGCCCATGAACAGTTGTTTGTGAGTTTTGAAAAAAAGTGCAAGAGCTATTCAAACCCTTTTTGCTGGGCAAGTAGGACCTGTAAATCTACACAATATATAGTTTAAAGTTTGAGTCTATCATATTAGGTTTTGGATTTATAGCTGTTTTTGTGTCTATTGCCAACATGTCTTTTAAAGTTTGAACCTATCTTATTGCATTTTTGAGTTATAGCAGTTTTTACTGTTTTATTGCTCCAAAAGCCTTTTCAGCCCATGAACAGTTGTTTGTGAGTTTTGAAAAAAAGTGCAAGAGCTATTCAAACCCTTTTTGCTGGGCAAGTAGGACCTGTAAATCTACACAATATATAGTTTAAAGTTTGAGTCTATCATATTAGGTTTTGGATTTATAGCTGTTTTTGTGTCTATTGCTTCAAAAGCATTTTCACATAATTTGTGTTTTCTGAAGAAACTGCAAGAGATATCTAACCCATACTTTCTGTGCAAGAGGGGCTTGTACATCTGCACAACATGTCTTTTAAAGTTTGAACCTATCTTATTGCATTTTTGAGTTATAGCAGTTTTTACTGTTTTATTGCTCCAAAAGCCTTTTCAGCCCATGAACAGTTGTTTGTGAGTTTTGAAAAAAAGTGCCAGAGCTATTCAAACCCTTTTTGCTGGGCAAGTAGGACCTGTAAATCTACACAATATATAGTTTAAAGTTTGAGTCTATCATATTAGGTTTTGGATTTATAGCTGTTTTTGTGTCTATTGCTTCAAAAGCATTTTCACATAATTTGTGTTTTCTGAAGAAACTGCAAGAGATATCTAACCCATACTTTCTGTGCAAGAGGGGCTTGTACATCTGCACAACATGTCTTTTAAAGTTTGAACCTATCTTATTGCATTTTTGAGTTATAGCAGTTTTTACTGTTTTATTGCTCCAAAAGCCTTTTCAGCCCATGAACAGTTGTTTGTGAGTTTTGAAAAAAAGTGCCAGAGCTATTCAAACCCTTTTTGCTGGGCAAGTAGGACCTGAAAATCTACACAATATATAGTTTAAAGTTTGAGTCTATCATATTAGGTTTTGGATTTATAGCTGTTTTTGTGTCTATTGCTTCAAAAGCATTTTCACATAATTTGTCTTTTCTGAAGAAACTGCAAGAGATATCTAACCCATACTTTCTGTGCAAGAGGGGCTTGTACATCTGCACAACATGTCTTTTAAAGTTTGAACCTATCTTATTGCATTTTTGAGTTATAGCAGTTTTTACTGTTTTATTGCTCCAAAAGCCTTTTCAGCCCATGAACAGTTGTTTGTGAGTTTTGAAAAAAAGTGCAAGAGCTATTCAAACCCTTTTTGCTGGGCAAGTAGGACCTGTAAATCTACACAATATATAGTTTAAAGTTTGAGTCTATCATATTAGGTTTTGGATTTATAGCTGTTTTTGTGTCTATTGCTTCAAAAGCATTTTCACATAATTTGTGTTTTCTGAAGAAACTGCAAGAGATATCTAACCCATACTTTCTGTGCAAGAGGGGCTTGTACATCTGCACAACATGTCTTTTAAAGTTTGAACCTATCTTATTGTATTTTTGAGTTATAGCAGTTTTTACTGTTTTATTGCTCCAAAAGCCTTTTCAGCCCATGAACAGTTTGTGAGTTTTGAAAAAAAGTGCAAGAGCTATTCAAACCCTTTTTGCTGGGCAAGTAGGACCTGTAAATCTACACAATATATAGTTTAAAGTTTGAGTCTATCATATTAGGTTTTGGATTTATAGCTGTTTTTGTGTCTATTGCTTCAAAAGCATTTTCACATAATTTGTGTTTTCTGAAGAAACTGCAAGAGATATCTAACCCATACTTTCTGTGCAAGAGGGGCTTGTACATCTGCACAACATGTATTTTAAAGTTTGAACCTATCTTATTGCATTTTTGAGTTATAGCAGTTTTTACTGTTTATTGCCCCAAAAGCCTTTTCAGCCCATGAACAGTTTGTGAGTTTTGAAAAAAAGTGCAAGAGCTATTCAAACCCTTTTTGCTGGGCAAGTAGGACCTGTAAATCTGCACAATATATAGTTTAAAGTTTGAGTCTATCATATTAGGTTTTGGATTTATAGCTGTTTTTGTGTCTATTGCTTCAAAAGCATTTTCACATAATTTGTGTTTTCTGAAGAAACTGCAAGAGATATCTAACCCATACTTTCTGTGCAAGAGGGGCTTGTACATCTGCAAAACATGTCTTTTAAAGTTTGAACTTATCTTATTGCATTTTTGAGTTATAGCAGTTTTTACTGTTTTATTGCTCCAAAAGCCTTTTCAGCCCATGAACAGTTTGTGAGTTTTGAAAAAAAGTGCAAGAGCTATTCAAACCCTTTTTGCTGGGCAAGTAGGACCTGTAAATCTACACAATATATAGTTTAAAGTTTGAGTCTATCATATTAGGTTTTGGATTTATAGCTGTTTTTGTGTCTATTGCTTCAAAAGCATTTTCACATAATTTGTGTTTTCTGAAGAAACTGCAAGAGATATCTAACCCATACTTTCTGTGCAAGAGGGGCTTGTACATCTGCACAACATGTCTTTTAAAGTTTGAACCTATCTTATTGCATGTTTGAGTTATAGCAGTTTTTACTGTTTATTGCCCCAAAAGCCTTTTCAGCCCATGAACAGTTGTTTGTGAGTTTTGAAAAAAAGTGCAAGAGCTATTCAAACCCTTTTTGCTGGGCAAGTAGGACCTGTAAATCTGCACAATATATAGTTTAAAGTTTGAGTCTATCATATTAGGTTTTGGATTTATAGCTGTTTTTGTGTCTATTGCTTCAAAAGCATTTTCACATAATTTGTGTTTTCTGAAGAAACTGCAAGAGATATCTAACCCATACTTTCTGTGCAAGAGGGGCTTGTACATCTGCACAACATGTCTTTTAAAGTTTGAACTTATCTTATTGCATTTATGAGTTATAGCAGTTTTTACTGTTTTATTGCTCCAAAAGCCTTTTCAGCCCATGAACAGTTGTTTGTGAGTTTTGAAAAAAAGTGCAAGAGCTATTCAAACCCTTTTTGCTGGGCAAGTAGGACCTGTAAATCTACACAATATATAGTTTAAAGTTTAAGTCTATCATATTAGGTTTTGGATTTATAGCTGTTTTTGTGTCTATTGCTTCAAAAGCATTTTCACATAATTTGTGTTTTCTCTTGAAACTGCAAGAGATATCTAACCCATACTTTCTGTGCAAGAGGGGCTTGTACATCTGCACAACATGTCTTTTAAAGTTTGAACCTATCTTATTGCATTTTTGAGTTATAGCAGTTTTTACTGTTTTATTGCTCCAAAAGCCTTTTCAGCCCATGGACAGTTGTTTGTGAGTTTTGAAAAAAAGTGCCAGAGCTATTCAAACCCTTTTTGCTGGGCAAGTAGGACCTGTCAATCTACACAATATATAGTTTAAAGTTTGAGTCTATCATATTAGGTTTTGGATTTATAGCTGTTTTTGTGTCTATTGCTTCAAAAGCATTTTCACATAATTTGTGTTTTCTGAAGAAACTGCAAGAGATATCTAACCCATACTTTCTGTGCAAGAGGGGCTTGTACATCTGCACAACATGTCTTTTAAAGTTTGAACCTATCTTATTGCATTTTTGAGTTATAGCAGTTTTTACTGTTTTATTGCTCCAAAAGCCTTTTCAGCCCATGAACAGTTTGTGAGTTTTGAAAAAAAGTGCAATAGCTATTCAAACCCTTTTTGCTGGGCAAGTAGGACCTGTAAATCTACACAATATATAGTTTAAAGTTTGAGTCTATCATATTAGGTTTTGGATTTATAGCTGTTTTTGTGTCTATTGCTTCAAAAGCATTTTCACATAATTTGTGTTTTCTGAAGAAACTGCAAGAGATATCTAACCCATACTTTCTGTGCAAGAGGGGCTTGTACATCTGCACAACATGTCTTTTAAAGTTTGAACCTATCTTATTGCATTTTTTTAGTTATAGCAGTTTTTACTGTTTTATTGCTCCAAAAGCCTTTTCAGCCCATGAACAGTTGTTTGTGAGTTTTGAAAAAAAGTGCAAGAGCTATTCAAACCCTTTTTGCTGGGCAAGTAGGACCTGTAAATCTACACAATATATAGTTTAAAGTTTGAGTCTATCATATTAGGTTTTGGATTTATAGCTGTTTTTGTGTTCATTGCTTCAAAAGCATTTTCACATAATTTGTGTTTTCTGAAGAAACTGCAAGAGATATCTAACCCATACTTTCTGTGCAAGAGGGGCTTGTACATCTGCACAACATGTCTTTTAAAGTTTGAACCTATCTTATTGCATTTTTGAGTTATAGCAGTTTTTACTGTTTTATTGCTCCAAAAGCCTTTTCAGCCCATGAACAGTTTGTGAGTTTTGAAAAAAAGTGCAAGAGCTATTCAAACCCTTTTTGCTGGGCAAGTAGGACCTGTAAATCTACACAATATATAGTTTAAAGTTTGAGTCTATCATATTAGGTTTTGGATTTATAGCTGTTTTTGTGTCTATTGCTTCAAAAGCATTTTCACATAATTTGTGTTTTCTGAAGAAACTGCAAGAGATATCTAACCCATACTTTCTGTGCAAGAGGGGCTTGTACATCTGCACAACATGTCTTTTAAAGTTTGAACCTATCTTATTGCATTTTTGAGTTATAGCAGTTTTTACTGTTTTATTGCTCCAAAAGCCTTTTCAGCCCATGAACAGTTGTTTGTGAGTTTTGAAAAAAAGTGCAAGAGCTATTCAAACCCTTTTTGCTGGGCAAGTAGGAACTGTAAATCTACACAATATATAGTTTAAAGTTTGAGTCTATCATATTAGGTTTTGGATTTATAGCTGTTTTTGTGTCTATTGCTTCAAAAGCATTTTCACATAATTTGTGTTTTCTGAAGAAACTGCAAGAGATATCTAACCCATACTTTCTGTGCAAGAGGGGCTTGTACATCTGCACAACATGTCTTTTAAAGTTTGAACCTATCTTATTGCATTTTTGAGTTATAGCAGTTTTTACTGTTTTATTGCTCCAAAAGCCTTTTCAGCCCATGAACAGTTGTTTGTGAGTTTTGAAAAAAAGTGCCAGAGCTATTCAAACCCTTTTTGCTGGGCAAGTAGGACCTGTAATTCTACACAATATATAGTTTAAAGTTTGAGTCTATCATATTAGGTTTTGGATTTATAGCTGTTTTTATGTCTATTGCTTCAAAAGCATTTTCACATAATTTGTGTTTTCTGAAGAAACTGCAAGAGATATCTAACCCATACTTTCTGTGCAAGAGGGGCTTGTACATCTGCACAACATGTCTTTTAAAGTTTGAACCTATCTTATTGCATTTTTGAGTTATAGCAGTTTTTACTGTTTTATTGCTCCAAAAGCCTTTTCAGCCCATGAACAGTTGTTTGTGAGTTTTGAAAAAAAAGTGCAAGAGCTATTCAAACCCTTTTTGCTGGGCAAGTAGGACCTGTAAATCTACACAATATATAGTTTAAAGTTTGAGTCTATCATATTAGGTTTTGGATTTATAGCTGTTTTTGTGTCTATTGCTTCAAAAGCATTTTCACATAATTTGTGTTTTCTGAAGAAACTGCAAGAGATATCTAACCCATACTTCCTGTGCAAGAGGGGCTTGTACATCTGCACAACATGTCTTTTAAAGTTTGAACCTATCTTATTGCATTTTTGAGTTATAGCAGTTTTTACTGTTTTATTGCTCCAAAAGCCTTTTCAGCCCATGAACAGTTGTTTGTGAGTTTCGAAAAAAAGTGCAAGAGCTATTCAAACCCTTTTTGCTGGGCAAGTGGGACCTGCAAATCTACACAATATATAGTTTAAAGTTTGAGTCTATCATATTAGGTTTTGGATTTATAGCTGTTTTTGTGTCTATTGCTTCAAAAGCATTTTCACATAATTTGTGTTTTCTGAAGAAACTGCAAGAGATATCTAACCCATACTTTCTGTGCAAGAGGGGCTTGTACATCTGCACAACATGTCTTTTAAAGTTTGAACCTATCTTATTGCATTTTTGAGTTATAGCAGTTTTTACTGTTTTATTGCTCCAAAAGCCTTTTCAGCCCATGAACAGTTTGTGAGTTTTGAAAAAAAGTGCAAGAGCTATTCAAACCCTTTTTGCTGGGCAAGTAGGACCTGTAAATTTACACAATATATAGTTTAAAGTTTGAGTCTATCATATTAGGTTTTGGATTTATAGCTGTTTTTGTGTCTATTGCTTCAAAAGCATTTTCACATAAGTTGTGTTTTCTGAAGAAACTGCAAGAGATATCTAACCCATACTTTCTGTGCAAGAGGGGCTTGTACATCTGCACAACATGTCTTTTAAAGTTTGAACCTATCTTATTGCATTTTTGAGTTATAGCAGTTTTTACTGTTTTATTGCTCCAAAAGCCTTTTCAGCCCATGAACAGTTGTTTGTGAGTTTTGAAAAAAAGTGCAAGAGCTATTCAAACCCTTTTTGCTGGGCAAGTAGGACCTGTAAATCTACACAATATATAGTTTAAAGTTTGAGTCTATCATATTAGGTTTTGGATATATAGCTGTTTTTGTGTCTATTGCTTCAAAAGCATTTTCACATAAGTTGTGTTTTCTGAAGAAACTGCAAGAGATATCTAACCCATACTTTCTGTGCAAGAGGGGCTTGTACAGCTGCACAACATGTCTTTTAAAGTTTGAACCTATCTTATTGCATTTTTGAGTTATAGCAGTTTTTACTGTTTTATTGCTCCAAAAGCCTTTTCAGCCCATGAACAGTTGTTTGTGAGTTTTGAAAAAAAGTGCAAGAGCTATTCAAACCCTTTTTGCTGGGCAAGTAGGACCTGTAAATCTACACAATATATAGTTTAAAGTTTGAGTCTATCATATTAGGTTTTGGATTTATAGCTGTTTTTGTGTCTATTGCTTCAAAAGCATTTTCACATAATTTGTGTTTTCTGAAGAAACTGCAAGAGATATCTAACCCATACTTCCCGTGCAAGAGGGGCTTGTACATCTGCACAACATGTCTTTTAAAGTTTGAACCTATCTTATTGCATTTTTGAGTTATAGCAGTTTTTTACTGTTTTATTGCTCCAAAAGCCTTTTCAGCCCATGAACATTTTGTGAGTTTTGAAAAAAAGTGCAAGAGCTATTCAAACCCTTTTTGCTGGGCAAGTAGGACCTGTAAATTTACACAATATATAGTTTAAAGTTTGAGACTATCATATTAGGTTTTGGATTTATAGCTGTTTTTGTGTCCATTGCTTCAAAAGCATTTTCACATAATTTGTGTTTTCTGAAGAAACTGCAAGAGATATCTAACCCATACTTTCTGTGCAAGAGGGGCTTGTACATCTGCACAACATGTCTTTTAAAGTTTGAACCTATCTTATTGCATTTTTGAGTTATAGCAGTTTTTACTGTTTTATTGCTCCAAAAGCCTTTTCAGCCCATGAACAGTTGTTTGTGAGTTTTGAAAAAAAGTGCAAGAGCTATTCAAACCCTTTTTGCTGGGCAAGTAGGACCTGTAAATCTACACAATATATAGTTTAAAGTTTGAGTCTATCATATTAGGTTTTGGATTTATAGCTGTTTTTGTGTCTATTGCTTCAAAAGCATTTTCACATAATTTGTGTTTTCTGAAGAAACTGCAAGAGATATCTAACCCATACTTTCTGTGCAAGAGGGGCTTGTACATCTGCACAACATGTCTTTTAAAGTTTGAACCTATCTTATTGCATTTTTGAGTTATAGCAGTTTTTACTGTTTTATTGCTCCAAAAGCCTTTTCAGCCCATGAACAGTTTGTGAGTTTTGAAAAAAAGTGCAATAGCTATTCAAACCCTTTTTGCTGGGCAAGTAGGACCTGTAAATCTACACAATATATAGTTTAAAGTTTGAGTCTATCATATTAGGTTTTGGATTTATAGCTGTTTTTGTGTCTATTGCTTCAAAAGCATTTTCACATAATTTGTGTTTTCTGAAGAAACTGCAAGAGATATCTAACCCATACTTTCTGTGCAAGAGGGGCTTGTTCATCTGCACAACATGTCTTTTAAAGTTTGAACCTATCTTATTGCATTTTTGAGTTATAGCAGTTTTTACTGTTTTATTGCTCCAAAAGCCTTTTCAGCCCATGAACAGTTGTTTGTGAGTTTTGAAAAAAAAGTGCAAGAGCTATTCAAACCCTTTTTGCTGGGCAAGTAGGACCTGTAAATCTACACAATATATAGTTTAAAGTTTGAGTCTATCATATTAGGTTTTGGATTTATAGCTGTTTTTGTGTCTATTGCTTCAAAAGCATTTTCACATAATTTGTGTTTTCTGAAGAAACTGCAAGAGATATCTAACCCATACTTCCTGTGCAAGAGGGGCTTGTACATCTGCACAACATGTCTTTTAAAGTTTGAACCTATCTTATTGCATTTTTGAGTTATAGCAGTTTTTACTGTTTTATTGCTCCAAAAGCCTTTTCAGCCCATGAACAGTTTGTGAGTTTTGAAAAAAAGTGCAATAGCTATTCAAACCCTTTTTGCTGGGCAAGTAGGACCTGTAAATCTACACAATATATAGTTTAAAGTTTGAGTCTATCATATTAGGTTTTGGATTCATAGCTGTTTTTGTGTCTATTGCTTCAAAAGCATTTTCACATAATTTGTGTTTTCTGAAGAAACTGCAAGAGATATCCAACCCATACTTTCTGTGCAAGAGGGGCTTGTACATCTGCACAACATGTCTTTTAAAGTTTGAACCTATCTTGTTGCATTTTTTGAGTTATAGCAGTTTTTACTGTTTTATTGCTCCAAAAGCCTTTTCAGCCCATGAACAGTTTGTGAGTTTTGAAAAAAAGTGCAAGAGCTATTCAAACCCTTTTTGCTGGGCAAATATGACCTGTAAATCTACACAATATATAGTTTAAAGTTTGAGTCTATCATATTAGGTTTTGGATTTATAGCTGTTTTTGTGTCTATTGCTTCAAAGCATTTTCACATAATTTGTATTTTCTGAAGAAACTGCAAGAGATATCTAACCCATACTTCCTGTGCAAGAGGGGCTTGTACATCTGCACAACATGTCTTTTAAAGTTTGAACCTATCTTATTGCATTTTTGAGTTATAGCAGTTTTTACTGTTTTATTGCTCCAAAAGCCTTTTCAGCCCATGAACAGTTTGTGAGTTTTGAAAAAAAGTGCAAGAGCTATTCAAACCCTTTTTGCTGGGCAAGTAGGACCTGTAAATCTACACAATATATAGTTTAAAGTTTGAGTCTATCATATTAGGTTTCGGATTTATTAGCTGTTTTTGTGTCTATTGCTTCAAAAGCATTTTCACATAATTTGTGTTTTCTGAAGAAACTGCAAGAGATATCCAACCCATACTTTATGTGCAAGAGGGGCTTGTACATCTGCACAACATGTCTTTTAAAGTTTGAACCTATCTTATTGCATTTTTTGAGTTATAGCAGTTTTTACTGTTTTATTGCTCCAAAAGCCTTTTCAGCCCATGAACAGTTGTTTGTGAGTTTTGAAAAAAAGTGCAAGAGCTATTCAAACCCTTTTTGCTGGGCAAGTAGGACCTGTAAATCTACACAATATATAGTTTAAAGTTTGAGTCTATCATATTAGGTTTTGGATTTATAGCTGTTTTTGTGTCTATTGCTTCAAAAGCATTTTCACATAATTTGTGTTTTCTGAAGAAACTGCAAGAGATATCTAACCCATACTTTCTGTGCAAGAGGGGCTTGTACATCTGCACAACATGTCTTTTAAAGTTTGAACCTATCTTATTGCATTTTTTGAGTTATAGCAGTTTTTACTGTTTTATTGCTCCAAAAGCCTTTTCAGCCCATGAACAGTTGTTTGTGAGTTTTGAAAAAAAGTGCGAGAGCTATTCAAACCCTTTTTGCTGGGCAAGTAGGACCTGTAAATCTACACAATATATAGTTTAAAGTTTGAGTCTATCATATTAGGTTTTGGATTTATAGCTGTTTTTGTGTCTATTGCTTCAAAAGCATTTTCACATAATTTGTGTTTTCTGAAGAAACTGCAAGAGATATCTAACCCATACTTTCTGTGCAAGAGGGGCTTGTACATCTGCACAACATGTCTTTTAAAGTTTGAACCTATCTTATTGCATTTTTGAGTTATAGCAGTTTTTACTGTTTTATTGCTCCAAAAGCCTTTTCAGCCCATGAACATTTTGTGAGTTTTGAAAAAAAGTGCCAGAGCTATTCAAACCCTTTTTGCTGGGCAAGTAGGACCTGTAAATCTACACAATATATAGTTTAAAGTTTGAGTCTATCATATTATGTTTAGGATTTATAGCTGTTTTTGTGTCTATTGCTTCAAAAGCATTTTCACATAATTTGTGTTTTCTGAACAAACTGCAAGAGATATCTAACCCATACTTTCTGTGCAAGAGGGGCTTGTACATCTGCACAACATGTCTTTTAAAGTTTGAACCTATCTTATTGCATTTTTGAGTTATAGCAGTTTTTACTGTTTTATTGCTCCAAAAGCCTTTTCAGCCCATGAACAGTTTGTGAGTTTTGAAAAAAAGTGCAAGAGCTATTCAAACCCTTTTTGCTGGGCAAGTAGGACCTGTAAATCTACACAATATATAGTTTAAAGTTTGAGTCTATCATATTAGGTTTTGGATTTATAGCTGTTTTTGTGTATATTGCTTCAAAAGCATTTTCACATAATTTGTGTTTTCTGAAGAAACTGCAAGAGATATCTAACCCATACTTCCTGTGCAAGAGGGGCTTGTACATCTGCACAACATGTCTTTTAAAGTTTGAACCTATCTTATTGCATTTTTGAGTTATAGCAGTTTTTACTGTTTTATTGCTCCAAAAGCCTTTTCAGCCCATGAACAGTTGTTTGTGAGTTTTGAAAAAAAAGTGCAAGAGCTATTCAAACCCTTTTTGCTGGGCAAGTAGGACCTGTAAATCTACACAATATATAGTTTAAAGTTTGAGTCTATCATATTAGGTTTTGGATTTATAGCTGTTTTTGTGTCTATTGCTTCAAAAGCATTTTCACATAATTTGTGTTTTCTGAAGAAACTGCAAGAGATATCTAACCCATACTTCCTGTGCAAGAGGGGCTTGTACATCTGCACAACATGTCTTTTAAAGTTTGAACCTATCTTATTGCATTTTTGAGTTATAGCAGTTTTTACTGTTTTATTGCTCCAAAAGCCTTTTCAGCCCATGAACAGTTTGTGAGTTTTGAAAAAAAGTGCAATAGCTATTCAAACCCTTTTTGCTGGGCAAGTAGGACCTGTAAATCTACACAATATATAGTTTAAAGTTTGAGTCTATCATATTAGGTTTTGGATTTATAGCTGTTTTTGTGTCTATTGCTTCAAAAGCATTTTCACATAATTTGTGTTTTCTGAAGAAACTGCAAGAGATATCCAACCCATACTTTCTGTGCAAGAGGGGCTTGTACATCTGCACAACATGTCTTTTAAAGTTTGAACCTATCTTGTTGCATTTTTTGAGTTATAGCAGTTTTTACTGTTTTATTGCTCCAAAAGCCTTTTCAGCCCATGAACAGTTTGTGAGTTTTGAAAAAAAGTGCAAGAGCTATTCAAACCCTTTTTGCTGGGCAAATAGGACCTGTAAATCTACACAATATATAGTTTAAAGTTTGAGTCTATCATATTAGGTTTTGGATTTATAGCTGTTTTTGTGTCTATTGCTTCAAAAGCATTTTCACATAATTTGTATTTTCTGAAGAAACTGCAAGAGATATCTAACCCATACTTCCTGTGCAAGAGGGGCTTGTACATCTGCACAACATGTCTTTTAAAGTTTGAACCTATCTTATTGCATTTTTGAGTTATAGCAGTTTTTACTGTTTTATTGCTCCAAAAGCCTTTTCAGCCCATGAACAGTTTGTGAGTTTTGAAAAAAAGTGCAAGAGCTATTCAAACCCTTTTTGCTGGGCAAGTAGGACCTGTAAATCTACACAATATATAGTTTAAAGTTTGAGTCTATCATATTAGGTTTTGGATTTATTAGCTGTTTTTGTGTCTATTGCTTCAAAAGCATTTTCACATAATTTGTGTTTTCTGAAGAAACTGCAAGAGATATCTAACCCATACTTTATGTGCAAGAGGGGCTTGTACATCTGCACAACATGTCTTTTAAAGTTTGAACCTATCTTATTGCATTTTTTGAGTTATAGCAGTTTTTACTGTTTTATTGCTCCAAAAGCCTTTTCAGCCCATGAACAGTTGTTTGTGAGTTTTGAAAAAAAGTGCAAGAGCTATTCAAACCCTTTTTGCTGGGCAAGTAGGACCTGTAAATCTACACAATATATAGTTTAAAGTTTGAGTCTATCATATTAGGTTTTGGATTTATAGCTGTTTTTGTGTCTATTGCTTCAAAAGCATTTTCACATAATTTGTGTTTTCTGAAGAAACTGCAAGAGATATCTAACCCATACTTTCTGTGCAAGAGGGGCTTGTACATCTGCACAACATGTCTTTTAAAGTTTGAACCTATCTTATTGCATTTTTGAGTTATAGCAGTTTTTACTGTTTTATTGCTCCAAAAGCCTTTTCAGCCCATGAACAGTTTGTGAGTTTTGAAAAAAAGTGCCAGAGTTATTCAAACCCTTTTTGCTGGGCAAGTAGGACCTGTAAATGTACACAATATATAGTTTAAAGTTTGAGTCTATCATATTAGGTTTTGGATTTATAGCTGTTTTTGTGTCTATTGCTTCAAAAGCATTTTCTCATAAGTTGTGTTTTCTGAAGAAACTGCAAGAGATATCTAACCCATACTTTCTGTGCAAGAGGGGCTTGTAGATCTGCACAACATGTCTTTTAAAGTTTGAACCTATCTTATTGCATTTTTGAGTTATAGCAGTTTTTACTGTTTTATTGCTCCAAAAGCCTTTTCAGCCCATGAACATTTTGTGAGTTTTGAAAAAAAGTTCAAGAGCTATTCAAACCCTTTTTGCTGGGCAAGTAGGACCTGTAAATTTACACAATATATAGTTTAAAGTTTCAGTCTATCATATTAGGTTTTGGATTTATAGCTGTTTTTGTGTCCATTGCTTCAAAAGCATTTTCACATAATTTGTGTTTTCTGAAGAAACTGCAAGAGATATCTAACCCATACTTTCTGTGCAAGAGGGGCTTGTACATATGCACAACATGTCTTTTAAAGTTTGAACCTATCTTATTGCATTTTTGAGTTATAGCAGTTTTTACTGTTTTATTGCTCCAAAAGCCTTTTCAGCCCATGAACAGTTGTTTGTGAGTTTTGAAAAAAAGTGCCAGAGCTATTCAAACCCTTTTTGCTGGGCAAGTAGGACCTGTAAATCTACACAATATATAGTTTAAAGTTTGAGTCTATCATATTAGGTTTAGGATTTATAGCTGTTTTTGTGTCTATTGCTTCAAAAGCATTTTCACATAATTTGTGTTTTCTGAACAAACTGCAAGAGATATCTAACCCATACTTTCTGTGCAAGAGGGGCTTGTACATCTGCACAACATGTCTTTTAAAGTTTGAACCTATCTTATTGCATTTTTGAGTTATAGCAGTTTTTACTGTTTTATTGCTCCAAAAGCCTTTTCAGCCCATGAACAGTTGTTTGTGAGTTTTGAAAAAAAGTGCAAGAGCTATTCAAACCCTTTTTGCTGGGCAAGTAGGACCTGTAAATTTGCACAATATATAGTTTAAAGTTTGAGTCTATCATATTGGGTTTTGGATTTATAGCTGTTTTTGTGTCTATTGCTTCAAAAGCATTTTCACATAATTTGTGTTTTCTGAAGAAACTGCAAGAGATATCTAACCCATACTTTCTGTGCAAGAGGGGCTTGTACATCTGCACAACATGTCTTTTAAAGTTTGAACCTATCTTATTGCATTTTTGAGTTATAGCAGTTTTTACTGTTTTATTGCTCCAAAAGCCTTTTCAGCCCATGAACAGTTGTTTGTGAGTTTTGAAAAAAAGTGCCAGAGCTATTCAAACCCTTTTTGCTGGGCAAGTAGGACCTGTAAATCTACACAATATATAGTTTAAAGTTTGAGTCTATCATATTAGGTTTTGGATTCATAGCTGTTTTTGTGTCTATTGCTTCAAAAAGCATTTTCACATAATTTGTGTTTTCTGAAGAAACTGTCTGCGACAAGTTGGCCACTGTCCAGGGTGTACCCCGCCTAAGGCCCGAAGTCACTGGGATAGGCTCCAGTCACCCGCGACCCCGAAAGGGAACAAGCGGTAGAAAATGGATGGATGGATGAAGAAACTGCAAGAGATATATAACCCATACTTTCTGTGCAAGAGGGGCTTCTACATCTGCACAACATGTCTTTTAAAGTTTGAACCTATCTTATTGCATTTTTGAGTTATATCAGTTTTTACTGTTTTATTGCTCCAAAAGCCTTTTCAGCCCATGAACAGTTGTTTGTGAGTTTTGAAAAAAAGTGCCAGAGCTATTCAAACCCTTTTTGCTGGGCAAGTAGGACCTGTAAATCTACACAATATATAGTTTAAAGTTTGAGTCTATCATATTAGGTTTTGGATTTATAGCTGTTTTTGTGTCTATTGCTTCAAAAGCATTTTCACATAATTTGTGTTTTCTGAAGAAACTGCAAGAGATATCTAACCCATACTTTCTGTGCAAGAGGGGCTTGTACATCTGCACAACATGTCTTTTAAAGTTTGAACCTATCTTATTGCATTTTTGAGTTATAGCAGTTTTTACTGTTTTATTGCTCCAAAAGCCTTTTCAGCCCATGAACAGTTGTTTGTGAGTTTTGAAAAAAAGTGCAAGAGCTATTCAAACCCTTTTTGCTGGGCAAGTAGGACCTGTAAATCTACACAATATATAGTTTAAAGTTTGAGTCTATCATATTAGGTTTTGGATTTATAGCTGTTTTTGTGTCTATTGCTTCAAAAGCATTTTCACATAATTTGTGTTTTCTGAAGAAACTGCAAGAGATATCTAAACCATACTTTCTGTGCAAGAGGGGCTTGTACATCTGCACAACATGTCTTTTAAAGTTTGAACCTATCTTATTGCATTTTTGAGTTATAGCAGTTTTTACTGTTTTATTGCTCCAAAAGCCTTTTCAGCCCATGAACAGTTGTTTGTGAGTTTTGAAAAAAAGTGCAAGAGCTATTCAAACCCTTTTTGCTGGGCAAGTAGGACCTGTAAATTTGCACAATATATAGTTTAAAGTTTGAGTCTATCATATTGGGTTTTGGATTTATAGCTGTTTTTGTGTCTATTGCTTCAAAAGCATTTTCACATAATTTGTGTTTTCTGAAGAAACTGCAAGAGATATCTAACCCATACTTTCTGTGCAAGAGGGGCTTGTACATCTGCACAACATGTCTTTTAAAGTTTGAACCTATCTTATTGCATTTTTGAGTTATAGCAGTTTTTACTGTTTTATTGCTCCAAAAGCCTTTTCAGCCCATGAACAGTTGTTTGTGAGTTTTGAAAAAAAGTGCCAGAGCTATTCAAACCCTTTTTGCTGGGCAAGTAGGACCTGTAAATCTACACAATATATAGTTTAAAGTTTGAGTCTATCATATTAGGTTTTGGATTCATAGCTGTTTTTGTGTCTATTGCTTCAAAAAGCATTTTCACATAATTTGTGTTTTCTGAAGAAACTGCAAGAGATATATAACCCATACTTTCTGTGCAAGAGGGGCTTCTACAACTGCACAACATGTCTTTTAAAGTTTGAACCTATCTTATTGCAATTTAGAGTTATAGCAGTTTTTACTGTTTTATTGCTCCAAAAGCCTTTTCAGCCCATGAACAGTTGTTTGTGAGTTTTGAAAAAAAGTGCAAGAGCTATTCAAACCCTTTTTGCTGGGCAAGTAGGACCTGTAAATCTACACAATATATAGTTTAAAGTTTGAGTCTATCATATTAGGTTTTGGATTTATAGCTGTTTTTGTGTCTATTGCTTCAAAAGCATTTTCACATAATTTGTGTTTTCTGAAGAAACTGCAAGAGATATCTAACCCATACTTTCTGTGCAAGAGGGGCTTGTACATCTGCACAACATGTCTTTTAAAGTTTGAACCTATCTTATTGCATTTTTGAGTTATAGCAGTTTTTACTGTTTTATTGCTCCAAAAGCCTTTTCAGCCCATGAACAGTTGTTTGTGAGTTTTGAAAAAAAGTGCAAGAGCTATTCAAACCCTTTTTGCTGGGCAAGTAGGACCTGTAAATTTGCACAATATATAGTTTAAAGTTTGAGTCTATCATATTGGGTTTTGGATTTATAGCTGTTTTTGTGTCTATTGCTTCAAAAGCATTTTCACATAATTTGTGTTTTCTGAAGAAACTGCAAGAGATATCTAACCCATACTTTCTGTGCAAGAGGGGCTTGTACATCTGCACAACATGTCTTTTAAAGTTTGAACCTATCTTATTGCATTTTTGAGTTATAGCAGTTTTTACTGTTTTATTGCTCCAAAAGCCTTTTCAGCCCATGAACAGTTGTTTGTGAGTTTTGAAAAAAAGTGCCAGAGCTATTCAAACCCTTTTTGCTGGGCAAGTAGGACCTGTAAATCTACACAATATATAGTTTAAAGTTTGAGTCTATCATATTAGGTTTTGGATTCATAGCTGTTTTTGTGTCTATTGCTTCAAAAAGCATTTTCACATAATTTGTGTTTTCTGAAGAAACTGTCTGCGACAAGTTGGCCACTGTCCAGGGTGTACCCCGCCTAAGGCCCGAAGTCACTGGGATAGGCTCCAGTCACCCGCGACCCCGAAAGGGAACAAGCGGTAGAAAATGGATGGATGGATGAAGAAACTGCAAGAGATATATAACCCATACTTTCTGTGCAAGAGGGGCTTCTACATCTGCACAACATGTCTTTTAAAGTTTGAACCTATCTTATTGCATTTTTGAGTTATATCAGTTTTTACTGTTTTATTGCTCCAAAAGCCTTTTCAGCCCATGAACAGTTGTTTGTGAGTTTTGAAAAAAAGTGCCAGAGCTATTCAAACCCTTTTTGCTGGGCAAGTAGGACCTGTAAATCTACACAATATATAGTTTAAAGTTTGAGTCTATCATATTAGGTTTTGGATTTATAGCTGTTTTTGTGTCTATTGCTTCAAAAGCATTTTCACATAATTTGTGTTTTCTGAAGAAACTGCAAGAGATATCTAACCCATACTTTCTGTGCAAGAGGGGCTTGTACATCTGCACAACATGTCTTTTAAAGTTTGAACCTATCTTATTGCATTTTTGAGTTATAGCAGTTTTTACTGTTTTATTGCTCCAAAAGCCTTTTCAGCCCATGAACAGTTTGTGAGTTTAGAAAAAAAGTGCAAGAGCTATTCAAACCCTTTTTGCTGGGCAAGTAGGACCTGTAAATCTACAAAATATATTGTTTAAAGTTTGAGTCTATCATATTAGGTTTTGGATTTATAGCTGTTTTTGTGTCCATTGCTTCAAAAGCATTTTCACATAATTTGTGTTTTTTGAAGAAACTGCAAGAGATATCTAACCCATACTTTCTGTGCAAGAGGGGCTTGTACATCTGCACAACATGTCTTTTAAAGTTTGAACCTATCTTATTGCATTTTTGAGTTATAGCAGTTTTTACTGTTTTATTGCTCCAAAAGCCTTTTCAGCCCATGAACAGTTGTTTGTGAGTTTTGAAAAAAAGTGCAAGAGCTATTCAAACCCTTTTTGCTGGGCAAGTAGGACCTGTAAATCTACACAATATATAGTTTAAAGTTTGAGTCTATCATATTAGGTTTTGGATTTATAGCTGTTTTTGTGTCTATTGCTTCAAAAGCATTTTCACATAATTTGTGTTTTCTGAAGAAACTGCAAGAGATATCTAACCCATACTTTCTGTGCAAGAGGGGCTTGTACAGCTGCACAACATGTCTTTTAAAGTTTGAACCTATCTTATTGCATTTTTGAGTTATAGCAGTTTTTACTGTTTTATTGCTCCAAAAGCCTTTTCAGCCCATGAACAGTTGTTTGTGAGTTTTGAAAAAAAGTGCAAGAGCTATTCAAACCCATTTGCTGGGCAAGTAGGACCTGTAAATTTACACAATATATAGTTTAAAGTTTGAGTCTATCATATTAGGTTTTGGATTTATAGCTGTTTTTGTGTCTATTGCTTCAAAAGCATTTTCACATAATTTGTGTTTTCTGAAGAAACTGCAAGAGATATCTAACCCATACTTTCTGTGCAAGAGGGGCTTGTACATCTGCACAACATGTCTTTTAAAGTTTGAACCTATCTTATTGCATTTTTGAGTTGTAGCAGTTTTTACTGTTTTATTGCTCCAAAAGCCTTTTCAGCCCATGAACAGTTGTTTGTGAGTTTTGAAAAAAAGTGCCAGAGCTATTCAAACCCTTTTTGCTGGGCAAGTAGGACCTGTAAATCTACACAATATATAGTTTAAAGTTTGAGTCTATCATATTAGGTTTTGGATTCATAGCTGTTTTTGTGTCTATTGCTTCAAAAAGCATTTTCACATAATTTGTGTTTTCTGAAGAAACTGCAAGAGATATATAACCCATACTTTCTGTGCAAGAGGGGCTTCTACATCTGCACAACATGTCTTTTAAAGTTTGAACCTATCTTATTGCAATTTAGAGTTATATCAGTTTTTACTGTTTTATTGCTCCAAAAGCCTTTTCAGCCCATGAACAGTTGTTTGTGAGTTTTGAAAAAAAGTGCCAGAGCTATTCAAACCCTTTTTGCTGGGCAAGTAGGACCTGTAAATCTACACAATATATAGTTTAAAGTTTGAGTCTATCATATTAGGTTTTGGATTTATAGCTGTTTTTGTGTCTATTGCTTCAAAAGCATTTTCACATAATTTGTGTTTTCTGAAGAAACTGCAAGAGATATCTAACCCATACTTTCTGTGCAAGAGGGGCTTGTACATCTGCACAACATGTCTTTTAAAGTTTGAACCTATCTTATTGCATTTTTGAGTTATAGCAGTTTTTACTGTTTTATTGCTCCAAAAGCCTTTTCAGCCCATGAACAGTTTGTGAGTTTTGAAAAAAAGTGCCAGAGCTATTCAAACCCTTTTTGCTGGGCAAGTAGGACCTGTAAATCTACACAATATATAGTTTAAAGTTTGAGTCTATCATATTAGGTTTTGGATTTATAGCTGTTTTTGTGTCTGTTGCTTCAAAAGCATTTTCACATAATTTGTGTTTTCTGAAGAAACTGCAAGAGATATCTAACCCATACTTTCTGTGCAAGAGGGGCTTGTACATCTGCACAACATGTCTTTTAAAGTTTGAACCTATCTTATTGCATTTTTGAGTTATAGCAGTTTTTACTGTTTTATTGCTCCAAAAGCCTTTTCAGCCCATGAACAGTTGTTTGTGAGTTTTGAAAAAAAGTGCAAGAGCTATTCAAACCCTTTTTGCTGGGCAAGTAGGACCTGTAAATCTACACAATATATAGTTTAAAGTTTGAGTCTATCATATTAGGTTTTGGATTTATAGCTGTTTTTGTGTCTATTGCTTCAAAAGCATTTTCACATAATTTGTGTTTTCTGAAGAAACTGCAAGAGATATCTAACCCATACTTTCTGTGCAAGAGGGGCTTGTACATCTGCACAACATGTCTTTTAAAGTTTGAACCTATCTTATTGCATTTTTGAGTTATAGCAGTTTTTACTGTTTTATTGCTCCAAAAGCCTTTTCAGCCCATGAACAGTTTGTGAGTTTTGAAAAAAAGTGCCAGAGCTATTCAAACCCTTTTTGCTGGGCAAGTAGGACCTGTAAATCTACGCAATATATAGTTTAAAGTTTGAGTCTATCATATTAGGTTTTGGATTTATAGCTGTTTTTGTGTCTATTGCTTCAAAAGCATTTTCACATAATTTGTGTTTTCTGAAGAAACTGCAAGAGATATCTAACCCATACTTTCTGTGCAAGAGGGGCTTGTACATCTGCACAACATGTCTTTTAAAGTTTGAACCTATCTTATTGCATTTTTGAGTTATAGCAGTTTTTACTGTTTTATTGCTCCAAAAGCCTTTTCAGCCCATGAACAGTTTGTGAGTTTTGAAAAAAAGTGCAAGAGCTATTCAAACCCTTTTTGCTGGGCAAGTAGGACCTGTAAATCTACACAATATATAGTTTAAAGTTTGAGTCTATCATATTAGGTTTTGGATTTATAGCTGTTTTTGTGTCTATTGCTTCAAAAGCATTTTCACATAATTTGTGTTTTCTGAAGAAACTGCAAGAGATATCTAACCCATACTTTCTGTGCAAGAGGGGCTTGTACAGCTGCACAACATGTCTTTTAAAGTTTGAACCTATCTTATTGCATTTTTGAGTTATAGCAGTTTTTACTGTTTTATTGCTCCAAAAGCCTTTTCAGCCCATGAACAGTTGTTTGTGAGTTTTGAAAAAAAGTGCAAGAGCTATTCAAACCCATTTGCTGGGCAAGTAGGACCTGTAAATTTACACAATATATAGTTTAAAGTTTGAGTCTATCATATTAGGTTTTGGATTTATAGCTGTTTTTGTGTCTATTGCTTCAAAAGCATTTTCACATAATTTGTGTTTTCTGAAGAAACTGCAAGAGATATCTAACCCATACTTTCTGTGCAAGAGGGGCTTGTACATCTGCACAACATGTCTTTTAAAGTTTGAACCTATCTTATTGCATTTTTGAGTTGTAGCAGTTTTTACTGTTTTATTGCTCCAAAAGCCTTTTCAGCCCATGAACAGTTGTTTGTGAGTTTTGAAAAAAAGTGCCAGAGCTATTCAAACCCTTTTTGCTGGGCAAGTAGGACCTGTAAATCTACACAATATATAGTTTAAAGTTTGAGTCTATCATATTAGGTTTTGGATTCATAGCTGTTTTTGTGTCTATTGCTTCAAAAAGCATTTTCACATAATTTGTGTTTTCTGAAGAAACTGCAAGAGATATATAACCCATACTTTCTGTGCAAGAGGGGCTTCTACATCTGCACAACATGTCTTTTAAAGTTTGAACCTATCTTATTGCAATTTAGAGTTATAGCAGTTTTTACTGTTTTATTGCTCCAAAAGCCTTTTCAGCCCATGAACAGTTGTTTGTGAGTTTTGAAAAAAAGTGCCAGAGCTATTCAAACCCTTTTTGCTGGGCAAGTAGGACCTGTAAATCTACACAATATATAGTTTAAAGTTTGAGTCTATCATATTAGGTTTTGGATTTATAGCTGTTTTTGTGTCTATTGCTTCAAAAGCATTTTCACATAATTTGTGTTTTCTGAAGAAACTGCAAGAGATATCTAACCCATACTTTCTGTGCAAGAGGGGCTTGTACATCTGCACAACATGTCTTTTAAAGTTTGAACCTATCTTATTGCATTTTTGAGTTATAGCAGTTTTTACTGTTTTATTGCTCCAAAAGCCTTTTCAGCCCATGAACAGTTTGTGAGTTTTGAAAAAAAGTGCCAGAGCTATTCAAACCCTTTTTGCTGGGCAAGTAGGACCTGTAAATCTACACAATATATAGTTTAAAGTTTGAGTCTATCATATTAGGTTTTGGATTTATAGCTGTTTTTGTGTCTGTTGCTTCAAAAGCATTTTCACATAATTTGTGTTTTCTGAAGAAACTGCAAGAGATATCTAACCCATACTTTCTGTGCAAGAGGGGCTTGTACATCTGCACAACATGTCTTTTAAAGTTTGAACCTATCTTATTGCATTTTTGAGTTATAGCAGTTTTTACTGTTTTATTGCTCCAAAAGCCTTTTCAGCCCATGAACAGTTGTTTGTGAGTTTTGAAAAAAAGTGCAAGAGCTATTCAAACCCTTTTTGCTGGGCAAGTAGGACCTGTAAATCTACACAATATATAGTTTAAAGTTTGAGTCTATCATATTAGGTTTTGGATTTATAGCTGTTTTTGTGTCTATTGCTTCAAAAGCATTTTCACATAATTTGTGTTTTCTGAAGAAACTGCAAGAGATATCTAACCCATACTTTCTGTGCAAGAGGGGCTTGTACATCTGCACAACATGTCTTTTAAAGTTTGAACCTATCTTATTGCATTTTTGAGTTATAGCAGTTTTTACTGTTTTATTGCTCCAAAAGCCTTTTCAGCCCATGAACAGTTTGTGAGTTTTGAAAAAAAGTGCCAGAGCTATTCAAACCCTTTTTGCTGGGCAAGTAGGACCTGTAAATCTACACAATATATAGTTTAAAGTTTGAGTCTATCATATTAGGTTTTGGATTTATAGCTGTTTTTGTGTCTATTGCTTCAAAAGCATTTTCACATAATTTGTGTTTTCTGAAGAAACTGCAAGAGATATCTAACCCATACTTTCTGTGCAAGAGGGGCTTGTACATCTGCACAACATGTCTTTTAAAGTTTGAACCTATCTTATTGCATTTTTGAGTTATAGCAGTTTTTACTGTTTTATTGCTCCAAAAGCCTTTTCAGCCCATGAACAGTTTGTGAGTTTTGAAAAAAAGTGCAAGAGCTATTCAAACCCTTTTTGCTGGGCAAGTAGGACCTGTAAATCTACACAATATATAGTTTAAAGTTTGAGTCTATCATATTAGGTTTTGGATTTATAGCTGTTTTTGTGTCTATTGCTTCAAAAGCATTTTCACATAATTTGTGTTTTCTGAAGAAACTGCAAGAGATATCTAACCCATACTTTCTGTGCAAGAGGGGCTTGTACAGCTGCACAACATGTCTTTTAAAGTTTGAACCTATCTTATTGCATTTTTGAGTTGTAGCAGTTTTTACTGTTTTATTGCTCCAAAAGCCTTTTCAGCCCATGAACAGTTGTTTGTGAGTTTTGAAAAAAAGTGCCAGAGCTATTCAAACCCTTTTTGCTGGGCAAGTAGGACCTATAAATCTACACAATATATAGTTTAAAGTTTGAGTCTATCATATTAGGTTTTGGATTCATAGCTGTTTTTGTGTCTATTGCTTCAAAAAGCATTTTCACATAATTTGTGTTTTCTGAAGAAACTGCAAGAGATATATAACCCATACTTTCTGTGCAAGAGGGGCTTCTACATCTGCACAACATGTCTTTTAAAGTTTGAACCTATCTTATTGCAATTTAGAGTTATAGCAGTTTTTACTGTTTTATTGCTCCAAAAGCCTTTTCAGCCCATGAACAGTTGTTTGTGAGTTTTGAAAAAAAGTGCCAGAGCTATTCAAACCCTTTTTGCTGGGCAAGTAGGACCTGTAAATCTACACAATATATAGTTTAAAGTTTGAGTCTATCATATTGGGTTTTGGATTTATAGCTGTTTTTGTGTCTATTGCTTCAAAAGCATTTTCACATAATTTGTGTTTTCTGAAGAAACTGCAAGAGATATCTAACCCATACTTTCTGTGCAAGAGGGGCTTGTACATCTGCACAACATGTCTTTTAAAGTTTGAACCTATCTTATTGCATTTTTGAGTTATAGCAGTTTTTACTGTTTTATTGCTCCAAAAGCCTTTTCAGCCCATGAACAGTTGTTTGTGAGTTTTGAAAAAAAGTGCCAGAGCTATTCAAACCCTTTTTGCTGGGCAAGTAGGACCTGTAAATCTACACAATATATAGTTTAAAGTTTGAGTCTATCATATTAGGTTTTGGATTCATAGCTGTTTTTGTGTCTATTGCTTCAAAAAGCATTTTCACATAATTTGTGTTTTCTGAAGAAACTGCAAGAGATATATAACCCATACTTTCTGTGCAAGAGGGGCTTCTACAACTGCACAACATGTCTTTTAAAGTTTGAACCTATCTTATTGCAATTTAGAGTTATAGCAGTTTTTACTGTTTTATTGCTCCAAAAGCCTTTTCAGCCCATGAACAGTTGTTTGTGAGTTTTGAAAAAAAGTGCAAGAGCTATTCAAACCCTTTTTGCTGGGCAAGTAGGACCTGTAAATCTACACAATATATAGTTTAAAGTTTGAGTCTATCATATTAGGTTTTGGATTTATAGCTGTTTTTGTGTCTATTGCTTCAAAAGCATTTTCACATAATTTGTGTTTTCTGAAGAAACTGCAAGAGATATCTAACCCATACTTTCTGTGCAAGAGGGGCTTGTACATCTGCACAACATGTCTTTTAAAGTTTGAACCTATCTTATTGCATTTTTGAGTTATAGCAGTTTTTACTGTTTTATTGCTCCAAAAGCCTTTTCAGCCCATGAACAGTTGTTTGTGAGTTTTGAAAAAAAGTGCAAGAGCTATTCAAACCCTTTTTGCTGGGCAAGTAGGACCTGTAAATTTGCACAATATATAGTTTAAAGTTTGAGTCTATCATATTGGGTTTTGGATTTATAGCTGTTTTTGTGTCTATTGCTTCAAAAGCATTTTCACATAATTTGTGTTTTCTGAAGAAACTGCAAGAGATATCTAACCCATACTTTCTGTGCAAGAGGGGCTTGTACATCTGCACAACATGTCTTTTAAAGTTTGAACCTATCTTATTGCATTTTTGAGTTATAGCAGTTTTTACTGTTTTATTGCTCCAAAAGCCTTTTCAGCCCATGAACAGTTGTTTGTGAGTTTTGAAAAAAAGTGCCAGAGCTATTCAAACCCTTTTTGCTGGGCAAGTAGGACCTGTAAATCTACACAATATATAGTTTAAAGTTTGAGTCTATCATATTAGGTTTTGGATTCATAGCTGTTTTTGTGTCTATTGCTTCAAAAAGCATTTTCACATAATTTGTGTTTTCTGAAGAAACTGTCTGCGACAAGTTGGCCACTGTCCAGGGTGTACCCCGCCTAAGGCCCGAAGTCACTGGGATAGGCTCCAGTCACCCGCGACCCCGAAAGGGAACAAGCGGTAGAAAATGGATGGATGGATGAAGAAACTGCAAGAGATATATAACCCATACTTTCTGTGCAAGAGGGGCTTCTACATCTGCACAACATGTCTTTTAAAGTTTGAACCTATCTTATTGCATTTTTGAGTTATATCAGTTTTTACTGTTTTATTGCTCCAAAAGCCTTTTCAGCCCATGAACAGTTGTTTGTGAGTTTTGAAAAAAAGTGCCAGAGCTATTCAAACCCTTTTTGCTGGGCAAGTAGGACCTGTAAATCTACACAATATATAGTTTAAAGTTTGAGTCTATCATATTAGGTTTTGGATTTATAGCTGTTTTTGTGTCTATTGCTTCAAAAGCATTTTCACATAATTTGTGTTTTCTGAAGAAACTGCAAGAGATATCTAACCCATACTTTCTGTGCAAGAGGGGCTTGTACATCTGCACAACATGTCTTTTAAAGTTTGAACCTATCTTATTGCATTTTTGAGTTATAGCAGTTTTTACTGTTTTATTGCTCCAAAAGCCTTTTCAGCCCATGAACAGTTTGTGAGTTTAGAAAAAAAGTGCAAGAGCTATTCAAACCCTTTTTGCTGGGCAAGTAGGACCTGTAAATCTACAAAATATATTGTTTAAAGTTTGAGTCTATCATATTAGGTTTTGGATTTATAGCTGTTTTTGTGTCCATTGCTTCAAAAGCATTTTCACATAATTTGTGTTTTTTGAAGAAACTGCAAGAGATATCTAACCCATACTTTCTGTGCAAGAGGGGCTTGTACATCTGCACAACATGTCTTTTAAAGTTTGAACCTATCTTATTGCATTTTTGAGTTATAGCAGTTTTTACTGTTTTATTGCTCCAAAAGCCTTTTCAGCCCATGAACAGTTGTTTGTGAGTTTTGAAAAAAAGTGCAAGAGCTATTCAAACCCTTTTTGCTGGGCAAGTAGGACCTGTAAATCTACACAATATATAGTTTAAAGTTTGAGTCTATCATATTAGGTTTTGGATTTATAGCTGTTTTTGTGTCTATTGCTTCAAAAGCATTTTCACATAATTTGTGTTTTCTGAAGAAACTGCAAGAGATATCTAACCCATACTTTCTGTGCAAGAGGGGCTTGTACAGCTGCACAACATGTCTTTTAAAGTTTGAACCTATCTTATTGCATTTTTGAGTTATAGCAGTTTTTACTGTTTTATTGCTCCAAAAGCCTTTTCAGCCCATGAACAGTTGTTTGTGAGTTTTGAAAAAAAGTGCAAGAGCTATTCAAACCCATTTGCTGGGCAAGTAGGACCTGTAAATTTACACAATATATAGTTTAAAGTTTGAGTCTATCATATTAGGTTTTGGATTTATAGCTGTTTTTGTGTCTATTGCTTCAAAAGCATTTTCACATAATTTGTGTTTTCTGAAGAAACTGCAAGAGATATCTAACCCATACTTTCTGTGCAAGAGGGGCTTGTACATCTGCACAACATGTCTTTTAAAGTTTGAACCTATCTTATTGCATTTTTGAGTTGTAGCAGTTTTTACTGTTTTATTGCTCCAAAAGCCTTTTCAGCCCATGAACAGTTGTTTGTGAGTTTTGAAAAAAAGTGCCAGAGCTATTCAAACCCTTTTTGCTGGGCAAGTAGGACCTGTAAATCTACACAATATATAGTTTAAAGTTTGAGTCTATCATATTAGGTTTTGGATTCATAGCTGTTTTTGTGTCTATTGCTTCAAAAAGCATTTTCACATAATTTGTGTTTTCTGAAGAAACTGCAAGAGATATATAACCCATACTTTCTGTGCAAGAGGGGCTTCTACATCTGCACAACATGTCTTTTAAAGTTTGAACCTATCTTATTGCAATTTAGAGTTATATCAGTTTTTACTGTTTTATTGCTCCAAAAGCCTTTTCAGCCCATGAACAGTTGTTTGTGAGTTTTGAAAAAAAGTGCCAGAGCTATTCAAACCCTTTTTGCTGGGCAAGTAGGACCTGTAAATCTACACAATATATAGTTTAAAGTTTGAGTCTATCATATTAGGTTTTGGATTTATAGCTGTTTTTGTGTCTATTGCTTCAAAAGCATTTTCACATAATTTGTGTTTTCTGAAGAAACTGCAAGAGATATCTAACCCATACTTTCTGTGCAAGAGGGGCTTGTACATCTGCACAACATGTCTTTTAAAGTTTGAACCTATCTTATTGCATTTTTGAGTTATAGCAGTTTTTACTGTTTTATTGCTCCAAAAGCCTTTTCAGCCCATGAACAGTTTGTGAGTTTTGAAAAAAAGTGCCAGAGCTATTCAAACCCTTTTTGCTGGGCAAGTAGGACCTGTAAATCTACACAATATATAGTTTAAAGTTTGAGTCTATCATATTAGGTTTTGGATTTATAGCTGTTTTTGTGTCTGTTGCTTCAAAAGCATTTTCACATAATTTGTGTTTTCTGAAGAAACTGCAAGAGATATCTAACCCATACTTTCTGTGCAAGAGGGGCTTGTACATCTGCACAACATGTCTTTTAAAGTTTGAACCTATCTTATTGCATTTTTGAGTTATAGCAGTTTTTACTGTTTTATTGCTCCAAAAGCCTTTTCAGCCCATGAACAGTTGTTTGTGAGTTTTGAAAAAAAGTGCAAGAGCTATTCAAACCCTTTTTGCTGGGCAAGTAGGACCTGTAAATCTACACAATATATAGTTTAAAGTTTGAGTCTATCATATTAGGTTTTGGATTTATAGCTGTTTTTGTGTCTATTGCTTCAAAAGCATTTTCACATAATTTGTGTTTTCTGAAGAAACTGCAAGAGATATCTAACCCATACTTTCTGTGCAAGAGGGGCTTGTACATCTGCACAACATGTCTTTTAAAGTTTGAACCTATCTTATTGCATTTTTGAGTTATAGCAGTTTTTACTGTTTTATTGCTCCAAAAGCCTTTTCAGCCCATGAACAGTTTGTGAGTTTTGAAAAAAAGTGCCAGAGCTATTCAAACCCTTTTTGCTGGGCAAGTAGGACCTGTAAATCTACGCAATATATAGTTTAAAGTTTGAGTCTATCATATTAGGTTTTGGATTTATAGCTGTTTTTGTGTCTATTGCTTCAAAAGCATTTTCACATAATTTGTGTTTTCTGAAGAAACTGCAAGAGATATCTAACCCATACTTTCTGTGCAAGAGGGGCTTGTACATCTGCACAACATGTCTTTTAAAGTTTGAACCTATCTTATTGCATTTTTGAGTTATAGCAGTTTTTACTGTTTTATTGCTCCAAAAGCCTTTTCAGCCCATGAACAGTTTGTGAGTTTTGAAAAAAAGTGCAAGAGCTATTCAAACCCTTTTTGCTGGGCAAGTAGGACCTGTAAATCTACACAATATATAGTTTAAAGTTTGAGTCTATCATATTAGGTTTTGGATTTATAGCTGTTTTTGTGTCTATTGCTTCAAAAGCATTTTCACATAATTTGTGTTTTCTGAAGAAACTGCAAGAGATATCTAACCCATACTTTCTGTGCAAGAGGGGCTTGTACAGCTGCACAACATGTCTTTTAAAGTTTGAACCTATCTTATTGCATTTTTGAGTTATAGCAGTTTTTACTGTTTTATTGCTCCAAAAGCCTTTTCAGCCCATGAACAGTTGTTTGTGAGTTTTGAAAAAAAGTGCAAGAGCTATTCAAACCCATTTGCTGGGCAAGTAGGACCTGTAAATTTACACAATATATAGTTTAAAGTTTGAGTCTATCATATTAGGTTTTGGATTTATAGCTGTTTTTGTGTCTATTGCTTCAAAAGCATTTTCACATAATTTGTGTTTTCTGAAGAAACTGCAAGAGATATCTAACCCATACTTTCTGTGCAAGAGGGGCTTGTACATCTGCACAACATGTCTTTTAAAGTTTGAACCTATCTTATTGCATTTTTGAGTTGTAGCAGTTTTTACTGTTTTATTGCTCCAAAAGCCTTTTCAGCCCATGAACAGTTGTTTGTGAGTTTTGAAAAAAAGTGCCAGAGCTATTCAAACCCTTTTTGCTGGGCAAGTAGGACCTGTAAATCTACACAATATATAGTTTAAAGTTTGAGTCTATCATATTAGGTTTTGGATTCATAGCTGTTTTTGTGTCTATTGCTTCAAAAAGCATTTTCACATAATTTGTGTTTTCTGAAGAAACTGCAAGAGATATATAACCCATACTTTCTGTGCAAGAGGGGCTTCTACATCTGCACAACATGTCTTTTAAAGTTTGAACCTATCTTATTGCAATTTAGAGTTATAGCAGTTTTTACTGTTTTATTGCTCCAAAAGCCTTTTCAGCCCATGAACAGTTGTTTGTGAGTTTTGAAAAAAAGTGCCAGAGCTATTCAAACCCTTTTTGCTGGGCAAGTAGGACCTGTAAATCTACACAATATATAGTTTAAAGTTTGAGTCTATCATATTAGGTTTTGGATTTATAGCTGTTTTTGTGTCTATTGCTTCAAAAGCATTTTCACATAATTTGTGTTTTCTGAAGAAACTGCAAGAGATATCTAACCCATACTTTCTGTGCAAGAGGGGCTTGTACATCTGCACAACATGTCTTTTAAAGTTTGAACCTATCTTATTGCATTTTTGAGTTATAGCAGTTTTTACTGTTTTATTGCTCCAAAAGCCTTTTCAGCCCATGAACAGTTTGTGAGTTTTGAAAAAAAGTGCCAGAGCTATTCAAACCCTTTTTGCTGGGCAAGTAGGACCTGTAAATCTACACAATATATAGTTTAAAGTTTGAGTCTATCATATTAGGTTTTGGATTTATAGCTGTTTTTGTGTCTGTTGCTTCAAAAGCATTTTCACATAATTTGTGTTTTCTGAAGAAACTGCAAGAGATATCTAACCCATACTTTCTGTGCAAGAGGGGCTTGTACATCTGCACAACATGTCTTTTAAAGTTTGAACCTATCTTATTGCATTTTTGAGTTATAGCAGTTTTTACTGTTTTATTGCTCCAAAAGCCTTTTCAGCCCATGAACAGTTGTTTGTGAGTTTTGAAAAAAAGTGCAAGAGCTATTCAAACCCTTTTTGCTGGGCAAGTAGGACCTGTAAATCTACACAATATATAGTTTAAAGTTTGAGTCTATCATATTAGGTTTTGGATTTATAGCTGTTTTTGTGTCTATTGCTTCAAAAGCATTTTCACATAATTTGTGTTTTCTGAAGAAACTGCAAGAGATATCTAACCCATACTTTCTGTGCAAGAGGGGCTTGTACATCTGCACAACATGTCTTTTAAAGTTTGAACCTATCTTATTGCATTTTTGAGTTATAGCAGTTTTTACTGTTTTATTGCTCCAAAAGCCTTTTCAGCCCATGAACAGTTTGTGAGTTTTGAAAAAAAGTGCCAGAGCTATTCAAACCCTTTTTGCTGGGCAAGTAGGACCTGTAAATCTACACAATATATAGTTTAAAGTTTGAGTCTATCATATTAGGTTTTGGATTTATAGCTGTTTTTGTGTCTATTGCTTCAAAAGCATTTTCACATAATTTGTGTTTTCTGAAGAAACTGCAAGAGATATCTAACCCATACTTTCTGTGCAAGAGGGGCTTGTACATCTGCACAACATGTCTTTTAAAGTTTGAACCTATCTTATTGCATTTTTGAGTTATAGCAGTTTTTACTGTTTTATTGCTCCAAAAGCCTTTTCAGCCCATGAACAGTTTGTGAGTTTTGAAAAAAAGTGCAAGAGCTATTCAAACCCTTTTTGCTGGGCAAGTAGGACCTGTAAATCTACACAATATATAGTTTAAAGTTTGAGTCTATCATATTAGGTTTTGGATTTATAGCTGTTTTTGTGTCTATTGCTTCAAAAGCATTTTCACATAATTTGTGTTTTCTGAAGAAACTGCAAGAGATATCTAACCCATACTTTCTGTGCAAGAGGGGCTTGTACAGCTGCACAACATGTCTTTTAAAGTTTGAACCTATCTTATTGCATTTTTGAGTTGTAGCAGTTTTTACTGTTTTATTGCTCCAAAAGCCTTTTCAGCCCATGAACAGTTGTTTGTGAGTTTTGAAAAAAAGTGCCAGAGCTATTCAAACCCTTTTTGCTGGGCAAGTAGGACCTATAAATCTACACAATATATAGTTTAAAGTTTGAGTCTATCATATTAGGTTTTGGATTCATAGCTGTTTTTGTGTCTATTGCTTCAAAAAGCATTTTCACATAATTTGTGTTTTCTGAAGAAACTGCAAGAGATATATAACCCATACTTTCTGTGCAAGAGGGGCTTCTACATCTGCACAACATGTCTTTTAAAGTTTGAACCTATCTTATTGCAATTTAGAGTTATAGCAGTTTTTACTGTTTTATTGCTCCAAAAGCCTTTTCAGCCCATGAACAGTTGTTTGTGAGTTTTGAAAAAAAGTGCCAGAGCTATTCAAACCCTTTTTGCTGGGCAAGTAGGACCTGTAAATCTACACAATATATAGTTTAAAGTTTGAGTCTATCATATTAGGTTTTGGATTTATAGCTGTTTTTGTGTCTATTGCTTCAAAAGCATTTTCACATAATTTGTGTTTTCTGAAGAAACTGCAAGAGATATCTAACCCATACTTTCTGTGCAAGAGGGGCTTGTACATCTGCACAACATGTCTTTTAAAGTTTGAACCTATCTTATTGCATTTTTGAGTTATAGCAGTTTTTACTGTTTTATTGCTCCAAAAGCCTTTTCAGCCCATGAACAGTTTGTGAGTTTTGAAAAAAAGTGCCAGAGCTATTCAAACCCTTTTTGCTGGGCAAGTAGGACCTGTAAATCTACACAATATATAGTTTAAAGTTTGAGTCTATCATATTAGGTTTTGGATTTATAGCTGTTTTTGTGTCTATTGCTTCAAAAGCATTTTCACATAATTTGTGTTTTCTGAAGAAACTGCAAGAGATATCTAACCCATACTTTCTGTGCAAGAGGGGCTTGTACATCTGCACAACATGTCTTTTAAAGTTTGAACCTATCTTATTGCATTTTTGAGTTATAGCAGTTTTTACTGTTTTATTGCTCCAAAAGCCTTTTCAGCCCATGAACAGTTGTTTGTGAGTTTTGAAAAAAAGTGCAAGAGCTATTCAAACCCTTTTTGCTGGGCAAGTAGGACCTGTAAATCTACACAATATATAGTTTAAAGTTTGAGTCTATCATATTAGGTTTTGGATTTATAGCTGTTTTTGTGTCTATTGCTTCAAAAGCATTTTCACATAATTTGTGTTTTCTGAAGAAACTGCAAGAGATATCTAACCCATACTTTCTGTGCAAGAGGGGCTTGTACATCTGCACAACATGTCTTTTAAAGTTTGAACCTATCTTATTGCATTTTTGAGTTATAGCAGTTTTTACTGTTTTATTGCTCCAAAAGCCTTTTCAGCCCATGAACAGTTTGTGAGTTTTGAAAAAAAGTGCCAGAGCTATTCAAACCCTTTTTGCTGGGCAAGTAGGACCTGTAAATCTACACAATATATAGTTTAAAGTTTGAGTCTATCATATTAGGTTTTGGATTTATAGCTGTTTTTGTGTCTATTGCTTCAAAAGCATTTTCACATAATTTGTGTTTTCTGAAGAAACTGCAAGAGATATCTAACCCATACTTTCTGTGCAAGAGGGGCTTGTACATCTGCACAACATGTCTTTTAAAGTTTGAACCTATCTTATTGCATTTTTGAGTTATAGCAGTTTTTACTGTTTTATTGCTCCAAAAGCCTTTTCAGCCCATGAACAGTTGTTTGTGAGTTTTGAAAAAAAGTGCAAGAGCTATTCAAACCCTTTTTGCTGGGCAAGTAGGACCTGTAAATCTACACAATATATAGTTTAAAGTTTGAGTCTATCATATTAGGTTTTGGATTTATAGCTGTTTTTGTGTCTATTGCTTCAAAAGCATTTTCACATAATTTGTGTTTTCTGAAGAAACTGCAAGAGATATCTAACCCATACTTTCTGTGCAAGAGGGGCTTGTACATCTGCACAACATGTCTTTTAAAGTTTGAACCTATCTTATTGCATTTTTGAGTTATAGCAGTTTTTACTGTTTTATTGCTCCAAAAGCCTTTTCAGCCCATGAACAGTTTGTGAGTTTTGAAAAAAAGTGCCAGAGCTATTCAAACCCTTTTTGCTGGGCAAGTAGGACCTGTAAATCTACACAATATATAGTTTAAAGTTTGAGTCTATCATATTAGGTTTTGGATTTATAGCTGTTTTTGTGTCTATTGCTTCAAAAGCATTTTCACATAATTTGTGTTTTCTGAAGAAACTGCAAGAGATATCTAACCCATACTTTCTGTGCAAGAGGGGCTTGTACATCTGCACAACATGTCTTTTAAAGTTTGAACCTATCTTATTGCATTTTTGAGTTATAGCAGTTTTTACTGTTTTATTGCTCCAAAAGCCTTTTCAGCCCATGAACAGTTTGTGAGTTTTGAAAAAAAGTGCCAGAGCTATTCAAACCCTTTTTGCTGGGCAAGTAGGACCTGTAAATCTACACAATATATAGTTTAAAGTTTGAGTCTATCATATTAGGTTTTGGATTCATAGCTGTTTTTGTGTCTATTGCTTCAAAAGCATTTTCACATAATTTGTGTTTTCTGAAGAAACTGCAAGAGATATCTAACCCATACTTTCTGTGCAAGAGGGGCTTGTACATCTGCACAACATGTCTTTTAAAGTTTGAACCTATCTTATTGCATTTTTGAGTTATAGCAGTTTTTACTGTTTTATTGCTCCAAAAGCCTTTTCAGCCCATGAACAGTTGTTTGTGAGTTTTGAAAAAAAGTGCCAGAGCTATTCAAACCCTTTTTGCTGGGCAAGTAGGACCTGTCAATCTACACAATATATAGTTTAAAGTTTGAGTCTATCATATTAGGTTTTGGATTCATAGCTGTTTTTGTGTCTATTGCTTCAAAAAGCATTTTCACATAATTTGTGTTTTCTGAAGAAACTGCAAGAGATATCTAACCCATACTTTCTGTGCAAGAGGGGCTTGTACATCTGCACAACATGTCTTTTAAAGTTTGAACCTATCTTATTGCATTTTTGAGTTATAGCAGTTTTTACTGTTTTATTGCTCCAAAAGCCTTTTCAGTCCATGAACAGTTGTTTGTGAGTTTTGAAAAAAAGTGCAAGAGCTATTCAAACCCTTTTTGCTGGGCAAGTAGGACCTGTAAATCTACACAATATATAGTTTAAAGTTTGAGTCTATCATATTAGGTTTTGGATTTATAGCTGTTTTTATGTCTATTGCTTCAAAAGCATTTTCACATAATTTATGTTTTCTGAAGAAACTGCAAGAGATATCTAACCCATACTTTCTGTGCAAGAGGGGCTTGTACATCTGCACAACATGTCTTTTAAAGTTTGAACCTATCTTATTGCATTTTTGAGTTATAGCAGTTTTTACTGTTTTATTGCTCCAAAAGCCTTTTCAGCCCATGAACAGTTGTTTGTGAGTTTTGAAAAAAAGTGCAAGAGCTATTCAAACCCTTTTTGCTGGGCAAGTAGGACCTGTAAATCTACACAATATATAGTTTAAAGTTTGAGTCTATCATATTAGGTTTTGGATTTATAGCTGTTTTTGTGTCTATTGCTTCAAAAGCATTTTCACATAATTTGTGTTTTCTGAAGAAACTGCAAGAGATATCTAACCCATACTTTCTGTGCAAGAGGGGCTTCTACATCTGCACAACATGTCTTTTAAAGTTTGAACCTATCTTATTGCATTTTTGAGTTATATCAGTTTTTACTGTTTTATTGCTCCAAAAGCCTTTTCAGCCCATGAACAGTTGTTTGTGAGTTTTGAAAAAAAGTGCCAGAGCTATTCAAACCCTTTTTGCTGGGCAATTAGGACCTGTCAATCTACACAATATATAGTTTAAAGTTTGAGTCTATCATATTAGGTTTTGGATTCATAGCTGTTTTTGTGTCTATTGCTTCAAAAAGCATTTTCACATAATTTGTGTTTTCTGAAGAAACTGCAAGAGATATATAACCCATACTTTCTGTGCAAGAGGGGCTTCTACATCTGCACAACATGTCTTTTAAAGTTTGAACCTATCTTATTGCATTTTTGAGTTATATCAGTTTTTACTGTTTTATTGCTCCAAAAGCCTTTTCAGCCCATGAACAGTTTGTGAGTTTAGAAAAAAAGTGCAAGAGCTATTCAAACCCTTTTTGCTGGGCAAGTAGGACCTGTAAATCTACAAAATATATTGTTTAAAGTTTGAGTCTATCATATTAGGTTTTGGATTTATAGCTGTTTTTGTGTCTATTGCTTCAAAAGCATTTTCACATAATTTGTGTTTTCTGAAGAAACTGCAAGAGATATCTAACCCAAACTTTCTGTGCAAGAGGGGCTTGTACATCTGCACAACATGTCTTTTAAAGTTTGAACCTATCTTATTGTATTTTTGAGTTATAGCAGTTTTTACTGTTTTATTGCTCCAAAAGCCTTTTCAGCCCATGAACAGTTGTTTGTGAGTTTAGAAAAAAAGTGCAAGAGCTATTCAAACCCATCTGCTGGGCAAGTAGGACCTGTAAATTTACACAATATATAGTTTAAAGTTTGAGTCTATCATATTAGGTTTTGGATTTATAGCTGTTTTTGTGTCTATTGCTTCAAAAGCATTTTCACATAATTTGTGTTTTCTGAAGAAACTGCAAGAGATATCTAACCCATACTTTCTGTGCAAGAGGGGCTTGTACATCTGCACAACATGTCTTTTAAAGTTTGAACCTATCTTATTGCATTTTTGAGTTATAGCAGTTTTTACTGTTTTATTGCTCCAAAAGCCTTTTCAGCCCATGAACAGTTGTTTGTGAGTTTTGAAAAAAAGTGCCAGAGCTATTCAAACCCTTTTTGCTGGGCAAGTAGGACCTGTAAATCTACACAATATATAGTTTAAAGTTTGAGTCTATCATATTAGGTTTTGGATTCATAGCTGTTTTTGTGTCTATTGCTTCAAAAAGCATTTTCACATAATTTGTGTTTTCTGAAGAAACTGCAAGAGATATATAACCCATACTTTCTGTGCAAGAGGGGCTTGTACATCTGCACAACATGTCTTTTAAAGTTTGAACCTATCTTATTGCAATTTAGAGTTATAGCAGTTTTTACTGTTTTATTGCTCCAAAAGCCTTTTCAGCCCATGAACAGTTGTTTGTGAGTTTTGAAAAAAAGTGCCAGAGCTATTCAAACCCTTTTTGCTGGGCAAGTAGGACCTGTAAATCTACACAATATATAGTTTAAAGTTTGAGTCTATCATATTAGGTTTTGGATTTATAGCTGTTTTTGTGTCTATTGCTTCAAAAGCATTTTCACATAATTTGTGTTTTCTGAAGAAACTGCAAGAGATATCTAACCCATACTTTCTGTGCAAGAGGGGCTTGTACATCTGCACAACATGTCTTTTAAAGTTTGAACCTATCTTATTGCATTTTTGAGTTATAGCAGTTTTTACTTTTTTATTGCTCCAAAAGCCTTTTCAGCCCATGAACAGTCTGTGAGTTTTGAAAAAAAGTGCAAGAGCTATTCAAACCATTTTTGCTGGGCAAGTAGGACCTGTAAATCTACACAATATATAGTTTAACGTTTGAGTCTATCATATTAGGTTTTGGATTTATAGCTGTTTTTGTGTCTATTGCTTCAAAAGCATTTTCACATAATTTGTGTTTTCTGAAGAAACTGCAAGAGATATCTAACCCATACTTTCTGTGCAAGAGGGGCTTGTACATCTGCAAAACATGTCTTTTAAAGTTTGAACCTATCTTATTGCATTTTTGAGTTATAGCAGTTTTTACTGTTTTATTGCTCCAAAAGCCTTTTCAGCCCATGAACAGTTTGTGAGTTTTGAAAAAAAGTGCCAGAGCTATTCAAACCCTTTTTGCTGGGCAAGTAGGACCTGTAAATCTACACAATATATAGTTTAAAGTTTGAGTCTATCATATTAGGTTTTGGATTTATAGCTGTTTTTGTGTCTATTGCTTCAAAAGCATTTTCACATAATTTGTGTTTTCTGAAGAAACTGCAAGAGATATCTAACCCATACTTTCTGTGCAAGAGGGGCTTGTACATCTGCACAACATGTCTTTTAAAGTTTGAACCTATCTTATTGCATTTTTGAGTTATAGCAGTTTTTACTGTTT
Organism: Eucyclogobius newberryi; assembly: GCF_026437365.1. Lineage (NCBI taxonomy): Eukaryota > Metazoa > Chordata > Actinopteri > Gobiiformes > Gobiidae > Eucyclogobius > Eucyclogobius newberryi. Next base: position 34,699,769 of record NW_027315823.1, read on the forward strand.
TATTGCTCCAAAAGCCTTTTCAGCCCATGAACAGTTGTTTGTGAGTTTTGAAAAAAATTGCCAGAGCTATTCAAACCCTTTTTGCTGGGCAAGTAGGACCTGTAAATCTACACAATATATAGTTTAAAGTTTGAGTCTATCATATTAGGTTTTGGATTCATAGCTGTTTTTGTGTCTATTGCTTCAAAAAGCATTTTCACATAATTTGTGTTTTCTGAAGAAACTGCAAGAGATATATAACCCATACTTTCTGTGCAAGAGGGGCTTCTACATCTGCACAACATGTCTTTTAAAGTTTGAACCTATCTTATTGCATTTTTGAGTTATATCAGTTTTTACTGTTTTATTGCTCCAAAAGCCTTTTCAGCCCATGAACAGTTGTTTGTGAGTTTTGAAAAAAAGTGCCAGAGCTATTCAAACCCTTTTTGCTGGGCAAGTAGGACCTGTAAATCTACAAAATATATAGTTTAAAGTTTGAGTCTATCATATTAGGTTTTGGATTTATAGCTGTTTTTGTGTCTATTGCTTCAAAAGCATTTTCACATAATTTGTGTTTTCTGAAGAAACTGCAAGAGATATCTAACCCATACTTTCTGTGCAAGAGGGGCTTGTACATCTGCACAACATGTCTTTTAAAGTTTGAACCTATCTTATTGCATTTTTGAGTTATAGCAGTTTTTACTGTTTTATTGCTCCAAAAGCCTTTTCAGCCCATGAACAGTTTGTGAGTTTAGAAAAAAAGTGCAAGAGCTATTCAAACCCTTTTTGCTGGGCAGGTAGGACCTGTAAATCTACACAATATATAGTTTAAAGTTGAGTCTATCATATTAGGTTTTGGATTTATAGCTGTTTTTGTGTCCATTGCTTCAAAAGCATTTTCACATAATTTGTGTTTTCTGAAGAAACTGCAAGAGATATCTAACCCATACTTTCTGTGCAAGAGGGGCTTGTACATCTGCACAACATGTCTTTTAAAGTTTGAACCTATCTTATTGCATTTTTGAGTTATAGCAGTTTTTACTGTTTTATTGCTCCAAAAGCCTTTTCAGTCCATGAACAGTTGTTTGTGAGTTTTGAAAAAAAGTGCAAGAGCTATTCAAACCCTTTTTGCTGGGCAAGTAGGACCTGTAAATCTACACAATATATAGTTTAAAGTTTGAGTCTATCATATTAGGTTTTGGATTTATAGCTGTTTTTGTGTCCATTGCTTCAAAAGCATTTTCACATAATTTGTGTTTTCTGAAGAAACTGCAAGAGATATCTAACCCATACTTTCTGTGCAAGAGGGGCTTGTACATCTGCACAACATGTCTTTTAAAGTTTGAACCTATCTTATTGCATTTTTGAGTTATAGCAGTTTTTACTGTTTTATTGCTCCAAAAGCCTTTTCAGCCCATGAACAGTTGTTTGTGAGTTTTGAAAAAAAGTTCCAGAGCTATTCAAACCCTTTTTGCTGGGCAAGTAGGACCTGTCAATCTACACAATATATAGTTTAAAGTTTGAGTCTATCATATTAGGTTTTGGATTTATAGCTGTTTTTGTGTCTATTGCTTCAAAAGCATTTTCACATAATTTGTGTTTTCTGAAGAAACTGCAAGAGATATCTAACCCATACTTTCTGTGCAAGAGGGGATTGTACATCTGCACAACATGTCTTTTAAAGTTTGAACCTATCTTATTGAATTTTTGAGTTATAGCAGTTTTTACTGTTTTATTGCTCCAAAAGCCTTTTCAGCCCATGAACAGTTGTTTGTGAGTTTAGAAAAAAAGTGCCAGAGCTATTCAAACCCTTTTTGCTGGGCAAGTAGGACCTGTAAATCTACACAATATATAGTTTAAAGTTTGAGTCTATCATATTAGGTTTTGGATTTATAGCTGTTTTTGTGTCTATTGCTTCAAAAGCATTTTCACATAATTTGTGTTTTCTGAAGAAACTGCAAGAGATATCTAACCCATACTTTCTGTGCAAGAGGGGCTTGTACATCTGCACAACATGTCTTTTAAAGTTTGAACCTATCTTATTGCATTTTTGAGTTATAGCAGTTTTTACTGTTTTATTGCTCCAAAAGCCTTTTCAGCCCATGAACAGTTGTTTGTGAGTTTTGAAAAAAAGTGCCAGAGCTATTCAAACCCTTTTTGCTGGGCAAGTAGGACCTGTCAATCTACACAATATATAGTTTAAAGTTTGAGTCTATCATATTAGGTTTTGGATTCATAGCTGTTTTTGTGTCTATTGCTTCAAAAAGCATTTTCACATAATTTGTGTTTTCTGAAGAAACTGCAAGAGATATCTAACCCATACTTTCTGTGCAAGAGGGGCTTCTACATCTGCACAACATGTCTTTTAAAGTTTGAACCTATCTTATTGCATTTTTGAGTTATATCAGTTTTTACTGTTTTATTGCTCCAAAAGCCTTTTCAGCCCATGAACAGTTGTTTGTGAGTTTTGAAAAAAAGTGCCAGAGCTATTCAAACCCTTTTTGCTGGGCAAGTAGGACCTGTAAATCTACAAAATATATAGTTTAAAGTTTGAGTCTATCATATTAGGTTTTGGATTTATAGCTGTTTTTGTGTCTATTGCTTCAAAAGCATTTTCACATAATTTGTGTTTTCTGAAGAAACTGCAAGAGATATCTAACCCATACTTTCTGTGCAAGAGGGGCTTGTACATCTGCACAACATGTCTTTTAAAGTTTGAACCTATCTTATTGCATTTTTGAGTTATAGCAGTTTTTACTGTTTTATTGCTCCAAAAGCCTTTTCAGCCCATGAACAGTTTGTGAGTTTAGAAAAAAAGTGCAAGAGCTATTCAAACCCTTTTTGCTGGGCAGATAGGACCTGTAAATCTACACAATATATAGTTTAAAGTTTGAGTCTATCATATTAGGTTTTGGATTTATAGCTGTTTTTGTGTCCATTGCTTCAAAAGCATTTTCACATAATTTGTGTTTTCTGAAGAAACTGCAAGAGATATCTAACCCATACTTTCTGTGCAAGAGGGGCTTGTACATCTGCACAACATGTCTTTTAAAGTTTGAACCTATCTTATTGCATTTTTGAGTTATAGCAGTTTTTACTGTTTTATTGCTCCAAAAGCCTTTTCAGCCCATGAACAGTTGTTTGTGAGTTTTGAAAAAAAATGCAAGAGCTATTCAAACCCTTTTTGCTGGGCAAGTAGGACCTGTAAATCTACACAATATATAGTTTAAAGTTTGAGTCTATCATATTAGGTTTTGGATTTATAGCTGTTTTTGTGTCCATTGCTTCAAAAGCTTTTTCACATAATTTGTGTTTTTTGAAGAAACTGCAAGAGATATCTAACCCATACTTTCTGTGCAAGAGGGGCTTGTACATCTGCACAACATGTCTTTTAAAGTTTGAACCTATCTTATTGCATTTTTGAGTTATAGCAGTTTTTACTGTTTTATTGCTCCAAAAGCCTTTTCAGCCCATGAACAGTTGTTTGTGAGTTTTGAAAAAAAGTGCAAGAGCTATTCAAACCCTTTTTGCTGGGCAAGTAGGACCTGTCAATCTACACAATATATAGTTTAAATTTTGAGTCTATCATATTAGGTTTTGGATTTATAGCTGTTTTTGTGTCTATTGCTTCAAAAGCATTTTCACATAATTTGTGTTTTCTGAAGAAACTGCAAGAGATATCTAACCCATACTTTCTGTGCAAGAGGGGATTGTACATCTGCACAACATGTCTTTTAAAGTTTGAACCTATCTTATTGCATTTTTGAGTTATAGCAGTTTTTACTGTTTTATTGCTCCAAAAGCCTTTTCAGCCCATGAACAGTTGTTTGTGAGTTTTGAAAAAAAGTGCCAGAGCTATTCAAACCCTTTTTGCTGGGCAAGTAGGACCTGTAAATCTACACAATATATAGTTTAAAGTTTGAGTCTATCATATTAGGTTTTGGATTTATAGCTGTTTTTGTGTCTATTGCTTCAAAAGCATTTTCACATAATTTGTGTTTTCTGAAGAAACTGCAAGAGATATCTAACCCATACTTTCTGTGCAAGAGGGGCTTGTACATCTGCACAACATGTCTTTTAAAGTTTGAACCTATCTTATTGCATTTTTGAGTTATAGCAGTTTTTACTGTTTTATTGCTCCAAAAGCCTTTTCAGCCCATGAACAGTTGTTTGTGAGTTTTGAAAAAAAGTGCCAGAGCTATTCAAACCCTTTTTGCTGGGCAAGTAGGACCTGTAAATCTACACAATATATAGTTTAAAGTTTGAGTCAATCATATTAGGTTTGGGATTTATAGCTGTTTTTGTGTCCATTGCTTCAAAAGCATTTTCACATAATTTGTGTTTTCTGAAGAAACTGCAAGAGATATCTAACCCATACTTTCTGTGCAAGAGGGGCTTGTACATCTGCACAACATGTCTTTTAAAGTTTGAACCTATCTTATTGCATTTTTGAATTATAGCAGTTTTTACTGTTTTATTGCTCTAAAAGCCTTTTCAGCCCATGAACAGTTGTTTGTGAGTTTTGAAAAAAAGTGCCAGAGCTATTCAAACCCTTTTTGCTGGGCGAGTAGGACCTGTAAATTTACACAAAGTATATTTTAAAGTGTGAGTCTATCATATTAGGTTTTGGATTTATAGCTGTTTTTGTGTCTATTGCTTCAAAAGCATTTTCACATAATTTGTGTTTTCTGAAGAAACTGCAAGAGATATCTAACCCATACTTTCTGTGCAAGAGGGGCTTGTACAGCTGCACAACATGTCTTTTAAAGTTTGAACCTATCTTATTGCATTTTTGAGTTATAGCAGTTTTTACTGTTTTATTGCTCCAAAAGCCTTTTCAGCCCATGAACAGTTGTTTGTGAGTTTTGAAAAAAAGTGCAAGAGCTATTCAAACCCTTTTTGCTGGGCAAGTAGGACCTGTAAATCTACACAATATATAGTTTAAAGTTTGAGTCTATCATATTAGGTTTTGGATTTATAGCTGTTTTTGTGTCTATTGCTTCAAAAGCATTTTCACATAATTTGTGTTTTCTGAAGAAACTGCAAGAGATATCTAACCCATACTTTCTGTGCAAGAGGGGCTTGTACATCTGCACAACATGTCTTTTAAAGTTTGAACCTATCTTATTGCATTTTTGAGTTATAGCAGTTTTTACTGTTTTATTGCTCCAAAAGCCTTTTCAGCCCATGAACAGTTGTTTGTGAGTTTTGAAAAAAATTGCCAGAGCTATTCAAACCCTTTTTGCTGGGCAAGTAGGACCTGTAAATCTACACAATATATAGTTTAAAGTTTGAGTCTATCATATTAGGTTTTGGATTCATAGCTGTTTTTGTGTCTATTGCTTCAAAAAGCATTTTCACATAATTTGTGTTTTCTGAAGAAACTGCAAGAGATATATAACCCATACTTTCTGTGCAAGAGGGGCTTCTACATCTGCACAACATGTCTTTTAAAGTTTGAACCTATCTTATTGCATTTTTGAGTTATAGCAGTTTTTACTGTTTTATTGCTCCAAAAGCCTTTTCAGCCCATGAACAGTTGTTTGTGAGTTTTGAAAAAAAGTGCCAGAGCTATTCAAACCCTTTTTGCTGGGCAAGTAGGACCTGTAAATCTACACAATATATAGTTTAAAGTTTGAGTCTATCATATTAGGTTTTGGATTTATAGCTGTTTTTGTGTCTATTGCTTCAAAAGCATTTTCACATAATTTGTGTTTTCTGAAGAAACTGCAAGAGATATCTAACCCATACTTTCTGTGCAAGAGGGGCTTCTACATCTGCACAACATGTCTTTTAAAGTTTGAACCTATCTTATTGCATTTTTGAGTTATAGCAGTTTTTACTGTTTTATTGCTCCAAAAGCCTTTTCAGCCCATGAACAGTTTGTGAGTTTAGAAAAAAAGTGCAAGAGCTATTCAAACCCTTTTTGCTCGGCAAGTAGGACCTGTAAATTTACACAATATATAGTTTAAAGTTTGAGTCTATCATATTAGGTTTTGGATTTATAGCTGTTTTTGTGTCTATTGCTTCAAAAGCATTTTCACATAATTTGTGTTTTCTGAAGAAACTGCAAGAGATATCTAACCCATACTTTCTGTGCAAGAGGGGCTTGTACATCTGCACAACATGTCTTTTAAAGTTTGAACCTATCTTATTGCATTTTTGAGTTATAGCAGTTTTTACTGTTTTATTGCTCCAAAAGCCTTTTCAGCCCATGAACAGTTGTTTGTGAGTTTTGAAAAAAAGTGCAAGAGCTATTCAAACCCTTTTTGCTGGGCAAGTAGGACCTGTCAATCTACACAATATATAGTTTAAATTTTGAGTCTATCATATTAGGTTTTGGATTTATAGCTGTTTTTGTGTCTATTGCTTCAAAAGCATTTTCACATAATTTGTGTTTTCTGAAGAAACTGCAAGAGATATCTAACCCATACTTTCTGTGCAAGAGGGGATTGTACATCTGCACAACATGTCTTTTAAAGTTTGAACCTATCTTATTGAATTTTTGAGTTATAGCAGTTTTTACTGTTTTATTGCTCCAAAAGCCTTTTCAGCCCATGAACAGTTGTTTGTGAGTTTTGAAAAAAAGTGCAAGAGCTATTCAAACCCTTTTTGCTGGGCAAGTAGGACCTGTAAATCTACACAATATATAGTTTAAAGTTTGAGTCTATCATATTAGGTTTTGGATTTATAGCTGTTTTTGTGTCTATTGCTTCAAAAGCATTTTCACATAATTTGTGTTTTCTGAAGAAACTGCAAGAGATATATAACCCATACTTTCTGTGCAAGAGGGGCTTCTACATCTGCACAACATGTCTTTTAAAGTTTGAACCTATCTTATTGCATTTTTGAGTTATAGCAGTTTTTACTGTTTTATTGCTCCAAAAGCCTTTTCAGCCCATGAACAGTTGTTTGTGAGTTTTGAAAAAAAGTGCCAGAGCTATTCAAACCCTTTTTGCTGGGCAAGTAGGACCTGTAAATCTACACAATATATAGTTTAAAGTTTGAGTCTATCATATTAGGTTTTGGATTTATAGCTGTTTTTGTGTCTATTGCTTCAAAAGCATTTTCACATAATTTGTGTTTTCTGAAGAAACTGCAAGAGATATCTAACCCATACTTTCTGTGCAAGAGGGGCTTCTACATCTGCACAACATGTCTTTTAAAGTTTGAACCTATCTTATTGCATTTTTGAGTTATAGCAGTTTTTACTGTTTTATTGCTCCAAAAGCCTTTTCAGCCCATGAACAGTTTGTGAGTTTAGAAAAAAAGTGCAAGAGCTATTCAAACCCTTTTTGCTCGGCAAGTAGGACCTGTAAATTTACACAATATATAGTTTAAAGTTTGAGTCTATCATATTAGGTTTTGGATTTATAGCTGTTTTTGTGTCTATTGCTTCAAAAGCATTTTCACATAATTTGTGTTTTCTGAAGAAACTGCAAGAGATATCTAACCCATACTTTCTGTGCAAGAGGGGCTTGTACATCTGCACAACATGTCTTTTAAAGTTTGAACCTATCTTATTGCATTTTTGAGTTATAGCAGTTTTTACTGTTTTATTGCTCCAAAAGCCTTTTCAGCCCATGAACAGTTGTTTGTGAGTTTTGAAAAAAAGTGCAAGAGCTATTCAAACCCTTTTTGCTGGGCAAGTAGGACCTGTCAATCTACACAATATATAGTTTAAATTTTGAGTCTATCATATTAGGTTTTGGATTTATAGCTGTTTTTGTGTCTATTGCTTCAAAAGCATTTTCACATAATTTGTGTTTTCTGAAGAAACTGCAAGAGATATCTAACCCATACTTTCTGTGCAAGAGGGGATTGTACATCTGCACAACATGTCTTTTAAAGTTTGAACCTATCTTATTGAATTTTTGAGTTATAGCAGTTTTTACTGTTTTATTGCTCCAAAAGCCTTTTCAGCCCATGAACAGTTGTTTGTGAGTTTTGAAAAAAAGTGCCAGAGCTATTCAAACCCTTTTTGCTGGGCAAGTAGGACCTGTAAATCTACACAATATATAGTTTAAAGTTTGAGTCTATCATATTAGGTTTTGGATTTATAGCTGTTTTTGTGTCTATTGCTTCAAAAGCATTTTCACATAATTTGTGTTTTCTGAAGAAACTGCAAGAGATATCTAACCCATACTTTCTGTGCAAGAGGGGCTTGTACATCTGCACAACATGTCTTTTAAAGTTTGAACCTATCTTATTGAATTTTTGAGTTATAGCAGTTTTTACTGTTTTATTGCTCCAAAAGCCTTTTCAGCCCATGAACAGTTGTTTGTGAGTTTTGAAAAAAAGTGCCAGAGCTATTCAAACCCTTTTTGCTGGGCAAGTAGGACCTGTCAATCTACACAATATATAGTTTAAAGTTTGAGTCAATCATATTAGGTTTGGGATTTATAGCTGTTTTTGTGTCCATTGCTTCAAAAGCATTTTCACATAATTTGTGTTTTCTGAAGAAACTGCAAGAGATATCTAACCCATACTTTCTGTGCAAGAGGGGCTTGTACATCTGCACAACATGTCTTTTAAAGTTTGAACCTATCTTATTGCATTTTTGAATTATAGCAGTTTTTACTGTTTTATTGCTCTAAAAGCCTTTTCAGCCCATGAACAGTTGTTTGTGAGTTTTGAAAAAAAGTGCCAGAGCTATTCAAACCCTTTTTGCTGGGCAAGTAGGACCTGTAAATTTACACAAAGTATATTTTAAAGTTTGAGTCTATCATATTAGGTTTTGGATTTATAGCTGTTTTTGTGTCTATTGCTTCAAAAGCATTTTCACATAATTTGTGTTTTCTGAAGAAACTGCAAGAGATATCTAACCCATACTTTCTGTGCAAGAGGGGCTTGTACATCTGCACAACATGTCTTTTAAAGTTTGAACCTATCTTATTGCATTTTTGAGTTATAGCAGTTTTTACTGTTTTATTGCTCCAAAAGCCTTTTCAGCCCATGAACAGTTGTTTGTGAGTTTTGAAAAAAAGTGCAAGAGCTATTCAAACCCTTTTTGCTGGGCAAGTAGGACCTGTAAATCTACACAATATATAGTTTAAAGTTTGAGTCTATCATATTAGGTTTTGGATTTATAGCTGTTTTTGTGTCTATTGCTTCAAAAGCATTTTCACATAATTTGTGTTTTCTGAAGAAACTGCAAGAGATATCTAACCCATACTTTCTGTGCAAGAGGGGCTTGTACATCTGCACAACATGTCTTTTAAAGTTTGAACCTATCTTATTGCATTTTTGAGTTATAGCAGTTTTTACTGTTTTATTGCTCCAAAAGCCTTTTCAGCCCATGAACAGTTGTTTGTGAGTTTTGAAAAAAATTGCCAGAGCTATTCAAACCCTTTTTGCTGGGCAAGTAGGACCTGTAAATCTACACAATATATAGTTTAAAGTTTGAGTCTATCATATTAGGTTTTGGATTCATAGCTGTTTTTGTGTCTATTGCTTCAAAAAGCATTTTCACATAATTTGTGTTTTCTGAAGAAACTGCAAGAGATATATAACCCATACTTTCTGTGCAAGAGGGGCTTCTACATCTGCACAACATGTCTTTTAAAGTTTGAACCTATCTTATTGCATTTTTGAGTTATAGCAGTTTTTACTGTTTTATTGCTCCAAAAGCCTTTTCAGCCCATGAACAGTTGTTTGTGAGTTTTGAAAAAAAGTGCCAGAGCTATTCAAACCCTTTTTGCTGGGCAAGTAGGACCTGTAAATCTACACAATATATAGTTTAAAGTTTGAGTCTATCATATTAGGTTTTGGATTTATAGCTGTTTTTGTGTCTATTGCTTCAAAAGCATTTTCACATAATTTGTGTTTTCTGAAGAAACTGCAAGAGATATCTAACCCATACTTTCTGTGCAAGAGGGGCTTGTACATCTGCACAACATGTCTTTTAAAGTTTGAACCTATCTTATTGCATTTTTGAGTTATAGCAGTTTTTACTGTTTTATTGCTCCAAAAGCCTTTTCAGCCCATGAACAGTTTGTGAGTTTAGAAAAAAAGTGCAAGAGCTATTCAAACCCTTTTTGCTCGGCAAGTAGGACCTGTAAATTTACACAATATATAGTTTAAAGTTTGAGTCTATCATATTAGGTTTTGGATTTATAGCTGTTTTTGTGTCTATTGCTTCAAAAGCATTTTCACATAATTTGTGTTTTCTGAAGAAACTGCAAGAGATATCTAACCCATACTTTCTGTGCAAGAGGGGCTTGTACATCTGCACAACATGTCTTTTAAAGTTTGAACCTATCTTATTGCATTTTTGAGTTATAGCAGTTTTTACTGTTTTATTGCTCCAAAAGCCTTTTCAGCCCATGAACAGTTGTTTGTGAGTTTTGAAAAAAAGTGCCAGAGCTATTCAAACCCTTTTTGCTGGGCAAGTAGGACCTGTCAATCTACACAATATATAGTTTAAAGTTTGAGTCTATCATATTAGGTTTTGGATTTATAGCTGTTTTTGTGTCTATTGCTTCAAAAGCATTTTCACATAATTTGTGTTTTCTGAAGAAACTGCAAGAGATATCTAACCCATACTTTCTGTGCAAGAGGGGCTTCTACATCTGCACAACATGTCTTTTAAAATTTGAACCTATCTTATTGCATTTTTGAGTTATATCAGTTTTTACTGTTTTATTGCTCCAAAAGCCTTTTCAGCCCATGAACAGTTGTTTGTGAGTTTTGAAAAAAAGTGCCAGAGCTATTCAAACCCTTTTTGCTGGGCAAGTAGGACCTGTAAATCTACACAATATATAGTTTAAAGTTTGAGTCTATCATATTAGGTTTTGGATTTATAGCTGTTTTTGTGTCTATTGCTTCAAAAGCATTTTCACATAATTTGTGTTTTCTGAAGAAACTGCAAGAGATATCTAACCCATACTTTCTGTGCAAGAGGGGCTTGTACATCTGCACAACATGTCTTTTAAAGTTTGAACCTATCTTATTGCATTTTTGAGTTATAGCAGTTTTTACTGTTTTATTGCTCCAAAAGCCTTTTCAGCCCATGAACAGTTTGTGAGTTTAGAAAAAAAGTGCAAGAGCTATTCAAACCCTTTTTGCTGGGCAAGTAGGACCTGTCAATCTACACAATATATAGTTTAAAGTTTGAGTCTATCACATTAGGTTTTGGATTTATAGCTGTTTTTGTGTCTATTGCTTCAAAAGCATTTTCACATAATTTGTGTTTTCTGAAGAAACTGCAAGAGATATCTAACCCATACTTTCTGTGCAAGAGGGGCTTGTACATCTAGACAACATGTCTTTTAAAGTTTGAACCTATCTTATTGCATTTTTGAGTTATAGCAGTTTTTACTGTTTTATTGCTCCAAAAGCCTTTTCAGCCCATGAACAGTTGTTTGTGAGTTTTGAAAAAAAGTTCCAGAGCTATTCAAACCCTTTTTGCTGGGCAAGTAGGACCTGTAAATTTACACAATATATAGTTTAAAGTTTGAGTCTATCATATTAGTTTTTGGATTTATAGCTGTTTTTGTGTCTATTGCTTCAAAAGCATTTTCACATAATTTGTGTTTTCTGAAGAAACTGCAAGAGATATCTAACCCATACTTTCTGTGCAAGAGGGGCTTGTACATCTGCACAACATGTCTTTTAAAGTTTGAACCTATCTTATTGCATTTTTGAGTTATAGCAGTTTTTACTGTTTTATTGCTCCAAAAGCCTTTTCAGCCCATGAACATTTGTTTGTGAGTTTTGAAAAAAATTGCCAGAGCTATTCAAACCCTTTTTGCTGGGCAAGTAGGACCTGTAAATCTACACAATATATAGTTTAAAGTTTGAGTCTATCATATTAGGTTTTGGATTCATAGCTGTTTTTGTGTCTATTGCTTCAAAAAGCATTTTCACATAATTTGTGTTTTCTGAAGAAACTGCAAGAGATATCTAACCCATACTTTCTGTGCAAGAGGGGCTTGTACATCTGCACAACATGTCTTTTAAAGTTTGAACCTATCTTATTGCATTTTTGAGTTATAGCAGTTTTTACTGTTTTATTGCTCCAAAAGCCTTTTCAGCCCATGAACAGTTTGTGAGTTTTGAAAAAAAGTGCCAGAGCTATTCAAACCCTTTTTGCTGGGCAAGTAGGACCTGTAAATCTACACAATATATAGTTTAAAGTTTGAGTCTATCATATTAGGTTTTGGATTTATAGCTGTTTTTGTGTCTATTGCTTCAAAAGCATTTTCACATAATTTGTGTTTTCTGAAGAAACTGCAAGAGATATCTAACCCATACTTTCTGTGCAAGAGGGGCTTGTACATCTGCACAACATGTCTTTTAAAGTTTGAACCTATCTTATTGCATTTTTGAGTTATAGCAGTTTTTACTGTTTTATTGCTCCAAAAGCCTTTTCAGCCCATGAACAGTTGTTTGTGAGTTTTGAAAAAAAGTGCAAGAGCTATTCAAACCCTTTTTGCTGGGCAAGTAGGACCTGTAAATCTACACAATATATAGTTTAAAGTTTGAGTCTATCATATTAGGTTTTGGATTTATAGCTGTTTTTGTGTCCATTGCTTCAAAAGCATTTTCACATAATTTGTGTTTTCTGAAGAAACTGCAAGAGATATCTAACCCATACTTTCTGTGCAAGAGGGGCTTGTACATCTGCACAACATGTCTTTTAAAGTTTGAACCTATCTTATTGCATTTTTGAGTTATAGCAGTTTTTACTGTTTTATTGCTCCAAAAGCCTTTTCAGCCCATGAACAGTTGTTTGTGAGTTTTGAAAAAAAGTTCCAGAGCTATTCAAACCCTTTTTGCTGGGCAAGTAGGACCTGTCAATCTACTCAATATATAGTTTAAAGTTTGAGTCTATCATATTAGGTTTTGGATTTATAGCTGTTTTTGTGTCTATTGCTTCAAAAGCATTTTCACATAATTTGTGTTTTCTGAAGAAACTGCAAGAGATATCTAACCCATACTTTCTGTGCAAGAGGGGCTTGTACATCTGCACAACATGTCTTTTAAAGTTTGAACTTATCTTATTGCATTTTTGAGTTATAGCAGTTTTTACTGTTTTATTGCTCCAAAAGCCTTTTCAGCCCATGAACAGTTGTTTGTGAGTTTTGAAAAAAAGTGCAAGAGCTATTCAAACCCTTTTTGCTGGGCAAGTAGGACCTGTCAATCTACACAATATATAGTTTAAAGTTTGAGTATATCATATTAGGTTTTGGATTCATAGCTGTTTTTGTGTCTATTGCTTCAAAAGCATTTTCACATAATTTGTGTTTTCTGAAGAAACTGCAAGAGATATCTAACCCATACTTTCTGTGCAAGAGGGGCTTGTACATCTGCACAACATGTCTTTTAAAGTTTGAACCTATCTTATTGCATTTTTGAATTATAGCAGTTTTTACTGTTTTATTGCTCTAAAAGCCTTTTCAGCCCATGAACAGTTGTTTGTGAGTTTTGAAAAAAAGTGCAAGAGCTATTCAAACCCTTTTTGCTGGGCAAGTAGGACCTGTAAATTTACACAATATATAGTTTAAAGTTTGAGTCTATCATATTAGGTTTTGGATTTATAGCTGTTTTTGTGTCTATTGCTTCAAAAGCATTTTCACATAATTTGTGTTTTCTGTAGAAACTGCAAGAGATATCTAACCCATACTTTCTGTGCAAGAGGGGCTTGTACAGCTGCACAACATGTCTTTTAAAGTTTGAACCTATCTTATTGAATTTTTGAGTTATAGCAGTTTTTACTGTTTTATTGCTCCAAAAGCCTTTTCAGCCCATGAACAGTTGTTTGTGAGTTTTGAAAAAAAGTGCAAGAGCTATTCAAACCCTTTTTGCTGGGCAAGTAGGACCTGTAAATCTACACAATATATAGTTTAAAGTTTGAGTCTATCATATTAGGTTTTGGATTCATAGCTGTTTTTGTGTCTATTGCTTCAAAAAGCATTTTCACATAATTTGTGTTTTCTGAAGAAACTGCAAGAGATATCTAACCCATACTTTCTGTGCAAGAGGGGCTTGTACATCTGCACAACATGTCTTTTAAAGTTTGAACCTATCTTATTGAATTTTTGAGTTATAGCAGTTTTTACTGTTTTATTGCTCCAAAAGCCTTTTCAGCCCATGAACAGTTGGTGAGTTTTGAAAAAAAGTGCAAGAGCTATTCAAACTCTTTTTGCTGGGCAAGTAGGACCTGTAAATCTACACAATATTTAGTTTAAAGTTTGAGTCAATCATATTAGGTTTTGGATTTATAGCTGTTTTTGTGTCCATTGCTTCAAAAGCATTTTCACATAATTTGTGTTTTCTGAAGAAACTGCAAGAGATATCTAACCCATACTTTCTGTGCAAGAGGGGCTTGTACATCTGCACAACATGTCTTTTAAAGTTTGAACCTATCTTATTGCATTTTTGAATTATAGCAGTTTTTACTGTTTTATTGCTCTAAAAGCCTTTTCAGCCCATGAACAGTTGTTTGTGAGTTTTGAAAAAAAGTGCAAGAGCTATTCAAACCCTTTTTGCTGGGCAAGTAGGACCTGTAAATTTACACAATATATAGTTTAAAGTTTGAGTCTATCATATTAGGTTTTGGATTTATAGCTGTTTTTGTGTCTATTGCTTCAAAAGCATTTTCACATAATTTGTGTTTTCTGTAGAAACTGCAAGAGATATCTAACCCATACTTTCTGTGCAAGAGGGGCTTGTACAGCTGCACAACATGTCTTTTAAAGTTTGAACCTATCTTATTGAATTTTTGAGTTATAGCAGTTTTTACTGTTTTATTGCTCCAAAAGCCTTTTCAGCCCATGAACAGTTGTTTGTGAGTTTTGAAAAAAAGTGCAAGAGCTATTCAAACCCTTTTTGCTGGGCAAGTAGGACCTGTAAATCTACACAATATATAGTTTAAAGTTTGAGTCTATCATATTAGGTTTTGGATTTATAGCTGTTTTTGTGTCCATTGCTTCAAAAGCATTTTCACATAATTTGTGTTTTCTGAAGAAACTGCAAGAGATATCTAACCCATACTTTCTGTGCAAGAGGGGCTTGTACATCTGCACAACATGTCTTTTAAAGTTTGAACCTATCTTATTGCATTTTTGAGTTATAGCAGTTTTTACTGTTTTGTTGCTCCAAAAGCCTTTTCAGCCCATGAACAGTTGTTTGTGAGTTTTGAAAAAAAGTGCAAGAGCTATTCAAACCCTTTTTGCTGGGCAAGTAGGACCTGTAAATCTACACAATATATAGTTTAAAGTTTGAGTCTATCATATTAGGGTTTGGATTTATAGCTGTTTTTGTGTCTATTGCTTCAAAAGCATTTTCACATAATTTGTGTTTTCTGAAGAAACTGCAAGAGATATCTAACCCATACTTTCTGTGCAAGAGGGGCTTGTACAGCTGCACAACATGTCTTTTAAAGTTTGAACCTATCTTATTGCATTTTTGAGTTATAGCAGTTTTTACTGTTTTATTGCTCCAAAAGCCTTTTCAGCCCATGAACAGTTGTTTGTGAGTTTAGAAAAAAAGTGCAAGAGCTATTCAAACCCTTTTTGCTGGGCAAGTAGGACCTGTAAATCTACACAATATATAGTTTAAAGTTTGAGTCTATCATATTAGGTTTTGGATTTATAGCTGTTTTTGTGTCTATTGCTTCAAAAGCATTTTCACATAATTTGTGTTTTCTGAAGAAACTGCAAGAGATATTCTAACCCATACTTTCTGTGCAAGAGGGGCTTGTACATCTGCACAACATGTCTTTTAAAGTTTGAACCTATCTTATTGAATTTTTGAGTTATAGCAGTTTTTACTGTTTTATTGCTCCAAAAGCCTTTTCAGCCCATGAACAGTTGTTTGTGAGTTTTGAAAAAAAGTGCAAGAGCTATTCAAACCCTTTTTGCTGGGCAAGTAGGACCTGTCAATCTACACAATATATAGTTTAAAGTTTGAGTATATCATATTAGGTTTTGGATTCATAGCTGTTTTTGTGTCTATTGCTTCAAAAGCATTTTCACATAATTTGTGTTTTCTGAAGAAACTGCAAGAGATATCTAACCCATACTTTCTGTGCAAGAGGGGCTTGTACATCTGCACAACATGTATTTTAAAGTTTGAACCTATCTTATTGCATTTTTGAGTTATAGCAGTTTTTACTGTTTTATTGCTCCAAAAGCCTCTTCAGCCCATGAACAGTTGTTTGTGAGTTTTGAAAAAAAGTGCAAGAGCTATTCAAACCCTTTTTGCTGGGCAAGTAGGACCTGTAAATCTACAAAATATATAGTTTAAAGTTTGAGTCTATCATATTAGGTTTTGGATTCATAGCTGTTTTTGTGTCTATTGCTTCAAAAAGCATTTTCACATAATTTGTGTTTTCTGAAGAAACTGCAAGAGATATCTAACCCATACTTTCTGTGCAAGAGGGGCTTGTACATCTGCACAACATGTCTTTTAAAGTTTGAACCTATCTTATTGCATTTTTGAGTTATAGCAGTTTTTACTGTTTTATTGCTCCAAAAGCCTTTTCAGCCCATGAACAGTTGTTTGTGAGTTTAGAAAAAAAGTGCAAGAGCTATTCAAACCCTTTTTGCTGGGCAAGTAGGACCTGTAAATCTACACAATATATAGTTTAAAGTTTGAGTCTATCATATTAGGTTTTGGATTCATAGCTGTTTCTGTGTCTATTGCTTCAAAAAGCATTTTCACATAATTTGTGTTTTCTGAAGAAACTGCAAGAGATATCTAACCCATACTTTCTGTGCAAGAGGGGCTTCTACATCTGCACAACATGTCTTTTAAAGTTTGAACCTATCTTATTGCATTTTTGAGTTATAGCAGTTTTTACTGTTTTATTGCTCCAAAAGCCTTTTCAGCCCATGAACAGTTGTTTGTGAGTTTAGAAAAAAAGTGCAAGAGCTATTCAAACCCTTTTTGCTGGGCAAGTAGGACCTGTAAATCTACACAATATATAGTTTAAAGTTTGAGTCTATCATATTAGGTTTTGGATTTATAGCTGTTTTTGTGTCTATTGCTTCAAAAGCATTTTCACATAATTTGTGTTTTCTGAAGAAACTGCAAGAGATATTCTAACCCATACTTTCTGTGCAAGAGGGGCTTGTACTTCTGCACAACATGTCTTTTAAAGTTTGAACCTATCTTATTGAATTTTTGAGTTATAGCAGTTTTTACTGTTTTATTGCTCCAAAAGCCTTTTCAGCCCATGAACAGTTGTTTGTGAGTTTTGAAAAAAAGTGCAAGAGCTATTCAAACCCTTTTTGCTGGGCAAGTAGGACCTGTAAATTTACACAATATATAGTTTAAAGTTTGAGTCTATCATATTAGGTTTTGGATTTATAGCTGTTTTTGTGTCTATTGCTTCAAAAGCATTTTCACATAATTTGTGTTTTCTGTAGAAACTGCAAGAGATATCTAACCCATACTTTCTGTGCAAGAGGGGCTTGTACAGCTGCACAACATGTCTTTTAAAGTTTGAACCTATCTTATTGAATTTTTGAGTTATAGCAGTTTTTACTGTTTTATTGCTCCAAAAGCCTTTTCAGCCCATGAACAGTTGTTTGTGAGTTTTGAAAAAAAGTGCAAGAGCTATTCAAACCCTTTTTGCTGGGCAAGTAGGACCTGTAAATCTACACAATATATAGTTTAAAGTTTGAGTCTATCATATTAGGGTTTGGATTTATAGCTGTTTTTGTGTCTATTGCTTCAAAAGCATTTTCACATAATTTGTGTTTTCTGAAGAAACTGCAAGAGATATCTAACCCATACTTTCTGTGCAAGAGGGGCTTGTACAGCTGCACAACATGTCTTTTAAAGTTTGAACCTATCTTATTGCATTTTTGAGTTATAGCAGTTTTTACTGTTTTATTGCTCCAAAAGCCTTTTCAGCCCATGAACAGTTGTTTGTGAGTTTAGAAAAAAAGTGCAAGAGCTATTCAAACCCTTTTTGCTGGGCAAGTAGGACCTGTAAATCTACACAATATATAGTTTAAAGTTTGAGTCTATCATATTAGGTTTTGGATTTATAGCTGTTTTTGTGTCTATTGCTTCAAAAGCATTTTCACATAATTTGTGTTTTCTGAAGAAACTGCAAGAGATATTCTAACCCATACTTTCTGTGCAAGAGGGGCTTGTACATCTGCACAACATGTCTTTTAAAGTTTGAACCTATCTTATTGAATTTTTGAGTTATAGCAGTTTTTACTGTTTTATTGCTCCAAAAGCCTTTTCAGCCCATGAACAGTTGGTGAGTTTTGAAAAAAAGTGCAAGAGCTATTCAAACCCTTTTTGCTGGGCAAGTAGGACCTGTAAATCTACACAATATTTAGTTTAAAGTTTGAGTCAATCATATTAGGTTTTGGATTTATAGCTGTTTTTGTGTCCATTGCTTCAAAAGCATTTTCACATAATTTGTGTTTTCTGAAGAAACTGCAAGAGATATCTAACCCATACTTTCTGTGCAAGAGGGGCTTGTACATCTGCACAACATGTCTTTTAAAGTTTGAACCTATCTTATTGCATTTTTGAATTATAGCAGTTTTTACTGTTTTATTGCTCTAAAAGCCTTTTCAGCCCATGAACAGTTGTTTGTGAGTTTTGAAAAAAAGTGCAAGAGCTATTCAAACCCTTTTTGCTGGGCAAGTAGGACCTGTAAATTTACACAATATATAGTTTAAAGTTTGAGTCTATCATATTAGGTTTTGGATTTATAGCTGTTTTTGTGTCTATTGCTTCAAAAGCATTTTCACATAATTTGTGTTTTCTGTAGAAACTGCAAGAGATATCTAACCCATACTTTCTGTGCAAGAGGGGCTTGTACAGCTGCACAACATGTCTTTTAAAGTTTGAACCTATCTTATTGAATTTTTGAGTTATAGCAGTTTTTACTGTTTTATTGCTCCAAAAGCCTTTTCAGCCCATGAACAGTTGTTTGTGAGTTTTGAAAAAAAGTGCAAGAGCTATTCAAACCCTTTTTGCTGGGCAAGTAGGACCTGTAAATCTACACAATATATAGTTTAAAGTTTGAGTCTATCATATTAGGGTTTGGATTTATAGCTGTTTTTGTGTCTATTGCTTCAAAAGCATTTTCACATAATTTGTGTTTTCTGAAGAAACTGCAAGAGATATCTAACCCATACTTTCTGTGCAAGAGGGGCTTGTACAGCTGCACAACATGTCTTTTAAAGTTTGAACCTATCTTATTGCATTTTTGAGTTATAGCAGTTTTTACTGTTTTATTGCTCCAAAAGCCTTTTCAGCCCATGAACAGTTGTTTGTGAGTTTAGAAAAAAAGTGCAAGAGCTATTCAAACCCTTTTTGCTGGGCAAGTAGGACCTGTAAATCTACACAATATATAGTTTAAAGTTTGAGTCTATCATATTAGGTTTTGGATTTATAGCTGTTTTTGTGTCTATTGCTTCAAAAGCATTTTCACATAATTTGTGTTTTCTGAAGAAACTGCAAGAGATATTCTAACCCATACTTTCTGTGCAAGAGGGGCTTGTACATCTGCACAACATGTCTTTTAAAGTTTGAACCTATCTTATTGGATTTTTGAGTTATAGCAGTTTTTACTGTTTTATTGCTCCAAAAGCCTTTTCAGCCCATGAACAGTTGTTTGTGAGTTTTGAAAAAAAGTGCAAGAGCTATTCAAACCCTTTTTGCTGGGCAAGTAGGACCTGTAAATCTACACAATATATAGTTTAAAGTTTGAGTCTATCATATTAGGTTTTGGATTTATAGCTGTTTTTGTGTCTATTGCTTCAAAAGCATTTTCACATAATTTGTGTTTTCTGAAGAAACTGCAAGAGATATTCTAACCCATACTTTCTGTGCAAGAGGGGCTTGTACATCTGCACAACATGTCTTTTAAAGTTTGAACCTATCTTATTAAATTTTTGAGTTATAGCAGTTTTTACTGTTTTATTGCTCCAAAAGCCTTTTCAGCCCATGAACAGTTTGTGAGTTTTGAAAAAAAGTGCAAGAGCTATTCAAACCCTTTTTGCTGGGCAAGTAGGACCTGTAAATCTACACAATATTTAGTTTAAAGTTTGAGTCAATCATATTAGGTTTTGGATTTATAGCTGTTTTTGTGTCCATTGCTTCAAAAGCATTTTCACATAATTTGTGTTTTCTGAAGAAACTGCAAGAGATATCTAACCCATACTTTCTGTGCAAGAGGGGCTTGTACATCTGCACAACATGTCTTTTAAAGTTTGAACCTATCTTATTGCATTTTTGAATTATAGCAGTTTTTACTGTTTTATTGCTCTAAAAGCCTTTTCAGCCCATGAACAGTTGTTTGTGAGTTTTGAAAAAAAGTGCAAGAGCTATTCAAACCCTTTTTGCTGGGCAAGTAGGACCTGTAAATTTACACAATATATAGTTTAAAGTTTGAGTCTATCATATTAGGTTTTGGATTTATAGCTGTTTTTGTGTCTATTGCTTCAAAAGCATTTTCACATAATTTGTGTTTTCTGAAGAAACTCCAAGAGATATCTAACCCATACTTTCTCTGCAAGAGGGGCTTGTACATCTGCACAACATGTCTTTTAAAGTTTGAACCTATCTTATTGCATTTTTGAGTTATAGCAGTTTTTACTGTTTTATTGCTCCAAAAGCCTTTTCAGCCCATGAACAGTTGTTTGTGAGTTTTGAAAAAAAGTTCCAGAGCTATTCAAACCCTTTTTGCTGGGCAAGTAGGACCTGTCAATCTACACAATATATAGTTTAAAGTTTGAGTCTATCATATTAGGTTTTGGATTTATAGCTGTTTTTGTGTCTATTGCTTCAAAAGCATTTTCACATAATTTGTGTTTTCTGAAGAAACTGCAAGAGATATCTAACCCATACTTTCTGTGCAAGAGGGGCTTGTACATCTGCACAACATGTCTTTTAAAGTTTGAACCTCTCTTATTGCATTTTTGAGTTATAGCAGTTTTTACTGTTTTATTGCTCCAAAAGACTTTTCAGCCCATGAACAGTTGTTTGTGAGTTTTGAAAAAAAGTGCAAGAGCTATTCAAACCCTTTTTGCTGGGCAAGTAGGACCTGTAAATCTACACAATATATAGTTTAAAGTTTGAGTCTATCATATTAGGTTTTGGATTTATAGCTGTTTTTGTGTCTATTGCTTCAAAAGCATTTTCACATAATTTGTGTTTTCTGAAGAAACTGCAAGAGATATCTAACCCATACTTTCTGTGCAAGAGGGGCTTCTACATCTGCACAACATGTCTTTTAAAGTTTGAACCTATCTTATTGCATTTTTGAGTTATAGCAGTTTTTACTGTTTTATTGCTCCAAAAGCCTTTTCAGCCCATGAACAGTTTGTGAGTTTTGAAAAAAAGTGCCAGAGCTATTCAAACCCTTTTTGCTGGGCAAGTAGGACCTGTAAATCTACACAATATATAGTTTAAAGTTTGAGTCTATCATATTAGGTTTTGGATTTATAGCTGTTTTTGTGTCCATTGCTTCAAAAGCATTTTCACATAATTTGTGTTTTCTGAAGAAACTGCAAGAGATATCTAACCCATACTTTCCGTGCAAGAGGGGCTTGTACATCTGCACAACATGTCTTTTAAAGTTTGAACCTATCTTATTGCATTTTTGAGTTATAGCAGTTTTTACTGTTTTATTGCTCCAAAAGCCTTTTCAGCCCATGAACAGTTGTTTGTGAGTTTTGAAAGAAAGTGCAAGAGCTATTCAAACCCTTTTTGCTGGGCAAGTAGGACCTGTAAATCTACACAATATATAGTTTAAAGTTTGAGTCTATCATATTAGGTTTTGGATTTATAGCTGTTTTTGTGTCCATTGCTTCAAAAGCATTTTCACATAATTTGTGTTTTCTGAAGAAACTACAAGAGATATCTAACCCATACTTTCTGTGCAAGAGGGGCTTCTACATCTGCACAACATGTCTTTTAAAGTTTGAACCTATCTTATTGCATTTTTGAGTTATAGCAGTTTTTACTGTTTTATTGCTCCAAAAGCCTTTTCAGCCCATGAACAGTTGTTTGTGAGTTTTGAAAAAAAGTGCAAGAGCTATTCAAACCCTTTTTGCTGGGCAAGTAGGACCTGTCAATCTACACAATATATAGTTTAAAGTTTGAGTCTATCATATTAGGTTTTGGATTTATAGCTGTTTTTGTGTCTATTGCTTCAAAAGCATTTTCACATAATTTGTGTTTTCTGAAGAAACTGCAAGAGATATCTAACCCATACTTTCTGTGCAAGAGGGGCTTGTACATCTGCACAACATGTCTTTTAAAGTTTGAACCTATCTTATTGCATTTTTGAGTTATAGCAGTTTTTACTGTTTTATTGCTCCAAAAGCCTTTTCAGCCCATGAACAGTTGTTTGTGAGTTTTGAAAAAAAGTGCAAGAGCTATTCAAACCCTTTTTGCTGGGCAAGTAGGACCTGTCAATCTACACAATATATAGTTTAAAGTTTGAGTCTATCATATTAGGTTTTGGATTTATAGCTGTTTTTGTGTCTATTGCTTCAAAAGCATTTTCACATAATTTGTGTTTTCTGAAGAAACTGCAAGAGATATCTAACCCATACTTTCTGTGCAAGAGGGGCTTGTACATCTGCACAACATGTCTTTTAAAGTTTGAACTTATCTTATTGCATTTTTGAGTTATAGCAGTTTTTACTGTTTTATTGCTCCAAAAGCCTTTTCAGCCCATGAACAGTTGTTTGTGAGTTTTGAAAAAAAGTGCAAGAGCTATTCAAACCCTTTTTGCTGGGCAAGTAGGACCTGTCAATCTACACAATATATAGTTTAAAGTTTGAGTCTATCATATTAGGTTTTGGATTCATAGCTGTTTTTGTGTCTATTGCTTCAAAAAGCATTTTCACATAATTTGTGTTTTCTGAAGAAACTGCAAGAGATATCTAACCCATACTTTCTGTGCAAGAGGGGCTTCTACATCTGCACAACATGTCTTTTAAAGTTTGAACCTATCTTATTGCATTTTTGAGTTATAGCAGTTTTTACTGTTTTATTGCTCCAAAAGCCTTTTCAGCCCATGAACAGTTGTTTGTGAGTTTAGAAAAAAAGTGCAAGAGCTATTCAAACCCTTTTTGCTGGGCAAGTAGGACCTGTAAATCTACACAATATATAGTTTAAAGTTTGAGTCTATCATATTAGGTTTTGGATTTATAGCTGTTTTTGTGTCTATTGCTTCAAAAGCATTTTCACATAATTTGTGTTTTCTGAAGAAACTGCAAGAGATATCTAACCCATACTTTCTGTGCAAGAGGGGCTTGTACATCTGCACAACATGTCTTTTAAAGTTTGAACCTATCTTATTGCATTTTTGAGTTATAGCAGTTTTTACTGTTTTATTGCTCCAAAAGCCTTTTCAGCCCATGAACAGTTGTTTGTGAGTTTAGAAAAAAAGTGCAAGAGCTATTCAAACCCTTTTTTCTGGGCAAGTAGGACCTGTAAATCTACACAATATATAGTTTAAAGTTTGAGTCTATCATATTAGGTTTTGGATTTATAGCTGTTTTTGTGTCTATTGCTTCAAAAGCATTTTCACATAATTTGTGTTTTCTGAAGAAACTGCAAGAGATATCTAACCCATACTTTCTGTGCAAGAGGGGCTTGTACAGCTGCACAACATGTCTTTTAAAGTTTGAACCTATCTTATTGCATTTTTGAATTATAGCAGTTTTTACTGTTTTATTGCTCCAAAAGCCTTTTCAGCCCATGAACAGTTGTTTGTGAGTTTTGAAAAAAAGTGCAAGAGCTATTCAAACCCTTTTTGCTGGGCAAGTAGGACCTGTCAATCTACACAATATATAGTTTAAAGTTTGAGTCTATCATATTAGGTTTTGGATTTATAGCTGTTTTTGTGTCTATTGCTTCAAAAGCATTTTCACATAATTTGTGTTTTCTGAAGAAACTGCAAGAGATATCTAACCCATACTTTCTGTGCAAGAGGGGCTTCTACATCTGCACAACATGTCTTTTAAAGTTTGAACCTATCTTATTGCATTTTTGAGTTATAGCAGTTTTTACTGTTTTATTGCTCCAAAAGCCTTTTCAGCCCATGAACAGTTTGTGAGTTTTGAAAAAAAGTGCAAGAGCTATTCAAACCCTTTTTGCTGGGCAAGTAGGACCTGTAAATCTACACAATATATAGTTTAAAGTTTGAGTCTATCATATTAGGTTTTGGATTTATAGCTGTTTTTGTGTCTATTGCTTCAAAAGCATTTTCACATAATTTGTGTTTTCTGAAGAAACTGCAAGAGATATCTAACCCATACTTTCTGTGCAAGAGGGGCTTGTACATCTGCACAACATGTCTTTTAAAGTTTGAACCTATCTTATTGCATTTTTGAGTTATAGCAGTTTTTACTGTTTTATTGCTCCAAAAGCCTTTTCAGCCCATGTACATCTGCACAACATGTCTTTTAAGTAGGACCCTTTTTGCTGGGCAAGTAGGACCTGTAAATCTACACAATATATAGTTTAAAGTTTGAGTCTATCATATTAGGTTTTGGATTTATAGCTGTTTTTGTGTCTATTGCTTCAAAAGCATTTTCACATAATTTGTGTTTTCTGAAGAAACTGCAAGAGATATCTAAACCATACTTTCTGTGCAAGAGGGGCTTGTACATCTGCACAACATGTCTTTTAAAGTTTGAACCTATCTTATTGCATTTTTGAGTTATAGCAGTTTTTACTGTTTTATTGCTCCAAAAGCCTTTTCAGCCCATGAACAGTTGTTTGTGAGTTTAGAAAAAAAGTGCAAGAGCTATTCAAACCGTTTTTGCTGGGCAAGTAGGACCTGTAAATCTACACAATATATAGTTTAAAGTTTGAGTCTATCATATTAGGTTTTGGATTCATAGCTGTTTTTGTGTCTATTGCTTCAAAAAGCATTTTCACATAATTTGTGTTTTCTGAAGAAACTGCAAGAGATATCTAACCCATACTTTCTGTGCAAGAGGGGCTTGTACATCTGCACAACATGTCTTTTAAAGTTTGAACCTATCTTATTGCATTTTTGAGTTATAGCAGTTTTTACTGTTTTATTGCTCCAAAAGCCTTTTCAGCCCATGAACAGTTGTTTGTGAGTTTAGAAAAAAAGTGCAAGAGCTATTCAAACCGTTTTTGCTGGGCAAGTAGGACCTGTAAATCTACACAATATATAGTTTAAAGTTTGAGTCTATCATATTAGGTTTTGGATTTATAGCTGTTTTTGTGTCTATTGCTTCAAAAGCATTTTCACATAATTTGTGTTTTCTGAAGAAACTGCAAGAGATATTCTAACCCATACTTTCTGTGCAAGAGGGGATTGTACATCTGCACAACATGTCTTTTAAAGTTTGAACCTATCTTATTGCATTTTTGAGTTATAGCAGTTTTTACTGTTTTATTGCTCCAAAAGCCTTTTCAGCCCATGAACAGTTTGTGAGTTTTGAAAAAAAGTGCAAGAGCTATTCAAACCCTTTTTGCTGGGCAAGTAGGACCTGTAAATCTACACATTATATAGTTTAAAGTTTGAGTCAATCATATTAGGTTTTGGATTTATAGCTGTTTTTGTGTCCATTGCTTCAAAAGCATTTTCACATAATTTGTGTTTTCTGAAGAAACTGCAAGAGATATCTAACCCATACTTTCTGTGCAAGAGGGGCTTGTACATCTGCACAACATGTCTTTTAAAGTTTGAACCTATCTTATTGCATTTTTGAATTATAGCAGTTTTTACTGTTTTATTGCTCTAAAAGCCTTTTCAGCCCATGAACAGTTGTTTGTGAGTTTTGAAAAAAAGTGCAAGAGCTATTCAAACCCTTTTTGCTGGGCAAGTAGGACCTGTAAATTTACACAATATATAGTTTAAAGTTTGAGTCTATCATATTAGGTTTTGGATTTATAGCTGTTTTTGTGTCCATTGCTTCAAAAGCATTTTCACATAATTTGTGTTTTCTGAAGAAACTGCAAGAGATATCTAACCCATACTTTCTGTGCAAGAGGGGCTTGTACATCTGCACAACATGTCTTTTAAAGTTTGAACCTATCTTATTGCATTTTTGAGTTATAGCAGTTTTTACTGTTTTATTGCTCCAAAAGCCTTTTCAGCCCATGAACAGTTGTTTGTGAGTTTTGAAAAAAAGTGCAAGAGCTATTCAAACCCTTTTTGCTGGGCAAGTAGGACCTGTAAATCTACACAATATATAGTTTAAAGTTTGAGTCTATCATATTAGGTTTTGGATTTATAGCTGTTTTTGTGTCTATTGCTTCAAAAGCATTTTCACATAATTTGTGTTTTCTGAAGAAACTGCAAGAGATATTCTAACCCATACTTTCTGTGCAAGAGGGGATTGTACATCTGCACAACATGTCTTTTAAAGTTTGAACCTATCTTATTGCATTTTTGAGTTATAGCAGTTTTTACTGTTTTATTGCTCCAAAAGCCTTTTCAGCCCATGAACAGTTTGTGAGTTTTGAAAAAAAGTGCAAGAGCTATTCAAACCCTTTTTGCTGGGCAAGTAGGACCTGTAAATCTACACATTATATAGTTTAAAGTTTGAGTCAATCATATTAGGTTTTGGATTTATAGCTGTTTTTGTGTCCATTGCTTCAAAAGCATTTTCACATAATTTGTGTTTTCTGAAGAAACTGCAAGAGATATCTAACCCATACTTTCTGTGCAAGAGGGGCTTGTACAGCTGCACAACATGTCTTTTAAAGTTTGAACCTATCTTATTGCATTTTTGAGTTATAGCAGTTTTTACTGTTTTATTGCTCCAAAAGCCTTTTCAGCCCATGAACAGTTGTTTGTGAGTTTTGAAAAAAAGTGCAAGAGCTATTCAAACCCTTTTTGCTGGGCAAGTAGGACCTGTAAATCTACACAATATATAGTTTAAAGTTTGAGTCTATCATATTAGGTTTTGGATTTATAGCTGTTTTTGTGTCTATTGCTTCAAAAGCATTTTCACATAATTTGTGTTTTCTGAAGAAACTGCAAGAGATATCTAACCCATACTTTCTGTGCAAGAGGGGCTTGTACAGCTGCACAACATGTCTTTTAAAGTTTGAACCTATCTTATTGCATTTTTGAGTTATAGCAGTTTTTACTGTTTTATTGCTCCAAAAGCCTTTTCAGCCCATGAACAGTTGTTTGTGAGTTTTGAAAAAAAGTGCAAGAGCTATTCAAACCCTTTTTGCTGGGCAAGTAGGACCTGTAAATTTACACAATATATAGTTTAAAGTTTGAGTCTATCATATTAGGTTTTGGATTTATAGCTGTTTTTGTGTCTATTGCTTCAAAAGCATTTTCACATAATTTGTGTTTTCTGAAGAAACTGCAAGAGATATCTAACCCATACTTTCTGCGCAAGAGGGGCTTGTACATCTGCACAACATGTCTTTTTAAGTTTGAACCTATCTTATTGCATTTTTGAGTTATAGCAGTTTTTACTGTTTTATTGCTCCAAAAGCCTTTTCAGCCCATGAACAGTTGTTTGTGAGTTTTGAAAAAAAGTGCCAGAGCTATTCAAACCCTTTTTGCTGGTCAAGTAGGACCTGTAAATCTACACAATATATAGTTTAAAGTTTGAGTCTATCATATTAGGTTTTGGATTCATAGCTGTTTTTGTGTCTATTGCTTCAAAAAGCATTTTCACATAATTTGTGTTTTCTGAAGAAACTGCAAGAGATATATAACCCATACTTTCTGTGCAAGAGGGGCTTCTACATCTGCACAACATGTCTTTTAAAGTTTGAACCTATCTTATTGCATTTTTGAGTTATATCAGTTTTTACTGTTTTATTGCTCCAAAAGCCTTTTCAGCCCATGAACAGTTTTTTGTGAGTTTTGAAAAAAAGTGCCAGAGCTATTCAAACCCTTTTTGCTGGGCAAGTAGGACCTGTAAATCTACACAATATATAGTTTAAAGTTTGAGTCTATCATATTAGGTTTTGGATTTATAGCTGTTTTTGTGTCCATTGCTTCAAAAGCATTTTCACATAATTTGTGTTTTCTGAAGAAACTGCAAGAGATATCTAACCCATACTTTCTGTGCAAGAGGGGCTTGTACATCTGCACAACATGTCTTTTAAAGTTAGAACCTATCTTATTGCATTTTTGAGTTATATCAGTTTTTACTGTTTTATTGCTCCAAAAGCCTCTTCAGCCCATGAACAGTTGTTTGTGAGTTTTGAAGAAAAGTGCCAGAACTATTCAAACCCTTTTTGCTGGGCAAGTAGGAACTGTAAATCTACAAAATATATAGTTTAAAGTTTGAGTCTATCATATTAGGTTTTGGATTTATAGCTGTTTTTGTGTCTTTTGCTTCAAAAGCATTTTCACATAATTTGTGTTTTCTGAAGAAACTGCAAGAGATATCTAACCCATACTTTCTGTGCAAGAGGGGCTTGTACATCTGCACAACATGTCTTTTAAAGTTTGAACCTATCTTATTGAATTTTTGAGTTATAGCAGTTTTTACTGTTTTATTGCTCCAAAAGCCTTTTCAGCCCATGAACAGTTTGTGAGTTTAGAAAAAAAGTGCAAGAGCTATTCAAACCCTTTTTGCTGGGCAAGTAGGACCTGTAAATCTACACAATATATAGTTTAAAGTTTGAGTCTATCATATTAGGTTTTGGATTTATAGCTGTTTTTGTGTCTATTGCTTCAAAAGCATTTTCACATAATTTGTGTTTTCTGAAGAAACTGCAAGAGATATCTAACCCATACTTTCTGTGCAAGAGGGGCTTGTACATCTGCACAACATGTCTTTTAAAGTTTGAACCTATCTTATTGCATTTTTGAGTTATAGCAGTTTTTACTGTTTTATTGCTCCAAAAGCCTTTTCAGCCCATGAACAGTTGTTTGTGAGTTTTGAAAAAAAGTGCCAGAGCTATTCAAACCCTTTTTGCTGGGCAAGTAGGACCTGTAAATCTACACAATATATAGTTTAAAGTTTGAGTCTATCATATTAGGTTTTGGATTTATAGCTGTTTTTGTGTCTATTGCTTCAAAAGCATTTTCACATAATTTGTGTTTTCTGAAGAAACTGCAAGAGATATCTAACCCATACTTTCTGTGCAAGAGGGGCTTGTACATCTGCACAACATGTCTTTTAAAGTTTGAACCTATCTTATTGCATTTTTGAGTTATAGCAGTTTTTACTGTTTTATTGCTCCAAAAGCCTTTTCAGCCCATGAACAGTTGTTTGTGAGTTTTGAAAAAAAGTGCCAGAGCTATTCAAACCCTTTTTGCTGGGCAAGTAGGACCTGTAAATCTACACAATATATAGTTTAAAGTTTGAGTCTATCATATTAGGTTTTGGATTTATAGCTGTTTTTGTGTCTATTGCTTCAAAAGCATTTTCACATAATTTGTGTTTTCTGAAGAAACTGCAAGAGATATCTAACCCATACTTTCTGTGCAAGAGGGGCTTGTACATCTGCACAACATGTCTTTTAAAGTTTGAACCTATCTTATTGCATTTTTGAGTTATAGCAGTTTTTACTGTTTTATTGCTCCAAAAGCCTTTTCAGCCCATGAACAGTTGTTTGTGAGTTTTGAAAAAAAGTGCCAGAGCTATTCAAACCCTTTTTGCTGGGCAAGTAGGACCTGTAAATCTACACAATATATAGTTTAAAGTTTGAGTCTATCATATTAGGTTTTGGATTTATAGCTGTTTTTGTGTCTATTGCTTCAAAAGCATTTTCACATAATTTGTGTTTTCTGAAGAAACTGCAAGAGATATCTAACCCATACTTTCTGTGCAAGAGGGGCTTCTACATCTGCACAACATGTCTTTTAAAGTTTCAACCTATCTTATTGCATTTTTGAGTTATAGCAGTTTTTACTGTTTTATTGCTCCAAAAGCCTTTTCAGCCCATGAACAGTTTGTGAGTTTTGAAAAAAAGTGCAAGAGCTATTCAAACCCTTTTTGCTGGGCAAGTAGGACCTGTAAATCTACACAATATATAGTTTAAAGTTTGAGTCTATCATATTAGGTTTTGGATTTATAGCTGTTTTTGTGTCTATTGCTTCAAAAGCATTTTCACATAATTCGTGTTTTCTGAAGAAACTCCAAGAGATATCTAACCCTTACTTTCTGTGCAAGAGGGGCTTGTACATCTGCACAACATGTCTTTTAAAGTTTGAACC
Organism: Eucyclogobius newberryi; assembly: GCF_026437365.1. Lineage (NCBI taxonomy): Eukaryota > Metazoa > Chordata > Actinopteri > Gobiiformes > Gobiidae > Eucyclogobius > Eucyclogobius newberryi. The sequence continues at coordinate 34,729,866 of NW_027315823.1, forward strand.
TATCTTATTCCATTTTTGAGTTATAGCAGTTTTTACTGTTTTATTGCTCCAAAAGCCTTTTCAGCCCATGAACAGTTGTTTGTGAGTTTTGAAAAAAAGTGCCAGAGCTTTTCAAACCCTTTTTGCTGGGCAAGTAGGACCTGTAAATCTACACAATATATAGTTTAAAGTTTGAGTCTATCATATTAGGTTTTGGATTTATAGCTGTTTTTGTGTCTATTGCTTCAAAAGCATTTTCACATAATTTGTGTTTTCTGAAGAAACTGCAAGAGATATTCTAACCCATACTTTCTGTGCAAGAGGGGCTTGTACATCTGCACAACATGTCTTTTAAAGTTTGAACCTATCTTATTGCATTTTTGAGTTATAGCAGTTTTTACTGTTTTATTGCTCCAAAAGCCTTTTCAGCCCATGAACAGTTTGTGAGTTTTGAAAAAAAAGTGCCAGAGCTATTCAAACCCTTTTTGCTGGGCAAATAGGACCTGTCAATCTACACAATATATAGTTTAAAGTTTGAGTCTATCATATTAGGTTTTGGATTTATAGCTGTTTTTGTGTCTATTGCTTCAAAAGCATTTTCACATAATTTGTGTTTTCTGAAGAAACTGCAAGAGATATCTAACCCATACTTTCTGTGCAAGAGGGGCTTGTACATCCGCACAACATGTCTTTTAAAGTTTGAACCTATCTTATTGCATTTTTGAGTTATAGCAGTTTTTACTGTTTTATTGCTCCAAAAGCCTTTTCAGCCCATGAACAGTTTGCGAGTTTAGAAAAAAAGTGCAAGAGCTATTCAAACCCTTTTTGCTGGGCAAGTAGGACCTGTAAATCTACACAATATATAGTTTAAAGTTTGAGTCTATCATATTAGGTTTTGGATTTATAGCTGTTTTTGTGTCCATTGCTTCAAAAGCATTTTCACATAATTTGTGTTTTCTGAAGAAACTGCAAGAGATATCTAACCCATACTTTCTGTGCAAGAGGGGCTTGTACATCTGCACAACATGTCTTTTAAAGTTTGAACCTATCTTATTGCATTTTTGAGTTATAGCAGTTTTTACTGTTTTATTGCTCCAAAAGCCTTTTCAGCCCATGAACAGTTGTTTGTGAGTTTTGAAAAAAAGTGCAAGAGCTATTCAAACCCTTTTTGCTGGGCAAGTAGGACCTGTAAATCTACACAATATATAGTTTAAAGTTTGAGTCTATCATATTAGGTTTTGGATTTATAGCTGTTTTTGTGTCCATTGCTTCAAAAGCATTTTCACATAATTTGTGTTTTTTGAAGAAACTGCAAGAGATATCTAACCCATACTTTCTGTGCAAGAGGGGCTTGTACATCTGCACAACATGTCTTTTAAAGTTTGAACCTATCTTATTGCATTTTTGAGTTATAGCAGTTTTTACTGTTTTATTGCTCCAAAAGCCTTTTCAGCCCATGAACAGTTGTTTGTGAGTTTTGAAAAAAAGTGCAAGAGCTATTCAAACCCTTTTTGCTGGGCAAGTAGGACCTGTAAATCTACACAATATATAGTTTAAAGTTTGAGTCTATCATATTAGGTTTTGGATTTATAGCTGTTTTTGTGTCTATTGCTTCAAAAGCATTTTCACATAATTTGTGTTTTCTGAAGAAACTGCAAGAGATATCTAACCCATACTTTCTGTGCAAGAGGGGCTTGTACATCTACACAACATGTCTTTTAAAGTTTGAACCTATCTTATTGCATTTTTGAGTTATAGCAGTTTTTACTGTTTTATTGCTCCAAAAGCCTTTTCAGCCCATGAACAGTTGTTTGTGAGTTTTGAAAAAAAGTGCAAGAGCTATTCAAACCCTTTTTGCTGGGCAAGTAGGACCTGTAAATCTACACAATATATAGTTTAAAGTTTGAGTCTATCATATTAGGTTTTGGATTTATAGCTGTTTTTGTGTCTATTGCTTCAAAAGCATTTTCACATAATTTGTGTTTTCTGAAGAAACTGCAAGAGATATCTAACCCATACTTTCTGTGCAAGAGGGGCTTGTACATCTGCACAACATGTCTTTTAAAGTTTGAACCTATCTTATTGCATTTTTGAGTTATAGCAGTTTTTACTGTTTTATTGCTCCAAAAGCCTTTTCAGCCCATGAACAGTTGTTTGTGAGTTTTGAAAAAAAGTGCCAGAGCTATTCAAACCCTTTTTGCTGGGCAAGTAGGACCTGTAAATCTACACAATATATAGTTTAAAGTTTGAGTCTATCATATTAGGTTTTGGATTTATAGCTGTTTTTGTGTCTATTGCTTCAAAAGCATTTTCACATAATTTGTGTTTTCTGAAGAAACTGCAAGAGATATCTAACCCATACTTTCTGTGCAAGAGGGGCTTGTACATCTGCACAACATGTCTTTTAAAGTTTGAACCTATCTTATTGCATTTTTGAGTTATAGCAGTTTTTACTGTTTTATTGCTCCAAAAGCCTTTTCAGCCCATGAACAGTTTGTGAGTTTAGAAAAAAAGTGCAAGAGCTATTCAAACCCTTTTTGCTGGGCAAGTAGGACCTGTAAATCTACACAATATATAGTTTAAAGTTTGAGTCTATCATATTAGGTTTTGGATTTATAGCTGTTTTTGTGTCCATTGCTTCACAAGCATTTTCACATAATTTGTGTTTTCTGAAGAAACTGCAAGAGATATCTAACCCATACTTTCTGTGCAAGAGGGGCTTGTACATCTGCACAACATGTCTTTTAAAATTTGAACCTATCTTATTGCATTTTTGAGTTATAGCAGTTTTTACTGTTTTATTGCTCCAAAAGCCTTTTCAGCCCATGAACAGTTGTTTGTGAGTTTTGAAAAAAAGTTCCAGAGCTATTCAAACCCTTTTTGCTGGGCAAGTAGGACCTGTCAATCTACACAATATATAGTTTAAAGTTTGAGTCTATCATATTAGGTTTTGGATTTATAGCTGTTTTTGTGTCTATTGCTTCAAAAGCATTTTCACATAATTTGTGTTTTCTGAAGAAACTGCAAGAGATATCTAACCCATACTTTCTGTGCAAGAGGGGCTTGTACATCTGCACAACATGTCTTTTAAAGTTTGAACCTATCTTATTGCATTTTTGAGTTATAGCAGTTTTTACTGTTTTATTGCTCCAAAAGCCTTTTCAGCCCATGAACAGTTGTTTGTGAGTTTTGAAAAAAAGTGCCAGAGCTATTCAAACCCTTTTTGCTGGGCAAGTAGGACCTGTAAATCTACACAATATATAGTTTAAAGTTTGAGTCTATCATATTAGGTTTTGGATTTATAGCTGTTTTTGTGTCTATTGCTTCAAAAGCATTTTCACATAATTTGTGTTTTCTGAAGAAACTGCAAGAGATATCTAACCCATACTTTCTGTGCAAGAGGGGCTTGTACATCTGCACAACATGTCTTTTAAAGTTTGAACCTATCTTATTGCATTTTTGAGTTATAGCAGTTTTTACTGTTTTATTGCTCCAAAAGCCTTTTCAGCCCATGAACAGTTGTTTGTGAGTTTTGAAAAAAAGTGCCAGAGCTATTCAAACCCTTTTTGCTGGGCAAGTAGGACCTGTAAATCTACACAATATATAGTTTAAAGTTTGAGTCTATCATATTAGGTTTTGGATTTATAGCTGTTTTTGTGTCTATTGCTTCAAAAGCATTTTCACATAATTTGTGTTTTCTGAAGAAACTGCAAGAGATATCTAACCCATACTTTCTGTGCAAGAGGGGCTTGTACATCTGCACAACATGTCTTTTAAAGTTTGAACCTATCTTATTGCATTTTTGAGTTATAGCAGTTTTTACTGTTTTATTGCTCCAAAAGCCTTTTCAGCCCATGAACAGTTGTTTGTGAGTTTTGAAAAAAAGTGCCAGAGCTATTCAAACCCTTTTTGCTGGGCAAGTAGGACCTGTAAATCTACACAATATATAGTTTAAAGTTTGAGTCTATCATATTAGGTTTTGGATTTATAGCTGTTTTTGTGTCCATTGCTTCAAAAGCATTTTCACATAATTTGTGTTTTCTGAAGAAACTGCAAGAGATATCTAACCCATACTTTCTGTGCAAGAGGGGCTTGTACATCTGCACAACATGTCTTTTAAAGTTTGAACCTATCTTATTGCATTTTTGAGTTATAGCAGTTTTTACTGTTTTATTGCTCCAAAAGCCTTTTCAGCCCATGAACAGTTGTTTGTGAGTTTTGAAAAAAAGTGCAAGAGCTATTCAAACCCTTTTTGCTGGGCAAGTAGGACCTGTAAATCTACACAATATATAGTTTAAAGTTTGAGTCTATCATATTAGGTTTTGGATTTATAGCTGTTTTTGTGTCCATTGCTTCAAACGCATTTTCACATAATTTGTGTTTTTTGAAGAAACTGCAAGAGATATCTAACCCATACTTTCTGTGCAAGAGGGGCTTGTACATCTGCACAACATGTCTTTTAAAGTTTGAACCTATCTTATTGCATTTTTGAGTTATAGCAGTTTTTACTGTTTTATTGCTCCAAAAGCCTTTTCAGCCCATGAACAGTTGTTTGTGAGTTTTGAAAAAAAGTGCAAGAGCTATTCAAACCCTTTTTGCTGGGCAAGTAGGACCTGTAAATCTACACAATATATAGTTTAAAGTTTGAGTCTATCATATTAGGTTTTGGATTTATAGCTGTTTTTGTGTCTATTGCTTCAAAAGCATTTTCATATAATTTGTGTTTTCTGAAGAAACTGCAAGAGATATCTCACCCATACTTTCTGTGCAAGAGGGGCTTGTACATCTGCACAACATGTCTTTTAAAGTTTGAACCTATCTTATTGCATTTTTGAGTTATAGCAGTTTTTACTTTTTTATTGCTCCAAAAGCCTTTTCAGCCCATGAACAGTCTGTGAGTTTTGAAAAAAAGTGCAAGAGCTATTCAAACCCTTTTTGCTGGGCAAGTAGGACCTGTAAATCTACACAATATATAGTTTAAAGTTTGAGTCTATCATATTAGGTTTTGGATTTATAGCTGTTTTTGTGTCTATTGCTTCAAAAGCATTTTCACATAATTTGTGTTTTCTGAAGAAACTGCAAGAGATATCTAACCCATACTTTCTGTGCAAGAGGGGCTTGTACATCTGCACAACATGTCTTTTAAAGTTTGAACCTATCTTATTGCATTTTTGAGTTATAGCAGTTTTTACTGTTTTATTGCTCCAAAAGCCTTTTCAGCCCATGAACAGTTTGTGAGTTTAGAAAAAAAGTGCAAGAGCTATTCAAACCCTTTTTGCTGGGCAAGTAGGACCTGTAAATCTACACAATATATAGTTTAAAGTTTGAGTCTATCATATTAGGTTTTGGATTTATAGCTGTTTTTGTGTCCATTGCTTCAAAAGCATTTTCACATAATTTGTGTTTTCTGAAGAAACTGCAAGAGATATCTAACCCATACTTTCTGTGCAAGAGGGGCTTGTACATCTGCACAACATGTCTTTTAAAGTTTGAACCTATCTTATTGCATTTTTGAGTTATAGCAGTTTTTACTGTTTTATTGCTTCAAAAGCCTTTTCAGCCCATGAACAGTTGTTTGTGAGTTTTGAAAAAAAGTGCAAGAGCTATTCAAACCCTTTTTGCTGGGCAAGTAGGACCTGTAAATCTACACAATATATAGTTTAAAGTTTGAGTCTATCATATTAGGTTTTGGATTTATAGCTGTTTTTGTGTCCATTGCTTCAAACGCATTTTCACATAATTTGTGTTTTTTGAGAAACTGCAAGAGATATCTAACCCATACTTTCTGTGCAAGAGGGGCTTGTACATCTGCACAACATGTCTTTTAAAGTTTGAACCTATCTTATTGCATTTTTGAGTTATAGCAGTTTTTACTGTTTTATTGCTCCAAAAGCCTTTTCAGCCCATGAACAGTTGTTTGTGAGTTTTGAAAAAAAGTGCAAGAGCTATTCAAACCCTTTTTGCTGGGCAAGTAGGACCTGTAAATCTACACAATATATAGTTTAAAGTTTGAGTCTATCATATTAGGTTTTGGATTCATAGCTGTTTTTGTGTCTATTGCTTCAAAAAGCATTTTCACATAATTTGTGTTTTCTGAAGAAACTGCAAGAGATATCTAACCCATACTTTCTGTGCAAGAGGGGCTTGTACATCTGCACAACATGTCTTTTAAAGTTTGAACCTATCTTATTGCATTTTTGAGTTATAGCAGTTTTTACTGTTTTATTGCTCCAAAAGCCTTTTCAGCCCATGAACAGTTTGTGAGTTTAGAAAAAAAGTGCAAGAGCTATTCAAACCCTTTTTGCTGGGTAAGTAGGACCTGTAAATCTACACAATATATAGTTTAAAGTTTGAGTCTATCATATTAGGTTTTGGATTTATAGCTGTTTTTGTGTCCATTGCTTCAAAAGCATTTTCACATAATTTGTGTTTTCTGAAGAAACTGCAAGAGATATCTAACCCATACTTTCTGTGCAAGAGGGGCTTGTACATCTGCACAACATGTCTTTTAAAGTTTGAACCTATCTTATTGCATTTTTGAGTTATAGCAGTTTTTACTGTTTTATTGCTCCAAAAGCCTTTTCAGCCCATGAACAGTTGTTTGTGAGTTTTGAAAAAAAGTGCAAGAGCTATTCAAACCCTTTTTGCTGGGCAAGTAGGACCTGTAAATCTACACAATATATAGTTTAAAGTTTGAGTCTATCATATTAGGTTTTGGATTTATAGCTGTTTTTGTGTCTATTGCTTCAAAAGCATTTTCACATAATTTGTGTTTTCTGAAGAAACTGCAAGAGATATCTAACCCATACTTTCTGTGCAAGAGGGGCTTGTACATCTGCACAACATGTCTTTTAAAGTTTGAACCTATCTTATTGCATTTTTGAGTTATAGCAGTTTTTACTTTTTTATTGCTCCAAAAGCCTTTTCAGCCCATGAACAGTTTGTGAGTTTAGAAAAAAAGTGCAAGAGCTATTCAAACCCTTTTTGCTGGGCAAGTAGGACCTGTAAATCTACACAATATATAGTTTAAAGTTTGAGTCTATCATATTAGGTTTTGGATTTATAGCTGTTTTTGTGTCTATTGCTTCAAAAGCATTTTCACATAATTTGTGTTTTCTGAAGAAACTGCAAGAGATATCTAACCCATACTTTCTTTGCAAGAGGGGCTTGTACATCTGCACAACATGTCTTTTAAAGTTTGAACCTATCTTATTGCATTTTTGAGTTATAGCAGTTTTTACTGTTTTGTTGCTCCAAAAGCCTTTTCAGCCCATGAACAGTTGTTTGTGAGTTTTGAAAAAAAGTGCAAGAGCTATTCAAACCCTTTTTGCTGGGCAAGTAGGACCTGTAAATCTACACAATATATAGTTTAAAGTTTGAGTCTATCATATTAGGTTTTGGATTTATAGCTGTTTTTGTGTCTATTGCTTCAAAAGCATTTTCACATAATTTGTGTTTTCTGAAGAAACTGCAAGAGATATCTAACCCATACTTTCTGTGCAAGAGGGGCTTGTACATCTGCACAACATGTCTTTTAAAGTTTGAACCTATCTTATTGCATTTTTGAGTTATAGCAGTTTTTACTGTTTTATTGCTCCAAAAGCCTTTTCAGCCCATGAACAGTCTGTGAGTTTTGAAAAAAAGTGCAAGAGCTATTCAAACCATTTTTGCTGGGCAAGTAGGACCTGTAAATCTACACAATATATAGTTTAACGTTTGAGTCTATCATATTAGGTTTTGGGTTTATAGCTGTTTTTGTGTCTATTGCTTCAAAAGCATTTTCACATAATTTGTGTTTTCTGAAGAAACTGCAAGAGATATCTAACCCATACTTTCTTTGCAAGAGGGGCTTGTACATCTGCACAACATGTCTTTTAAAGTTTGAACCTATCTTATTGCATTTTTGAGTTATAGCAGTTTTTACTGTTTTGTTGCTCCAAAAGCCTTTTCAGCCCATGAACAGTTGTTTGTGAGTTTTGAAAAAAAGTGCAAGAGCTATTCAAACCCTTTTTGCTGGGCAAGTAGGACCTGTAAATCTACACAATATATAGTTTAAAGTTTGAGTCTATCATATTAGGTTTTGGATTTATAGCTGTTTTTGTGTCTATTGCTTCAAAAGCATTTTCACATAATTTGTGTTTTCTGAAGAAACTGCAAGAGATATCTAACCCATACTTTCTGTGCAAGAGGGGCTTGTACATCTGCACAACATGTCTTTTAAAGTTTGAACCTATCTTATTGCATTTTTGAGTTATAGCAGTTTTTACTGTTTTATTGCTCCAAAAGCCTTTTCAGCCCATGAACAGTTGTTTGTGAGTTTTGAAAAAAGTGCAAGAGCTATTCAAACCCTTTTTGCTGGGCAAGTAGGACCTGTAAATCTACACAATATATAGTTTAAAGTTTGAGTCTATCATATTAGGTTTTGGATTTATAGCTGTTTTTGTGTCTATTGCTTCAAAAGCATTTTCACATAATTTGTGTTTTCTGAAGAAACTGCAAGAGATATCTAACCCATACTTTCTGTGCAAGAGGGGCTTGTACATCTGCACAACATGTCTTTTAAAGTTTGAACCTATCTTATTGCATTTTTGAGTTATAGCAGTTTTTACTGTTTTATTGCTCCAAAAGCCTTTTCAGCCCATGAACAGTTGTTTGTGAGTTTTGAAAAAAGTGCAAGAGCTATTCAAACCCTTTTTGCTGGGCAAGTAGGACCTGTAAATCTACACAATATATAGTTTAAAGTTTGAGTCTATCATATTAGGTTTTGGATTTATAGCTGTTTTTGTGTCTATTGCTTCAAAAGCATTTTCACATAATTTGTGTTTTCTGAAGAAACTGCAAGAGATATCTAACCCATACTTTCTGTGCAAGAGGGGCTTGTACATCTGCACAACATGTCTTTTAAAGTTTGAACCTATCTTATTGCATTTTTGAGTTATAGCAGTTTTTACTTTTTTATTGCTCCAAAAGCCTTTTCAGCCCATGAACAGTTTGTGAGTTTAGAAAAAAAGTGCAAGAGCTATTCAAACCCTTTTTGCTGGGCAAGTAGGACCTGTAAATCTACACAATATATAGTTTAACGTTTGAGTCTATCATATTAGGTTTTGGGTTTATAGCTGTTTTTGTGTCTATTGCTTCAAAAGCATTTTCACATAATTTGTGTTTTCTGAAGAAACTGCAAGAGATATCTAACCCATACTTTCTTTGCAAGAGGGGCTTGTACATCTGCACAACATGTCTTTTAAAGTTTGAACCTATCTTATTGCATTTTTGAGTTATAGCAGTTTTTACTGTTTTGTTGCTCCAAAAGCCTTTTCAGCCCATGAACAGTTGTTTGTGAGTTTTGAAAAAAAGTGCAAGAGCTATTCAAACCCTTTTTGCTGGGCAAGTAGGACCTGTAAATCTACACAATATATAGTTTAAAGTTTGAGTCTATCATATTAGGTTTTGGATTTATAGCTGTTTTTGTGTCTATTGCTTCAAAAGCATTTTCACATAATTTGTGTTTTCTGAAGAAACTGCAAGAGATATCTAACCCATACTTTCTGTGCAAGAGGGGCTTGTACATCTGCACAACATGTCTTTTAAAGTTTGAACCTATCTTATTGCATTTTTGAGTTATAGCAGTTTTTACTGTTTTATTGCTCCAAAAGCCTTTTCAGCCCATGAACAGTTGTTTGTGAGTTTTGAAAAAAAGTGCCAGAGCTATTCAAACCCTTTTTGCTGGGCAAGTAGGACCTGTAAATCTACACAATATATAGTTTAAAGTTTGAGTCTATCATATTAGGTTTTGGATTTATAGCTGTTTTTGTGTCTATTGCTTCAAAAGCATTTTCACATAATTTGTGTTTTCTGAAGAAACTGCAAGAGATATCTAACCCATACGTTCTGTGCAAGAGGGGCTTGTACATCTGCACAACATGTCTTTTAAAGTTTGAACCTATCTTATTGCATTTTTGAGTTATAGCAGTTTTTACTGTTTTATTGCTCCAAAAGCCTTTTCAGCCCATGAACAGTCTGTGAGTTTTGAAAAAAAGTTCCAGAGCTATTCAAACCCTTTTTGCTGGGCAAGTAGGACCTGTAAATCTACACAATATATAGTTTAAAGTTTGAGTCTATCATATTAGGTTTTGGGTTTATAGCTGTTTTTGTGTCTATTGCTTCAAAAGCATTTTCACATAATTTGTGTTTTCTGAAGAAACTGCAAGAGATATCTAACCCATACTTTCTTTGCAAGAGGGGCTTGTACATCTGCACAACATGTCTTTTAAAGTTTGAACCTATCTTATTGCATTTTTGAGTTATAGCAGTTTTTACTGTTTTATTGCTCCAAAAGCCTTTTCAGCCCATGAACAGTTTGTGAGTTTTGAAAATAAGTACAAGAGCTATTCAAACCCTTTTTGCTGGGCAAGTAGGACCTGTAAATCTACACAATATATAGTTTAAAGTTTGAGTCTATCGTATTAGGTTTTGGATTTATAGCTGTTTTTGTGTCCATTGCTTCAAACGCATTTTCACATAATTTGTGTTTTTTTAAGAAACTGCAAGAGAAATCTAACCCATACTTTCTGTGCAAGAGGGGCTTGTACATCTGCACAACATGTCTTTTAAAGTTTGAACCTATCTTATTGCATTTTTGAGTTATAGCAGTTTTTACTGTTTTATTGCTCCAAAAGCCTTTTCAGCCCATGAACAGTTGTTTGTGAGTTTTGAAAAAAAGTGCAAGAGCTATTCAAACCCTTTTTGCTGGGCAAGTAGGACCTGTAAATCTACACAATATATAGTTTAAAGTTTGAGTCTATCATATTAGGTTTTGGATTTATAGCTGTTTTTGTGTCTATTGCTTCAAAAGCATTTTCACATAATTTGTGTTTTCTGAAGAAACTGCAAGAGATATCTAACCCATACTTTCTGTGCAAGAGGGGCTTGTACATCTGCACAACATGTCTTTTAAAGTTTGAACCTATCTTATTGCATTTTTGAGTTATAGCAGTTTTTACTGTTTTATTGCTCCAAAAGCCTTTTCAGCCCATGAACAGTTGTTTGTGAGTTTTGAAAAAAAGTGCAAGAGCTATTCAAACCCTTTTTGCTGGGCAAGTAGGACCTGTAAATCTACACAATATATAGTTTAAAGTTTGAGTCTATCATATTAGGTTTTGGATTTATAGCTGTTTTTGTGTCTATTGCTTCAAAAGCATTTTCACATAATTTGTGTTTTCTGAAGAAACTGCAAGAGATATCTAACCCATACTTTCTGTGCAAGAGGGGCTTGTACATCTGCACAACATGTCTTTTAAAGTTTGAACCTATCTTATTGCATTTTTGAGTTATAGCAGTTTTTACTTTTTTATTGCTCCAAAAGCCTTTTCAGCCCATGAACAGTCTGTGAGTTTTGAAAAAAAGTGCAAGAGCTATTCAAACCATTTTTGCTGGGCAAGTAGGACCTGTAAATCTACACAATATATAGTTTAACGTTTGAGTCTATCATATTAGGTTTTGGGTTTATAGCTGTTTTTGTGTCTATTGCTTCAAAAGCATTTTCACATAATTTGTGTTTTCTGAAGAAACTGCAAGAGATATCTAACCCATACTTTCTTTGCAAGAGGGGCTTGTACATCTGCACAACATGTCTTTTAAAGTTTGAACCTATCTTATTGCATTTTTGAGTTATAGCAGTTTTTACTGTTTTGTTGCTCCAAAAGCCTTTTCAGCCCATGAACAGTTGTTTGTGAGTTTTGAAAAAAAGTGCAAGAGCTATTCAAACCCTTTTTGCTGGGCAAGTAGGACCTGTAAATCTACACAATATATAGTTTAAAGTTTGAGTCTATCATATTAGGTTTTGGATTTATAGCTGTTTTTGTGTCTATTGCTTCAAAAGCATTTTCACATAATTTGTGTTTTCTGAAGAAACTGCAAGAGATATCTAACCCATACTTTCTGTGCAAGAGGGGCTTGTACATCTGCACAACATGTCTTTTAAAGTTTGAACCTATCTTATTGCATTTTTGAGTTATAGCAGTTTTTACTGTTTTATTGCTCCAAAAGCCTTTTCAGCCCATGAACAGTTGTTTGTGAGTTTTGAAAAAAAGTGCAAGAGCTATTCAAACCCTTTTTGCTGGGCAAGTAGGACCTGTAAATTTACACAATATATAGTTTAAAGTTTGAGTCTATCATATTAGGTTTTGGATTTATAGCTTTTTTTGTGTCTATTGCTTCAAAAGCATTTTCACATAATTTGTGTTTTCTGAAGAAACTGCAAGAGATATCTAACCCATACTTTCTGTGCAAGAGGGGCTTGTACATCTGCACAACATGTCTTTTAAAGTTTGAACCTATCTTATTGCATTTTTGAGTTATATCAGTTTTTACTGTTTTATTGCTCCAAAAGCCTTTTCAGCCCATGAACAGTTGTTTGTGAGTTTTGAAAAAAGTGCCAGAGCTATTCAAACCCTTTTTGCTGGGCAAGTAGGACCTGTAAATCTACACAATATATAGTTTAAAGTTTGAGTCTATCATATTAGGTTTTGGATTTATAGCTGTTTTTGTGTCTATTGCTTCAAAAAGCATTTTCACATAATTTGTGTTTTCTGAAGAAACTGCAAGAGATATCTAACCCATACTTTCTGTGCAAGAGGGGCTTGTACATCTGCACAACATGTCTTTTAAAGTTTGAACCTATCTTATTGCATTTTTGAGTTATAGCAGTTTTTACTGTTTTATTGCTCCAAAAGCCTTTTCAGCCCATGAACAGTCTGTGAGTTTTGAAAAAAAGTGCAAGAGCTATTCAAACCATTTTTGCTGGGCAAGTAGGACCTGTAAATCTACACAATATATAGTTTAAAGTTTGAGTCTATCCTATTAGGTTTTGGATTTATAGCTGTTTTTGTGTCTATTGCTTCAAAAAGCATTTTCACATAATTTGTGTTTTCTGAAGAAACTGCAAGAGATATCTAACCCATACTTTCTGTGCAAGAGGGGCTTGTACATCTGCACAACATGTCTTTTAAAGTTTGAACCTATCTTATTGCATTTTTGAGTTATAGCAGTTTTTACTTTTTTATTGCTCCAAAAGCCTTTTCAGCCCATGAACAGTCTGTGAGTTTTGAAAAAAAGTGCAAGAGCTATTCAAACCATTTTTGCTGGGCAAGTAGGACCTGTAAATCTACACAATATATAGTTTAAAGTTTGAGTCTATCATATTAGGTTTTGGATTTATAGCTGTTTTTGTGTCTATTGCTTCAAAAGCATTTTCACATAATTTGTGTTTTCTGAAGAAACTGCAAGAGATATCTAACCCATACGTTCTGTGCAAGAGGGGCTTGTACATCTGCACAACATGTCTTTTAAAGTTTGAACCTATCTTATTGCATTTTTGAGTTATAGCAGTTTTTACTGTTTTATTGCTCCAAAAGCCTTTTCAGCCCATGAACAGTCTGTGAGTTTTGAAAAAAAGTTCCAGAGCTATTCAAACCCTTTTTGCTGGGCAAGTAGGACCTGTAAATCTACACAATATATAGTTTAAAGTTTGAGTCTATCATATTAGGTTTTGGGTTTATAGCTGTTTTTGTGTCTATTGCTTCAAAAGCATTTTCACATAATTTGTGTTTTCTGAAGAAACTGCAAGAGATATCTAACCCATACTTTCTTTGCAAGAGGGGCTTGTACATCTGCACAACATGTCTTTTAAAGTTTGAACCTATCTTATTGCATTTTTGAGTTATAGCAGTTTTTACTGTTTTATTGCTCCAAAAGCCTTTTCAGCCCATGAACAGTTTGTGAGTTTTGAAAATAAGTACAAGAGCTATTCAAACCCTTTTTGCTGGGCAAGTAGGACCTGTAAATCTACACAATATATAGTTTAAAGTTTGAGTCTATCATATTAGGTTTTGGATTTATAGCTGTTTTTGTGTCTATTGCTTCAAAAGCATTTTCACATAATTTGTGTTTTCTGAAGAAACTGCAAGAGATATCTAACCCATACTTTCTGTGCAAGAGGGGCTTGTACATCTGCACAACATGTCTTTTAAAGTTTGAACCTATCTTATTGCATTTTTGAGTTATAGCAGTTTTTACTGTTTTATTGCTCCAAAAGCCTTTTCAGCCCATGAACAGTTGTTTGTGAGTTTTGAAAAAAAGTGCAAGAGCTATTCAAACCCTTTTTGCTGGGCAAGTAGGACCTGTAAATCTACACAATATATAGTTTAAAGTTTGAGTCTATCATATTAGGTTTTGGATTTATAGCTGTTTTTGTGTCCATTGCTTCAAACGCATTTTCACATAATTTGTGTTTTTTTAAGAAACTGCAAGAGATATCTAACCCATACTTTCTGTGCAAGAGGGGCTTGTACATCTGCACAACATGTCTTTTAAAGTTTGAACCTATCTTATTGCATTTTTGAGTTATAGCAGTTTTTACTGTTTTATTGCTCCAAAAGCCTTTTCAGCCCATGAACAGTTGTTTGTGAGTTTTGAAAAAAAGTGCAAGAGCTATTCAAACCCTTTTTGCTGGGCAAGTAGGACCTGTAAATCTACACAATATATAGTTTAAAGTTTGAGTCTATCATATTAGGTTTTGGATTTATAGCTGTTTTTGTGTCTATTGCTTCAAAAGCATTTTCACATAATTTGTGTTTTCTGAAGAAACTGCAAGAGATATCTAACCCATACTTTCTGTGCAAGAGGGGCTTGTACATCTGCACAACATGTCTTTTAAAGTTTGAACCTATCTTATTGCATTTTTGAGTTATAGCAGTTTTTACTGTTTTATTGCTCCAAAAGCCTTTTCAGCCCATGAACAGTTGTTTGTGAGTTTTGAAAAAAAGTGCAAGAGCTATTCAAACCCTTTTTGCTGGGCAAGTAGGACCTGTAAATCTACACAATATATAGTTTAAAGTTTGAGTCTATCATATTAGGTTTTGGATTTATAGCTGTTTTTGTGTCTATTGCTTCAAAAGCATTTTCACATAATTTGTGTTTTCTGAAGAAACTGCAAGAGATATCTAACCCATACTTTCTGTGCAAGAGGGGCTTGTACATCTGCACAACATGTCTTTTAAAGTTTGAACCTATCTTATTGCATTTTTGAGTTATAGCAGTTTTTACTTTTTTATTGCTCCAAAAGCCTTTTCAGCCCATGAACAGTTTGTGAGTTTTGAAAAAAAGTGCAAGAGCTATTCAAACCATTTTTGCTGGGCAAGTAGGACCTGTAAATCTACACAATATATAGTTTAACGTTTGAGTCTATCATATTAGGTTTTGGGTTTATAGCTGTTTTTGTGTCTATTGCTTCAAAAGCATTTTCACATAATTTGTGTTTTCTGAAGAAACTGCAAGAGATATCTAACCCATACTTTCTTTGCAAGAGGGGCTTGTACATCTGCACAACATGTCTTTTAAAGTTTGAACCTATCTTATTGCATTTTTGAGTTATAGCAGTTTTTACTGTTTTGTTGCTCCAAAAGCCTTTTCAGCCCATGAACAGTTGTTTGTGAGTTTTGAAAAAAAGTGCAAGAGCTATTCAAACCCTTTTTGCTGGTCAAGTAGGACCTGTAAATCTACACAATATATAGTTTAAAGTTTGAGTCTATCATATTAGGTTTTGGATTTATAGCTGTTTTTGTGTCTATTGCTTCAAAAGCATTTTCACATAATTTGTGTTTTCTGAAGAAACTGCAAGAGATATCTAACCCATACTTTCTGTGCAAGAGGGGCTTGTACATCTGCACAACATGTCTTTTAAAGTTTGAACCTATCTTATTGCATTTTTGAGTTATAGCAGTTTTTACTGTTTTATTGCTCCAAAAGCCTTTTCAGCCCATGAACAGTTGTTTGTGAGTTTTGAAAAAAAGTGCAAGAGCTATTCAAACCCTTTTTGCTGGGCAAGTAGGACCTGTAAATCTACACAATATATAGTTTAAAGTTTGAGTCTATCATATTAGGTTTTGGATTTATAGCTGTTTTTGTGTCTATTGCTTCAAAAGCATTTTCACATAATTTGTGTTTTCTGAAGAAACTGCAAGAGATATCTAACCCATACTTTCTGTGCAAGAGGGGCTTGTACATCTGCACAACATGTCTTTTAAAGTTTGAACCTATCTTATTGCATTTTTGAGTTATAGCAGTTTTTACTTTTTTATTGCTCCAAAAGCCTTTTCAGCCCATGAACAGTTTGTGAGTTTTGAAAAAAAGTGCAAGAGCTATTCAAACCATTTTTGCTGGGCAAGTAGGACCTGTAAATCTACACAATATATAGTTTAACGTTTGAGTCTATCATATTAGGTTTTGGGTTTATAGCTGTTTTTGTGTCTATTGCTTCAAAAGCATTTTCACATAATTTGTGTTTTCTGAAGAAACTGCAAGAGATATCTAACCCATACTTTCTTTGCAAGAGGGGCTTGTACATCTGCACAACATGTCTTTTAAAGTTTGAACCTATCTTATTGCATTTTTGAGTTATAGCAGTTTTTACTGTTTTGTTGCTCCAAAAGCCTTTTCAGCCCATGAACAGTTGTTTGTGAGTTTTGAAAAAAAGTGCAAGAGCTATTCAAACCCTTTTTGCTGGTCAAGTAGGACCTGTAAATCTACACAATATATAGTTTAAAGTTTGAGTCTATCATATTAGGTTTTGGATTTATAGCTGTTTTTGTGTCTATTGCTTCAAAAGCATTTTCACATAATTTGTGTTTTCTGAAGAAACTGCAAGAGATATCTAACCCATACTTTCTGTGCAAGAGGGGCTTGTACATCTGCACAACATGTCTTTTAAAGTTTGAACCTATCTTATTGCATTTTTGAGTTATAGCAGTTTTTACTGTTTTATTGCTCCAAAAGCCTTTTCAGCCCATGAACAGTTGTTTGTGAGTTTTGAAAAAAAGTGCAAGAGCTATTCAAACCCTTTTTGCTGGGCAAGTAGGACCTGTAAATTTACACAATATATAGTTTAAAGTTTGAGTCTATCATATTAGGTTTTGGATTTATAGCTTTTTTTGTGTCTATTGCTTCAAAAGCATTTTCACATAATTTGTGTTTTCTGAAGAAACTGCAAGAGATATCTAACCCATACTTTCTGTGCAAGAGGGGCTTGTACATCTGCACAACATGTCTTTTAAAGTTTGAACCTATCTTATTGCATTTTTGAGTTATATCAGTTTTTACTGTTTTATTGCTCCAAAAGCCTTTTCAGCCCATGAACAGTTGTTTGTGAGTTTTGAAAAAAGTGCCAGAGCTATTCAAACCCTTTTTGCTGGGCAAGTAGGACCTGTAAATCTACACAATATATAGTTTAAAGTTTGAGTCTATCATATTAGGTTTTGGATTTATAGCTGTTTTTGTGTCTATTGATTCAAAAGCATTTTCACATAATTTGTGTTTTCTGAAGAAACTGCAAGAGATATCTAACCCATACGTTCTGTGCAAGAGGGGCTTGTACATCTGCACAACATGTCTTTTAAAGTTTGAACCTATCTTATTGCATTTTTGAGTTATAGCAGTTTTTACTGTTTTATTGCTCCAAAAGCCTTTTCAGCCCATGAACAGTCTGTGAGTTTTGAAAAAAAGTTCCAGAGCTATTCAAACCCTTTTTGCTGGGCAAGTAGGACCTGTAAATCTACACAATATATAGTTTAAAGTTTGAGTCTATCATATTAGGTTTTGGGTTTATAGCTGTTTTTGTGTCTATTGCTTCAAAAGCATTTTCACATAATTTGTGTTTTCTGAAGAAACTGCAAGAGATATCTAACCCATACTTTCTTTGCAAGAGGGGCTTGTACATCTGCACAACATGTCTTTTAAAGTTTGAACCTATCTTATTGCATTTTTGAGTTATAGCAGTTTTTACTGTTTTATTGCTCCAAAAGCCTTTTCAGCCCATGAACAGTCTGTGAGTTTTGAAAAAAAGTGCAAGAGCTATTCAAACCCTTTTTGCTGGGCAAGTAGGACCTGTAAATTTACACAATATATAGTTTAAAGTTTGAGTCTATCATATTAGGTTTTGGATTTATAGCTTTTTTTGTGTCTATTGCTTCAAAAGCATTTTCACATAATTTGTGTTTTCTGAAGAAACTGCAAGAGATATCTAACCCATACTTTCTGTGCAAGAGGGGCTTGTACATCTGCACAACATGTCTTTTAAAGTTTGAACCTATCTTATTGCATTTTTGAGTTATAGCAGTTTTTACTGTTTTATTGCTCCAAAAGCCTTTTCAGCCCATGAACAGTTGTTTGTGAGTTTTGAAAAAAAGTGCAAGAGCTATTCAAACCCTTTTTGCTGGGCAAGTAGGACCTGTAAATCTACACAATATATAGTTTAAAGTTTGAGTCTATCATATTAGGTTTTGGATTCATAGCTGTTTTTGTGTCTATTGCTTCAAAAAGCATTTTCACATAATTTGTGTTTTCTGAAGAAACTGCAAGAGATATCTAACCCATACTTTCTGTGCAAGAGGGGCTTGTACATCTGCACAACATGTCTTTTAAAGTTTGAACCTATCTTATTGCATTTTTGAGTTATAGCAGTTTTTACTGTTTTATTGCTCCAAAAGCCTTTTCAGCCCATGAACAGTTGTTTGTAAGTTTTGAAAAAAAGTTCCAGAGCTATTCAAACCATTTTTGCTGGGCAAGTAGGACCTGTAAATCTACACAATATATAGTTTAAAGTTTGAGTCTATCATATTAGGTTTTGGATTCATAGCTGTTTTTGTGTCTATTGCTTCAAAAAGCATTTTCACATAATTTGTGTTTTCTGAAGAAACTGCAAGAGATATCTAACCCATACTTTCTGTGCAAGAGGGGCTTCTACATCTGCACAACATGTCTTTTAAAGTTTGAACCTATCTTATTGCATTTTTGAGTTATAGCAGTTTTTACTGTTTTATTGCTCCAAAAGCCTTTTCAGCCCATGAACAGTTGTTTGTGAGTTTAGAAAAAAAGTGCAAGAGCTATTCAAACCCTTTTTGCTGGGCAAGTAGGACCTGTAAATCTACACAATATATAGTTTAAAGTTTGAGTCTATCATATTAGGTTTTGGATTTATAGCTGTTTTTGTGTCTATTGCTTCAAAAGCATTTTCACATAATTTGTATTTTCTGAAGAAACTGCAAGAGATATTCTAACCCATACTTTCTGTGCAAGAGGGGCTTGTACATCTGCACAACATGTCTTTTAAAGTTTGAACCTATCTTATTGCATTTTTGAGTTATAGCAGTTTTTACTGTTTTATTGCTCCAAAAGCCTTTTCAGCCCATGAACAGTTGTTTGTGAGTTTTGAAAAAAAGTGCAAGAGCTATTCAAACCCTTTTTGCTGGGCAAGTAGGACCTGTAAATCTACACAATATATAGTTTAAAGTTTGAGTCTATCATATTAGGTTTTGGATTTATAGCTGTTTTTGTGTCCATTGCTTCAAAAGCATTTTCACATAATTTGTGTTTTCTGAAGAAACTGCAAGAGATATCTAACCCATACTTTCTGTGCAAGAGGGGCTTGTACATCTGCACAACATGTCTTTTAAAGTTTGAACCTATCTTATTGCATTTTTGAGTTATAGCAGTTTTTACTGTTTTATTGCTCCAAAAGCCTTTTCAGCCCATGAACAGTTGTTTGTGAGTTTTGAAAAAAAGTGCAAGAGCTATTCAAACCCTTTTTGCTGGGCAAGTAGGACCTGTAAATTTACACAATATATAGTTTAAAGTTTGAGTCTATCATATTAGGTTTTGGATTTATAGCTGTTTTTGTGTCTATTGCTTCAAAAGCATTTTCACATAATTTGTGTTTTCTGAAGAAACTGCAAGAGATATCTAACCCATACTTTCTGTGCAAGAGGGGCTTGTACATCTGCACAACATGTCTTTTAAAGTTTGAACCTATCTTATTGCATTTTTGAGTTATATCAGTTTTTACTGTTTTATTGCTCCAAAAGCCTTTTCAGCCCATGAACAGTTGTTTGTGAGTTTTGAAAAAAGTGCCAGAGCTATTCAAACCCTTTTTGCTGGGCAAGTAGGACCTGTAAATCTACACAATATATAGTTTAAAGTTTGAGTCTATCATATTAGGTTTTGGATTTATAGCTGTTTTTGTGTCTATTGCTTCAAAAGCATTTTCACATAATTTGTGTTTTCTGAAGAAACTGCAAGAGATATCTAACCCATACTTTCTGTGCAAGAGGGGCTTGTACATCTGCACAACATGTCTTTTAAAGTTTGAACCTATCTTATTGCATTTTTGAGTTATAGCAGTTTTTACTGTTTTATTGCTCCAAAAGCCTTTTCAGCCCATGAACAGTCTGTGAGTTTTGAAAAAAAGTGCAAGAGCTATTCAAACCCTTTTTGCTGGGCAAGTAGGACCTGTAAATTTACACAATATATAGTTTAAAGTTTGAGTCTATCATATTAGGTTTTGGATTTATAGCTGTTTTTGTGTCTATTGCTTCAAAAGCATTTTCACATAATTTGTGTTTTCTGAAGAAACTGCAAGAGATATCTAACCCATACTTTCTGTGCAAGAGGGGCTTGTACATCTGCACAACATGTCTTTTAAAGTTTGAACCTATCTTATTGCATTTTTGAGTTATAGCAGTTTTTACTGTTTTATTGCTCCAAAAGCCTTTTCAGCCCATGAACAGTTGTTTGTGAGTTTTGAAAAAAAGTGCAAGAGCTATTCAAACCCTTTTTGCTGGGCAAGTAGGACCTGTAAATCTACACAATATATAGTTTAAAGTTTGAGTCTATCATATTAGGTTTTGGATTCATAGCTGTTTTTGTGTCTATTGCTTCAAAAAGCATTTTCACATAATTTGTGTTTTCTGAAGAAACTGCAAGAGATATCTAACCCATACTTTCTGTGCAAGAGGGGCTTGTACATCTGCACAACATGTCTTTTAAAGTTTGAACCTATCTTATTGCATTTTTGAGTTATAGCAGTTTTTACTGTTTTATTGCTCCAAAAGCCTTTTCAGCCCATGAACAGTTGTTTGTAAGTTTTGAAAAAAAGTTCCAGAGCTATTCAAACCATTTTTGCTGGGCAAGTAGGACCTGTAAATCTACACAATATATAGTTTAAAGTTTGAGTCTATCATATTAGGTTTTGGATTCATAGCTGTTTTTGTGTCTATTGCTTCAAAAAGCATTTTCACATAATTTGTGTTTTCTGAAGAAACTGCAAGATATATCTAACCCATACTTTCTGTGCAAGAGGGGCTTCTACATCTGCACAACATGTCTTTTAAAGTTTGAACCTATCTTATTGCATTTTTGAGTTATAGCAGTTTTTACTGTTTTATTGCTCCAAAAGCCTTTTCAGCCCATGAACAGTTGTTTGTGAGTTTAGAAAAAAAGTGCAAGAGCTATTCAAACCCTTTTTGCTGGGCAAGTAGGACCTGTAAATCTACACAATATATAGTTTAAAGTTTGAGTCTATCATATTAGGTTTTGGATTTATAGCTGTTTTTGTGTCTATTGCTTCAAAAGCATTTTCACATAATTTGTATTTTCTGAAGAAACTGCAAGAGATATTCTAACCCATACTTTCTGTGCAAGAGGGGCTTGTACATCTGCACAACATGTCTTTTAAAGTTTGAACCTATCTTATTGCATTTTTGAGTTATAGCAGTTTTTACTGTTTTATTGCTCCAAAAGCCTTTTCAGCCCATGAACAGTTGTTTGTGAGTTTTGAAAAAAAGTGCAAGAGCTATTCAAACCCTTTTTGCTGGGCAAGTAGGACCTGTAAATCTACACAATATATAGTTTAAAGTTTGAGTCTATCATATTAGGTTTTGGATTTATAGCTGTTTTTGTGTCCATTGCTTCAAAAGCATTTTCACATAATTTGTGTTTTCTGAAGAAACTGCAAGAGATATCTAACCCATACTTTCTGTGCAAGAGGGGCTTGTACATCTGCACAACATGTCTTTTAAAGTTTGAACCTATCTTATTGCATTTTTGAGTTATAGCAGTTTTTACTGTTTTATTGCTCCAAAAGCCTTTTCAGCCCATGAACAGTTGTTTGTGAGTTTTGAAAAAAAGTGCAAGAGCTATTCAAACCCTTTTTGCTGGGCAAGTAGGACCTGTAAATTTACACAATATATAGTTTAAAGTTTGAGTCTATCATATTAGGTTTTGGATTTATAGCTGTTTTTGTGTCTATTGCTTCAAAAGCATTTTCACATAATTTGTGTTTTCTGAAGAAACTGCAAGAGATATCTAACCCATACTTTCTGTGCAAGAGGGGCTTGTACATCTGCACAACATGTCTTTTAAAGTTTGAACCTATCTTATTGCATTTTTGAGTTATATCAGTTTTTACTGTTTTATTGCTCCAAAAGCCTTTTCAGCCCATGAACAGTTGTTTGTGAGTTTTGAAAAAAGTGCCAGAGCTATTCAAACCCTTTTTGCTGGGCAAGTAGGACCTGTAAATCTACACAATATATAGTTTAAAGTTTGAGTCTATCATATTAGGTTTTGGATTTATAGCTGTTTTTGTGTCTATTGCTTCAAAAGCATTTTCACATAATTTGTGTTTTCTGAAGAAACTGCAAGAGATATCTAACCCATACTTTCTGTGCAAGAGGGGCTTGTACATCTGCACAACATGTCTTTTAAAGTTTGAACCTATCTTATTGCATTTTTGAGTTATAGCAGTTTTTACTGTTTTATTGCTCCAAAAGCCTTTTCAGCCCATGAACAGTCTGTGAGTTTTGAAAAAAAGTGCAAGAGCTATTCAAACCCTTTTTGCTGGGCAAGTAGGACCTGTAAATTTACACAATATATAGTTTAAAGTTTGAGTCTATCATATTAGGTTTTGGATTTATAGCTGTTTTTGTGTCTATTGCTTCAAAAGCATTTTCACATAATTTGTGTTTTCTGAAGAAACTGCAAGAGATATCTAACCCATACTTTCTGTGCAAGAGGGGCTTGTACATCTGCACAACATGTCTTTTAAAGTTTGAACCTATCTTATTGCATTTTTGAGTTATAGCAGTTTTTACTGTTTTATTGCTCCAAAAGCCTTTTCAGCCCATGAACAGTTGTTTGTGAGTTTTGAAAAAAAGTGCAAGAGCTATTCAAACCCTTTTTGCTGGGCAAGTAGGACCTGTAAATCTACACAATATATAGTTTAAAGTTTGAGTCTATCATATTAGGTTTTGGATTCATAGCTGTTTTTGTGTCTATTGCTTCAAAAAGCATTTTCACATAATTTGTGTTTTCTGAAGAAACTGCAAGAGATATCTAACCCATACTTTCTGTGCAAGAGGGGCTTGTACATCTGCACAACATGTCTTTTAAAGTTTGAACCTATCTTATTGCATTTTTGAGTTATAGCAGTTTTTACTGTTTTATTGCTCCAAAAGCCTTTTCAGCCCATGAACAGTTGTTTGTAAGTTTTGAAAAAAAGTTCCAGAGCTATTCAAACCATTTTTGCTGGGCAAGTAGGACCTGTAAATCTACACAATATATAGTTTAAAGTTTGAGTCTATCATATTAGGTTTTGGATTCATAGCTGTTTTTGTGTCTATTGCTTCAAAAAGCATTTTCACATAATTTGTGTTTTCTGAAGAAACTGCAAGATATATCTAACCCATACTTTCTGTGCAAGAGGGGCTTCTACATCTGCACAACATGTCTTTTAAAGTTTGAACCTATCTTATTGCATTTTTGAGTTATAGCAGTTTTTACTGTTTTATTGCTCCAAAAGCCTTTTCAGCCCATGAACAGTTGTTTGTGAGTTTAGAAAAAAAGTGCAAGAGCTATTCAAACCCTTTTTGCTGGGCAAGTAGGACCTGTAAATCTACACAATATATAGTTTAAAGTTTGAGTCTATCATATTAGGTTTTGGATTTATAGCTGTTTTTGTGTCTATTGCTTCAAAAGCATTTTCACATAATTTGTATTTTCTGAAGAAACTGCAAGAGATATTCTAACCCATACTTTCTGTGCAAGAGGGGCTTGTACATCTGCACAACATGTCTTTTAAAGTTTGAACCTATCTTATTGCATTTTTGAGTTATAGCAGTTTTTACTGTTTTATTGCTCCAAAAGCCTTTTCAGCCCATGAACAGTTGTTTGTGAGTTTTGAAAAAAAGTGCAAGAGCTATTCAAACCCTTTTTGCTGGGCAAGTAGGACCTGTAAATCTACACAATATATAGTTTAAAGTTTGAGTCTATCATATTAGGTTTTGGATTCATAGCTGTTTTTGTGTCTATTGCTTCAAAAAGCATTTTCACATAATTTGTGTTTTCTGAAGAAACTGCAAGAGATATCTAACCCATACTTTCTGTGCAAGAGGGGCTTGTACATCTGCACAACATGTCTTTTAAAGTTTGAACCTATCTTATTGCATTTTTGAGTTATAGCAGTTTTTACTGTTTTATTGCTCCAAAAGCCTTTTCAGCCCATGAACAGTTGTTTGTGAGTTTTGAAAAAAAGTTCCAGAGCTATTCAAACCCTTTTTGCTGGGCAAGTAGGACCTGTAAATCTACACAATATATAGTTTAAAGTTTGAGTCTATCATATTAGGTTTTGGATTCATAGCTGTTTTTGTGTCTATTGCTTCAAAAGCATTTTCACATAATTTGTGTTTTCTGAAGAAACTGCAAGAGATATCTAACCCATACTTTCTGTGCAAGAGGGGCTTGTACATCTGCACAACATGTCTTTTAAAGTTTGAACCTATCTTATTGCATTTTTGAGTTATAGCAGTTTTTACTGTTTTATTGCTCCAAAAGCCTTTTCAGCCCATGAACAGTTGTTTGTGAGTTTTGAAAAAAAGTGCAAGAGCTATTCAAACCCTTTTTGCTGGGCAAGTAGGACCTGTAAATCTACACAATATATAGTTTAAAGTTTGAGTCTATCATATTAGGTTTTGGATTCATAGCTGTTTTTGTGTCTATTGCTTCAAAAAGCATTTTCACATAATTTGTGTTTTCTGAAGAAACTGCAAGAGATATCTAACCCATACTTTCTGTGCAAGAGGGGCTTGTACATCTGCACAACATGTCTTTTAAAGTTTGAACCTATCTTATTGCATTTTTGAGTTATAGCAGTTTTTACTGTTTTATTGCTCCAAAAGCCTTTTCAGCCCATGAACAGTTGTTTGTGAGTTTTGAAAAAAAGTGCAAGAGCTATTCAAACCATTTTTGCTGGGCAAGTAGGACCTGTAAATCTACACAATATATAGTTTAAAGTTTCAGTCTATCATATTAGGTTTTGGATTCATAGCTGTTTTTGTGTCTATTGCTTCAAAAAGCATTTTCACATAATTTGTGTTTTCTGAAGAAACTGCAAGAGATATCTAACCCATACTTTCTGTGCAAGAGGGGCTTCTACATCTGCACAACATGTCTTTTAAAGTTTGAACCTATCTTATTGCATTTTTGAGTTATAGCAGTTTTTACTGTTTTATTGCTCCAAAAGCCTTTTCAGCCCATGAACAGTTGTTTGTGAGTTTAGAAAAAAAGTGCAAGAGCTATTCAAACCCTTTTTGCTGGGCAAGTAGGACCTGTAAATCTACACAATATATAGTTTAAAGTTTGAGTCTATCATATTAGGTTTTGGATTTATAGCTGTTTTTGTGTCTATTGCTTCAAAAGCATTTTCACATAATTTGTATTTTCTGAAGAAACTGCAAGAGATATTCTAACCCATACTTTCTGTGCAAGAGGGGCTTGTACATCTGCACAACATGTCTTTTAAAGTTTGAACCTATCTTATTGCATTTTTGAGTTATAGCAGTTTTTACTGTTTTATTGCTCCAAAAGCCTTTTCAGCCCATGAACAGTTGTTTGTGAGTTTTGAAAAAAAGTGCAAGAGCTATTCAAACCCTTTTTGCTGGGCAAGTAGGACCTGTAAATCTACACAATATATAGTTTAAAGTTTGAGTCTATCATATTAGGTTTTGGATTTATAGCTGTTTTTGTGTCCATTGCTTCAAAAGCATTTTCACATAATTTGTGTTTTCTGAAGAAACTGCAAGAGATATCTAACCCATACTTTCTGTGCAAGAGGGGCTTGTACATCTGCACAACATGTCTTTTAAAGTTTGAACCTATCTTATTGCATTTTTGAGTTATAGCAGTTTTTACTGTTTTATTGCTCCAAAAGCCTTTTCAGCCCATGAACAGTTGTTTGTGAGTTTTGAAAAAAAGTGCAAGAGCTATTCAAACCCTTTTTGCTGGGCAAGTAGGACCTGTAAATTTACACAATATATAGTTTAAAGTTTGAGTCTATCATATTAGGTTTTGGATTTATAGCTGTTTTTGTGTCTATTGCTTCAAAAGCATTTTCACATAATTTGTGTTTTCTGAAGAAACTGCAAGAGATATCTAACCCATACTTTCTGTGCAAGAGGGGCTTGTACATCTGCACAACATGTCTTTTAAAGTTTGAACCTATCTTATTGCATTTTTGAGTTATATCAGTTTTTACTGTTTTATTGCTCCAAAAGCCTTTTCAGCCCATGAACAGTTGTTTGTGAGTTTTGAAAAAAGTGCCAGAGCTATTCAAACCCTTTTTGCTGGGCAAGTAGGACCTGTAAATTTACACAATATATAGTTTTAAGTTTGAGTCTATCATATTAGGTTTTGGATTTATAGCTGTTTTTGTGTCTATTGCTTCAAAAGCATTTTCACATAATTTGTGTTTTCTGAAGAAACTGCAAGAGATATCTAACCCATACTTTCTGTGCAAGAGGGGCTTGTACATCTGCACAACATGTCTTTTAAAGTTTGAACCTATCTTATTGCATTTTTGAGTTATAGCAGTTTTTACTGTTTTATTGCTCCAAAAGCCTTTTCAGCCCATGAACAGTCTGTGAGTTTTGAAAAAAAGTGCAAGAGCTATTCAAACCCTTTTTGCTGGGCAAGTAGGACCTGTAAATTTACACAATATATAGTTTAAAGTTTGAGTCTATCATATTAGGTTTTGGATTTATAGCTGTTTTTGTGTCTATTGCTTCAAAAGCATTTTCACATAATTTGTGTTTTCTGAAGAAACTGCAAGAGATATCTAACCCATACTTTCTGTGCAAGAGGGGCTTGTACATCTGCACAACATGTCTTTTAAAGTTTGAACCTATCTTATTGCATTTTTGAGTTATAGCAGTTTTTACTGTTTTATTGCTCCAAAAGCCTTTTCAGCCCATGAACAGTTGTTTGTGAGTTTTGAAAAAAAGTGCAAGAGCTATTCAAACCCTTTTTGCTGGGCAAGTAGGACCTGTAAATCTACACAATATATAGTTTAAAGTTTGAGTCTATCATATTAGGTTTTGGATTCATAGCTGTTTTTGTGTCTATTGCTTCAAAAAGCATTTTCACATAATTTGTGTTTTCTGAAGAAACTGCAAGAGATATCTAACCCATACTTTCTGTGCAAGAGGGGCTTGTACATCTGCACAACATGTCTTTTAAAGTTTGAACCTATCTTATTGCATTTTTGAGTTATAGCAGTTTTTACTGTTTTATTGCTCCAAAAGCCTTTTCAGCCCATGAACAGTTGTTTGTGAGTTTAGAAAAAAAGTGCAAGAGCTATTCAAACCCTTTTTGCTGGGCAAGTAGGACCTGTAAATCTACACAATATATAGTTTAAAGTTTGAGTCTATCATATTAGGTTTTGGATTTATAGCTGTTTTTGTGTCTATTGCTTCAAAAGCATTTTCACATAATTTGTATTTTCTGAAGAAACTGCAAGAGATATTCTAACCCATACTTTCTGTGCAAGAGGGGCTTGTACATCTGCACAACATGTCTTTTAAAGTTTGAACCTATCTTATTGCATTTTTGAGTTATAGCAGTTTTTACTGTTTTATTGCTCCAAAAGCCTTTTCAGCCCATGAACAGTTGTTTGTGAGTTTTGAAAAAAAGTGCAAGAGCTATTCAAACCCTTTTTGCTGGGCAAGTAGGACCTGTAAATTTACACAATATATAGTTTAAAGTTTGAGTCTATCATATTAGGTTTTGGATTTATAGCTTTTTTTGTGTCTATTGCTTCAAAAGCATTTTCACATAATTTCTGTTTTCTGAAGAAACTGCAAGAGATATCTAACCCATACTTTCTGTGCAAGAGGGGCTTGTACATCTGCACAACATGTCTTTTAAAGTTTGAACCTATCTTATTGCATTTTTGAGTTATAGCAGTTTTTACTGTTTTATTGCTCCAAAAGCCTTTTCAGCCCATGAACAGTTGTTTGTGAGTTTTGAAAAAAAGTGCAAGAGCTATTCAAACCCTTTTTGCTGGGCAAGTAGGACCTGTAAATCTACACAATATATAGTTTAAAGTTTGAGTCTATCATATTAGGTTTTGGATTCATAGCTGTTTTTGTGTCTATTGCTTCAAAAAGCATTTTCACATAATTTGTGTTTTCTGAAGAAACTGCAAGAGATATCTAACCCATACTTTCTGTGCAAGAGGGGCTTGTACATCTGCACAACATGTCTTTTAAAGTTTGAACCTATCTTATTGCATTTTTGAGTTATAGCAGTTTTTACTGTTTTATTGCTCCAAAAGCCTTTTCAGCCCATGAACAGTTGTTTGTGAGTTTTGAAAAAAAGTTCCAGAGCTATTCAAACCCTTTTTGCTGGGCAAGTAGGACCTGTAAATCTACACAATATATAGTTTAAAGTTTGAGTCTATCATATTAGGTTTTGGATTCATAGCTGTTTTTGTGTCTATTGCTTCAAAAGCATTTTCACATAATTTGTGTTTTCTGAAGAAACTGCAAGAGATATCTAACCCATACTTTCTGTGCAAGAGGGGCTTGTACATCTGCACAACATGTCTTTTAAAGTTTGAACCTATCTTATTGCATTTTTGAGTTATAGCAGTTTTTACTGTTTTATTGCTCCAAAAGCCTTTTCAGCCCATGAACAGTCTGTGAGTTTTGAAAAAAAGTGCAAGAGCTATTCAAACCCTTTTTGCTTGGCAAGTAGGACCTGTAAATTTACACAATATATAGTTTAAAGTTTGAGTCTATCATATTAGGTTTTGGATTTATAGCTGTTTTTGTGTCTATTGCTTCAAAAGCATTTTCACATAATTTGTGTTTTCTGAAGAAACTGCAAGAGATATCTAACCCATACTTTCTGTGCAAGAGGGGCTTGTACATCTGCACAACATGTCTTTTAAAGTTTGAACCTATCTTATTGCATTTTTGAGTTATAGCAGTTTTTACTGTTTTATTGCTCCAAAAGCCTTTTCAGCCCATGAACAGTTGTTTGTGAGTTTTGAAAAAAAGTGCAAGAGCTATTCAAACCATTTTTGCTGGGCAAGTAGGACCTGTAAATCTACACAATATATAGTTTAAAGTTTCAGTCTATCATATTAGGTTTTGGATTCATAGCTGTTTTTGTGTCTATTGCTTCAAAAAGCATTTTCACATAATTTGTGTTTTCTGAAGAAACTGCAAGAGATATCTAACCCATACTTTCTGTGCAAGAGGGGCTTCTACATCTGCACAACATGTCTTTTAAAGTTTGAACCTATCTTATTGCATTTTTGAGTTATAGCAGTTTTTACTGTTTTATTGCTCCAAAAGCCTTTTCAGCCCATGAACAGTTGTTTGTGAGTTTTGAAAAAAAGTGCAAGAGCTATTCAAACCCTTTTTGCTGGGCAAGTAGGACCTGTAAATCTACACAATATATAGTTTAAAGTTTGAGTCTATCATATTAGGTTTTGGATTTATAGCTGTTTTTGTGTCTATTGCTTCAAAAGCATTTTCACATAATTTGTGTTTTCTGAAGAAACTGCAAGAGATATTCTAACCCATACTTTCTGTGCAAGAGGGGCTTGTACATCTGCACAACATGTCTTTTAAAGTTTGAACCTATCTTATTGCATTTTTGAGTTATAGCAGTTTTTACTGTTTTATTGCTCCAAAAGCCTTTTCAGCCCATGAACAGTTTGTGAGTTTAGAAAAAAAGTGCAAGAGCTATTCAAACCCTTTTTGCTGGGCAAGTAGGACCTATAAATCTACACAATATATAGTTTAAAGTTTGAGTCTATCATATTAGGTTTTGGATTTATAGCTATTTTTGTGTCCATTGCTTCAAAAGCATTTTCACATAATTTGTGTTTTCTGAAGAAACTGCAAGAGATATCTAACCCATACTTTCTGTGCAAGAGGGGCTTCTACATCTGCACAACATGTCTTTTAAAGTTTGAACCTATCTTATTGAATTTTTGAGTTATAGCAGTTTTTACTGTTTTGTTGCTCCAAAAGCCTTTTCAGCCCATGAACAGTTGTTTGTGAGTTTTGAAAAAAAGTGCCAGAGCTATTCAAACCCTTTTTGCTGGGCAAGTAGGACCTGTAAATCTACACAATATATAGTTTAAAGTTTGAGTCTATCATATTAGGTTTTGGATTTATAGCTGTTTTTGTGTCCATTGCTTCAAAAGCATTTTCACATAATTTGTGTTTTCTGAAGAAACTGCAAGAGATATCTAACCCATACTTTCTGTGCAAGAGGGGCTTGTACATCTGCACAACATGTCTTTTAAAGTTTGAACCTATCTTATTGCATTTTTGAGTTATAGCAGTTTTTACTGTTTTATTGCTCCAAAAGCCTTTTCAGCCCATGAACAGTTGTTTGTGAGTTTTGAAAAAAAGTGCAAGAGCTATTCAAACCCTTTTTGCTGGGCAAGTAGGACCTGTAAATCTACACAATATATAGTTTAAAGTTTGAGTCTATCATATTAGGTTTTGGATTCATAGCTGTTTTTGTGTCTATTGCTTCAAAAAGCATTTTCACATAATTTGTGTTTTCTGAAGAAACTGCAAGAGATATCTAACCCATACTTTCTGTGCAAGAGGGGCTTGTACATCTGCACAACATGTCTTTTAAAGTTTGAACCTATCTTATTGCATTTTTGAGTTATAGCAGTTTTTACTGTTTTATTGCTCCAAAAGCCTTTTCAGCCCATGAACAGTTGTTTGTGAGTTTAGAAAAAAAGTGCAAGAGCTATTCAAACCCTTTTTGCTGGGCAAGTAGGACCTGTAAATCTACACAATATATAGTTTAAAGTTTGAGTCTATCATATTAGGTTTTGGATTTATAGCTGTTTTTGTGTCTATTGCTTCAAAAGCATTTTCACATAATTTGTATTTTCTGAAGAAACTGCAAGAGATATTCTAACCCATACTTTCTGTGCAAGAGGGGCTTGTACATCTGCACAACATGTCTTTTAAAGTTTGAACCTATCTTATTGCATTTTTGAGTTATAGCAGTTTTTACTGTTTTATTGCTCCAAAAGCCTTTTCAGCCCATGAACAGTTTGTGAGTTTAGAAAAAAAGTGCAAGAGCTATTCAAACCCTTTTTGCTGGGCAAGTAGGACCTATAAATCTACACAATATATAGTTTAAAGTTTGAGTCTATCATATTAGGTTTTGGATTTATAGCTATTTTTGTGTCCATTGCTTCAAAAGCATTTTCACATAATTTGTGTTTTCTGAAGAAACTGCAAGAGATATCTAACCCATACTTTCTGTGCAAGAGGGGCTTGTACATCTGCACAACATGTCTTTTAAAGTTTGAACCTATCTTATTGAATTTTTGAGTTATAGCAGTTTTTACTGTTTTGTTGCTCCAAAAGCCTTTTCAGCCCATGAACAGTTGTTTGTGAGTTTTGAAAAAAAGTGCAAGAGCTATTCAAACCCTTTTTGCTGGGCAAGTAGGACCTGTCAATCTACACAATATATAGTTTAAAGTTTGAGTCTATCATATTAGGTTTTGGATTTATAGCTGTTTTTGTGTCTATTGCTTCAAAAGCATTTTCACATAATTTGTGTTTTCTGAAGAAACTGCAAGAGATATCTAACCCATACTTTCTGTGCAAGAGGGGCTTGTACATCTGCACAACATGTCTTTTAAAGTTTGAACCTATCTTATTGCATTTTTGAGTTATAGCAGTTTTTACTGTTTTATTGCTCCAAAAGCCTTTTCAGCCCATGAACAGTTGTTTGTGAGTTTTGAAAAAAAGTGCAAGAGCTATTCAAACCATTTTTGCTGGGCAAGTAGGACCTGTAAATCTACACAATATATAGTTTAAAGTTTCAGTCTATCATATTAGGTTTTGGATTCATAGCTGTTTTTGTGTCTATTGCTTCAAAAAGCATTTTCACATAATTTGTGTTTTCTGAAGAAACTGCAAGAGATATTCTAACCCATACTTTCTGTGCAAGAGGGGCTTGTACATCTGCACAACATGTCTTTTAAAGTTTGAACCTATCTTATTGCATTTTTGAGTTATAGCAGTTTTTACTGTTTTATTGCTCCAAAAGCCTTTTCAGCCCATGAACAGTTTGTGAGTTTAGAAAAAAAGTGCAAGAGCTATTCAAACCCTTTTTGCTGGGCAAGTAGGACCTATAAATCTACACAATATATAGTTTAAAGTTTGAGTCTATCATATTAGGTTTTGGATTTATAGCTATTTTTGTGTCCATTGCTTCAAAAGCATTTTCACATAATTTGTGTTTTCTGAAGAAACTGCAAGAGATATCTAACCCATACTTTCTGTGCAAGAGGGGCTTGTACATCTGCACAACATGTCTTTTAAAGTTTGAACCTATCTTATTGAATTTTTGAGTTATAGCAGTTTTTACTGTTTTGTTGCTCCAAAAGCCTTTTCAGCCCATGAACAGTTGTTTGTGAGTTTTGAAAAAAAGTGCCAGAGCTATTCAAACCCTTTTTGCTGGGCAAGTAGGACCTGTAAATCTACACAATATATAGTTTAAAGTTTGAGTCTATCATATTAGGTTTTGGATTTATAGCTGTTTTTGTGTCCATTGCTTCAAAAGCATTTTCACATAATTTGTGTTTTCTGAAGAAACTGCAAGAGATATCTAACCCATACTTTCTGTGCAAGAGGGGCTTGTACATCTGCACAACATGTCTTTTAAAGTTTGAACCTATCTTATTGCATTTTTGAGTTATAGCAGTTTTTACTGTTTTATTGCTCAAAAAGCCTTTTCAGCCCATGAACAGTTGTTTGTGAGTTTTGAAAAAAAGTGCAAGAGCTATTCAAACCCTTTTTGCTGGGCAAGTAGGACCTGTAAATCTACACAATATATAGTTTAAAGTTTGAGTCTATCATATTAGGTTTTGGATTCATAGCTGTTTTTGTGTCTATTGCTTCAAAAAGCATTTTCACATAATTTGTGTTTTCTGAAGAAACTGCAAGAGATATCTAACCCATACTTTCTGTGCAAGAGGGGCTTGTACATCTGCACAACATGTCTTTTAAAGTTTGAACCTATCTTATTGCATTTTTGAGTTATAGCAGTTTTTACTGTTTTATTGCTCCAAAAGCCTTTTCAGCCCATGAACAGTTGTTTGTGAGTTTAGAAAAAAAGTGCAAGAGCTATTCAAACCCTTTTTGCTGGGCAAGTAGGACCTGTAAATCTACACAATATATAGTTTAAAGTTTGAGTCTATCATATTAGGTTTTGGATTTATAGCTGTTTTTGTGTCTATTGCTTCAAAAGCATTTTCACATAATTTGTATTTTCTGAAGAAACTGCAAGAGATATTCTAACCCATACTTTCTGTGCAAGAGGGGCTTGTACATCTGCACAACATGTCTTTTAAAGTTTGAACCTATCTTATTGCATTTTTGAGTTATAGCAGTTTTTACTGTTTTATTGCTCCAAAAGCCTTTTCAGCCCATGAACAGTTTGTGAGTTTAGAAAAAAAGTGCAAGAGCTATTCAAACCCTTTTTGCTGGGCAAGTAGGACCTGTCAATCTACACAATATATAGTTTAAAGTTTGAGTCTATCATATTAGGTTTTGGATTTATAGCTGTTTTTGTGTCTATTGCTTCAAAAGCATTTTCACATAATTTGTGTTTTCTGAAGAAACTGCAAGAGATATCTAACCCATACTTTCTGTGCAAGAGGGGCTTGTACATCTGCACAACATGTCTTTTAAAGTTTGAACCTATCTTATTGCATTTTTGAGTTATAGCAGTTTTTACTGTTTTATTGCTCCAAAAGCCTTTTCAGCCCATGAACAGTTGTTTGTGAGTTTTGAAAAAAAGTGCAAGAGCTATTCAAACCCTTTTTGCTGGGCAAGTAGGACCTGTCAATCTACACAATATATAGTTTAAAGTTTGAGTCTATCATATTAGGTTTTGGATTTATAGCTGTTTTTGTGTCTATTGCTTCAAAAGCATTTTCACATAATTTGTGTTTTCTGAAGAAACTGCAAGAGATATCTAACCCATACTTTCTGTGCAAGAGGGGCTTGTACATCTGCACAACATGTCTTTTAAAGTTTGAACCTATCTTATTGCATTTTTGAGTTATAGCAGTTTTTACTGTTTTATTGCTCCAAAAGCCTTTTCAGCCCATGAACAGTTGTTTGTGAGTTTTGAAAAAAAGTTCCAGAGCTATTCAAACCCTTTTTGCTGGGCAAGTAGGACCTGTAAATCTACACAATATATAGTTTAAAGTTTGAGCCTATCATATTAGGTTTTGGATTTATAGCTATTTTTGTGTCCATTGCTTCAAAGCATTTTCACACAATTTGTGTTTTCTGAAGAAACTGCAAGAGATATCTAACCCATACTTTCTGTGCAAGAGGGGCTTGTACATCTGCACAACATGTCTTTTAAAGTTTGAACCTATCTTATTGCATTTTTGAGTTATAGCAGTTTTTACTGTTTTGTTGCTCCAAAAGCCTTTTCAGCCCATGAACAGTTGTTTGTGAGTTTTGAAAAAAAGTGCCAGAGCTATTCAAACCCTTTTTGCTGGGCAAGTAGGACCTGTAAATCTACACAATATATAGTTTAAAGTTTGAGTCTATCATATTAGGTTTTGGATTTATAGCTGTTTTTGTGTCCATTGCTTCAAAAGCATTTTCACATAATTTGTGTTTTCTGAAGAAACTGCAAGAGATATCTAACCCATACTTTCTGTGCAAGAGGGGCTTGTACATCTGCACAACATGTCTTTTAAAGTTTGAACCTATCTTATTGCATTTTTGAGTTATAGCAGTTTTTACTGTTTTATTGCTCCAAAAGCCTTTTCAGCCCATGAACAGTTGTTTGTGAGTTTTGAAAAAAAGTGCAAGAGCTATTCAAACCCTTTTTGCTGGGCAAGTAGGACCTGTAAATTTACACAATATATAGTTTAAAGTTTGAGTCTATCATATTAGGTTTTGGATTTATAGCTTTTTTTGTGTCTATTGCTTCAAAAGCATTTTCACATAATTTGTGTTTTCTGAAGAAACTGCAAGAGATATCTAACCCATACTTTCTGTGCAAGAGGGGCTTGTACATCTGCACAACATGTCTTTTAAAGTTTGAACCTATCTTATTGCATTTTTGAGTTATAGCAGTTTTTACTTTTTTATTGCTCCAAAAGCCTTTTCAGCCAATGAACAGTCTGTGAGTTTTGAAAAAAAGTGCAAGAGCTATTCAAACCCTTTTTGCTGGGCAAGTAGGACCTGTAAATTTACACAATATATAGTTTAAAGTTTGAGTCTATCATATTAGGTTTTGGATTTATAGCTGTTTTTGTGTCTATTGCTTCAAAAGCATTTTCACATAATTTGTGTTTTCTGAAGAAACTGCAAGAGATATCTAACCCATACTTTCTGTGCAAGAGGGGCTTGTACATCTGCACAACATGTCTTTTAAAGTTTGAACCTATCTTATTGCATTTTTGAGTTATAGCAGTTTTTACTGTTTTATTGCTCCAAAAGCCTTTTCAGCCCATGAACAGTTGTTTGTGAGTTTTGAAAAAAAGTTCCAGAGCTATTCAAACCATTTTTGCTGGGCAAGTAGGACCTGTAAATCTACACAATATATAGTTTAAAGTTTGAGTCTATCATATTAGGTTTTGGATTCATAGCTGTTTTTGTGTCTATTGCTTCAAAAAGCATTTTCACATAATTTGTGTTTTCTGAAGAAACTGCAAGAGATATCTAACCCATACTTTCTGTGCAAGAGGGGCTTCTACATCTGCACAACATGTCTTTTAAAGTTTGAACCTATCTTATTGCATTTTTGAGTTATAGCAGTTTTTACTGTTTTATTGCTCCAAAAGCCTTTTCAGCCCATGAACAGTTGTTTGTGAGTTTAGAAAAAAAGTGCAAGAGCTATTCAAACCCTTTTTGCTGGGCAAGTAGGACCTGTAAATCTACACAATATATAGTTTAAAGTTTGAGTCTATCATATTAGGTTTTGGATTTATAGCTGTTTTTGTGTCCATTGCTTCAAAAGCATTTTCACATAATTTGTGTTTTTTGAAGAAACTGCAAGAGATATCTAACCCATACTTTCTGTGCAAGAGGGGCTTGTACATCTGCACAACATGTCTTTTAAAGTTTGAACCTATCTTATTGCATTTTTGAGTTATAGCAGTTTTTACTGTTTTATTGCTCCAAAAGCCTTTTCAGCCCATGAACAGTTGTTTGTGAGTTTTGAAAAAAAGTGCAAGAGCTATTCAAACCCTTTTTGCTGGGCAAGTAGGACCTGTAAATTTACACAATATATAGTTTAAAGTTTGAGTCTATCATATTAGGTTTTGGATTTATAGCTGTTTTTGTGTCTATTGCTTCAAAAGCATTTTCACATAATTTGTGTTTTCTGAAGAAACTGCAAGAGATATCTAACCCATACTTTCTGTGCAAGAGGGGATTGTACATCTGCACAACATGTCTTTTAAAGTTTGAACCTATCTTATTGCATTTTTGAGTTATAGCAGTTTTTACTGTTTTATTGCTCCAAAAGCCTTTTCAGCCCATGAACAGTTGTTTGTGAGTTTTGAAAAAAAGTGCAAGAGCTATTCAAACCCTTTTTGCTGGGCAAGTAGGACCTGTCAATCTACACAATATATAGTTTAAAGTTTGAGTCTATCATATTAGGTTTTGGATTTATAGCTGTTTTTGTGTCTATTGCTTCAAAAGCATTTTCACATAATTTGTGTTTTCTGAAGAAACTGCAAGAGATATCTAACCCATACTTTCTGTGCAAGAGGGGATTGTACATCTGCACAACATGTCTTTTAAAGTTTGAACCTATCTTATTGCATTTTTGAGTTATAGCAGTTTTTACTGTTTTATTGCTCCAAAAGCCTTTTCAGCCCATGAACAGTTGTTTGTGAGTTTTGAAAAAAAGTGCAAGAGCTATTCAAACCCTTTTTGCTGGGCAAGTAGGACCTGTAAATCTACACAATATATAGTTTAAAGTTTGAGTCTATCATATTAGGTTTTGGATTTATAGCTGTTTTTGTGTCTATTGCTTCAAAAGCATTTTCACATAATTTGTGTTTTCTGAAGAAACTGCAAGAGATATCTAACCCATACTTTCTGTGCAAGAGGGGCTTGTACATCTGCACAACATGTCTTTTAAAGTTTGAACCTATCTTATTGCATTTTTGAGTTATAGCAGTTTTTACTGTTTTATTGCTCCAAAAGCCTTTTCAGCCCATGAACAGTCTGTGAGTTTTGAAAAAAAGATCCAGAGCTATTCAAACCCTTTTTTTGGGCAAGTAGGACCTGTAAATTTACACAATATATAGTTTAAAGTTTGAGTCTATCATATTAGGTTTTGGATTTATAGCTGTTTTTGTGTCTATTGCTTCAAAAGCATTTTCACATAATTTGTGTTTTCTGAAGAAACTGCAAGAGATATCTAACCCATACTTTCTGTGCAAGAGGGGCTTGTACATCTGCACAACATGTCTTTTAAAGTTTGAACCTATCTTATTGCATTTTTGAGTTATAGCAGTTTTTACTGTTTTATTGCTCCAAAAGCCTTTTCAGCCCATGAACAGTTGTTTGTGAGTTTTGAAAAAAAGTGCAAGAGCTATTCAAACCCTTTTTGCTGGGCAAGTAGGACCTGTAAATCTACACAATATATAGTTTAAAGTTTGAGTCTATCATATTAGGTTTTGGATTCATAGCTGTTTTTGTGTCTATTGCTTCAAAAAGCATTTTCACATAATTTGTGTTTTCTGAAGAAACTGCAAGAGATATCTAACCCATACTTTCTGTGCAAGAGGGGCTTGTACATCTGCACAACATGTCTTTTAAAGTTTGAACCTATCTTATTGCATTTTTGAGTTATAGCAGTTTTTACTGTTTTATTGCTCCAAAAGCCTTTTCAGCCCATGAACAGTTGTTTGTGAGTTTTGAAAAAAAGTGCAAGAGCTATTCAAACCCTTTTTGCTGGGCAAGTAGGACCTGTAAATCTACACAATATATAGTTTAAAGTTTGAGTCTATCATATTAGGTTTTGGATTCATAGCTGTTTTTGTGTCTATTGCTTCAAAAAGCATTTTCACATAATTTGTGTTTTCTGAAGAAACTGCAAGAGATATCTAACCCATACTTTCTGTGCAAGAGGGGCTTCTACATCTGCACAACATGTCTTTTAAAGTTTGAACCTATCTTATTGCATTTTTGAGTTATAGCAGTTTTTACTGTTTTATTGCTCCAAAAGCCTTTTCAGCCCATGAACAGTTGTTTGTGAGTTTAGAAAAAAAGTGCAAGAGCTATTCAAACCCTTTTTGCTGGGCAAGTAGGACCTGTAAATCTACACAATATATAGTTTAAAGTTTGAGTCTATCATATTAGGTTTTGGATTTATAGCTGTTTTTGTGTCTATTGCTTCAAAAGCATTTTCACATAATTTGTGTTTTCTGAAGAAACTGCAAGAGATATTCTAACCCATACTTTCTGTGCAAGAGGGGCTTGTACATCTGCACAACATGTCTTTTAAAGTTTGAACCTATCTTATTGCATTTTTGAGTTATAGCAGTTTTTACTGTTTTATTGCTCCAAAAGCCTTTTCAGCCCATGAACAGTTTGTGAGTTTAGAAAAAAAGTGCAAGAGCTATTCAAACCCTTTTTGCTGGGCAAGTAGGACCTATAAATCTACACAATATATAGTTTAAAGTTTGAGTCTATCATATTAGGTTTTGGATTTATAGCTATTTTTGTGTCCATTGCTTCAAAAGCATTTTCACATAATTTGTGTTTTCTGAAGAAACTGCAAGAGATATCTAACCCATACTTTCTGTGCAAGAGGGGCTTGTACATCTGCACAACATGTCTTTTAAAGTTTGAACCTATCTTATTGCATTTTTGAGTTATAGCAGTTTTTACTGTTTTGTTGCTCCAAAAGCCTTTCCAGCCCATGAACAGTTGTTTGTGAGTTTTGAAAAAAAGTGCCAGAGCTATTCAAACCCTTTTTGCTGGGCAAGTAGGACCTGTAAATCTACACAATATATAGTTTAAAGTTTGAGTCTATCATATTAGGTTTTGGATTTATAGCTGTTTTTGTGTCCATTGCTTCAAAAGCATTTTCACATAATTTGTGTTTTCTGAAGAAACTGCAAGAGATATCTAACCCATACTTTCTGTGCAAGAGGGGCTTGTACATCTGCACAACATGTCTTTTAAAGTTTGAACCTATCTTATTGCATTTTTGAGTTATAGCAGTTTTTACTGTTTTATTGCTCCAAAAGCCTTTTCAGCCCATGAACAGTTGTTTGTGAGTTTTGAAAAAAAGTGCAAGAGCTATTCAAACCCTTTTTGCTGGGCAAGTAGGACCTGTAAATCTACACAATATATAGTTTAAAGTTTGAGTCTATCATATTAGGTTTTGGATTCATAGCTGTTTTTGTGTCTATTGCTTCAAAAAGCATTTTCACATAATTTGTGTTTTCTGAAGAAACTGCAAGAGATATCTAACCCATACTTTCTGTGCAAGAGGGGCTTGTACATCTGCACAACATGTCTTTTAAAGTTTGAACCTATCTTATTGCATTTTTGAGTTATAGCAGTTTTTACTGTTTTATTGCTCCAAAAGCCTTTTCAGCCCATGAACAGTTGTTTGTGAGTTTTGAAAAAAAGTGCAAGAGCTATTCAAACCCTTTTTGCTGGGCAAGTAGGACCTGTAAATCTACACAATATATAGTTTAAAGTTTGAGTCTATCATATTAGGTTTTGGATTCATAGCTGTTTTTGTGTCTATTGCTTCAAAAAGCATTTTCACATAATTTGTGTTTTCTGAAGAAACTGCAAGAGATATCTAACCCATACTTTCTGTGCAAGAGGGGCTTCTACATCTGCACAACATGTCTTTTAAAGTTTGAACCTATCTTATTGCATTTTTGAGTTATAGCAGTTTTTACTGTTTTATTGCTCCAAAAGCCTTTTCAGCCCATGAACAGTTGTTTGTGAGTTTAGAAAAAAAGTGCAAGAGCTATTCAAACCCTTTTTGCTGGGCAAGTAGGACCTGTAAATCTACACAATATATAGTTTAAAGTTTGAGTCTATCATATTAGGTTTTGGATTTATAGCTGTTTTTGTGTCTATTGCTTCAAAAGCATTTTCACATAATTTGTGTTTTCTGAAGAAACTGCAAGAGATATTCTAACCCATACTTTCTGTGCAAGAGGGGCTTGTACATCTGCACAACATGTCTTTTAAAGTTTGAACCTATCTTATTGCATTTTTGAGTTATAGCAGTTTTTACTGTTTTATTGCTCCAAAAGCCTTTTCAGCCCATGAACAGTTTGTGAGTTTAGAAAAAAAGTGCAAGAGCTATTCAAACCCTTTTTGCTGGGCAAGTAGGACCTATAAATCTACACAATATATAGTTTAAAGTTTGAGTCTATCATATTAGGTTTTGGATTTATAGCTATTTTTGTGTCCATTGCTTCAAAAGCATTTTCACATAATTTGTGTTTTCTGAAGAAACTGCAAGAGATATCTAACCCATACTTTCTGTGCAAGAGGGGCTTGTACATCTGCACAACATGTCTTTTAAAGTTTGAACCTATCTTATTGCATTTTTGAGTTATAGCAGTTTTTACTGTTTTGTTGCTCCAAAAGCCTTTCCAGCCCATGAACAGTTGTTTGTGAGTTTTGAAAAAAAGTGCCAGAGCTATTCAAACCCTTTTTGCTGGGCAAGTAGGACCTGTAAATCTACACAATATATAGTTTAAAGTTTGAGTCTATCATATTAGGTTTTGGATTTATAGCTGTTTTTGTGTCCATTGCTTCAAAAGCATTTTCACATAATTTGTGTTTTCTGAAGAAACTGCAAGAGATATCTAACCCATACTTTCTGTGCAAGAGGGGCTTGTACATCTGCACAACATGTCTTTTAAAGTTTGAACCTATCTTATTGCATTTTTGAGTTATAGCAGTTTTTACTGTTTTATTGCTCCAAAAGCCTTTTCAGCCCATGAACAGTTGTTTGTGAGTTTTGAAAAAAAGTGCAAGAGCTATTCAAACCCTTTTTGCTGGGCAAGTAGGACCTGTAAATTTACACAATATATAGTTAAAAGTTTGAGTCTATCATATTAGGTTTTGGATTTATAGCTTTTTTTGTGCCTATTGCTTCAAAAGCATTTTCACATAATTTGTGTTTTCTGAAGAAACTGCAAGAGATATCTAACCCATACTTTCTGTGCAAGAGGGGCTTGTACATCTGCACAACATGTCTTTTAAAGTTTGAACCTATCTTATTGCATTTTTGAGTTATAGCAGTTTTTACTGTTTTATTGCTCCAAAAGCCTTTTCAGCCCATGAACAGTTGTTTGTGAGTTTTGAAAAAAAGTGCAAGAGCTATTCAAACCCTTTTTGCTGGGCAAGTAGGACCTGTAAATTTACACAATATATATTTTAAAGTTTGAGTCTATCATATTAGGTTTTGGATTTATAGCTGTTTTTGTGTCTATTGCTTCAAAAGCATTTTCACATAATTTGTGTTTTCTGAAGAAACTGCAAGAGATATCTAACCCATACTTTCTGTGCAAGAGGGGCTTGTACATCTGCACAACATGTCTTTTAAAGTTTGAACCTATCTTATTGCATTTTTGAGTTATATCAGTTTTTACTGTTTTATTGCTCCAAAAGCCTTTTCAGCCCATGAACAGTTGTTTGTGAGTTTTGAAAAAAGTGCCAGAGCTATTCAAACCCTTTTTGCTGGGCAAGTAGGACCTGTAAATCTACACAATATATAGTTTAAAGTTTGAGTCTATCATATTAGGTTTTGGATTTATAGCTGTTTTT
Organism: Eucyclogobius newberryi; assembly: GCF_026437365.1. NCBI lineage: Eukaryota > Metazoa > Chordata > Actinopteri > Gobiiformes > Gobiidae > Eucyclogobius > Eucyclogobius newberryi. The sequence continues at coordinate 34,771,853 of NW_027315823.1, forward strand.
GTGTCTATTGCTTCAAAAGCATTTTCACATAATTTGTGTTTTCTGAAGAAACTGCAAGAGATATCTAACCCATACTTTCTGTGCAAGAGGGGCTTGTACATCTGCACAACATGTCTTTTAAAGTTTGAACCTATCTTATTGCATTTTTGAGTTATAGCAGTTTTTACTGTTTTATTGCTCCAAAAGCCTTTTCAGCCCATGAACAGTCTGTGAGTTTTGAAAAAAAGTGCAAGAGCTATTCAAACCCTTTTTGCTGGGCAAGTAGGACCTGTAAATTTACACAATATATAGTTTAAAGTTTGAGTCTATCATATTAGGTTTTGGATTTATAGCTGTTTTTGTGTCTATTGCTTCAAAAGCATTTTCACATAATTTGTGTTTTCTGAAGAAACTGCAAGAGATATCTAACCCATACTTTCTGTGCAAGAGGGGCTTGTACATCTGCACAACATGTCTTTTAAAGTTTGAACCTATCTTATTGCATTTTTGAGTTATAGCAGTTTTTACTGTTTTATTGCTCCAAAAGCCTTTTCAGCCCATGAACAGTTGTTTGTGAGTTTTGAAAAAAAGTGCAAGAGCTATTCAAACCCTTTTTGCTGGGCAAGTAGGACCTGTAAATCTACACAATATATAGTTTAAAGTTTGAGTCTATCATATTAGGTTTTGGATTCATAGCTGTTTTTGTGTCTATTGCTTCAAAAAGCATTTTCACATAATTTGTGTTTTCTGAAGAAACTGCAAGAGATATCTAACCCATACTTTCTGTGCAAGAGGGGCTTGTACATCTGCACAACATGTCTTTTAAAGTTTGAACCTATCTTATTGCATTTTTGAGTTATAGCAGTTTTTACTGTTTTATTGCTCCAAAAGCCTTTTCAGCCCATGAACAGTTGTTTGTAAGTTTTGAAAAAAAGTTCCAGAGCTATTCAAACCATTTTTGCTGGGCAAGTAGGACCTGTAAATCTACACAATATATAGTTTAAAGTTTGAGTCTATCATATTAGGTTTTGGATTCATAGCTGTTTTTGTGTCTATTGCTTCAAAAAGCATTTTCACATAATTTGTGTTTTCTGAAGAAACTGCAAGAGATATCTAACCCATACTTTCTGTGCAAGAGGGGCTTCTACATCTGCACAACATGTCTTTTAAAGTTTGAACCTATCTTATTGCATTTTTGAGTTATAGCAGTTTTTACTGTTTTATTGCTCCAAAAGCCTTTTCAGCCCATGAACAGTTGTTTGTGAGTTTAGAAAAAAAGTGCAAGAGCTATTCAAACCCTTTTTGCTGGGCAAGTAGGACCTGTAAATCTACACAATATATAGTTTAAAGTTTGAGTCTATCATATTAGGTTTTGGATTTATAGCTGTTTTTGTGTCTATTGCTTCAAAAGCATTTTCACATAATTTGTATTTTCTGAAGAAACTGCAAGAGATATTCTAACCCATACTTTCTGTGCAAGAGGGGCTTGTACATCTGCACAACATGTCTTTTAAAGTTTGAACCTATCTTATTGCATTTTTGAGTTATAGCAGTTTTTACTGTTTTATTGCTCCAAAAGCCTTTTCAGCCCATGAACAGTTGTTTGTGAGTTTTGAAAAAAAGTGCAAGAGCTATTCAAACCCTTTTTGCTGGGCAAGTAGGACCTGTAAATTTACACAATATATAGTTTAAAGTTTGAGTCTATCATATTAGGTTTTGGATTTATAGCTTTTTTTGTGTCTATTGCTTCAAAAGCATTTTCACATAATTTCTGTTTTCTGAAGAAACTGCAAGAGATATCTAACCCATACTTTCTGTGCAAGAGGGGCTTGTACATCTGCACAACATGTCTTTTAAAGTTTGAACCTATCTTATTGCATTTTTGAGTTATAGCAGTTTTTACTGTTTTATTGCTCCAAAAGCCTTTTCAGCCCATGAACAGTTGTTTGTGAGTTTTGAAAAAAAGTGCAAGAGCTATTCAAACCCTTTTTGCTGGGCAAGTAGGACCTGTAAATCTACACAATATATAGTTTAAAGTTTGAGTCTATCATATTAGGTTTTGGATTCATAGCTGTTTTTGTGTCTATTGCTTCAAAAAGCATTTTCACATAATTTGTGTTTTCTGAAGAAACTGCAAGAGATATCTAACCCATACTTTCTGTGCAAGAGGGGCTTGTACATCTGCACAACATGTCTTTTAAAGTTTGAACCTATCTTATTGCATTTTTGAGTTATAGCAGTTTTTACTGTTTTATTGCTCCAAAAGCCTTTTCAGCCCATGAACAGTTGTTTGTGAGTTTTGAAAAAAAGTTCCAGAGCTATTCAAACCATTTTTGCTGGGCAAGTAGGACCTGTAAATCTACACAATATATAGTTTAAAGTTTGAGTCTATCATATTAGGTTTTGGATTCATAGCTGTTTTTGTGTCTATTGCTTCAAAAAGCATTTTCACATAATTTGTGTTTTCTGAAGAAACTGCAAGAGATATCTAACCCATACTTTCTGTGCAAGAGGGGCTTCTACATCTGCACAACATGTCTTTTAAAGTTTGAACCTATCTTATTGCATTTTTGAGTTATAGCAGTTTTTACTGTTTTATTGCTCCAAAAGCCTTTTCAGCCCATGAACAGTCTGTGAGTTTTGAAAAAAAGTGCAAGAGCTATTCAAACCCTTTTTGCTGGGCAAGTAGGACCTGTAAATTTACACAATATATAGTTTAAAGTTTGAGTCTATCATATTAGGTTTTGGATTTATAGCTGTTTTTGTGTCTATTGCTTCAAAAGCATTTTCACATAATTTGTGTTTTCTGAAGAAACTGCAAGAGATATCTAACCCATACTTTCTGTGCAAGAGGGGCTTGTACATCTGCACAACATGTCTTTTAAAGTTTGAACCTATCTTATTGCATTTTTGAGTTATAGCAGTTTTTACTGTTTTATTGCTCCAAAAGCCTTTTCAGCCCATGAACAGTTGTTTGTGAGTTTTGAAAAAAAGTGCAAGAGCTATTCAAACCCTTTTTGCTGGGCAAGTAGGACCTGTAAATCTACACAATATATAGTTTAAAGTTTGAGTCTATCATATTAGGTTTTGGATTCATAGCTGTTTTTGTGTCTATTGCTTCAAAAAGCATTTTCACATAATTTGTGTTTTCTGAAGAAACTGCAAGAGATATCTAACCCATACTTTCTGTGCAAGAGGGGCTTGTACATCTGCACAACATGTCTTTTAAAGTTTGAACCTATCTTATTGCATTTTTGAGTTATAGCAGTTTTTACTGTTTTATTGCTCCAAAAGCCTTTTCAGCCCATGAACAGTTGTTTGTGAGTTTTGAAAAAAAGTGCAAGAGCTATTCAAACCATTTTTGCTGGGCAAGTAGGACCTGTAAATCTACACAATATATAGTTTAAAGTTTCAGTCTATCATATTAGGTTTTGGATTCATAGCTGTTTTTGTGTCTATTGCTTCAAAAAGCATTTTCACATAATTTGTGTTTTCTGAAGAAACTGCAAGAGATATTCTAACCCATACTTTCTGTGCAAGAGGGGCTTGTACATCTGCACAACATGTCTTTTAAAGTTTGAACCTATCTTATTGCATTTTTGAGTTATAGCAGTTTTTACTGTTTTATTGCTCCAAAAGCCTTTTCAGCCCATGAACAGTTTGTGAGTTTAGAAAAAAAGTGCAAGAGCTATTCAAACCCTTTTTGCTGGGCAAGTAGGACCTATAAATCTACACAATATATAGTTTAAAGTTTGAGTCTATCATATTAGGTTTTGGATTTATAGCTATTTTTGTGTCCATTGCTTCAAAAGCATTTTCACATAATTTGTGTTTTCTGAAGAAACTGCAAGAGATATCTAACCCATACTTTCTGTGCAAGAGGGGCTTGTACATCTGCACAACATGTCTTTTAAAGTTTGAACCTATCTTATTGAATTTTTGAGTTATAGCAGTTTTTACTGTTTTGTTGCTCCAAAAGCCTTTTCAGCCCATGAACAGTTGTTTGTGAGTTTTGAAAAAAAGTGCCAGAGCTATTCAAACCCTTTTTGCTGGGCAAGTAGGACCTGTAAATCTACACAATATATAGTTTAAAGTTTGAGTCTATCATATTAGGTTTTGGATTTATAGCTGTTTTTGTGTCCATTGCTTCAAAAGCATTTTCACATAATTTGTGTTTTCTGAAGAAACTGCAAGAGATATCTAACCCATACTTTCTGTGCAAGAGGGGCTTGTACATCTGCACAACATGTCTTTTAAAGTTTGAACCTATCTTATTGCATTTTTGAGTTATAGCAGTTTTTTACTGTTTTATTGCTCCAAAAGCCTTTTCAGCCCATGAACAGTTGTTTGTGAGTTTTGAAAAAAAGTGCAAGAGCTATTCAAACCCTTTTTGCTGGGCAAGTAGGACCTGTAAATCTACACAATATATAGTTTAAAGTTTGAGTCTATCATATTAGGTTTTGGATTCATAGCTGTTTTTGTGTCTATTGCTTCAAAAAGCATTTTCACATAATTTGTGTTTTCTGAAGAAACTGCAAGAGATATCTAACCCATACTTTCTGTGCAAGAGGGGCTTGTACATCTGCACAACATGTCTTTTAAAGTTTGAACCTATCTTATTGCATTTTTGAGTTATAGCAGTTTTTACTGTTTTATTGCTCCAAAAGCCTTTTCAGCCCATGAACAGTTGTTTGTGAGTTTAGAAAAAAAGTGCAAGAGCTATTCAAACCCTTTTTGCTGGGCAAGTAGGACCTGTAAATCTACACAATATATAGTTTAAAGTTTGAGTCTATCATATTAGGTTTTGGATTTATAGCTGTTTTTGTGTCTATTGCTTCAAAAGCATTTTCACATAATTTGTATTTTCTGAAGAAACTGCAAGAGATATTCTAACCCATACTTTCTGTGCAAGAGGGGCTTGTACATCTGCACAACATGTCTTTTAAAGTTTGAACCTATCTTATTGCATTTTTGAGTTATAGCAGTTTTTACTGTTTTATTGCTCCAAAAGCCTTTTCAGCCCATGAACAGTTTGTGAGTTTAGAAAAAAAGTGCAAGAGCTATTCAAACCCTTTTTGCTGGGCAAGTAGGACCTATAAATCTACACAATATATAGTTTAAAGTTTGAGTCTATCATATTAGGTTTTGGATTTATAGCTATTTTTGTGTCCATTGCTTCAAAAGCATTTTCACATAATTTGTGTTTTCTGAAGAAACTGCAAGAGATATCTAACCCATACTTTCTGTGCAAGAGGGGCTTGTACATCTGCACAACATGTCTTTTAAAGTTTGAACCTATCTTATTGAATTTTTGAGTTATAGCAGTTTTTACTGTTTTGTTGCTCCAAAAGCCTTTTCAGCCCATGAACAGTTGTTTGTGAGTTTTGAAAAAAAGTGCAAGAGCTATTCAAACCCTTTTTGCTGGGCAAGTAGGACCTGTCAATCTACACAATATATAGTTTAAAGTTTGAGTCTATCATATTAGGTTTTGGATTTATAGCTGTTTTTGTGTCTATTGCTTCAAAAGCATTTTCACATAATTTGTGTTTTCTGAAGAAACTGCAAGAGATATCTAACCCATACTTTCTGTGCAAGAGGGGCTTGTACATCTGCACAACATGTATTTTAAAGTTTGAACCTATCTTATTGCATTTTTGAGTTATAGCAGTTTTACTGTTTTATTGCTCCAAAAGCCTTTTCAGCCCATGAACAGTTGTTTGTGAGTTTTGAAAAAAGTAAAAGAGCTATTCAAACCCTTTTTGCTGGGCAAGTAGGACCTGTAAATCTACACAATATATAGTTTAAAGTTTGAGTCTATCATATTAGGTTTTGGATTTATAGCTGTTTTTGTGTCTATTGCTTCAAAAGCATTTTCACATAATTTGTGTTTTCTGAAGAAACTGCAAGAGATATCTAACCCATACTTTCTGTGCAAGAGGGGCTTGTACATCTGCACAACATGTCTTTTAAAGTTTGAACCTATCTTATTGCATTTTTGAGTTATAGCAGTTTTTACTGTTTTATTGCTCCAAAAGCCTTTTCAGCCCATGAACAGTTGTTTGTGAGTTTTGAAAAAAAGTGCAAGAGCTATTCAAACCCTTTTTGCTGGGCAAGTAGGACCTGTCAATCTACACAATATATAGTTTAAAGTTTGAGTCTATCATATTAGGTTTTGGATTTATAGCTGTTTTTGTGTCTATTGCTTCAAAAGCATTTTCACATAATTTGTGTTTTCTGAAGAAACTGCAAGAGATATCTAACCCATACTTTCTGTGCAAGAGGGGCTTGTACATCTGCACAACATGTCTTTTAAAGTTTGAACCTATCTTATTGCATTTTTGAGTTATAGCAGTTTTTACTGTTTTATTGCTCCAAAAGCCTTTTCAGCCCATGAACAGTTGTTTGTGAGTTTTGAAAAAAAGTTCCAGAGCTATTCAAACCCTTTTTGCTGGGCAAGTAGGACCTGTAAATCTACACAATATATAGTTTAAAGTTTGAGCCTATCATATTAGGTTTTGGATTTATAGCTATTTTTGTGTCCATTGCTTCAAAGCATTTTCACACAATTTGTGTTTTCTGAAGAAACTGCAAGAGATATCTAACCCATACTTTCTGTGCAAGAGGGGCTTGTACATCTGCACAACATGTCTTTTAAAGTTTGAACCTATCTTATTGCATTTTTGAGTTATAGCAGTTTTTACTGTTTTGTTGCTCCAAAAGCCTTTTCAGCCCATGAACAGTTGTTTGTGAGTTTTGAAAAAAAGTGCCAGAGCTATTCAAACCCTTTTTGCTGGGCAAGTAGGACCTGTAAATCTACACAATATATAGTTTAAAGTTTGAGTCTATCATATTAGGTTTTGGATTTATAGCTGTTTTTGTGTCCATTGCTTCAAAAGCATTTTCACATAATTTGTGTTTTCTGAAGAAACTGCAAGAGATATCTAACCCATACTTTCTGTGCAAGAGGGGCTTGTACATCTGCACAACATGTCTTTTAAAGTTTGAACCTATCTTATTGCATTTTTGAGTTATAGCAGTTTTTACTGTTTTATTGCTCCAAAAGCCTTTTCAGCCCATGAACAGTTGTTTGTGAGTTTTGAAAAAAAGTGCAAGAGCTATTCAAACCCTTTTTGCTGGGCAAGTAGGACCTGTAAATTTACACAATATATAGTTTAAAGTTTGAGTCTATCATATTAGGTTTTGGATTTATAGCTTTTTTTGTGTCTATTGCTTCAAAAGCATTTTCACATAATTTGTGTTTTCTGAAGAAACTGCAAGAGATATCTAACCCATACTTTCTGTGCAAGAGGGGCTTGTACATCTGCACAACATGTCTTTTAAAGTTTGAACCTATCTTATTGCATTTTTGAGTTATAGCAGTTTTTACTTTTTTATTGCTCCAAAAGCCTTTTCAGCCAATGAACAGTCTGTGAGTTTTGAAAAAAAGTGCAAGAGCTATTCAAACCCTTTTTGCTGGGCAAGTAGGACCTGTAAATTTACACAATATATAGTTTAAAGTTTGAGTCTATCATATTAGGTTTTGGATTTATAGCTGTTTTTGTGTCTATTGCTTCAAAAGCATTTTCACATAATTTGTGTTTTCTGAAGAAACTGCAAGAGATATCTAACCCATACTTTCTGTGCAAGAGGGGCTTGTACATCTGCACAACATGTCTTTTAAAGTTTGAACCTATCTTATTGCATTTTTGAGTTATAGCAGTTTTTACTGTTTTATTGCTCCAAAAGCCTTTTCAGCCCATGAACAGTTGTTTGTGAGTTTTGAAAAAAAGTTCCAGAGCTATTCAAACCATTTTTGCTGGGCAAGTAGGACCTGTAAATCTACACAATATATAGTTTAAAGTTTGAGTCTATCATATTAGGTTTTGGATTCATAGCTGTTTTTGTGTCTATTGCTTCAAAAAGCATTTTCACATAATTTGTGTTTTCTGAAGAAACTGCAAGAGATATCTAACCCATACTTTCTGTGCAAGAGGGGCTTCTACATCTGCACAACATGTCTTTTAAAGTTTGAACCTATCTTATTGCATTTTTGAGTTATAGCAGTTTTTACTGTTTTATTGCTCCAAAAGCCTTTTCAGCCCATGAACAGTTGTTTGTGAGTTTAGAAAAAAAGTGCAAGAGCTATTCAAACCCTTTTTGCTGGGCAAGTAGGACCTGTAAATCTACACAATATATAGTTTAAAGTTTGAGTCTATCATATTAGGTTTTGGATTTATAGCTGTTTTTGTGTCCATTGCTTCAAAAGCATTTTCACATAATTTGTGTTTTCTGAAGAAACTGCAAGAGATATCTAACCCATACTTTCTGTGCAAGAGGGGCTTGTACATCTGCACAACATGTCTTTTAAAGTTTGAACCTATCTTATTGCATTTTTGAGTTATAGCAGTTTTTACTGTTTTATTGCTCCAAAAGCCTTTTCAGCCCATGAACAGTTGTTTGTGAGTTTTGAAAAAAAGTTCCAGAGCTATTCAAACCCTTTTTGCTGGGCAAGTAGGACCTGTCAATCTACACAATATATAGTTTAAAGTTTGAGTCTATCATATTAGGTTTTGGATTTATAGCTGTTTTTGTGTCTATTGCTTCAAAAGCATTTTCACATAATTTGTGTTTTCTGAAGAAACTGCAAGAGATATCTAACCCATACTTTCTGTGCAAGAGGGGCTTGTACATCTGCACAACATGTCTTTTAAAGTTTGAACTTATCTTATTGCATTTTTGAGTTATAGCAGTTTTTACTGTTTTATTGCTCCAAAAGCCTTTTCAGCCCATGAACAGTTGTTTGTGAGTTTTGAAAAAAAGTGCAAGAGCTATTCAAACCCTTTTTGCTGGGCAAGTAGGACCTGTCAATCTACACAATATATAGTTTAAAGTTTGAGTATATCATATTAGGTTTTGGATTCATAGCTGTTTTTGTGTCTATTGCTTCAAAAGCATTTTCACATAATTTGTGTTTTCTGAAGAAACTGCAAGAGATATCTAACCCATACTTTCTGTGCAAGAGGGGCTTGTACATCTGCACAACATGTCTTTTAAAGTTTGAACCTATCTTATTGCATTTTTGAATTATAGCAGTTTTTACTGTTTTATTGCTCTAAAAGCCTTTTCAGCCCATGAACAGTTGTTTGTGAGTTTTGAAAAAAAGTGCAAGAGCTATTCAAACCCTTTTTGCTGGGCAAGTAGGACCTGTAAATTTACACAATATATAGTTTAAAGTTTGAGTCTATCATATTAGGTTTTGGATTTATAGCTGTTTTTGTGTCTATTGCTTCAAAAGCATTTTCACATAATTTGTGTTTTCTGTAGAAACTGCAAGAGATATCTAACCCATACTTTCTGTGCAAGAGGGGCTTGTACAGCTGCACAACATGTCTTTTAAAGTTTGAACCTATCTTATTGAATTTTTGAGTTATAGCAGTTTTTACTGTTTTATTGCTCCAAAAGCCTTTTCAGCCCATGAACAGTTGTTTGTGAGTTTTGAAAAAAAGTGCAAGAGCTATTCAAACCCTTTTTGCTGGGCAAGTAGGACCTGTAAATCTACACAATATATAGTTTAAAGTTTGAGTCTATCATATTAGGTTTTGGATTCATAGCTGTTTTTGTGTCTATTGCTTCAAAAAGCATTTTCACATAATTTGTGTTTTCTGAAGAAACTGCAAGAGATATCTAACCCATACTTTCTGTGCAAGAGGGGCTTGTACATCTGCACAACATGTCTTTTAAAGTTTGAACCTATCTTATTGAATTTTTGAGTTATAGCAGTTTTTACTGTTTTATTGCTCCAAAAGCCTTTTCAGCCCATGAACAGTTGGTGAGTTTTGAAAAAAAGTGCAAGAGCTATTCAAACCCTTTTTGCTGGGCAAGTAGGACCTGTAAATCTACACAATATTTAGTTTAAAGTTTGAGTCAATCATATTAGGTTTTGGATTTATAGCTGTTTTTGTGTCCATTGCTTCAAAAGCATTTTCACATAATTTGTGTTTTCTGAAGAAACTGCAAGAGATATCTAACCCATACTTTCTGTGCAAGAGGGGCTTGTACATCTGCACAACATGTCTTTTAAAGTTTGAACCTATCTTATTGCATTTTTGAATTATAGCAGTTTTTACTGTTTTATTGCTCTAAAAGCCTTTTCAGCCCATGAACAGTTGTTTGTGAGTTTTGAAAAAAAGTGCAAGAGCTATTCAAACCCTTTTTGCTGGGCAAGTAGGACCTGTAAATTTACACAATATATAGTTTAAAGTTTGAGTCTATCATATTAGGTTTTGGATTTATAGCTGTTTTTGTGTCTATTGCTTCAAAAGCATTTTCACATAATTTGTGTTTTCTGTAGAAACTGCAAGAGATATCTAACCCATACTTTCTGTGCAAGAGGGGCTTGTACAGCTGCACAACATGTCTTTTAAAGTTTGAACCTATCTTATTGAATTTTTGAGTTATAGCAGTTTTTACTGTTTTATTGCTCCAAAAGCCTTTTCAGCCCATGAACAGTTGTTTGTGAGTTTTGAAAAAAAGTGCAAGAGCTATTCAAACCCTTTTTGCTGGGCAAGTAGGACCTGTAAATCTACACAATATATAGTTTAAAGTTTGAGTCTATCATATTAGGTTTTGGATTTATAGCTGTTTTTGTGTCCATTGCTTCAAAAGCATTTTCACATAATTTGTGTTTTCTGAAGAAACTGCAAGAGATATCTAACCCATACTTTCTGTGCAAGAGGGGCTTGTACATCTGCACAACATGTCTTTTAAAGTTTGAACCTATCTTATTGCATTTTTGAGTTATAGCAGTTTTTACTGTTTTGTTGCTCCAAAAGCCTTTTCAGCCCATGAACAGTTGTTTGTGAGTTTTGAAAAAAAGTGCAAGAGCTATTCAAACCCTTTTTGCTGGGCAAGTAGGACCTGTAAATCTACACAATATATAGTTTAAAGTTTGAGTCTATCATATTAGGTTTTGGATTTATAGCTGTTTTTGTGTCTATTGCTTCAAAAGCATTTTCACATAATTTGTGTTTTCTGAAGAAACTGCAAGAGATATCTAACCCATACTTTCTGTGCAAGAGGGGCTTGTACAGCTGCACAACATGTCTTTTAAAGTTTGAACCTATCTTATTGCATTTTTGAGTTATAGCAGTTTTTACTGTTTTATTGCTCCAAAAGCCTTTTCAGCCCATGAACAGTTGTTTGTGAGTTTAGAAAAAAAGTGCAAGAGCTATTCAAACCCTTTTTGCTGGGCAAGTAGGACCTGTAAATCTACACAATATATAGTTTAAAGTTTGAGTCTATCATATTAGGTTTTGGATTTATAGCTGTTTTTGTGTCTATTGCTTCAAAAGCATTTTCACATAATTTGTGTTTTCTGAAGAAACTGCAAGAGATATTCTAACCCATACTTTCTGTGCAAGAGGGGCTTGTACATCTGCACAACATGTCTTTTAAAGTTTGAACCTATCTTATTGAATTTTTGAGTTATAGCAGTTTTTACTGTTTTATTGCTCCAAAAGCCTTTTCAGCCCATGAACAGTTGTTTGTGAGTTTTGAAAAAAAGTGCAAGAGCTATTCAAACCCTTTTTGCTGGGCAAGTAGGACCTGTCAATCTACACAATATATAGTTTAAAGTTTGAGTATATCATATTAGGTTTTGGATTCATAGCTGTTTTTGTGTCTATTGCTTCAAAAGCATTTTCACATAATTTGTGTTTTCTGAAGAAACTGCAAGAGATATCTAACCCATACTTTCTGTGCAAGAGGGGCTTGTACATCTGCACAACATGTATTTTAAAGTTTGAACCTATCTTATTGCATTTTTGAGTTATAGCAGTTTTTACTGTTTTATTGCTCCAAAAGCCTCTTCAGCCCATGAACAGTTGTTTGTGAGTTTTGAAAAAAAGTGCAAGAGCTATTCAAACCCTTTTTGCTGGGCAAGTAGGACCTGTAAATCTACAAAATATATAGTTTAAAGTTTGAGTCTATCATATTAGGTTTTGGATTCATAGCTGTTTTTGTGTCTATTGCTTCAAAAAGCATTTTCACATAATTTGTGTTTTCTGAAGAAACTGCAAGAGATATCTAACCCATACTTTCTGTGCAAGAGGGGCTTGTACATCTGCACAACATGTCTTTTAAAGTTTGAACCTATCTTATTGCATTTTTGAGTTATAGCAGTTTTTACTGTTTTATTGCTCCAAAAGCCTTTTCAGCCCATGAACAGTTGTTTGTGAGTTTAGAAAAAAAGTGCAAGAGCTATTCAAACCCTTTTTGCTGGGCAAGTAGGACCTGTAAATCTACACAATATATAGTTTAAAGTTTGAGTCTATCATATTAGGTTTTGGATTTATAGCTGTTTTTGTGTCTATTGCTTCAAAAGCATTTTCACATAATTTGTGTTTTCTGAAGAAACTGCAAGAGATATTCTAACCCATACTTTCTGTGCAAGAGGGGCTTGTACTTCTGCACAACATGTCTTTTAAAGTTTGAACCTATCTTATTGAATTTTTGAGTTATAGCAGTTTTTACTGTTTTATTGCTCCAAAAGCCTTTTCAGCCCATGAACAGTTGTTTGTGAGTTTTGAAAAAAAGTGCAAGAGCTATTCAAACCCTTTTTGCTGGGCAAGTAGGACCTGTAAATTTACACAATATATAGTTTAAAGTTTGAGTCTATCATATTAGGTTTTGGATTTATAGCTGTTTTTGTGTCTATTGCTTCAAAAGCATTTTCACATAATTTGTGTTTTCTGTAGAAACTGCAAGAGATATCTAACCCATACTTTCTGTGCAAGAGGGGCTTGTACAGCTGCACAACATGTCTTTTAAAGTTTGAACCTATCTTATTGAATTTTTGAGTTATAGCAGTTTTTACTGTTTTATTGCTCCAAAAGCCTTTTCAGCCCATGAACAGTTGTTTGTGAGTTTTGAAAAAAAGTGCAAGAGCTATTCAAACCCTTTTTGCTGGGCAAGTAGGACCTGTAAATCTACACAATATATAGTTTAAAGTTTGAGTCTATCATATTAGGGTTTGGATTTATAGCTGTTTTTGTGTCTATTGCTTCAAAAGCATTTTCACATAATTTGTGTTTTCTGAAGAAACTGCAAGAGATATCTAACCCATACTTTCTGTGCAAGAGGGGCTTGTACAGCTGCACAACATGTCTTTTAAAGTTTGAACCTATCTTATTGCATTTTTGAGTTATAGCAGTTTTTACTGTTTTATTGCTCCAAAAGCCTTTTCAGCCCATGAACAGTTGTTTGTGAGTTTAGAAAAAAAGTGCAAGAGCTATTCAAACCCTTTTTGCTGGGCAAGTAGGACCTGTAAATCTACACAATATATAGTTTAAAGTTTGAGTCTATCATATTAGGTTTTGGATTTATAGCTGTTTTTGTGTCTATTGCTTCAAAAGCATTTTCACATAATTTGTGTTTTCTGAAGAAACTGCAAGAGATATTCTAACCCATACTTTCTGTGCAAGAGGGGCTTGTACATCTGCATAACATGTCTTTTAAAGTTTGAACCTATCTTATTGAATTTTTGAGTTATAGCAGTTTTTACTGTTTTATTGCTCCAAAAGCCTTTTCAGCCCATGAACAGTTGGTGAGTTTTGAAAAAAAGTGCAAGAGCTATTCAAACCCTTTTTGCTGGGCAAGTAGGACCTGTAAATCTACACAATATTTAGTTTAAAGTTTGAGTCAATCATATTAGGTTTTGGATTTATAGCTGTTTTTGTGTCCATTGCTTCAAAAGCATTTTCACATAATTTGTGTTTTCTGAAGAAACTGCAAGAGATATCTAACCCATACTTTCTGTGCAAGAGGGGCTTGTACATCTGCACAACATGTCTTTTAAAGTTTGAACCTATCTTATTGCATTTTTGAATTATAGCAGTTTTTACTGTTTTATTGCTCTAAAAGCCTTTTCAGCCCATGAACAGTTGTTTGTGAGTTTTGAAAAAAAGTGCAAGAGCTATTCAAACCCTTTTTGCTGGGCAAGTAGGACCTGTAAATTTACACAATATATAGTTTAAAGTTTGAGTCTATCATATTAGGTTTTGGATTTATAGCTGTTTTTGTGTCTATTGCTTCAAAAGCATTTTCACATAATTTGTGTTTTCTGTAGAAACTGCAAGAGATATCTAACCCATACTTTCTGTGCAAGAGGGGCTTGTACAGCTGCACAACATGTCTTTTAAAGTTTGAACCTATCTTATTGAATTTTTGAGTTATAGCAGTTTTTACTGTTTTATTGCTCCAAAAGCCTTTTCAGCCCATGAACAGTTGTTTGTGAGTTTTGAAAAAAAGTGCAAGAGCTATTCAAACCCTTTTTGCTGGGCAAGTAGGACCTGTAAATCTACACAATATATAGTTTAAAGTTTGAGTCTATCATATTAGGGTTTGGATTTATAGCTGTTTTTGTGTCTATTGCTTCAAAAGCATTTTCACATAATTTGTGTTTTCTGAAGAAACTGCAAGAGATATCTAACCCATACTTTCTGTGCAAGAGGGGCTTGTACAGCTGCACAACATGTCTTTTAAAGTTTGAACCTATCTTATTGCATTTTTGAGTTATAGCAGTTTTTACTGTTTTATTGCTCCAAAAGCCTTTTCAGCCCATGAACAGTTGTTTGTGAGTTTAGAAAAAAAGTGCAAGAGCTATTCAAACCCTTTTTGCTGGGCAAGTAGGACCTGTAAATCTACACAATATATAGTTTAAAGTTTGAGTCTATCATATTAGGTTTTGGATTTATAGCTGTTTTTGTGTCTATTGCTTCAAAAGCATTTTCACATAATTTGTGTTTTCTGAAGAAACTGCAAGAGATATTCTAACCCATACTTTCTGTGCAAGAGGGGCTTGTACATCTGCACAACATGTCTTTTAAAGTTTAAACCTATCTTATTGGATTTTTGAGTTATAGCAGTTTTTACTGTTTTATTGCTCCAAAAGCCTTTTCAGCCCATGAACAGTTGTTTGTGAGTTTTGAAAAAAAGTGCAAGAGCTATTCAAACCCTTTTTGCTGGGCAAGTAGGACCTGTAAATCTACACAATATATAGTTTAAAGTTTGAGTCTATCATATTAGGTTTTGGATTTATAGCTGTTTTTGTGTCTATTGCTTCAAAAGCATTTTCACATAATTTGTGTTTTCTGAAGAAACTGCAAGAGATATTCTAACCCATACTTTCTGTGCAAGAGGGGCTTGTACATCTGCACAACATGTCTTTTAAAGTTTGAACCTATCTTATTAAATTTTTGAGTTATAGCAGTTTTTACTGTTTTATTGCTCCAAAAGCCTTTTCAGCCCATGAACAGTTTGTGAGTTTTGAAAAAAAGTGCAAGAGCTATTCAAACCCTTTTTGCTGGGCAAGTAGGACCTGTAAATCTACACAATATTTAGTTTAAAGTTTGAGTCAATCATATTAGGTTTTGGATTTATAGCTGTTTTTGTGTCCATTGCTTCAAAAGCATTTTCACATAATTTGTGTTTTCTGAAGAAACTGCAAGAGATATCTAACCCATACTTTCTGCGCAAGAGGGGCTTGTACATCTGCACAACATGTCTTTTAAAGTTTGAACCTATCTTATTGCATTTTTGAATTATAGCAGTTTTTACTGTTTTATTGCTCTAAAAGCCTTTTCAGCCCATGAACAGTTGTTTGTGAGTTTTGAAAAAAAGTGCAAGAGCTATTCAAACCCTTTTTGCTGGGCAAGTAGGACCTGTAAATTTACACAATATATAGTTTAAAGTTTGAGTCTATCATATTAGGTTTTGGATTTATAGCTGTTTTTGTGTCTATTGCTTCAAAAGCATTTTCACATAATTTGTGTTTTCTGAAGAAACTGCAAGAGATATCTAACCCATACTTTCTCTGCAAGAGGGGCTTGTACATCTGCACAACATGTCTTTTAAAGTTTGAACCTATCTTATTGCATTTTTGAGTTATAGCAGTTTTTACTGTTTTATTGCTCCAAAAGCCTTTTCAGCCCATGAACAGTTGTTTGTGAGTTTTGAAAAAAAGTTCCAGAGCTATTCAAACCCTTTTTGCTGGGCAAGTAGGACCTGTCAATCTACACAATATATAGTTTAAAGTTTGAGTCTATCATATTAGGTTTTGGATTTATAGCTGTTTTTGTGTCTATTGCTTCAAAAGCATTTTCACATAATTTGTGTTTTCTGAAGAAACTGCAAGAGATATCTAACCCATACTTTCTGTGCAAGAGGGGCTTGTACATCTGCACAACATGTCTTTTAAAGTTTGAACCTCTCTTATTGCATTTTTGAGTTATAGCAGTTTTTACTGTTTTATTGCTCCAAAAGACTTTTCAGCCCATGAACAGTTGTTTGTGAGTTTTGAAAAAAAGTGCAAGAGCTATTCAAACCCTTTTTGCTGGGCAAGTAGGACCTGTAAATCTACACAATATATAGTTTAAAGTTTGAGTCTATCATATTAGGTTTTGGATTTATAGCTGTTTTTGTGTCTATTGCTTCAAAAGCATTTTCACATAATTTGTGTTTTCTGAAGAAACTGCAAGAGATATCTAACCCATACTTTCTGTGCAAGAGGGGCTTCTACATCTGCACAACATGTCTTTTAAAGTTTGAACCTATCTTATTGCATTTTTGAGTTATAGCAGTTTTTACTGTTTTATTGCTCCAAAAGCCTTTTCAGCCCATGAACAGTTTGTGAGTTTTGAAAAAAAGTGCCAGAGCTATTCAAACCCTTTTTGCTGGGCAAGTAGGACCTGTAAATCTACACAATATATAGTTTAAAGTTTGAGTCTATCATATTAGGTTTTGGATTTATAGCTGTTTTTGTGTCCATTGCTTCAAAAGCATTTTCACATAATTTGTGTTTTCTGAAGAAACTGCAAGAGATATCTAACCCATACTTTCCGTGCAAGAGGGGCTTGTACATCTGCACAACATGTCTTTTAAAGTTTGAACCTATCTTATTGCATTTTTGAGTTATAGCAGTTTTTACTGTTTTATTGCTCCAAAAGCCTTTTCAGCCCATGAACAGTTGTTTGTGAGTTTTGAAAGAAAGTGCAAGAGCTATTCAAACCCTTTTTGCTGGGCAAGTAGGACCTGTAAATCTACACAATATATAGTTTAAAGTTTGAGTCTATCATATTAGGTTTTGGATTTATAGCTGTTTTTGTGTCTATTGCTTCAAAAGCATTTTGACATAATTTGTGTTTTCTGAAGAAACTGCAAGAGATATTCTAACCCATACTTTCTGTGCAAGAGGGGCTTGTACATCTGCACAACATGTCTTTTAAAGTTTGAACCTATCTTATTGCATTTTTGAGTTATAGCAGTTTTTACTGTTTTATTGCTCCAAAAGCCTTTTCAGCCCATGAACAGTTGTTTGTGAGTTTTGAAAAAAAGTGCAAGAGCTATTCAAACCCTTTTTGCTGGGCAAGTAGGACCTGTCAATCTACACAATATATAGTTTAAAGTTTGAGTCTATCATATTAGGTTTTGGATTCATAGCTGTTTTTGTGTCTATTGCTTCAAAAAGCATTTTCACATAATTTGTGTTTTCTGAAGAAACTGCAAGAGATATCTAACCCATACTTTCTGTGCAAGAGGGGCTTCTACATCTGCACAACATGTCTTTTAAAGTTTGAACCTATCTTATTGCATTTTTGAGTTATAGCAGTTTTTACTGTTTTATTGCTCCAAAAGCCTTTTCAGCCCATGAACAGTTGTTTGTGAGTTTAGAAAAAAAGTGCAAGAGCTATTCAAACCCTTTTTGCTGGGCAAGTAGGACCTGTAAATCTACACAATATATAGTTTAAAGTTTGAGTCTATCATATTAGGTTTTGGATTTATAGCTGTTTGTGTGTCTATTGCTTCAAAAGCATTTTCACATAATTTGTGTTTTCTGAAGAAACTGCAAGAGATATCTAACCCATACTTTCTGTGCAAGAGGGGCTTGTACATCTGCACAACATGTCTTTTAAAGTTTGAACCTATCTTATTGCATTTTTGAGTTATAGCAGTTTTTACTGTTTTATTGCTCCAAAAGCCTTTTCAGCCCATGAACAGTTGTTTGTGAGTTTAGAAAAAAAGTGCAAGAGCTATTCAAACCCTTTTTACTGGGCAAGTAGGACCTGTAAATCTACACAATATATAGTTTAAAGTTTGAGTCTATCATATTAGGTTTTGGATTTATAGCTGTTTTTGTGTCTATTGCTTCAAAAGCATTTTCACATAATTTGTGTTTTCTGAAGAAACTGCAAGAGATATTCTAACCCATACTTTCTGTGCAAGAGGGGCTTGTACATCTGCACAACATGTCTTTTAAAGTTTGAACCTATCTTATTGCATTTTTGAGTTATAGCAGTTTTTACTGTTTTATTGCTCCAAAAGCCTTTTCAGCCCATGAACAGTTTGTGAGTTTTGAAAAAAAGTGCAAGAGCTATTCAAACCCTTTTTGCTGGGCAAGTAGGACCTGTAAATCTACACAATATATATTTTAAAGTTTGAGTCAATCATATTAGGTTTTGGATTTATAGCTGTTTTTGTGTCCATTGCTTCAAAAGCATTTTCACATAATTTGTGTTTTCTGAAGAAACTGCAAGAGATATCTAACCCATACTTTCTGTGCAAGAGGGGCTTGTACAGCTGCACAACATGTCTTTTAAAGTTTGAACCTATCTTATTGCATTTTTGAATTATAGCAGTTTTTACTGTTTTATTGCTCCAAAAGCCTTTTCAGCCCATGAACAGTTGTTTGTGAGTTTTGAAAAAAAGTGCAAGAGCTATTCAAACCCTTTTTGCTGGGCAAGTAGGACCTGTCAATCTACACAATATATAGTTTAAAGTTTGAGTCTATCATATTAGGTTTTGGATTTATAGCTGTTTTTGTGTCTATTGCTTCAAAAGCATTTTCACATAATTTGTGTTTTCTGAAGAAACTGCAAGAGATATCTAACCCATACTTTCTGTGCAAGAGGGGCTTCTACATCTGCACAACATGTCTTTTAAAGTTTGAACCTATCTTATTGCATTTTTGAGTTATAGCAGTTTTTACTGTTTTATTGCTCCAAAAGCCTTTTCAGCCCATGAACAGTTTGTGAGTTTTGAAAAAAAGTGCAAGAGCTATTCAAACCCTTTTTGCTGGGCAAGTAGGACCTGTAAATCTACACAATATATAGTTTAAAGTTTGAGTCTATCATATTAGGTTTTGGATTTATAGCTGTTTTTGTGTCTATTGCTTCAAAAGCATTTTCACATAATTTGTGTTTTCTGAAGAAAATGCAAGAGATATCTAACCCATACTTTCTGTGCAAGAGGGGCTTGTACATCTGCACAACATGTCTTTTAAAGTTTGAACCTATCTTATTGCATTTTTGAGTTATAGCAGTTTTTACTGTTTTATTGCTCCAAAAGCCTTTTCAGCCCATGTACATCTGCACAACATGTCTTTTAAGTAGGACCCTTTTTGCTGGGCAAGTAGGACCTGTAAATCTACACAATATATAGTTTAAAGTTTGAGTCTATCATATTAGGTTTTGGATTTATAGCTGTTTTTGTGTCTATTGCTTCAAAAGCATTTTCACATAATTTGTGTTTTCTGAAGAAACTGCAAGAGATATCTAAACCATACTTTCTGTGCAAGAGGGGCTTGTACATCTGCACAACATGTCTTTTAAAGTTTGAACCTATCTTATTGCATTTTTGAGTTATAGCAGTTTTTACTGTTTTATTGCTCCAAAAGCCTTTTCAGCCCATGAACAGTTGTTTGTGAGTTTAGAAAAAAAGTGCAAGAGCTATTCAAACCGTTTTTGCTGGGCAAGTAGGACCTGTAAATCTACACAATATATAGTTTAAAGTTTGAGTCTATCATATTAGGTTTTGGATTCATAGCTGTTTTTGTGTCTATTGCTTCAAAAAGCATTTTCACATAATTTGTGTTTTCTGAAGAAACTGCAAGAGATATCTAACCCATACTTTCTGTGCAAGAGGGGCTTGTACATCTGCACAACATGTCTTTTAAAGTTTGAACCTATCTTATTGCATTTTTGAGTTATAGCAGTTTTTACTGTTTTATTGCTCCAAAAGCCTTTTCAGCCCATGAACAGTTGTTTGTGAGTTTAGAAAAAAAGTGCAAGAGCTATTCAAACCGTTTTTGCTGGGCAAGTAGGACCTGTAAATCTACACAATATATAGTTTAAAGTTTGAGTCTATCATATTAGGTTTTGGATTTATAGCTGTTTTTGTGTCTATTGCTTCAAAAGCATTTTCACATAATTTGTGTTTTCTGAAGAAACTGCAAGAGATATTCTAACCCATACTTTCTGTGCAAGAGGGGATTGTACATCTGCACAACATGTCTTTTAAAGTTTGAACCTATCTTATTGCATTTTTGAGTTATAGCAGTTTTTACTGTTTTATTGCTCCAAAAGCCTTTTCAGCCCATCAACAGTTTGTGAGTTTTGAAAAAAAGTGCAAGAGCTATTCAAACCCTTTTTGCTGGGCAAGTAGGACCTGTAAATCTACACATTATATAGTTTAAAGTTTGAGTCAATCATATTAGGTTTTGGATTTATAGCTGTTTTTGTGTCCATTGCTTCAAAAGCATTTTCACATAATTTGTGTTTTCTGAAGAAACTGCAAGAGATATCTAACCCATACTTTCTGTGCAAGAGGGGCTTGTACATCTGCACAACATGTCTTTTAAAGTTTGAACCTATCTTATTGCATTTTTGAATTATAGCAGTTTTTACTGTTTTATTGCTCTAAAAGCCTTTTCAGCCCATGAACAGTTGTTTGTGAGTTTTGAAAAAAAGTGCAAGAGCTATTCAAACCCTTTTTGCTGGGCAAGTAGGACCTGTAAATCTACACAATATATAGTTTAAAGTTTGAGTCTATCATATTAGGTTTTGGATTTATAGCTGTTTTTGTGTCTATTGCTTCAAAAGCATTTTCACATAATTTGTGTTTTCTGAAGAAACTGCAAGAGATATTCTAACCCATACTTTCTGTGCAAGAGGGGCTTGTACATCTGCACAACATGTCTTTTAAAGTTTGAACCTATCTTATTGCATTTTTGAGTTATAGCAGTTTTTACTGTTTTATTGCTCCAAAAGCCTTTTCAGCCCATGAACAGTTTGTGAGTTTTGAAAAAAAGTGCAAGAGCTATTCAAACCCTTTTTGCTGGGCAAGTAGGACCTGTAAATCTACACAATATATATTTTAAAGTTTGAGTCAATCATATTAGGTTTTGGATTTATAGCTGTTTTTGTGTCCATTGCTTCAAAAGCATTTTCACATAATTTGTGTTTTCTGAAGAAACTGCAAGAGATATCTAACCCATACTTTCTGTGCAAGAGGGGCTTGTACAGCTGCACAACATGTCTTTTAAAGTTTGAACCTATCTTATTGCATTTTTGAATTATAGCAGTTTTTACTGTTTTATTGCTCCAAAAGCCTTTTCAGCCCATGAACAGTTGTTTGTGAGTTTTGAAAAAAAGTGCAAGAGCTATTCAAACCCTTTTTGCTGGGCAAGTAGGACCTGTCAATCTACACAATATATAGTTTAAAGTTTGAGTCTATCATATTAGGTTTTGGATTTATAGCTGTTTTTGTGTCTATTGCTTCAAAAGCATTTTCACATAATTTGTGTTTTCTGAAGAAACTGCAAGAGATATCTAACCCATACTTTCTGTGCAAGAGGGGCTTCTACATCTGCACAACATGTCTTTTAAAGTTTGAACCTATCTTATTGCATTTTTGAGTTATAGCAGTTTTTACTGTTTTATTGCTCCAAAAGCCTTTTCAGCCCATGAACAGTTTGTGAGTTTTGAAAAAAAGTGCAAGAGCTATTCAAACCCTTTTTGCTGGGCAAGTAGGACCTGTAAATCTACACAATATATAGTTTAAAGTTTGAGTCTATCATATTAGGTTTTGGATTTATAGCTGTTTTTGTGTCTATTGCTTCAAAAGCATTTTCACATAATTTGTGTTTTCTGAAGAAAATGCAAGAGATATCTAACCCATACTTTCTGTGCAAGAGGGGCTTGTACATCTGCACAACATGTCTTTTAAAGTTTGAACCTATCTTATTGCATTTTTGAGTTATAGCAGTTTTTACTGTTTTATTGCTCCAAAAGCCTTTTCAGCCCATGTACATCTGCACAACATGTCTTTTAAGTAGGACCCTTTTTGCTGGGCAAGTAGGACCTGTAAATCTACACAATATATAGTTTAAAGTTTGAGTCTATCATATTAGGTTTTGGATTTATAGCTGTTTTTGTGTCTATTGCTTCAAAAGCATTTTCACATAATTTGTGTTTTCTGAAGAAACTGCAAGAGATATCTAAACCATACTTTCTGTGCAAGAGGGGCTTGTACATCTGCACAACATGTCTTTTAAAGTTTGAACCTATCTTATTGCATTTTTGAGTTATAGCAGTTTTTACTGTTTTATTGCTCCAAAAGCCTTTTCAGCCCATGAACAGTTGTTTGTGAGTTTAGAAAAAAAGTGCAAGAGCTATTCAAACCGTTTTTGCTGGGCAAGTAGGACCTGTAAATCTACACAATATATAGTTTAAAGTTTGAGTCTATCATATTAGGTTTTGGATTCATAGCTGTTTTTGTGTCTATTGCTTCAAAAAGCATTTTCACATAATTTGTGTTTTCTGAAGAAACTGCAAGAGATATCTAACCCATACTTTCTGTGCAAGAGGGGCTTGTACATCTGCACAACATGTCTTTTAAAGTTTGAACCTATCTTATTGCATTTTTGAGTTATAGCAGTTTTTACTGTTTTATTGCTCCAAAAGCCTTTTCAGCCCATGAACAGTTGTTTGTGAGTTTAGAAAAAAAGTGCAAGAGCTATTCAAACCGTTTTTGCTGGGCAAGTAGGACCTGTAAATCTACACAATATATAGTTTAAAGTTTGAGTCTATCATATTAGGTTTTGGATTTATAGCTGTTTTTGTGTCTATTGCTTCAAAAGCATTTTCACATAATTTGTGTTTTCTGAAGAAACTGCAAGAGATATTCTAACCCATACTTTCTGTGCAAGAGGGGATTGTACATCTGCACAACATGTCTTTTAAAGTTTGAACCTATCTTATTGCATTTTTGAGTTATAGCAGTTTTTACTGTTTTATTGCTCCAAAAGCCTTTTCAGCCCATCAACAGTTTGTGAGTTTTGAAAAAAAGTGCAAGAGCTATTCAAACCCTTTTTGCTGGGCAAGTAGGACCTGTAAATCTACACATTATATAGTTTAAAGTTTGAGTCAATCATATTAGGTTTTGGATTTATAGCTGTTTTTGTGTCCATTGCTTCAAAAGCATTTTCACATAATTTGTGTTTTCTGAAGAAACTGCAAGAGATATCTAACCCATACTTTCTGTGCAAGAGGGGCTTGTACATCTGCACAACATGTCTTTTAAAGTTTGAACCTATCTTATTGCATTTTTGAATTATAGCAGTTTTTACTGTTTTATTGCTCTAAAAGCCTTTTCAGCCCATGAACAGTTGTTTGTGAGTTTTGAAAAAAAGTGCAAGAGCTATTCAAACCCTTTTTGCTGGGCAAGTAGGACCTGTAAATTTACACAATATATAGTTTAAAGTTTGAGTCTATCATATTAGGTTTTGGATTTATAGCTGTTTTTGTGTCCATTGCTTCAAAAGCATTTTCACATAATTTGTGTTTTCTGAAGAAACTGCAAGAGATATCTAACCCATACTTTCTGTGCAAGAGGGGCTTGTACATCTGCACAACATGTCTTTTAAAGTTTGAACCTATCTTATTGCATTTTTGAGTTATAGCAGTTTTTACTGTTTTATTGCTCCAAAAGCCTTTTCAGCCCATGAACAGTTGTTTGTGAGTTTTGAAAAAAAGTGCAAGAGCTATTCAAACCCTTTTTGCTGGGCAAGTAGGACCTGTAAATCTACACAATATATAGTTTAAAGTTTGAGTCTATCATATTAGGTTTTGGATTTATAGCTGTTTTTGTGTCTATTGCTTCAAAAGCATTTTCACATAATTTGTGTTTTCTGAAGAAACTGCAAGAGGTATTCTAACCCATACTTTCTGTGCAAGAGGGGATTGTACATCTGCACAACATGTCTTTTAAAGTTTGAACCTATCTTATTGCATTTTTGAGTTATAGCAGTTTTTACTGTTTTATTGCTCCAAAAGCCTTTTCAGCCCATGAACAGTTTGTGAGTTTTGAAAAAAAGTGCAAGAGCTATTCAAACCCTTTTTGCTGGGCAAGTAGGACCTGTAAATCTACACATTATATAGTTTAAAGTTTGAGTCTATCATATTAGGTTTTGGATTTATAGCTGTTTTTGTGTCCATTGCTTCAAAAGCTTTTTCACATAATTTGTGTTTTCTGAAGAAACTGCAAGAGATATCTAACCCATACTTTCTGTGCAAGAGGGGCTTGTACATCTGCACAACATGTCTTTTAAAGTTTGAACCTATCTTATTGCATTTTTGAATTATAGCAGTTTTTACTGTTTTATTGCTCTAAAAGCCTTTTCAGCCCATGAACAGTTGTTTGTGAGTTTTGAAAAAAAGTGCAAGAGCTATTCAAACCCTTTTTGCTGGGCAAGTAGGACCTGTAAATTTACACAATATATAGTTTAAAGTTTGAGTCTATCATATTAGGTTTTGGATTTATAGCTGTTTTTGTGTCCATTGCTTCAAAAGCATTTTCACATAATTTGTGTTTTCTGAAGAAACTGCAAGAGATATCTAACCCATACTTTCTGTGCAAGAGGGGCTTGTACAGCTGCACAACATGTCTTTTAAAGTTTGAACCTATCTTATTGCATTTTTGAGTTATAGCAGTTTTTACTGTTTTATTGCTCCAAAAGCCTTTTCAGCCCATGAACAGTTGTTTGTGAGTTTTGAAAAAAAGTGCAAGAGCTATTCAAACCCTTTTTGCTGGGCAAGTAGGACCTGTAAATCTACACAATATATAGTTTAAAGTTTGAGTCTATCATATTAGGTTTTGGATTTATAGCTGTTTTTGTGTCTATTGCTTCAAAAGCATTTTCACATAATTTGTGTTTTCTGAAGAAACTGCAAGAGATATCTAACCCATACTTTCTGTGCAAGAGGGGCTTGTACAGCTGCACAACATGTCTTTTAAAGTTTGAACCTATCTTATTGCATTTTTGAGTTATAGCAGTTTTTACTGTTTTATTGCTCCAAAAGCCTTTTCAGCCCATGAACAGTTGTTTGTGAGTTTTGAAAAAAAGTGCAAGAGCTATTCAAACCCTTTTTGCTGGGCAAGTAGGACCTGTAAATTTACACAATATATAGTTTAAAGTTTGAGTCTATCATATTAGGTTTTGGATTTATAGCTGTTTTTGTGTCTATTGCTTCAAAAGCATTTTCACATAATTTGTGTTTTCTGAAGAAACTGCAAGAGATATCTAACCCATACTTTCTGCGCAAGAGGGGCTTGTACATCTGCACAACATGTCTTTTTAAGTTTGAACCTATCTTATTGCATTTTTGAGTTATAGCAGTTTTTACTGTTTTATTGCTCCAAAAGCCTTTTCAGCCCATGAACAGTTGTTTGTGAGTTTTGAAAAAAAGTGCCAGAGCTATTCAAACCCTTTTTGCTGGTCAAGTAGGACCTGTAAATCTACACAATATATAGTTTAAAGTTTGAGTCTATCATATTAGGTTTTGGATTCATAGCTGTTTTTGTGTCTATTGCTTCAAAAAGCATTTTCACATAATTTGTGTTTTCTGAAGAAACTGCAAGAGATATATAACCCATACTTTCTGTGCAAGAGGGGCTTCTACATCTGCACAACATGTCTTTTAAAGTTTGAACCTATCTTATTGCATTTTTGAGTTATATCAGTTTTTACTGTTTTATTGCTCCAAAAGCCTTTTCAGCCCATGAACAGTTTTTTGTGAGTTTTGAAAAAAAGTGCCAGAGCTATTCAAACCCTTTTTGCTGGGCAAGTAGGACCTGTAAATCTACACAATATATAGTTTAAAGTTTGAGTCTATCATATTAGGTTTTGGATTTATAGCTGTTTTTGTGTCCATTGCTTCAAAAGCATTTTCACATAATTTGTGTTTTCTGAAGAAACTGCAAGAGATATCTAACCCATACTTTCTGTGCAAGAGGGGCTTGTACATCTGCACAACATGTCTTTTAAAGTTAGAACCTATCTTATTGCATTTTTGAGTTATATCAGTTTTTACTGTTTTATTGCTCCAAAAGCCTCTTCAGCCCATGAACAGTTGTTTGTGAGTTTTGAAGAAAAGTGCCAGAACTATTCAAACCCTTTTTGCTGGGCAAGTAGGACCTGTAAATCTACAAAATATATAGTTTAAAGTTTGAGTCTATCATATTAGGTTTTGGATTTATAGCTGTTTTTGTGTCTTTTGCTTCAAAAGCATTTTCACATAATTTGTGTTTTCTGAAGAAACTGCAAGAGATATCTAACCCATACTTTCTGTGCAAGAGGGGCTTGTACATCTGCACAACATGTCTTTTAAAGTTTGAACCTATCTTATTGAATTTTTGAGTTATAGCAGTTTTTACTGTTTTATTGCTCCAAAAGCCTTTTCAGCCCATGAACAGTTTGTGAGTTTAGAAAAAAAGTGCAAGAGCTATTCAAACCCTTTTTGCTGGGCAAGTAGGACCTGTAAATCTACACAATATATAGTTTAAAGTTTGAGTCTATCATATTAGGTTTTGGATTTATAGCTGTTTTTGTGTCTATTGCTTCAAAAGCATTTTCACATAATTTGTGTTTTCTGAAGAAACTGCAAGAGATATCTAACCCATACTTTCTGTGCAAGAGGGGCTTGTACATCTGCACAACATGTCTTTTAAAGTTTGAACCTATCTTATTGCATTTTTGAGTTATAGCAGTTTTTACTGTTTTATTGCTCCAAAAGCCTTTTCAGCCCATGAACAGTTGTTTGTGAGTTTTGAAAAAAAGTGCCAGAGCTATTCAAACCCTTTTTGCTGGGCAAGTAGGACCTGTAAATCTACACAATATATAGTTTAAAGTTTGAGTCTATCATATTAGGTTTTGGATTTATAGCTGTTTTTGTGTCTATTGCTTCAAAAGCATTTTCACATAATTTGTGTTTTCTGAAGAAACTGCAAGAGATATCTAACCCATACTTTCTGTGCAAGAGGGGCTTGTACATCTGCACAACATGTCTTTTAAAGTTTGAACCTATCTTATTGCATTTTTGAGTTATAGCAGTTTTTACTGTTTTATTGCTCCAAAAGCCTTTTCAGCCCATGAACAGTTGTTTGTGAGTTTTGAAAAAAAGTGCCAGAGCTATTCAAACCCTTTTTGCTGGGCAAGTAGGACCTGTAAATCTACACAATATATAGTTTAAAGTTTGAGTCTATCATATTAGGTTTTGGATTTATAGCTGTTTTTGTGTCTATTGCTTCAAAAGCATTTTCACATAATTTGTGTTTTCTGAAGAAACTGCAAGAGATATCTAACCCATACTTTCTGTGCAAGAGGGGCTTGTACATCTGCACAACATGTCTTTTAAAGTTTGAACCTATCTTATTGCATTTTTGAGTTATAGCAGTTTTTACTGTTTTATTGCTCCAAAAGCCTTTTCAGCCCATGAACAGTTGTTTGTGAGTTTTGAAAAAAAGTGCCAGAGCTATTCAAACCCTTTTTGCTGGGCAAGTAGGACCTGTAAATCTACACAATATATAGTTTAAAGTTTGAGTCTATCATATTAGGTTTTGGATTTATAGCTGTTTTTGTGTCTATTGCTTCAAAAGCATTTTCACATAATTTGTGTTTTCTGAAGAAACTGCAAGAG
Source organism: Eucyclogobius newberryi (assembly GCF_026437365.1). NCBI lineage: Eukaryota > Metazoa > Chordata > Actinopteri > Gobiiformes > Gobiidae > Eucyclogobius > Eucyclogobius newberryi. The sequence goes on from NW_027315823.1 coordinate 34,799,641, forward strand.
ATATCTAACCCATACTTTCTGTGCAAGAGGGGCTTCTACATCTGCACAACATGTCTTTTAAAGTTTCAACCTATCTTATTGCATTTTTGAGTTATAGCAGTTTTTACTGTTTTATTGCTCCAAAAGCCTTTTCAGCCCATGAACAGTTTGTGAGTTTTGAAAAAAAGTGCAAGAGCTATTCAAACCCTTTTTGCTGGGCAAGTAGGACCTGTAAATCTACACAATATATAGTTTAAAGTTTGAGTCTATCATATTAGGTTTTGGATTTATAGCTGTTTTTGTGTCTATTGCTTCAAAAGCATTTTCACATAATTCGTGTTTTCTGAAGAAACTCCAAGAGATATCTAACCCTTACTTTCTGTGCAAGAGGGGCTTGTACATCTGCACAACATGTCTTTTAAAGTTTGAACCTATCTTATTCCATTTTTGAGTTATAGCAGTTTTTACTGTTTTATTGCTCCAAAAGCCTTTTCAGCCCATGAACAGTTGTTTGTGAGTTTTGAAAAAAAGTGCCAGAGCTTTTCAAACCCTTTTTGCTGGGCAAGTAGGACCTGTAAATCTACACAATATATAGTTTAAAGTTTGAGTCTATCATATTAGGTTTTGGATTTATAGCTGTTTTTGTGTCTATTGCTTCAAAAGCATTTTCACATAATTTGTGTTTTCTGAAGAAACTGCAAGAGATATTCTAACCCATACTTTCTGTGCAAGAGGGGCTTGTACATCTGCACAACATGTCTTTTAAAGTTTGAACCTATCTTATTGCATTTTTGAGTTATAGCAGTTTTTACTGTTTTATTGCTCCAAAAGCCTTTTCAGCCCATGAACAGTTTGTGAGTTTTGAAAAAAAAGTGCCAGAGCTATTCAAACCCTTTTTGCTGGGCAAATAGGACCTGTCAATCTACACAATATATAGTTTAAAGTTTGAGTCTATCATATTAGGTTTTGGATTTATAGCTGTTTTTGTGTCTATTGCTTCAAAAGCATTTTCACATAATTTGTGTTTTCTGAAGAAACTGCAAGAGATATCTAACCCATACTTTCTGTGCAAGAGGGGCTTGTACATCCGCACAACATGTCTTTTAAAGTTTGAACCTATCTTATTGCATTTTTGAGTTATAGCAGTTTTTACTGTTTTATTGCTCCAAAAGCCTTTTCAGCCCATGAACAGTTGTTTGTGAGTTTTGAAAAAAAGTGCAAGAGCTATTCAAACCCTTTTTGCTGGGCAAGTAGGACCTGTAAATCTACACAATATATAGTTTAAAGTTTGAGTCTATCATATTAGGTTTTGGATTTATAGCTGTTTTTGTGTCTATTGCTTCAAAAGCATTTTCACATAATTTGTGTTTTCTGAAGAAACTGCAAGAGATATCTAACCCATACTTTCTGTGCAAGAGGGGCTTGTACATCTGCACAACATGTCTTTTAAAGTTTGAACCTATCTTATTGCATTTTTGAGTTATAGCAGTTTTTACTGTTTTATTGCTCCAAAAGCCTTTTCAGCCCATGAACAGTTGTTTGTGAGTTTTGAAAAAAAGTGCCAGAGCTATTCAAACCCTTTTTGCTGGGCAAGTAGGACCTGTAAATCTACACAATATATAGTTTAAAGTTTGAGTCTATCATATTAGGTTTTGGATTTATAGCTGTTTTTGTGTCTATTGCTTCAAAAGCATTTTCACATAATTTGTGTTTTCTGAAGAAACTGCAAGAGATATCTAACCCATACTTTCTGTGCAAGAGGGGCTTGTACATCTGCACAACATGTCTTTTAAAGTTTGAACCTATCTTATTGCATTTTTGAGTTATAGCAGTTTTTACTGTTTTATTGCTCCAAAAGCCTTTTCAGCCCATGAACAGTTTGTGAGTTTAGAAAAAAAGTGCAAGAGCTATTCAAACCCTTTTTGCTGGGCAAGTAGGACCTGTAAATCTACACAATATATAGTTTAAAGTTTGAGTCTATCATATTAGGTTTTGGATTTATAGCTGTTTTTGTGTCCATTGCTTCACAAGCATTTTCACATAATTTGTGTTTTCTGAAGAAACTGCAAGAGATATCTAACCCATACTTTCTGTGCAAGAGGGGCTTGTACATCTGCACAACATGTCTTTTAAAATTTGAACCTATCTTATTGCATTTTTGAGTTATAGCAGTTTTTACTGTTTTATTGCTCCAAAAGCCTTTTCAGCCCATGAACAGTTGTTTGTGAGTTTTGAAAAAAAGTTCCAGAGCTATTCAAACCCTTTTTGCTGGGCAAGTAGGACCTGTCAATCTACACAATATATAGTTTAAAGTTTGAGTCTATCATATTAGGTTTTGGATTTATAGCTGTTTTTGTGTCTATTGCTTCAAAAGCATTTTCACATAATTTGTGTTTTCTGAAGAAACTGCAAGAGATATCTAACCCATACTTTCTGTGCAAGAGGGGCTTGTACATCTGCACAACATGTCTTTTAAAGTTTGAACCTATCTTATTGCATTTTTGAGTTATAGCAGTTTTTACTGTTTTATTGCTCCAAAAGCCTTTTCAGCCCATGAACAGTTGTTTGTGAGTTTTGAAAAAAAGTGCCAGAGCTATTCAAACCCTTTTTGCTGGGCAAGTAGGACCTGTAAATCTACACAATATATAGTTTAAAGTTTGAGTCTATCATATTAGGTTTTGGATTTATAGCTGTTTTTGTGTCTATTGCTTCAAAAGCATTTTCACATAATTTGTGTTTTCTGAAGAAACTGCAAGAGATATCTAACCCATACTTTCTGTGCAAGAGGGGCTTGTACATCTGCACAACATGTCTTTTAAAGTTTGAACCTATCTTATTGCATTTTTGAGTTATAGCAGTTTTTACTGTTTTATTGCTCCAAAAGCCTTTTCAGCCCATGAACAGTTGTTTGTGAGTTTTGAAAAAAAGTGCCAGAGCTATTCAAACCCTTTTTGCTGGGCAAGTAGGACCTGTAAATCTACACAATATATAGTTTAAAGTTTGAGTCTATCATATTAGGTTTTGGATTTATAGCTGTTTTTGTGTCTATTGCTTCAAAAGCATTTTCACATAATTTGTGTTTTCTGAAGAAACTGCAAGAGATATCTAACCCATACTTTCTGTGCAAGAGGGGCTTGTACATCTGCACAACATGTCTTTTAAAGTTTGAACCTATCTTATTGCATTTTTGAGTTATAGCAGTTTTTACTGTTTTATTGCTCCAAAAGCCTTTTCAGCCCATGAACAGTTGTTTGTGAGTTTTGAAAAAAAGTGCCAGAGCTATTCAAACCCTTTTTGCTGGGCAAGTAGGACCTGTAAATCTACACAATATATAGTTTATAGTTTGAGTCTATCATATTAGGTTTTGGATTTATAGCTGTTTTTGTGTCCATTGCTTCAAAAGCATTTTCACATAATTTGTGTTTTCTGAAGAAACTGCAAGAGATATCTAACCCATACTTTCTGTGCAAGAGGGGCTTGTACATCTGCACAACATGTCTTTTAAAGTTTGAACCTATCTTATTGCATTTTTGAGTTATAGCAGTTTTTACTGTTTTATTGCTCCAAAAGCCTTTTCAGCCCATGAACAGTTGTTTGTGAGTTTTGAAAAAAAGTGCAAGAGCTATTCAAACCCTTTTTGCTGGGCAAGTAGGACCTGTAAATCTACACAATATATAGTTTAAAGTTTGAGTCTATCATATTAGGTTTTGGATTTATAGCTGTTTTTGTGTCCATTGCTTCAAACGCATTTTCACATAATTTGTGTTTTTTGAAGAAACTGCAAGAGATATCTAACCCATACTTTCTGTGCAAGAGGGGCTTGTACATCTGCACAACATGTCTTTTAAAGTTTGAACCTATCTTATTGCATTTTTGAGTTATAGCAGTTTTTACTGTTTTATTGCTCCAAAAGCCTTTTCAGCCCATGAACAGTTGTTTGTGAGTTTTGAAAAAAAGTGCAAGAGCTATTCAAACCCTTTTTGCTGGGCAAGTAGGACCTGTAAATCTACACAATATATAGTTTAAAGTTTGAGTCTATCATATTAGGTTTTGGATTTATAGCTGTTTTTGTGTCTATTGCTTCAAAAGCATTTTCATATAATTTGTGTTTTCTGAAGAAACTGCAAGAGATATCTAACCCATACTTTCTGTGCAAGAGGGGCTTGTACATCTGCACAACATGTCTTTTAAAGTTTGAACCTATCTTATTGCATTTTTGAGTTATAGCAGTTTTTACTTTTTTATTGCTCCAAAAGCCTTTTCAGCCCATGAACAGTCTGTGAGTTTTGAAAAAAAGTGCAAGAGCTATTCAAACCCTTTTTGCTGGGCAAGTAGGACCTGTAAATCTACACAATATATAGTTTAAAGTTTGAGTCTATCATATTAGGTTTTGGATTTATAGCTGTTTTTGTGTCTATTGCTTCAAAAGCATTTTCACATAATTTGTGTTTTCTGAAGAAACTGCAAGAGATATCTAACCCATACTTTCTGTGCAAGAGGGGCTTGTACATCTGCACAACATGTCTTTTAAAGTTTGAACCTATCTTATTGCATTTTTGAGTTATAGCAGTTTTTACTGTTTTATTGCTCCAAAAGCCTTTTCAGCCCATGAACAGTTTGTGAGTTTAGAAAAAAAGTGCAAGAGCTATTCAAACCCTTTTTGCTGGGCAAGTAGGACCTGTAAATCTACACAATATATAGTTTAAAGTTTGAGTCTATCATATTAGGTTTTGGATTTATAGCTGTTTTTGTGTCCATTGCTTCAAAAGCATTTTCACATAATTTGTGTTTTCTGAAGAAACTGCAAGAGATATCTAACCCATACTTTCTGTGCAAGAGGGGCTTGTACATCTGCACAACATGTCTTTTAAAGTTTGAACCTATCTTATTGCATTTTTGAGTTATAGCAGTTTTTACTGTTTTATTGCTTCAAAAGCCTTTTCAGCCCATGAACAGTTGTTTGTGAGTTTTGAAAAAAAGTGCAAGAGCTATTCAAACCCTTTTTGCTGGGCAAGTAGGACCTGTAAATCTACACAATATATAGTTTAAAGTTTGAGTCTATCATATTAGGTTTTGGATTTATAGCTGTTTTTGTGTCCATTGCTTCAAACGCATTTTCACATAATTTGTGTTTTTTGAGAAACTGCAAGAGATATCTAACCCATACTTTCTGTGCAAGAGGGGCTTGTACATCTGCACAACATGTCTTTTAAAGTTTGAACCTATCTTATTGCATTTTTGAGTTATAGCAGTTTTTACTGTTTTATTGCTCCAAAAGCCTTTTCAGCCCATGAACAGTTGTTTGTGAGTTTTGAAAAAAAGTGCAAGAGCTATTCAAACCCTTTTTGCTGGGCAAGTAGGACCTGTAAATCTACACAATATATAGTTTAAAGTTTGAGTCTATCATATTAGGTTTTGGATTCATAGCTGTTTTTGTGTCTATTGCTTCAAAAAGCATTTTCACATAATTTGTGTTTTCTGAAGAAACTGCAAGAGATATCTAACCCATACTTTCTGTGCAAGAGGGGCTTGTACATCTGCACAACATGTCTTTTAAAGTTTGAACCTATCTTATTGCATTTTTGAGTTATAGCAGTTTTTACTGTTTTATTGCTCCAAAAGCCTTTTCAGCCCATGAACAGTTTGTGAGTTTAGAAAAAAAGTGCAAGAGCTATTCAAACCCTTTTTGCTGGGCAAGTAGGACCTGTAAATCTACACAATATATAGTTTAAAGTTTGAGTCTATCATATTAGGTTTTGGATTTATAGCTGTTTTTGTGTCCATTGCTTCAAAAGCATTTTCACATAATTTGTGTTTTCTGAAGAAACTGCGAGAGATATCTAACCCATACTTTCTGTGCAAGAGGGGCTTGTACATCTGCACAACATGTCTTTTAAAGTTTGAACCTATCTTATTGCATTTTTGAGTTATAGCAGTTTTTACTGTTTTATTGCTCCAAAAGCCTTTTCAGCCCATGAACAGTTGTTTGTGAGTTTTGAAAAAAAGTGCAAGAGCTATTCAAACCCTTTTTGCTGGGCAAGTAGGACCTGTAAATCTACACAATATATAGTTTAAAGTTTGAGTCTATCATATTAGGTTTTGGATTTATAGCTGTTTTTGTGTCTATTGCTTCAAAAGCATTTTCACATAATTTGTGTTTTCTGAAGAAACTGCAAGAGATATCTAACCCATACTTTCTTTGCAAGAGGGGCTTGTACATCTGCACAACATGTCTTTTAAAGTTTGAACCTATCTTATTGCATTTTTGAGTTATAGCAGTTTTTACTGTTTTGTTGCTCCAAAAGCCTTTTCAGCCCATGAACAGTTGTTTGTGAGTTTTGAAAAAAAGTGCAAGAGCTATTCAAACCCTTTTTGCTGGGCAAGTAGGACCTGTAAATCTACACAATATATAGTTTAAAGTTTGAGTCTATCATATTAGGTTTTGGATTTATAGCTGTTTTTGTGTCTATTGCTTCAAAAGCATTTTCACATAATTTGTGTTTTCTGAAGAAACTGCAAGAGATATCTAACCCATACTTTCTGTGCAAGAGGGGCTTGTACATCTGCACAACATGTCTTTTAAAGTTTGAACCTATCTTATTGCATTTTTGAGTTATAGCAGTTTTTACTGTTTTATTGCTCCAAAAGCCTTTTCAGCCCATGAACAGTTGTTTGTGAGTTTTGAAAAAAAGTGCCAGAGCTATTCAAACCCTTTTTGCTGGGCAAGTAGGACCTGTAAATCTACACAATATATAGTTTAAAGTTTGAGTCTATCATATTAGGTTTTGGATTTATAGCTGTTTTTGTGTCTATTGCTTCAAAAGCATTTTCACATAATTTGTGTTTTCTGAAGAAACTGCAAGAGATATCTAACCCATACGTTCTGTGCAAGAGGGGCTTGTACATCTGCACAACATGTCTTTTAAAGTTTGAACCTATCTTATTGCATTTTTGAGTTATAGCAGTTTTTACTGTTTTATTGCTCCAAAAGCCTTTTCAGCCCATGAACAGTCTGTGAGTTTTGAAAAAAAGTTCCAGAGCTATTCAAACCCTTTTTGCTGGGCAAGTAGGACCTGTAAATCTACACAATATATAGTTTAAAGTTTGAGTCTATCATATTAGGTTTTGGGTTTATAGCTGTTTTTGTGTCTATTGCTTCAAAAGCATTTTCACATAATTTGTGTTTTCTGAAGAAACTGCAAGAGATATCTAACCCATACTTTCTTTGCAAGAGGGGCTTGTACATCTGCACAACATGTCTTTTAAAGTTTGAACCTATCTTATTGCATTTTTGAGTTATAGCAGTTTTTACTGTTTTATTGCTCCAAAAGCCTTTTCAGCCCATGAACAGTTGTTTGTGAGTTTTGAAAAAAAGTGCAAGAGCTATTCAAACCCTTTTTGCTGGGCAAGTAGGACCTGTAAATCTACACAATATATAGTTTAAAGTTTGAGTCTATCATATTAGGTTTTGGATTTATAGCTGTTTTTGTGTCCATTGCTTCAAACGCATTTTCACATAATTTGTGTTTTTTTAAGAAACTGCAAGAGATATCTAACCCATACTTTCTGTGCAAGAGGGGCTTGTACATCTGCACAACATGTCTTTTAAAGTTTGAACCTATCTTATTGCATTTTTGAGTTATAGCAGTTTTTACTGTTTTATTGCTCCAAAAGCCTTTTCAGCCCATGAACAGTTGTTTGTGAGTTTTGAAAAAAAGTGCAAGAGCTATTCAAACCCTTTTTGCTGGGCAAGTAGGACCTGTAAATCTACACAATATATAGTTTAAAGTTTGAGTCTATCATATTAGGTTTTGGATTTATAGCTGTTTTTGTGTCTATTGCTTCAAAAGCATTTTCACATAATTTGTGTTTTCTGAAGAAACTGCAAGAGATATCTAACCCATACTTTCTGTGCAAGAGGGGCTTGTACATCTGCACAACATGTCTTTTAAAGTTTGAACCTATCTTATTGCATTTTTGAGTTATAGCAGTTTTTACTGTTTTATTGCTCCAAAAGCCTTTTCAGCCCATGAACAGTTGTTTGTGAGTTTTGAAAAAAAGTGCAAGAGCTATTCAAACCCTTTTTGCTGGGCAAGTAGGACCTGTAAATCTACACAATATATAGTTTAAAGTTTGAGTCTATCATATTAGGTTTTGGATTTATAGCTGTTTTTGTGTCTATTGCTTCAAAAGCATTTTCACATAATTTGTGTTTTCTGAAGAAACTGCAAGAGATATCTAACCCATACTTTCTGTGCAAGAGGGGCTTGTACATCTGCACAACATGTCTTTTAAAGTTTGAACCTATCTTATTGCATTTTTGAGTTATAGCAGTTTTTACTGTTTTATTGCTCCAAAAGCCTTTTCAGCCCATGAACAGTTGTTTGTGAGTTTTGAAAAAAAGTGCAAGAGCTATTCAAACCATTTTTGCTGGGCAAGTAGGACCTGTAAATCTACACAATATATAGTTTAACGTTTGAGTCTATCATATTAGGTTTTGGGTTTATAGCTGTTTTTGTGTCTATTGCTTCAAAAGCATTTTCACATAATTTGTGTTTTCTGAAGAAACTGCAAGAGATATCTAACCCATACTTTCTGTGCAAGAGGGGCTTGTACATCTGCACAACATGTCTTTTAAAGTTTGAACCTATCTTATTGCATTTTTGAGTTATAGCAGTTTTTACTGTTTTATTGCTCCAAAAGCCTTTTCAGCCCATGAACAGTTGTTTGTGAGTTTTGAAAAAAGTGCAAGAGCTATTCAAACCCTTTTTGCTGGGCAAGTAGGACCTGTAAATCTACACAATATATAGTTTAAAGTTTGAGTCTATCATATTAGGTTTTGGATTTATAGCTGTTTTTGTGTCTATTGCTTCAAAAGCATTTTCACATAATTTGTGTTTTCTGAAGAAACTGCAAGAGATATCTAACCCATACTTTCTGTGCAAGAGGGGCTTGTACATCTGCACAACATGTCTTTTAAAGTTTGAACCTATCTTATTGCATTTTTGAGTTATAGCAGTTTTTACTTTTTTATTGCTCCAAAAGCCTTTTCAGCCCATGAACAGTTTGTGAGTTTAGAAAAAAAGTGCAAGAGCTATTCAAACCCTTTTTGCTGGGCAAGTAGGACCTGTAAATCTACACAATATATAGTTTAACGTTTGAGTCTATCATATTAGGTTTTGGGTTTATAGCTGTTTTTGTGTCTATTGCTTCAAAAGCATTTTCACATAATTTGTGTTTTCTGAAGAAACTGCAAGAGATATCTAACCCATACTTTCTGTGCAAGAGGGGCTTGTACATCTGCACAACATGTCTTTTAAAGTTTGAACCTATCTTATTGCATTTTTGAGTTATAGCAGTTTTTACTGTTTTATTGCTCCAAAAGCCTTTTAAGCCCATGAACAGTCTGTGAGTTTTGAAAAAAAGTGCAAGAGCTATTCAAACCATTTTTGCTGGGCAAGTAGGACCTGTAAATCTACACAATATATAGTTTAACGTTTGAGTCTATCATATTAGGTTTTGGGTTTATAGCTGTTTTTGTGTCTATTGCTTCAAAAGCATTTTCACATAATTTGTGTTTTCTGAAGAAACTGCAAGAGATATCTAACCCATACTTTCTTTGCAAGAGGGGCTTGTACATCTGCACAACATGTCTTTTAAAGTTTGAACCTATCTTATTGCATTTTTGAGTTATAGCAGTTTTTACTGTTTTGTTGCTCCAAAAGCCTTTTCAGCCCATGAACAGTTGTTTGTGAGTTTTGAAAAAAAGTGCAAGAGCTATTCAAACCCTTTTTGCTGGGCAAGTAGGACCTGTAAATCTACACAATATATAGTTTAAAGTTTGAGTCTATCATATTAGGTTTTGGATTTATAGCTGTTTTTGTGTCTATTGCTTCAAAAGCATTTTCACATAATTTGTGTTTTCTGAAGAAACTGCAAGAGATATCTAACCCATACTTTCTGTGCAAGAGGGGCTTGTACATCTGCACAACATGTCTTTTAAAGTTTGAACCTATCTTATTGCATTTTTGAGTTATAGCAGTTTTTACTGTTTTATTGCTCCAAAAGCCTTTTCAGCCCATGAACAGTTGTTTGTGAGTTTTGAAAAAAGTGCAAGAGCTATTCAAACCCTTTTTGCTGGGCAAGTAGGACCTGTAAATCTACACAATATATAGTTTAAAGTTTGAGTCTATCATATTAGGTTTTGGATTTATAGCTGTTTTTGTGTCTATTGCTTCAAAAGCATTTTCACATAATTTGTGTTTTCTGAAGAAACTGCAAGAGATATCTAACCCATACTTTCTGTGCAAGAGGGGCTTGTACATCTGCACAACATGTCTTTTAAAGTTTGAACCTATCTTATTGCATTTTTGAGTTATAGCAGTTTTTACTTTTTTATTGCTCCAAAAGCCTTTTCAGCCCATGAACAGTTTGTGAGTTTAGAAAAAAAGTGCAAGAGCTATTCAAACCCTTTTTGCTGGGCAAGTAGGACCTGTAAATCTACACAATATATAGTTTAACGTTTGAGTCTATCATATTAGGTTTTGGGTTTATAGCTGTTTTTGTGTCTATTGCTTCAAAAGCATTTTCACATAATTTGTGTTTTCTGAAGAAACTGCAAGAGATATCTAACCCATACTTTCTTTGCAAGAGGGGCTTGTACATCTGCACAACATGTCTTTTAAAGTTTGAACCTATCTTATTGCATTTTTGAGTTATAGCAGTTTTTACTGTTTTGTTGCTCCAAAAGCCTTTTCAGCCCATGAACAGTTGTTTGTGAGTTTTGAAAAAAAGTGCAAGAGCTATTCAAACCCTTTTTGCTGGGCAAGTAGGACCTGTAAATCTACACAATATATAGTTTAAAGTTTGAGTCTATCATATTAGGTTTTGGATTTATAGCTGTTTTTGTGTCTATTGCTTCAAAAGCATTTTCACATAATTTGTGTTTTCTGAAGAAACTGCAAGAGATATCTAACCCATACTTTCTGTGCAAGAGGGGCTTGTACATCTGCACAACATGTCTTTTAAAGTTTGAACCTATCTTATTGCATTTTTGAGTTATAGCAGTTTTTACTGTTTTATTGCTCCAAAAGCCTTTTCAGCCCATGAACAGTTGTTTGTGAGTTTTGAAAAAAAGTGCCAGAGCTATTCAAACCTTTTTTGCTGGGCAAGTAGGACCTGTAAATCTACACAATATATAGTTTAAAGTTTGAGTCTATCATATTAGGTTTTGGATTTATAGCTGTTTTTGTGTCTATTGCTTCAAAAGCATTTTCACATAATTTGTGTTTTCTGAAGAAACTGCAAGAGATATCTAACCCATACGTTCTGTGCAAGAGGGGCTTGTACATCTGCACAACATGTCTTTTAAAGTTTGAACCTATCTTATTGCATTTTTGAGTTATAGCAGTTTTTACTGTTTTATTGCTCCAAAAGCCTTTTCAGCCCATGAACAGTTTGTGAGTTTTGAAAATAAGTACAAGAGCTATTCAAACCCTTTTTGCTGGGCAAGTAGGACCTGTAAATCTACACAATATATAGTTTAAAGTTTGAGTCTATCGTATTAGGTTTTGGATTTATAGCTGTTTTTGTGTCCATTGCTTCAAACGCATTTTCACATATTTTGTGTTTTTTTAAGAAACTGCAAGAGAAATCTAACCCATACTTTCTGTGCAAGAGGGGCTTGTACATCTGCACAACATGTCTTTTAAAGTTTGAACCTATCTTATTGCATTTTTGAGTTATAGCAGTTTTTACTGTTTTATTGCTCCAAAAGCCTTTTCAGCCCATGAACAGTTGTTTGTGAGTTTTGAAAAAAAGTGCAAGAGCTATTCAAACCCTTTTTGCTGGGCAAGTAGGACCTGTAAATCTACACAATATATAGTTTAAAGTTTGAGTCTATCATATTAGGTTTTGGATTTATAGCTGTTTTTGTGTCTATTGCTTCAAAAGCATTTTCACATAATTTGTGTTTTCTGAAGAAACTGCAAGAGATATCTAACCCATACTTTCTGTGCAAGAGGGGCTTGTACATCTGCACAACATGTCTTTTAAAGTTTGAACCTATCTTATTGCATTTTTGAGTTATAGCAGTTTTTACTGTTTTATTGCTCCAAAAGCCTTTTCAGCCCATGAACAGTTGTTTGTGAGTTTTGAAAAAAAGTGCAAGAGCTATTCAAACCCTTTTTGCTGGGCAAGTAGGACCTGTAAATCTACACAATATATAGTTTAAAGTTTGAGTCTATCATATTAGGTTTTGGATTTATAGCTGTTTTTGTGTCTATTGCTTCAAAAGCATTTTCACATAATTTGTGTTTTCTGAAGAAACTGCAAGAGATATCTAACCCATACTTTCTGTGCAAGAGGGGCTTGTACATCTGCACAACATGTCTTTTAAAGTTTGAACCTATCTTATTGCATTTTTGAGTTATAGCAGTTTTTACTTTTTTATTGCTCCAAAAGCCTTTTCAGCCCATGAACAGTCTGTGAGTTTTGAAAAAAAGTGCAAGAGCTATTCAAACCATTTTTGCTGGGCAAGTAGGACCTGTAAATCTACACAATATATAGTTTAACGTTTGAGTCTATCATATTAGGTTTTGGGTTTATAGCTGTTTTTGTGTCTATTGCTTCAAAAGCATTTTCACATAATTTGTGTTTTCTGAAGAAACTGCAAGAGATATCTAACCCATACTTTCTTTGCAAGAGGGGCTTGTACATCTGCACAACATGTCTTTTAAAGTTTGAACCTATCTTATTGCATTTTTGAGTTATAGCAGTTTTTACTGTTTTGTTGCTCCAAAAGCCTTTTCAGCCCATGAACAGTTGTTTGTGAGTTTTGAAAAAAGTGCCAGAGCTATTCAAACCCTTTTTGCTGGGCAAGTAGGACCTGTAAATCTACACAATATATAGTTTAAAGTTTGAGTCTATCATATTAGGTTTTGGATTTATAGCTGTTTTTGTGTCTATTGCTTCAAAAAGCATTTTCACATAATTTGTGTTTTCTGAAGAAACTGCAAGAGATATCTAACCCATACTTTCTGTGCAAGAGGGGCTTGTACATCTGCACAACATGTCTTTTAAAGTTTGAACCTATCTTATTGCATTTTTGAGTTATAGCAGTTTTTACTGTTTTATTGCTCCAAAAGCCTTTTCAGCCCATGAACAGTCTGTGAGTTTTGAAAAAAAGTGCAAGAGCTATTCAAACCATTTTTGCTGGGCAAGTAGGACCTGTAAATCTACACAATATATAGTTTAAAGTTTGAGTCTATCATATTAGGTTTTGGATTTATAGCTGTTTTTGTGTCTATTGCTTCAAAAAGCATTTTCACATAATTTGTGTTTTCTGAAGAAACTGCAAGAGATATCTAACCCATACTTTCTGTGCAAGAGGGGCTTGTACATCTGCACAACATGTCTTTTAAAGTTTGAACCTATCTTATTGCATTTTTGAGTTATAGCAGTTTTTACTGTTTTATTGCTCCAAAAGCCTTTTCAGCCCATGAACAGTTGTTTGTGAGTTTTGAAAAAAGTGCAAGAGCTATTCAAACCCTTTTTGCTGGGCAAGTAGGACCTGTAAATCTACACAATATATAGTTTAAAGTTTGAGTCTATCATATTAGGTTTTGGATTTATAGCTGTTTTTGTGTCTATTGCTTCAAAAGCATTTTCACATAATTTGTGTTTTCTGAAGAAACTGCAAGAGATATCTAACCCATACTTTCTGTGCAAGAGGGGCTTGTACATCTGCACAACATGTCTTTTAAAGTTTGAACCTATCTTATTGCATTTTTGAGTTATAGCAGTTTTTACTTTTTTATTGCTCCAAAAGCCTTTTCAGCCCATGAACAGTTTGTGAGTTTAGAAAAAAAGTGCAAGAGCTATTCAAACCCTTTTTGCTGGGCAAGTAGGACCTGTAAATCTACACAATATATAGTTTAACGTTTGAGTCTATCATATTAGGTTTTGGGTTTATAGCTGTTTTTGTGTCTATTGCTTCAAAAGCATTTTCACATAATTTGTGTTTTCTGAAGAAACTGCAAGAGATATCTAACCCATACTTTCTGTGCAAGAGGGGCTTGTACATCTGCACAACATGTCTTTTAAAGTTTGAACCTATCTTATTGCATTTTTGAGTTATAGCAGTTTTTACTTTTTTATTGCTCCAAAAGCCTTTTCAGCCCATGAACAGTCTGTGAGTTTTGAAAAAAAGTGCAAGAGCTATTCAAACCATTTTTGCTGGGCAAGTAGGACCTGTAAATCTACACAATATATAGTTTAACGTTTGAGTCTATCATATTAGGTTTTGGGTTTTATAGCTGTTTTTGTGTCTATTGCTTCAAAAGCATTTTCACATAATTTGTGTTTTCTGAAGAAACTGCAAGAGATATCTAACCCATACTTTCTTTGCAAGAGGGGCTTGTACATCTGCACAACATGTCTTTTAAAGTTTGAACCTATCTTATTGCATTTTTGAGTTATAGCAGTTTTTACTGTTTTGTTGCTCCAAAAGCCTTTTCAGCCCATGAACAGTTGTTTGTGAGTTTTGAAAAAAAGTGCAAGAGCTATTCAAACCCTTTTTGCTGGGCAAGTAGGACCTGTAAATCTACACAATATATAGTTTAAAGTTTGAGTCTATCATATTAGGTTTTGGATTTATAGCTGTTTTTGTGTCTATTGCTTCAAAAGCATTTTCACATAATTTGTGTTTTCTGAAGAAACTGCAAGAGATATCTAACCCATACTTTCTGTGCAAGAGGGGCTTGTACATCTGCACAACATGTCTTTTAAAGTTTGAACCTATCTTATTGCATTTTTGAGTTATAGCAGTTTTTACTGTTTTATTGCTCCAAAAGCCTTTTCAGCCCATGAACAGTTGTTTGTGAGTTTTGAAAAAAGTGCAAGAGCTATTCAAACCCTTTTTGCTGGGCAAGTAGGACCTGTAAATCTACACAATATATAGTTTAAAGTTTGAGTCTATCATATTAGGTTTTGGATTTATAGCTGTTTTTGTGTCTATTGCTTCAAAAGCATTTTCACATAATTTGTGTTTTCTGAAGAAACTGCAAGAGATATCTAACCCATACTTTCTGTGCAAGAGGGGCTTGTACATCTGCACAACATGTCTTTTAAAGTTTGAACCTATCTTATTGCATTTTTGAGTTATAGCAGTTTTTACTTTTTTATTGCTCCAAAAGCCTTTTCAGCCCATGAACAGTTTGTGAGTTTAGAAAAAAAGTGCAAGAGCTATTCAAACCCTTTTTGCTGGGCAAGTAGGACCTGTAAATCTACACAATATATAGTTTAACGTTTGAGTCTATCATATTAGGTTTTGGGTTTATAGCTGTTTTTGTGTCTATTGCTTCAAAAGCATTTTCACATAATTTGTGTTTTCTGAAGAAACTGCAAGAGATATCTAACCCATACTTTCTTTGCAAGAGGGGCTTGTACATCTGCACAACATGTCTTTTAAAGTTTGAACCTATCTTATTGCATTTTTGAGTTATAGCAGTTTTTACTGTTTTGTTGCTCCAAAAGCCTTTTCAGCCCATGAACAGTTGTTTGTGAGTTTTGAAAAAAAGTGCAAGAGCTATTCAAACCCTTTTTGCTGGGCAAGTAGGACCTGTAAATCTACACAATATATAGTTTAAAGTTTGAGTCTATCATATTAGGTTTTGGATTTATAGCTGTTTTTGTGTCTATTGCTTCAAAAGCATTTTCACATAATTTGTGTTTTCTGAAGAAACTGCAAGAGATATCTAACCCATACTTTCTGTGCAAGAGGGGCTTGTACATCTGCACAACATGTCTTTTAAAGTTTGAACCTATCTTATTGCATTTTTGAGTTATAGCAGTTTTTACTGTTTTATTGCTCCAAAAGCCTTTTCAGCCCATGAACAGTTGTTTGTGAGTTTTGAAAAAAAGTGCCAGAGCTATTCAAACCCTTTTTGCTGGGCAAGTAGGACCTGTAAATCTACACAATATATAGTTTAAAGTTTGAGTCTATCATATTAGGTTTTGGATTTATAGCTGTTTTTGTGTCTATTGCTTCAAAAGCATTTTCACATAATTTGTGTTTTCTGAAGAAACTGCAAGAGATATCTAACCCATACGTTCTGTGCAAGAGGGGCTTGTACATCTGCACAACATGTCTTTTAAAGTTTGAACCTATCTTATTGCATTTTTGAGTTATAGCAGTTTTTACTGTTTTATTGCTCCAAAAGCCTTTTCAGCCCATGAACAGTCTGTGAGTTTTGAAAAAAAGTTCCAGAGCTATTCAAACCCTTTTTGCTGGGCAAGTAGGACCTGTAAATCTACACAATATATAGTTTAAAGTTTGAGTCTATCATATTAGGTTTTGGGTTTATAGCTGTTTTTGTGTCTATTGCTTCAAAAGCATTTTCACATAATTTGTGTTTTCTGAAGAAACTGCAAGAGATATCTAACCCATACTTTCTTTGCAAGAGGGGCTTGTACATCTGCACAACATGTCTTTTAAAGTTTGAACCTATCTTATTGCATTTTTGAGTTATAGCAGTTTTTACTGTTTTATTGCTCCAAAAGCCTTTTCAGCCCATGAACAGTTTGTGAGTTTTGAAAATAAGTACAAGAGCTATTCAAACCCTTTTTGCTGGGCAAGTAGGACCTGTAAATCTACACATTATATAGTTTAAAGTTTGAGTCTATCGTATTAGGTTTTGGATTTATAGCTGTTTTTGTGTCCATTGCTTCAAACGCATTTTCACATAATTTGTGTTTTTTTAAGAAACTGCAAGAGAAATCTAACCCATACTTTCTGTGCAAGAGGGGCTTGTACATCTGCACAACATGTCTTTTAAAGTTTGAACCTATCTTATTGCATTTTTGAGTTATAGCAGTTTTTACTGTTTTATTGCTCCAAAAGCCTTTTCAGCCCATGAACAGTTGTTTGTGAGTTTTGAAAAAAAGTGCAAGAGCTATTCAAACCCTTTTTGCTGGGCAAGTAGGACCTGTAAATCTACACAATATATAGTTTAAAGTTTGAGTCTATCATATTAGGTTTTGGATTTATAGCTGTTTTTGTGTCTATTGCTTCAAAAGCATTTTCACATAATTTGTGTTTTCTGAAGAAACTGCAAGAGATATCTAACCCATACTTTCTGTGCAAGAGGGGCTTGTACATCTGCACAACATGTCTTTTAAAGTTTGAACCTATCTTATTGCATTTTTGAGTTATAGCAGTTTTTACTTTTTTATTGCTCCAAAAGCCTTTTCAGCCCATGAACAGTCTGTGAGTTTTGAAAAAAAGTGCAAGAGCTATTCAAACCATTTTTGCTGGGCAAGTAGGACCTGTAAATCTACACAATATATAGTTTAACGTTTGAGTCTATCATATTAGGTTTTGGGTTTATAGCTGTTTTTGTGTCTATTGCTTCAAAAGCATTTTCACATAATTTGTGTTTTCTGAAGAAACTGCAAGAGATATCTAACCCATACTTTCTTTGCAAGAGGGGCTTGTACATCTGCACAACATGTCTTTTAAAGTTTGAACCTATCTTATTGCATTTTTGAGTTATAGCAGTT
Source organism: Eucyclogobius newberryi (assembly GCF_026437365.1). Taxonomy (NCBI): domain Eukaryota; kingdom Metazoa; phylum Chordata; class Actinopteri; order Gobiiformes; family Gobiidae; genus Eucyclogobius; species Eucyclogobius newberryi. The sequence continues at coordinate 34,817,179 of NW_027315823.1, forward strand.
TTTACTGTTTTGTTGCTCCAAAAGCCTTTTCAGCCCATGAACAGTTGTTTGTGAGTTTTGAAAAAAAGTGCAAGAGCTATTCAAACCCTTTTTGCTGGGCAAGTAGGACCTGTAAATCTACACAATATATAGTTTAAAGTTTGAGTCTATCATATTAGGTTTTGGATTTATAGCTGTTTTTGTGTCTATTGCTTCAAAAGCATTTTCACATAATTTGTGTTTTCTGAAGAAACTGCAAGAGATATCTAACCCATACTTTCTGTGCAAGAGGGGCTTGTACATCTGCACAACATGTCTTTTAAAGTTTGAACCTATCTTATTGCATTTTTGAGTTATAGCAGTTTTTACTGTTTTATTGCTCCAAAAGCCTTTTCAGCCCATGAACAGTTGTTTGTGAGTTTTGAAAAAAAGTGCAAGAGCTATTCAAACCCTTTTTGCTGGGCAAGTAGGACCTGTAAATTTACACAATATATAGTTTAAAGTTTGAGTCTATCATATTAGGTTTTGGATTTATAGCTTTTTTTGTGTCTATTGCTTCAAAAGCATTTTCACATAATTTGTGTTTTCTGAAGAAACTGCAAGAGATATCTAACCCATACTTTCTGTGCAAGAGGGGCTTGTACATCTGCACAACATGTCTTTTAAAGTTTGAACCTATCTTATTGCATTTTTGAGTTATATCAGTTTTTACTGTTTTATTGCTCCAAAAGCCTTTTCAGCCCATGAACAGTTGTTTGTGAGTTTTGAAAAAAGTGCCAGAGCTATTCAAACCCTTTTTGCTGGGCAAGTAGGACCTGTAAATCTACACAATATATAGTTTAAAGTTTGAGTCTATCATATTAGGTTTTGGATTTATAGCTGTTTTTGTGTCTATTGCTTCAAAAAGCATTTTCACATAATTTGTGTTTTCTGAAGAAACTGCAAGAGATATCTAACCCATACTTTCTGTGCAAGAGGGGCTTGTACATCTGCACAACATGTCTTTTAAAGTTTGAACCTATCTTATTGCATTTTTGAGTTATATCAGTTTTTACTGTTTTATTGCTCCAAAAGCCTTTTCAGCCCATGAACAGTTGTTTGTGAGTTTTGAAAAAAGTGCCAGAGCTATTCAAACCCTTTTTGCTGGGCAAGTAGGACCTGTAAATCTACACAATATATAGTTTAAAGTTTGAGTCTATCATATTAGGTTTTGGATTTATAGCTGTTTTTGTGTCTATTGCTTCAAAAAGCATTTTCACATAATTTGTGTTTTCTGAAGAAACTGCAAGAGATATCTAACCCATACTTTCTGTGCAAGAGGGGCTTGTACATCTGCACAACATGTCTTTTAAAGTTTGAACCTATCTTATTGCATTTTTGAGTTATAGCAGTTTTTACTGTTTTATTGCTCCAAAAGCCTTTTCAGCCCATGAACAGTCTGTGAGTTTTGAAAAAAAGTGCAAGAGCTATTCAAACCATTTTTGCTGGGCAAGTAGGACCTGTAAATCTACACAATATATAGTTTAAAGTTTGAGTCTATCATATTAGGTTTTGGATTTATAGCTGTTTTTGTGTCTATTGCTTCAAAAAGCATTTTCACATAATTTGTGTTTTCTGAAGAAACTGCAAGAGATATCTAACCCATACTTTCTGTGCAAGAGGGGCTTGTACATCTGCACAACATGTCTTTTAAAGTTTGAACCTATCTTATTGCATTTTTGAGTTATAGCAGTTTTTACTTTTTTATTGCTCCAAAAGCCTTTTCAGCCCATGAACAGTCTGTGAGTTTTGAAAAAAAGTGCAAGAGCTATTCAAACCATTTTTGCTGGGCAAGTAGGACCTGTAAATCTACACAATATATAGTTTAAAGTTTGAGTCTATCATATTAGGTTTTGGATTTATAGCTGTTTTTGTGTCTATTGCTTCAAAAGCATTTTCACATAATTTGTGTTTTCTGAAGAAACTGCAAGAGATATCTAACCCATACTTTCTGTGCAAAAGGGGCTTGTACATCTGCACAACATGTCTTTTAAAGTTTGAACCTATCTTATTGCATTTTTGAGTTATAGCAGTTTTTACTGTTTTATTGCTCCAAAAGCCTTTTCAGCCCATGAACAGTTGTTTGTGAGTTTTGAAAAAAAGTGCCAGAGCTATTCAAACCCTTTTTGCTGGGCAAGTAGGACCTGTAAATCTACACAATATATAGTTTAAAGTTTGAGTCTATCATATTAGGTTTTGGATTTATAGCTGTTTTTGTGTCTATTGCTTCAAAAGCATTTTCACATAATTTGTGTTTTCTGAAGAAACTGCAAGAGATATCTAACCCATACGTTCTGTGCAAGAGGGGCTTGTACATCTGCACAACATGTCTTTTAAAGTTTGAACCTATCTTATTGCATTTTTGAGTTATAGCAGTTTTTACTGTTTTATTGCTCCAAAAGCCTTTTCAGCCCATGAACAGTCTGTGAGTTTTGAAAAAAAGTTCCAGAGCTATTCAAACCCTTTTTGCTGGGCAAGTAGGACCTGTAAATCTACACAATATATAGTTTAAAGTTTGAGTCTATCATATTAGGTTTTGGGTTTATAGCTGTTTTTGTGTCTATTGCTTCAAAAGCATTTTCACATAATTTGTGTTTTCTGAAGAAACTGCAAGAGATATCTAACCCATACTTTCTTTGCAAGAGGGGCTTGTACATCTGCACAACATGTCTTTTAAAGTTTGAACCTATCTTATTGCATTTTTGAGTTATAGCAGTTTTTACTGTTTTATTGCTCCAAAAGCCTTTTCAGCCCATGAACAGTTTGTGAGTTTTGAAAATAAGTACAAGAGCTATTCAAACCCTTTTTGCTGGGCAAGTAGGACCTGTAAATCTACACAATATATAGTTTAAAGTTTGAGTCTATCATATTAGGTTTTGGATTTATAGCTGTTTTTGTGTCTATTGCTTCAAAAGCATTTTCACATAATTTGTGTTTTCTGAAGAAACTGCAAGAGATATCTAACCCATACTTTCTGTGCAAGAGGGGCTTGTACATCTGCACAACATGTCTTTTAAAGTTTGAACCTATCTTATTGCATTTTTGAGTTATAGCAGTTTTTACTGTTTTATTGCTCCAAAAGCCTTTTCAGCCCATGAACAGTTGTTTGTGAGTTTTGAAAAAAAGTGCAAGAGCTATTCAAACCCTTTTTGCTGGGCAAGTAGGACCTGTAAATCTACACAATATATAGTTTAAAGTTTGAGTCTATCATATTAGGTTTTGGATTTATAGCTGTTTTTGTGTCCATTGCTTCAAACGCATTTTCACATAATTTGTGTTTTTTTAAGAAACTGCAAGAGATATCTAACCCATACTTTCTGTGCAAGAGGGGCTTGTACATCTGCACAACATGTCTTTTAAAGTTTGAACCTATCTTATTGCATTTTTGAGTTATAGCAGTTTTTACTGTTTTATTGCTCCAAAAGCCTTTTCAGCCCATGAACAGTTGTTTGTGAGTTTTGAAAAAAAGTGCAAGAGCTATTCAAACCCTTTTTGCTGGGCAAGTAGGACCTGTAAATCTACACAATATATAGTTTAAAGTTTGAGTCTATCATATTAGGTTTTGGATTTATAGCTGTTTTTGTGTCTATTGCTTCAAAAGCATTTTCACATAATTTGTGTTTTCTGAAGAAACTGCAAGAGATATCTAACCCATACTTTCTGTGCAAGAGGGGCTTGTACATCTGCACAACATGTCTTTTAAAGTTTGAACCTATCTTATTGCATTTTTGAGTTATAGCAGTTTTTACTGTTTTATTGCTCCAAAAGCCTTTTCAGCCCATGAACAGTTGTTTGTGAGTTTTGAAAAAAAGTGCAAGAGCTATTCAAACCCTTTTTGCTGGGCAAGTAGGACCTGTAAATCTACACAATATATAGTTTAAAGTTTGAGTCTATCATATTAGGTTTTGGATTTATAGCTGTTTTTGTGTCTATTGCTTCAAAAGCATTTTCACATAATTTGTGTTTTCTGAAGAAACTGCAAGAGATATCTAACCCATACTTTCTGTGCAAGAGGGGCTTGTACATCTGCACAACATGTCTTTTAAAGTTTGAACCTATCTTATTGCATTTTTGAGTTATAGCAGTTTTTACTTTTTTATTGCTCCAAAAGCCTTTTCAGCCCATGAACAGTTTGTGAGTTTTGAAAAAAAGTGCAAGAGCTATTCAAACCATTTTTGCTGGGCAAGTAGGACCTGTAAATCTACACAATATATAGTTTAACGTTTGAGTCTATCATATTAGGTTTTGGGTTTATAGCTGTTTTTGTGTCTATTGCTTCAAAAGCATTTTCACATAATTTGTGTTTTCTGAAGAAACTGCAAGAGATATCTAACCCATACTTTCTTTGCAAGAGGGGCTTGTACATCTGCACAACATGTCTTTTAAAGTTTGAACCTATCTTATTGCATTTTTGAGTTATAGCAGTTTTTACTGTTTTGTTGCTCCAAAAGCCTTTTCAGCCCATGAACAGTTGTTTGTGAGTTTTGAAAAAAAGTGCAAGAGCTATTCAAACCCTTTTTGCTGGTCAAGTAGGACCTGTAAATCTACACAATATATAGTTTAAAGTTTGAGTCTATCATATTAGGTTTTGGATTTATAGCTGTTTTTGTGTCTATTGCTTCAAAAGCATTTTCACATAATTTGTGTTTTCTGAAGAAACTGCAAGAGATATCTAACCCATACTTTCTGTGCAAGAGGGGCTTGTACATCTGCACAACATGTCTTTTAAAGTTTGAACCTATCTTATTGCATTTTTGAGTTATAGCAGTTTTTACTGTTTTATTGCTCCAAAAGCCTTTTCAGCCCATGAACAGTTGTTTGTGAGTTTTGAAAAAAAGTGCAAGAGCTATTCAAACCCTTTTTGCTGGGCAAGTAGGACCTGTAAATTTACACAATATATAGTTTAAAGTTTGAGTCTATCATATTAGGTTTTGGATTTATAGCTTTTTTTGTGTCTATTGCTTCAAAAGCATTTTCACATAATTTGTGTTTTCTGAAGAAACTGCAAGAGATATCTAACCCATACTTTCTGTGCAAGAGGGGCTTGTACATCTGCACAACATGTCTTTTAAAGTTTGAACCTATCTTATTGCATTTTTGAGTTATATCAGTTTTTACTGTTTTATTGCTCCAAAAGCCTTTTCAGCCCATGAACAGTTGTTTGTGAGTTTTGAAAAAAGTGCCAGAGCTATTCAAACCCTTTTTGCTGGGCAAGTAGGACCTGTAAATCTACACAATATATAGTTTAAAGTTTGAGTCTATCATATTAGGTTTTGGATTTATAGCTGTTTTTGTGTCTATTGATTCAAAAGCATTTTCACATAATTTGTGTTTTCTGAAGAAACTGCAAGAGATATCTAACCCATACGTTCTGTGCAAGAGGGGCTTGTACATCTGCACAACATGTCTTTTAAAGTTTGAACCTATCTTATTGCATTTTTGAGTTATAGCAGTTTTTACTGTTTTATTGCTCCAAAAGCCTTTTCAGCCCATGAACAGTCTGTGAGTTTTGAAAAAAAGTTCCAGAGCTATTCAAACCCTTTTTGCTGGGCAAGTAGGACCTGTAAATCTACACAATATATAGTTTAAAGTTTGAGTCTATCATATTAGGTTTTGGGTTTATAGCTGTTTTTGTGTCTATTGCTTCAAAAGCATTTTCACATAATTTGTGTTTTCTGAAGAAACTGCAAGAGATATCTAACCCATACTTTCTTTGCAAGAGGGGCTTGTACATCTGCACAACATGTCTTTTAAAGTTTGAACCTATCTTATTGCATTTTTGAGTTATAGCAGTTTTTACTGTTTTATTGCTCCAAAAGCCTTTTCAGCCCATGAACAGTTGTTTGTGAGTTTTGAAAAAAAGTTCCAGAGCTATTCAAACCCTTTTTGCTGGGCAAGTAGGACCTGTAAATCTACACAATATATAGTTTAAAGTTTGAGTCTATCATATTAGGTTTTGGATTTATAGCTGTTTTTGTGTCTATTGCTTCAAAAGCATTTTCACATAATTTGTGTTTTCTGAAGAAACTGCAAGAGATATCTAACCCATACTTTCTGTGCAAGAGGGGCTTGTACATCTGCACAACATGTCTTTTAAAGTTTGAACCTATCTTATTGCATTTTTGAGTTATAGCAGTTTTTACTGTTTTATTGCTCCAAAAGCCTTTTCAGCCCATGAACAGTCTGTGAGTTTTGAAAAAAAGTGCAAGAGCTATTCAAACCCTTTTTGCTGGGCAAGTAGGACCTGTAAATTTACACAATATATAGTTTAAAGTTTGAGTCTATCATATTAGGTTTTGGATTTATAGCTGTTTTTGTGTCTATTGCTTCAAAAGCATTTTCACATAATTTGTGTTTTCTGAAGAAACTGCAAGAGATATCTAACCCATACTTTCTGTGCAAGAGGGGCTTGTACATCTGCACAACATGTCTTTTAAAGTTTGAACCTATCTTATTGCATTTTTGAGTTATAGCAGTTTTTACTGTTTTATTGCTCCAAAAGCCTTTTCAGCCCATGAACAGTTGTTTGTGAGTTTTGAAAAAAAGTGCAAGAGCTATTCAAACCCTTTTTGCTGGGCAAGTAGGACCTGTAAATCTACACAATATATAGTTTAAAGTTTGAGTCTATCATATTAGGTTTTGGATTCATAGCTGTTTTTGTGTCTATTGCTTCAAAAAGCATTTTCACATAATTTGTGTTTTCTGAAGAAACTGCAAGAGATATCTAACCCATACTTTCTGTGCAAGAGGGGCTTGTACATCTGCACAACATGTCTTTTAAAGTTTGAACCTATCTTATTGCATTTTTGAGTTATAGCAGTTTTTACTGTTTTATTGCTCCAAAAGCCTTTTCAGCCCATGAACAGTTGTTTGTAAGTTTTGAAAAAAAGTTCCAGAGCTATTCAAACCATTTTTGCTGGGCAAGTAGGACCTGTAAATCTACACAATATATAGTTTAAAGTTTGAGTCTATCATATTAGGTTTTGGATTCATAGCTGTTTTTGTGTCTATTGCTTCAAAAAGCATTTTCACATAATTTGTGTTTTCTGAAGAAACTGCAAGAGATATCTAACCCATACTTTCTGTGCAAGAGGGGCTTCTACATCTGCACAACATGTCTTTTAAAGTTTGAACCTATCTTATTGCATTTTTGAGTTATAGCAGTTTTTACTGTTTTATTGCTCCAAAAGCCTTTTCAGCCCATGAACAGTTGTTTGTGAGTTTAGAAAAAAAGTGCAAGAGCTATTCAAACCCTTTTTGCTGGGCAAGTAGGACCTGTAAATCTACACAATATATAGTTTAAAGTTTGAGTCTATCATATTAGGTTTTGGATTTATAGCTGTTTTTGTGTCTATTGCTTCAAAAGCATTTTCACATAATTTGTATTTTCTGAAGAAACTGCAAGAGATATTCTAACCCATACTTTCTGTGCAAGAGGGGCTTGTACATTTGCACAACATGTCTTTTAAAGTTTGAACCTATCTTATTGCATTTTTGAGTTATAGCAGTTTTTACTGTTTTATTGCTCCAAAAGCCTTTTCAGCCCATGAACAGTTGTTTGTGAGTTTTGAAAAAAAGTGCAAGAGCTATTCAAACCCTTTTTGCTGGGCAAGTAGGACCTGTAAATCTACACAATATATAGTTTAAAGTTTGAGTCTATCATATTAGGTTTTGGATTTATAGCTGTTTTTGTGTCCATTGCTTCAAAAGCATTTTCACATAATTTGTGTTTTCTGAAGAAACTGCAAGAGATATCTAACCCATACTTTCTGTGCAAGAGGGGCTTGTACATCTGCACAACATGTCTTTTAAAGTTTGAACCTATCTTATTGCATTTTTGAGTTATAGCAGTTTTTACTGTTTTATTGCTCCAAAAGCCTTTTCAGCCCATGAACAGTTGTTTGTGAGTTTTGAAAAAAAGTGCAAGAGCTATTCAAACCCTTTTTGCTGGGCAAGTAGGACCTGTAAATTTACACAATATATAGTTTAAAGTTTGAGTCTATCATATTATGTTTTGGATTTATAGCTGTTTTTGTGTCTATTGCTTCAAAAGCATTTTCACATAATTTGTGTTTTATGAAGAAACTGCAAGAGATATCTAACCCATACTTTCTGTGCAAGAGGGGCTTGTACATCTGCACAACATGTCTTTTAAAGTTTGAACCTATCTTATTGCATTTTTGAGTTATATCAGTTTTTACTGTTTTATTGCTCCAAAAGCCTTTTCAGCCCATGAACAGTTGTTTGTGAGTTTTGAAAAAAGTGCCAGAGCTATTCAAACCCTTTTTGCTGGGCAAGTAGGACCTGTAAATCTACACAATATATAGTTTAAAGTTTGAGTCTATCATATTAGGTTTTGGATTTATAGCTGTTTTTGTGTCTATTGCTTCAAAAGCATTTTCACATAATTTGTGTTTTCTGAAGAAACTGCAAGAGATATCTAACCCATACTTTCTGTGCAAGAGGGGCTTGTACATCTGCACAACATGTCTTTTAAAGTTTGAACCTATCTTATTGCATTTTTGAGTTATAGCAGTTTTTACTGTTTTATTGCTCCAAAAGCCTTTTCAGCCCATGAACAGTCTGTGAGTTTTGAAAAAAAGTGCAAGAGCTATTCAAACCCTTTTTGCTGGGCAAGTAGGACCTGTAAATTTACACAATATATAGTTTAAAGTTTGAGTCTATCATATTAGGTTTTGGATTTATAGCTGTTTTTGTGTCTATTGCTTCAAAAGCATTTTCACATAATTTGTGTTTTCTGAAGAAACTGCAAGAGATATCTAACCCATACTTTCTGTGCAAGAGGGGCTTGTACATCTGCACAACATGTCTTTTAAAGTTTGAACCTATCTTATTGCATTTTTGAGTTATAGCAGTTTTTACTGTTTTATTGCTCCAAAAGCCTTTTCAGCCCATGAACAGTTGTTTGTGAGTTTTGAAAAAAAGTGCAAGAGCTATTCAAACCCTTTTTGCTGGGCAAGTAGGACCTGTAAATCTACACAATATATAGTTTAAAGTTTGAGTCTATCATATTAGGTTTTGGATTCATAGCTGTTTTTGTGTCTATTGCTTCAAAAAGCATTTTCACATAATTTGTGTTTTCTGAAGAAACTGCAAGAGATATCTAACCCATACTTTCTGTGCAAGAGGGGCTTGTACATCTGCACAACATGTCTTTTAAAGTTTGAACCTATCTTATTGCATTTTTGAGTTATAGCAGTTTTTACTGTTTTATTGCTCCAAAAGCCTTTTCAGCCCATGAACAGTTGTTTGTAAGTTTTGAAAAAAAGTTCCAGAGCTATTCAAACCATTTTTGCTGGGCAAGTAGGACCTGTAAATCTACACAATATATAGTTTAAAGTTTGAGTCTATCATATTAGGTTTTGGATTCATAGCTGTTTTTGTGTCTATTGCTTCAAAAAGCATTTTCACATAATTTGTGTTTTCTGAAGAAACTGCAAGAGATATCTAACCCATACTTTCTGTGCAATAGGGGCTTCTACATCTGCACAACATGTCTTTTAAAGTTTGAACCTATCTTATTGCATTTTTGAGTTATAGCAGTTTTTACTGTTTTATTGCTCCAAAAGCCTTTTCAGCCCATGAACAGTTGTTTGTGAGTTTAGAAAAAAAGTGCAAGAGCTATTCAAACCCTTTTTGCTGGGCAAGTAGGACCTGTAAATCTACACAATATATAGTTTAAAGTTTGAGTCTATCATATTAGGTTTTGGATTTATAGCTGTTTTTGTGTCTATTGCTTCAAAAGCATTTTCACATAATTTGTATTTTCTGAAGAAACTGCAAGAGATATTCTAACCCATACTTTCTGTGCAAGAGGGGCTTGTACATCTGCACAACATGTCTTTTAAAGTTTGAACCTATCTTATTGCATTTTTGAGTTATAGCAGTTTTTACTGTTTTATTGCTCCAAAAGCCTTTTCAGCCCATGAACAGTTGTTTGTGAGTTTTGAAAAAAAGTGCAAGAGCTATTCAAACCCTTTTTGCTGGGCAAGTAGGACCTGTAAATTTACACAATATATAGTTTAAAGTTTGAGTCTATCATATTAGGTTTTGGATTTATAGCTTTTTTTGTGTCTATTGCTTCAAAAGCATTTTCACATAATTTCTGTTTTCTGAAGAAACTGCAAGAGATATCTAACCCATACTTTCTGTGCAAGAGGGGCTTGTACATCTGCACAACATGTCTTTTAAAGTTTGAACCTATCTTATTGCATTTTTGAGTTATAGCAGTTTTTACTGTTTTATTGCTCCAAAAGCCTTTTCAGCCCATGAACAGTTGTTTGTGAGTTTTGAAAAAAAGTGCAAGAGCTATTCAAACCCTTTTTGCTGGGCAAGTAGGACCTGTAAATCTACACAATATATAGTTTAAAGTTTGAGTCTATCATATTAGGTTTTGGATTCATAGCTGTTTTTGTGTCTATTGCTTCAAAAAGCATTTTCACATAATTTGTGTTTTCTGAAGAAACTGCAAGAGATATCTAACCCATACTTTCTGTGCAAGAGGGGCTTGTACATCTGCACAACATGTCTTTTAAAGTTTGAACCTATCTTATTGCATTTTTGAGTTATAGCAGTTTTTACTGTTTTATTGCTCCAAAAGCCTTTTCAGCCCATGAACAGTTGTTTGTAAGTTTTGAAAAAAAGTTCCAGAGCTATTCAAACCATTTTTGCTGGGCAAGTAGGACCTGTAAATCTACACAATATATAGTTTAAAGTTTGAGTCTATCATATTAGGTTTTGGATTCATAGCTGTTTTTGTGTCTATTGCTTCAAAAAGCATTTTCACATAATTTGTGTTTTCTGAAGAAACTGCAAGAGATATCTAACCCATACTTTCTGTGCAAGAGGGGCTTCTACATCTGCACAACATGTCTTTTAAAGTTTGAACCTATCTTATTGCATTTTTGAGTTATAGCAGTTTTTACTGTTTTATTGCTCCAAAAGCCTTTTCAGCCCATGAACAGTTGTTTGTGAGTTTAGAAAAAAAGTGCAAGAGCTATTCAAACCCTTTTTGCTGGGCAAGTAGGACCTGTAAATCTACACAATATATAGTTTAAAGTTTGAGTCTATCATATTAGGTTTTGGATTTATAGCTGTTTTTGTGTCTATTGCTTCAAAAGCATTTTCACATAATTTGTATTTTCTGAAGAAACTGCAAGAGATATTCTAACCCATACTTTCTGTGCAAGAGGGGCTTGTACATCTGCACAACATGTCTTTTAAAGTTTGAACCTATCTTATTGCATTTTTGAGTTATAGCAGTTTTTACTGTTTTATTGCTCCAAAAGCCTTTTCAGCCCATGAACAGTTGTTTGTGAGTTTTGAAAAAAAGTGCAAGAGCTATTCAAACCCTTTTTGCTGGGCAAGTAGGACCTGTAAATCTACACAATATATAGTTTAAAGTTTGAGTCTATCATATTAGGTTTTGGATTTATAGCTGTTTTTGTGTCCATTGCTTCAAAAGCATTTTCACATAATTTGTGTTTTCTGAAGAAACTGCAAGAGATATCTAACCCATACTTTCTGTGCAAGAGGGGCTTGTACATCTGCACAACATGTCTTTTAAAGTTTGAACCTATCTTATTGCATTTTTGAGTTATAGCAGTTTTTACTGTTTTATTGCTCCAAAAGCCTTTTCAGCCCATGAACAGTTGTTTGTGAGTTTTGAAAAAAAGTGCAAGAGCTATTCAAACCCTTTTTGCTGGGCAAGTAGGACCTGTAAATTTACACAATATATAGTTTAAAGTTTGAGTCTATCATATTATGTTTTGGATTTATAGCTGTTTTTGTGTCTATTGCTTCAAAAGCATTTTCACATAATTTGTGTTTTCTGAAGAAACTGCAAGAGATATCTAACCCATACTTTCTGTGCAAGAGGGGCTTGTACATCTGCACAACATGTCTTTTAAAGTTTGAACCTATCTTATTGCATTTTTGAGTTATATCAGTTTTTACTGTTTTATTGCTCCAAAAGCCTTTTCAGCCCATGAACAGTTGTTTGTGAGTTTTGAAAAAAGTGCCAGAGCTATTCAAACCCTTTTTGCTGGGCAAGTAGGACCTGTAAATCTACACAATATATAGTTTAAAGTTTGAGTCTATCATATTAGGTTTTGGATTTATAGCTGTTTTTGTGTCTATTGCTTCAAAAGCATTTTCACATAATTTGTGTTTTCTGAAGAAACTGCAAGAGATATCTAACCCATACTTTCTGTGCAAGAGGGGCTTGTACATCTGCACAACATGTCTTTTAAAGTTTGAACCTATCTTATTGCATTTTTGAGTTATAGCAGTTTTTACTGTTTTATTGCTCCAAAAGCCTTTTCAGCCCATGAACAGTCTGTGAGTTTTGAAAAAAAGTGCAAGAGCTATTCAAACCCTTTTTGCTGGGCAAGTAGGACCTGTAAATTTACACAATATATAGTTTAAAGTTTGAGTCTATCATATTAGGTTTTGGATTTATAGCTGTTTTTGTGTCTATTGCTTCAAAAGCATTTTCACATAATTTGTGTTTTCTGAAGAAACTGCAAGAGATATCTAACCCATACTTTCTGTGCAAGAGGGGCTTGTACATCTGCACAACATGTCTTTTAAAGTTTGAACCTATCTTATTGCATTTTTGAGTTATAGCAGTTTTTACTGTTTTATTGCTCCAAAAGCCTTTTCAGCCCATGAACAGTTGTTTGTGAGTTTTGAAAAAAAGTGCAAGAGCTATTCAAACCCTTTTTGCTGGGCAAGTAGGACCTGTAAATCTACACAATATATAGTTTAAAGTTTGAGTCTATCATATTAGGTTTTGGATTCATAGCTGTTTTTGTGTCTATTGCTTCAAAAAGCATTTTCACATAATTTGTGTTTTCTGAAGAAACTGCAAGAGATATCTAACCCATACTTTCTGTGCAAGAGGGGCTTGTACATCTGCACAACATGTCTTTTAAAGTTTGAACCTATCTTATTGCATTTTTGAGTTATAGCAGTTTTTACTGTTTTATTGCTCCAAAAGCCTTTTCAGCCCATGAACAGTTGTTTGTAAGTTTTGAAAAAAAGTTCCAGAGCTATTCAAACCATTTTTGCTGGGCAAGTAGGACCTGTAAATCTACACAATATATAGTTTAAAGTTTGAGTCTATCATATTAGGTTTTGGATTCATAGCTGTTTTTGTGTCTATTGCTTCAAAAAGCATTTTCACATAATTTGTGTTTTCTGAAGAAACTGCAAGAGATATCTAACCCATACTTTCTGTGCAAGAGGGGCTTCTACATCTGCACAACATGTCTTTTAAAGTTTGAACCTATCTTATTGCATTTTTGAGTTATAGCAGTTTTTACTGTTTTATTGCTCCAAAAGCCTTTTCAGCCCATGAACAGTTGTTTGTGAGTTTAGAAAAAAAGTGCAAGAGCTATTCAAACCCTTTTTGCTGGGCAAGTAGGACCTGTAAATCTACACAATATATAGTTTAAAGTTTGAGTCTATCATATTAGGTTTTGGATTTATAGCTGTTTTTGTGTCTATTGCTTCAAAAGCATTTTCACATAATTTGTATTTTCTGAAGAAACTGCAAGAGATATTCTAACCCATACTTTCTGTGCAAGAGGGGCTTGTACATCTGCACAACATGTCTTTTAAAGTTTGAACCTATCTTATTGCATTTTTGAGTTATAGCAGTTTTTACTGTTTTATTGCTCCAAAAGCCTTTTCAGCCCATGAACAGTTGTTTGTGAGTTTTGAAAAAAAGTGCAAGAGCTATTCAAACCCTTTTTGCTGGGCAAGTAGGACCTGTAAATTTACACAATATATAGTTTAAAGTTTGAGTCTATCATATTAGGTTTTGGATTTATAGCTTTTTTTGTGTCTATTGCTTCAAAAGCATTTTCACATAATTTCTGTTTTCTGAAGAAACTGCAAGAGATATCTAACCCATACTTTCTGTGCAAGAGGGGCTTGTACATCTGCACAACATGTCTTTTAAAGTTTGAACCTATCTTATTGCATTTTTGAGTTATAGCAGTTTTTACTGTTTTATTGCTCCAAAAGCCTTTTCAGCCCATGAACAGTTGTTTGTGAGTTTTGAAAAAAAGTGCAAGAGCTATTCAAACCCTTTTTGCTGGGCAAGTAGGACCTGTAAATCTACACAATATATAGTTTAAAGTTTGAGTCTATCATATTAGGTTTTGGATTCATAGCTGTTTTTGTGTCTATTGCTTCAAAAAGCATTTTCACATAATTTGTGTTTTCTGAAGAAACTGCAAGAGATATCTAACCCATACTTTCTGTGCAAGAGGGGCTTGTACATCTGCACAACATGTCTTTTAAAGTTTGAACCTATCTTATTGCATTTTTGAGTTATAGCAGTTTTTACTGTTTTATTGCTCCAAAAGCCTTTTCAGCCCATGAACAGTTGTTTGTGAGTTTTGAAAAAAAGTTCCAGAGCTATTCAAACCCTTTTTGCTGGGCAAGTAGGACCTGTAAATCTACACAATATATAGTTTAAAGTTTGAGTCTATCATATTAGGTTTTGGATTCATAGCTGTTTTTGTGTCTATTGCTTCAAAAGCATTTTCACATAATTTGTGTTTTCTGAAGAAACTGCAAGAGATATCTAACCCATACTTTCTGTGCAAGAGGGGCTTGTACATCTGCACAACATGTCTTTTAAAGTTTGAACCTATCTTATTGCATTTTTGAGTTATAGCAGTTTTTACTGTTTTATTGCTCCAAAAGCCTTTTCAGCCCATGAACAGTCTGTGAGTTTTGAAAAAAAGTGCAAGAGCTATTCAAACCCTTTTTGCTGGGCAAGTAGGACCTGTAAATTTACACAATATATAGTTTAAAGTTTGAGTCTATCATATTAGGTTTTGGATTTATAGCTGTTTTTGTGTCTATTGCTTCAAAAAGCATTTTCACATAATTTGTGTTTTCTGAAGAAACTGCAAGAGATATCTAACCCATACTTTCTGTGCAAGAGGGGCTTGTACATCTGCACAACATGTCTTTTAAAGTTTGAACCTATCTTATTGCATTTTTGAGTTATAGCAGTTTTTACTGTTTTATTGCTCCAAAAGCCTTTTCAGCCCATGAACAGTTGTTTGTGAGTTTTGAAAAAAAGTGCAAGAGCTATTCAAACCCTTTTTGCTGGGCAAGTAGGACCTGTAAATCTACACAATATATAGTTTAAAGTTTGAGTCTATCATATTAGGTTTTGGATTCATAGCTGTTTTTGTGTCTATTGCTTCAAAAAGCATTTTCACATAATTTGTGTTTTCTGAAGAAACTGCAAGAGATATCTAACCCATACTTTCTGTGCAAGAGGGGCTTGTACATCTGCACAACATGTCTTTTAAAGTTTGAACCTATCTTATTGCATTTTTGAGTTATAGCAGTTTTTACTGTTTTATTGCTCCAAAAGCCTTTTCAGCCCATGAACAGTTGTTTGTGAGTTTTGAAAAAAAGTGCAAGAGCTATTCAAACCATTTTTGCTGGGCAAGTAGGACCTGTAAATCTACACAATATATAGTTTAAAGTTGCAGTCTATCATATTAGGTTTTGGATTCATAGCTGTTTTTGTGTCTATTGCTTCAAAAAGCATTTTCACATAATTTGTGTTTTCTGAAGAAACTGCAAGAGATATCTAACCCATACTTTCTGTGCAAGAGGGGCTTCTACATCTGCACAACATGTCTTTTAAAGTTTGAACCTATCTTATTGCATTTTTGAGTTATAGCAGTTTTTACTGTTTTATTGCTCCAAAAGCCTTTTCAGCCCATGAACAGTTGTTTGTGAGTTTAGAAAAAAAGTGCAAGAGCTATTCAAACCCTTTTTGCTGGGCAAGTAGGACCTGTAAATCTACACAATATATAGTTTAAAGTTTGAGTCTATCATATTAGGTTTTGGATTTATAGCTGTTTTTGTGTCTATTGCTTCAAAAGCATTTTCACATAATTTGTATTTTCTGAAGAAACTGCAAGAGATATTCTAACCCATACTTTCTGTGCAAGAGGGGCTTGTACATCTGCACAACATGTCTTTTAAAGTTTGAACCTATCTTATTGCATTTTTGAGTTATAGCAGTTTTTACTGTTTTATTGCTCCAAAAGCCTTTTCAGCCCATGAACAGTTGTTTGTGAGTTTTGAAAAAAAGTGCAAGAGCTATTCAAACCCTTTTTGCTGGGCAAGTAGGACCTGTAAATCTACACAATATATAGTTTAAAGTTTGAGTCTATCATATTAGGTTTTGGATTTATAGCTGTTTTTGTGTCCATTGCTTCAAAAGCATTTTCACATAATTTGTGTTTTCTGAAGAAACTGCAAGAGATATCTAACCCATACTTTCTGTGCAAGAGGGGCTTGTACATCTGCACAACATGTCTTTTAAAGTTTGAACCTATCTTATTGCATTTTTGAGTTATAGCAGTTTTTACTGTTTTATTGCTCCAAAAGCCTTTTCAGCCCATGAACAGTTGTTTGTGAGTTTTGAAAAAAAGTGCAAGAGCTATTCAAACCCTTTTTGCTGGGCAAGTAGGACCTGTAAATTTACACAATATATAGTTTAAAGTTTGAGTCTATCATATTAGGTTTTGGATTTATAGCTGTTTTTGTGTCTATTGCTTCAAAAGCATTTTCACATAATTTGTGTTTTCTGAAGAAACTGCAAGAGATATCTAACCCATACTTTCTGTGCAAGAGGGGCTTGTACATCTGCACAACATGTCTTTTAAAGTTTGAACCTATCTTATTGCATTTTTGAGTTATATCAGTTTTTACTGTTTTATTGCTCCAAAAGCCTTTTCAGCCCATGAACAGTTGTTTGTGAGTTTTGAAAAAAGTGCCAGAGCTATTCAAACCCTTTTTGCTGGGCAAGTAGGACCTGTAAATCTACACAATATATAGTTTTAAGTTTGAGTCTATCATATTAGGTTTTGGATTTATAGCTGTTTTTGTGTCTATTGCTTCAAAAGCATTTTCACATAATTTGTGTTTTCTGAAGAAACTGCAAGAGATATCTAACCCATACTTTCTGTGCAAGAGGGGCTTGTACATCTGCACAACATGTCTTTTAAAGTTTGAACCTATCTTATTGCATTTTTGAGTTATAGCAGTTTTTACTGTTTTATTGCTCCAAAAGCCTTTTCAGCCCATGAACAGTCTGTGAGTTTTGAAAAAAAGTGCAAGAGCTATTCAAACCCTTTTTGCTGGGCAAGTAGGACCTGTAAATTTACACAATATATAGTTTAAAGTTTGAGTCTATCATATTAGGTTTTGGATTTATAGCTGTTTTTGTGTCTATTGCTTCAAAAGCATTTTCACATAATTTGTGTTTTCTGAAGAAACTGCAAGAGATATCTAACCCATACTTTCTGTGCAAGAGGGGCTTGTACATCTGCACAACATGTCTTTTAAAGTTTGAACCTATCTTATTGCATTTTTGAGTTATAGCAGTTTTTACTGTTTTATTGCTCCAAAAGCCTTTTCAGCCCATGAACAGTTGTTTGTGAGTTTTGAAAAAAAGTGCAAGAGCTATTCAAACCCTTTTTGCTGGGCAAGTAGGACCTGTAAATCTACACAATATATAGTTTAAAGTTTGAGTCTATCATATTAGGTTTTGGATTCATAGCTGTTTTTGTGTCTATTGCTTCAAAAAGCATTTTCACATAATTTGTGTTTTCTGAAGAAACTGCAAGAGATATCTAACCCATACTTTCTGTGCAAGAGGGGCTTGTACATCTGCACAACATGTCTTTTAAAGTTTGAACCTATCTTATTGCATTTTTGAGTTATAGCAGTTTTTACTGTTTTATTGCTCCAAAAGCCTTTTCAGCCCATGAACAGTTGTTTGTAAGTTTTGAAAAAAAGTTCCAGAGCTATTCAAACCATTTTTGCTGGGCAAGTAGGACCTGTAAATCTACACAATATATAGTTTAAAGTTTGAGTCTATCATATTAGGTTTTGGATTCATAGCTGTTTTTGTGTCTATTGCTTCAAAAAGCATTTTCACATAATTTGTGTTTTCTGAAGAAACTGCAAGAGATATCTAACCCATACTTTCTGTGCAAGAGGGGCTTCTACATCTGCACAACATGTCTTTTAAAGTTTGAACCTATCTTATTGCATTTTTGAGTTATAGCAGTTTTTACTGTTTTATTGCTCCAAAAGCCTTTTCAGCCCATGAACAGTTGTTTGTGAGTTTAGAAAAAAAGTGCAAGAGCTATTCAAACCCTTTTTGCTGGGCAAGTAGGACCTGTAAATCTACACAATATATAGTTTAAAGTTTGAGTCTATCATATTAGGTTTTGGATTTATAGCTGTTTTTGTGTCTATTGCTTCAAAAGCATTTTCACATAATTTGTATTTTCTGAAGAAACTGCAAGAGATATTCTAACCCATACTTTCTGTGCAAGAGGGGCTTGTACATCTGCACAACATGTCTTTTAAAGTTTGAACCTATCTTATTGCATTTTTGAGTTATAGCAGTTTTTACTGTTTTATTGCTCCAAAAGCCTTTTCAGCCCATGAACAGTTGTTTGTGAGTTTTGAAAAAAAGTGCAAGAGCTATTCAAACCCTTTTTGCTGGGCAAGTAGGACCTGTAAATTTACACAATATATAGTTTAAAGTTTGAGTCTATCATATTAGGTTTTGGATTTATAGCTTTTTTTGTGTCTATTGCTTCAAAAGCATTTTCACATAATTTCTGTTTTCTGAAGAAACTGCAAGAGATATCTAACCCATACTTTCTGTGCAAGAGGGGCTTGTACATCTGCACAACATGTCTTTTAAAGTTTGAACCTATCTTATTGCATTTTTGAGTTATAGCAGTTTTTACTGTTTTATTGCTCCAAAAGCCTTTTCAGCCCATGAACAGTTGTTTGTGAGTTTTGAAAAAAAGTGCAAGAGCTATTCAAACCCTTTTTGCTGGGCAAGTAGGACCTGTAAATCTACACAATATATAGTTTAAAGTTTGAGTCTATCATATTAGGTTTTGGATTCATAGCTGTTTTTGTGTCTATTGCTTCAAAAAGCATTTTCACATAATTTGTGTTTTCTGAAGAAACTGCAAGAGATATCTAACCCATACTTTCTGTGCAAGAGGGGCTTGTACATCTGCACAACATGTCTTTTAAAGTTTGAACCTATCTTATTGCATTTTTGAGTTATAGCAGTTTTTACTGTTTTATTGCTCCAAAAGCCTTTTCAGCCCATGAACAGTTGTTTGTGAGTTTTGAAAAAAAGTTCCAGAGCTATTCAAACCCTTTTTGCTGGGCAAGTAGGACCTGTAAATCTACACAATATATAGTTTAAAGTTTGAGTCTATCATATTAGGTTTTGGATTCATAGCTGTTTTTGTGTCTATTGCTTCAAAAGCATTTTCACATAATTTGTGTTTTCTGAAGAAACTGCAAGAGATATCTAACCCATACTTTCTGTGCAAGAGGGGCTTGTACATCTGCACAACATGTCTTTTAAAGTTTGAACCTATCTTATTGCATTTTTGAGTTATAGCAGTTTTTACTGTTTTATTGCTCCAAAAGCCTTTTCAGCCCATGAACAGTCTGTGAGTTTTGAAAAAAAGTGCAAGAGCTATTCAAACCCTTTTTGCTGGGCAAGTAGGACCTGTAAATTTACACAATATATAGTTTAAAGTTTGAGTCTATCATATTAGGTTTTGGATTTATAGCTGTTTTTGTGTCTATTGCTTCAAAAGCATTTTCACATAATTTGTGTTTTCTGAAGAAACTGCAAGAGATATCTAACCCATACTTTCTGTGCAAGAGGGGCTTGTACATCTGCACAACATGTCTTTTAAAGTTTGAACCTATCTTATTGCATTTTTGAGTTATAGCAGTTTTTACTGTTTTATTGCTCCAAAAGCCTTTTCAGCCCATGAACAGTTGTTTGTGAGTTTTGAAAAAAAGTGCAAGAGCTATTCAAACCCTTTTTGCTGGGCAAGTAGGACCTGTAAATCTACACAATATATAGTTTAAAGTTTGAGTCTATCATATTAGGTTTTGGATTCATAACTGTTTTTGTGTCTATTGCTTCAAAAAGCATTTTCACATAATTTGTGTTTTCTGAAGAAACTGCAAGAGATATCTAACCCATACTTTCTGTGCAAGAGGGGCTTGTACATCTGCACAACATGTCTTTTAAAGTTTGAACCTATCTTATTGCATTTTTGAGTTATAGCAGTTTTTACTGTTTTATTGCTCCAAAAGCCTTTTCAGCCCATGAACAGTTGTTTGTGAGTTTTGAAAAAAAGTGCAAGAGCTATTCAAACCATTTTTGCTGGGCAAGTAGGACCTGTAAATCTACACAATATATAGTTTAAAGTTTCAGTCTATCATATTAGGTTTTGGATTCATAGCTGTTTTTGTGTCTATTGCTTCAAAAAGCATTTTCACATAATTTGTGTTTTCTGAAGAAACTGCAAGAGATATCTAACCCATACTTTCTGTGCAAGAGGGGCTTCTACATCTGCACAACATGTCTTTTAAAGTTTGAACCTATCTTATTGCATTTTTGAGTTATAGCAGTTTTTACTGTTTTATTGCTCCAAAAGCCTTTTCAGCCCATGAACAGTTGTTTGTGAGTTTTGAAAAAAAGTGCAAGAGCTATTCAAACCCTTTTTGCTGGGCAAGTAGGACCTGTAAATCTACACAATATATAGTTTAAAGTTTGAGTCTATCATATTAGGTTTTGGATTTATAGCTGTTTTTGTGTCTATTGCTTCAAAAGCATTTTCACATAATTTGTGTTTTCTGAAGAAACTGCAAGAGATATTCTAACCCATACTTTCTGTGCAAGAGGGGCTTGTACATCTGCACAACATGTCTTTTAAAGTTTGAACCTATCTTATTGCATTTTTGAGTTATAGCAGTTTTTACTGTTTTATTGCTCCAAAAGCCTTTTCAGCCCATGAACAGTTTGTGAGTTTAGAAAAAAAGTGCAAGAGCTATTCAAACCCTTTTTGCTGGGCAAGTAGGACCTATAAATCTACACAATATATAGTTTAAAGTTTGAGTCTATCATATTAGGTTTTGGATTTATAGCTATTTTTGTGTCCATTGCTTCAAAAGCATTTTCACATAATTTGTGTTTTCTGAAGAAACTGCAAGAGATATCTAACCCATACTTTCTGTGCAAGAGGGGCTTGTACATCTGCACAACATGTCTTTTAAAGTTTGAACCTATCTTATTGAATTTTTGAGTTATAGCAGTTTTTACTGTTTTGTTGCTCCAAAAGCCTTTTCAGCCCATGAACAGTTGTTTGTGAGTTTTGAAAAAAAGTGCCAGAGCTATTCAAACCCTTTTTGCTGGGCAAGTAGGACCTGTAAATCTACACAATATATAGTTTAAAGTTTGAGTCTATCATATTAGGTTTTGGATTTATAGCTGTTTTTGTGTCCATTGCTTCAAAAGCATTTTCACATAATTTGTGTTTTCTGAAGAAACTGCAAGAGATATCTAACCCATACTTTCTGTGCAAGAGGGGCTTGTACATCTGCACAACATGTCTTTTAAAGTTTGAACCTATCTTATTGCATTTTTGAGTTATAGCAGTTTTTACTGTTTTATTGCTCCAAAAGCCTTTTCAGCCCATGAACAGTTGTTTGTGAGTTTTGAAAAAAAGTGCAAGAGCTATTCAAACCCTTTTTGCTGGGCAAGTAGGACCTGTAAATCTACACAATATATAGTTTAAAGTTTGAGTCTATCATATTAGGTTTTGGATTCATAGCTGTTTTTGTGTCTATTGCTTCAAAAAGCATTTTCACATAATTTGTGTTTTCTGAAGAAACTGCAAGAGATATCTAACCCATACTTTCTGTGCAAGAGGGGCTTGTACATCTGCACAACATGTCTTTTAAAGTTTGAACCTATCTTATTGCATTTTTGAGTTATAGCAGTTTTTACTGTTTTATTGCTCCAAAAGCCTTTTCAGCCCATGAACAGTTGTTTGTGAGTTTAGAAAAAAAGTGCAAGAGCTATTCAAACCCTTTTTGCTGGGCAAGTAGGACCTGTAAATCTACACAATATATAGTTTAAAGTTTGAGTCTATCATATTAGGTTTTGGATTTATAGCTGTTTTTGTGTCTATTGCTTCAAAAGCATTTTCACATAATTTGTATTTTCTGAAGAAACTGCAAGAGATATTCTAACCCATACTTTCTGTGCAAGAGGGGCTTGTACATCTGCACAACATGTCTTTTAAAGTTTGAACCTATCTTATTGCATTTTTGAGTTATAGCAGTTTTTACTGTTTTATTGCTCCAAAAGCCTTTTCAGCCCATGAACAGTTTGTGAGTTTAGAAAAAAAGTGCAAGAGCTATTCAAACCCTTTTTGCTGGGCAAGTAGGACCTATAAATCTACACAATATATAGTTTAAAGTTTGAGTCTATCATATTAGGTTTTGGATTTATAGCTATTTTTGTGTCCATTGCTTCAAAAGCATTTTCACATAATTTGTGTTTTCTGAAGAAACTGCAAGAGATATCTAACCCATACTTTCTGTGCAAGAGGGGCTTGTACATCTGCACAACATGTCTTTTAAAGTTTGAACCTATCTTATTGAATTTTTGAGTTATAGCAGTTTTTACTGTTTTGTTGCTCCAAAAGCCTTTTCAGCCCATGAACAGTTGTTTGTGAGTTTTGAAAAAAAGTGCAAGAGCTATTCAAACCCTTTTTGCTGGGCAAGTAGGACCTGTCAATCTACACAATATATAGTTTAAAGTTTGAGTCTATCATATTAGGTTTTGGATTTATAGCTGTTTTTGTGTCTATTGCTTCAAAAGCATTTTCACATAATTTGTGTTTTCTGAAGAAACTGCAAGAGATATCTAACCCATACTTTCTGTGCAAGAGGGGCTTGTACATCTGCACAACATGTCTTTTAAAGTTTGAACCTATCTTATTGCATTTTTGAGTTATAGCAGTTTTTACTGTTTTATTGCTCCAAAAGCCTTTTCAGCCCATGAACAGTTGTTTGTGAGTTTTGAAAAAAAGTGCAAGAGCTATTCAAACCATTTTTGCTGGGCAAGTAGGACCTGTAAATCTACACAATATATAGTTTAAAGTTTCAGTCTATCATATTAGGTTTTGGATTCATAGCTGTTTTTGTGTCTATTGCTTCAAAAAGCATTTTCACATAATTTGTGTTTTCTGAAGAAACTGCAAGAGATATCTAACCCATACTTTCTGTGCAAGAGGGGCTTCTACATCTGCACAACATGTCTTTTAAAGTTTGAACCTATCTTATTGCATTTTTGAGTTATAGCAGTTTTTACTGTTTTATTGCTCCAAAAGCCTTTTCAGCCCATGAACAGTTGTTTGTGAGTTTTGAAAAAAAGTGCAAGAGCTATTCAAACCCTTTTTGCTGGGCAAGTAGGACCTGTAAATCTACACAATATATAGTTTAAAGTTTGAGTCTATCATATTAGGTTTTGGATTTATAGCTGTTTTTGTGTCTATTGCTTCAAAAGCATTTTCACATAATTTGTGTTTTCTGAAGAAACTGCAAGAGATATTCTAACCCATACTTTCTGTGCAAGAGGGGCTTGTACATCTGCACAACATGTCTTTTAAAGTTTGAACCTATCTTATTGCATTTTTGAGTTATAGCAGTTTTTACTGTTTTATTGCTCCAAAAGCCTTTTCAGCCCATGAACAGTTTGTGAGTTTAGAAAAAAAGTGCAAGAGCTATTCAAACCCTTTTTGCTGGGCAAGTAGGACCTATAAATCTACACAATATATAGTTTAAAGTTTGAGTCTATCATATTAGGTTTTGGATTTATAGCTATTTTTGTGTCCATTGCTTCAAAAGCATTTTCACATAATTTGTGTTTTCTGAAGAAACTGCAAGAGATATCTAACCCATACTTTCTGTGCAAGAGGGGCTTGTACATCTGCACAACATGTCTTTTAAAGTTTGAACCTATCTTATTGAATTTTTGAGTTATAGCAGTTTTTACTGTTTTGTTGCTCCAAAAGCCTTTTCAGCCCATGAACAGTTGTTTGTGAGTTTTGAAAAAAAGTGCCAGAGCTATTCAAACCCTTTTTGCTGGGCAAGTAGGACCTGTAAATCTACACAATATATAGTTTAAAGTTTGAGTCTATCATATTAGGTTTTGGATTTATAGCTGTTTTTGTGTCCATTGCTTCAAAAGCATTTTCACATAATTTGTGTTTTCTGAAGAAACTGCAAGAGATATCTAACCCATACTTTCTGTGCAAGAGGGGCTTGTACATCTGCACAACATGTCTTTTAAAGTTTGAACCTATCTTATTGCATTTTTGAGTTATAGCAGTTTTTACTGTTTTATTGCTCCAAAAGCCTTTTCAGCCCATGAACAGTTGTTTGTGAGTTTTGAAAAAAAGTGCAAGAGCTATTCAAACCCTTTTTGCTGGGCAAGTAGGACCTGTAAATCTACACAATATATAGTTTAAAGTTTGAGTCTATCATATTAGGTTTTGGATTCATAGCTGTTTTTGTGTCTATTGCTTCAAAAAGCATTTTCACATAATTTGTGTTTTCTGAAGAAACTGCAAGAGATATCTAACCCATACTTTCTGTGCAAGAGGGGCTTGTACATCTGCACAACATGTCTTTTAAAGTTTGAACCTATCTTATTGCATTTTTGAGTTATAGCAGTTTTTACTGTTTTATTGCTCCAAAAGCCTTTTCAGCCCATGAACAGTTGTTTGTGAGTTTAGAAAAAAAGTGCAAGAGCTATTCAAACCCTTTTTGCTGGGCAAGTAGGACCTATAAATCTACACAATATATAGTTTAAAGTTTGAGTCTATCATATTAGGTTTTGGATTTATAGCTATTTTTGTGTCCATTGCTTCAAAAGCATTTTCACATAATTTGTGTTTTCTGAAGAAACTGCAAGAGATATCTAACCCATACTTTCTGTGCAAGAGGGGCTTGTACATCTGCACAACATGTCTTTTAAAGTTTGAACCTATCTTATTGAATTTTTGAGTTATAGCAGTTTTTACTGTTTTGTTGCTCCAAAAGCCTTTTCAGCCCATGAACAGTTGTTTTTTGAGTTTTGAAAAAAAGTGCAAGAGCTATTCAAACCCTTTTTGCTGGGCAAGTAGGACCTGTCAATCTACACAATATATAGTTTAAAGTTTGAGTCTATCATATTAGGTTTTGGATTTATAGCTGTTTTTGTGTCTATTGCTTCAAAAGCATTTTCACATAATTTGTGTTTTCTGAAGAAACTGCAAGAGATATCTAACCCATACTTTCTGTGCAAGAGGGGCTTGTACATCTGCACAACATGTCTTTTAAAGTTTGAACCTATCTTATTGCATTTTTGAGTTATAGCAGTTTTTACTGTTTTATTGCTCCAAAAGCCTTTTCAGCCCATGAACAGTTGTTTGTGAGTTTTGAAAAAAAGTGCAAGAGCTATTCAAACCCTTTTTGCTGGGCAAGTAGGACCTGTCAATCTACACAATATATAGTTTAAAGTTTGAGTCTATCATATTAGGTTTTGGATTTATAGCTGTTTTTGTGTCTATTGCTTCAAAAGCATTTTCACATAATTTGTGTTTTCTGAAGAAACTGCAAGAGATATCTAACCCATACTTTCTGTGCAAGAGGGGCTTGTACATCTGCACAACATGTCTTTTAAAGTTTGAACCTATCTTATTGCATTTTTGAGTTATAGCAGTTTTTACTGTTTTATTGCTCCAAAAGCCTTTTCAGCCCATGAACAGTTGTTTGTGAGTTTTGAAAAAAAGTTCCAGAGCTATTCAAACCCTTTTTGCTGGGCAAGTAGGACCTGTAAATCTACACAATATATAGTTTAAAGTTTGAGCCTATCATATTAGGTTTTGGATTTATAGCTATTTTTGTGTCCATTGCTTCAAAGCATTTTCACACAATTTGTGTTTTCTGAAGAAACTGCAAGAGATATCTAACCCATACTTTCTGTGCAAGAGGGGCTTGTACATCTGCACAACATGTCTTTTAAAGTTTGAACCTATCTTATTGCATTTTTGAGTTATAGCAGTTTTTACTGTTTTGTTGCTCCAAAAGCCTTTTCAGCCCATGAACAGTTGTTTGTGAGTTTTGAAAAAAAGTGCCAGAGCTATTCAAACCCTTTTTGCTGGGCAAGTAGGACCTGTAAATCTACACAATATATAGTTTAAAGTTTGAGTCTATCATATTAGGTTTTGGATTTATAGCTGTTTTTGTGTCCATTGCTTCAAAAGCATTTTCACATAATTTGTGTTTTCTGAAGAAACTGCAAGAGATATCTAACCCATACTTTCTGTGCAAGAGGGGCTTGTACATCTGCACAACATGTCTTTTAAAGTTTGAACCTATCTTATTGCATTTTTGAGTTATAGCAGTTTTTACTGTTTTATTGCTCCAAAAGCCTTTTCAGCCCATGAACAGTTGTTTGTGAGTTTTGAAAAAAAGTGCAAGAGCTATTCAAACCCTTTTTGCTGGGCAAGTAGGACCTGTAAATTTACACAATATATAGTTTAAAGTTTGAGTCTATCATATTAGGTTTTGGATTTATAGCTTTTTTTGTGTCTATTGCTTCAAAAGCATTTTCACATAATTTGTGTTTTCTGAAGAAACTGCAAGAGATATCTAACCCATACTTTCTGTGCAAGAGGGGCTTGTACATCTGCACAACATGTCTTTTAAAGTTTGAACCTATCTTATTGCATTTTTGAGTTATAGCAGTTTTTACTTTTTTATTGCTCCAAAAGCCTTTTCAGCCAATGAACAGTCTGTGAGTTTTGAAAAAAAGTGCAAGAGCTATTCAAACCTTTTTTGCTGGGCAAGTAGGACCTGTAAATTTACACAATATATAGTTTAAAGTTTGAGTCTATCATATTAGGTTTTGGATTTATAGCTGTTTTTGTGTCTATTGCTTCAAAAGCATTTTCACATAATTTGTGTTTTCTGAAGAAACTGCAAGAGATATCTAACCCATACTTTCTGTGCAAGAGGGGCTTGTACATCTGCACAACATGTCTTTTAAAGTTTGAACCTATCTTATTGCATTTTTGAGTTATAGCAGTTTTTACTGTTTTATTGCTCCAAAAGCCTTTTCAGCCCATGAACAGTTGTTTGTGAGTTTTGAAAAAAAGTTCCAGAGCTATTCAAACCATTTTTGCTGGGCAAGTAGGACCTGTAAATCTACACAATATATAGTTTAAAGTTTGAGTCTATCATATTAGGTTTTGGATTCATAGCTGTTTTTGTGTCTATTGCTTCAAAAAGCATTTTCACATAATTTGTGTTTTCTGAAGAAACTGCAAGAGATATCTAACCCATACTTTCTGTGCAAGAGGGGCTTCTACATCTGCACAACATGTCTTTTAAAGTTTGAACCTATCTTATTGCATTTTTGAGTTATAGCAGTTTTTACTGTTTTATTGCTCCAAAAGCCTTTTCAGCCCATGAACAGTTGTTTGTGAGTTTAGAAAAAAAGTGCAAGAGCTATTCAAACCCTTTTTGCTGGGCAAGTAGGACCTGTAAATCTACACAATATATAGTTTAAAGTTTGAGTCTATCATATTAGGTTTTGGATTTATAGCTGTTTTTGTGTCCATTGCTTCAAAAGCATTTTCACATAATTTGTGTTTTTTGAAGAAACTGCAAGAGATATCTAACCCATACTTTCTGTGCAAGAGGGGCTTGTACATCTGCACAACATGTCTTTTAAAGTTTGAACCTATCTTATTGCATTTTTGAGTTATAGCAGTTTTTACTGTTTTATTGCTCCAAAAGCCTTTTCAGCCCATGAACAGTTGTTTGTGAGTTTTGAAAAAAAGTGCAAGAGCTATTCAAACCCTTTTTGCTGGGCAAGTAGGACCTGTAAATTTACACAATATATAGTTTAAAGTTTGAGTCTATCATATTAGGTTTTGGATTTATAGCTGTTTTTGTGTCTATTGCTTCAAAAGCATTTTCACATAATTTGTGTTTTCTGAAGAAACTGCAAGAGATATCTAACCCATACTTTCTGTGCAAGAGGGGATTGTACATCTGCACAACATGTCTTTTAAAGTTTGAACCTATCTTATTGCATTTTTGAGTTATAGCAGTTTTTACTGTTTTATTGCTCCAAAAGCCTTTTCAGCCCATGAACAGTTGTTTGTGAGTTTTGAAAAAAAGTGCAAGAGCTATTCAAACCCTTTTTGCTGGGCAAGTAGGACCTGTAAATCTACACAATATATAGTTTAAAGTTTGAGTCTATCATATTAGGTTTTGGATTTATAGCTGTTTTTGTGTCTATTGCTTCAAAAGCATTTTCACATAATTTGTGTTTTCTGAAGAAACTGCAAGAGATATCTAACCCATACTTTCTGTGCAAGAGGGGATTGTACATCTGCACAACATGTCTTTTAAAGTTTGAACCTATCTTATTGCATTTTTGAGTTATAGCAGTTTTTACTGTTTTATTGCTCCAAAAGCCTTTTCAGCCCATGAACAGTTGTTTGTGAGTTTTGAAAAAAAGTGCAAGAGCTATTCAAACCCTTTTTGCTGGGCAAGTAGGACCTGTAAATCTACACAATATATAGTTTAAAGTTTGAGTCTATCATATTAGGTTTTGGATTTATAGCTGTTTTTGTGTCTATTGCTTCAAAAGCATTTTCACATAATTTGTGTTTTCTGAAGAAACTGCAAGAGATATCTAACCCATACTTTCTGTGCAAGAGGGGCTTGTACATCTGCACAACATGTCTTTTAAAGTTTGAACCTATCTTATTGCATTTTTGAGTTATAGCAGTTTTTACTGTTTTATTGCTCCAAAAGCCTTTTCAGCCCATGAACAGTCTGTGAGTTTTGAAAAAAAGTTCCAGAGCTATTCAAACCCTTTTTTTGGGCAAGTAGGACCTGTAAATTTACACAATATATAGTTTAAAGTTTGAGTCTATCATATTAGGTTTTGGATTTATAGCTGTTTTTGTGTCTATTGCTTCAAAAGCTTTTTCACATAATTTGTGTTTTCTGAAGAAACTGCAAGAGATATCTAACCCATACTTTCTGTGCAAGAGGGGCTTGTACATCTGCACAACATGTCTTTTAAAGTTTGAACCTATCTTATTGCATTTTTGAGTTATAGCAGTTTTTACTGTTTTATTGCTCCAAAAGCCTTTTCAGCCCATGAACAGTTGTTTGTGAGTTTTGAAAAAAAGTGCAAGAGCTATTCAAACCCTTTTTGCTGGGCAAGTAGGACCTGTAAATCTACACAATATATAGTTTAAAGTTTGAGTCTATCATATTAGGTTTTGGATTCATAGCTGTTTTTGTGTCTATTGCTTCAAAAAGCATTTTCACATAATTTGTGTTTTCTGAAGAAACTGCAAGAGATATCTAACCCATACTTTCTGTGCAAGAGGGGCTTGTACATCTGCACAACATGTCTTTTAAAGTTTGAACCTATCTTATTGCATTTTTGAGTTATAGCAGTTTTTACTGTTTTATTGCTCCAAAAGCCTTTTCAGCCCATGAACAGTTGTTTGTGAGTTTTGAAAAAAAGTGCAAGAGCTATTCAAACCCTTTTTGCTGGGCAAGTAGGACCTGTAAATCTACACAATATATAGTTTAAAGTTTGAGTCTATCATATTAGGTTTTGGATTCATAGCTGTTTTTGTGTCTATTGCTTCAAAAAGCATTTTCACATAATTTGTGTTTTCTGAAGAAACTGCAAGAGATATCTAACCCATACTTTCTGTGCAAGAGGGGCTTCTACATCTGCACAACATGTCTTTTAAAGTTTGAACCTATCTTATTGCATTTTTGAGTTATAGCAGTTTTTACTGTTTTATTGCTCCAAAAGCCTTTTCAGCCCATGAACAGTTGTTTGTGAGTTTAGAAAAAAAGTGCAAGAGCTATTCAAACCCTTTTTGCTGGGCAAGTAGGACCTGTAAATCTACACAATATATAGTTTAAAGTTTGAGTCTATCATATTAGGTTTTGGATTTATAGCTGTTTTTGTGTCTATTGCTTCAAAAGCATTTTCACATAATTTGTGTTTTCTGAAGAAACTGCAAGAGATATTCTAACCCATACTTTCTGTGCAAGAGGGGCTTGTACATCTGCACAACATGTCTTTTAAAGTTTGAACCTATCTTATTGCATTTTTGAGTTATAGCAGTTTTTACTGTTTTATTGCTCCAAAAGCCTTTTCAGCCCATGAACAGTTTGTGAGTTTAGAAAAAAAGTGCAAGAGCTATTCAAACCCTTTTTGCTGGGCAAGTAGGACCTATAAATCTACACAATATATAGTTTAAAGTTTGAGTCTATCATATTAGGTTTTGGATTTATAGCTATTTTTGTGTCCATTGCTTCAAAAGCATTTTCACATAATTTGTGTTTTCTGAAGAAACTGCAAGAGATATCTAACCCATACTTTCTGTGCAAGAGGGGCTTGTACATCTGCACAACATGTCTTTTAAAGTTTGAACCTATCTTATTGCATTTTTGAGTTATAGCAGTTTTTACTGTTTTGTTGCTCCAAAAGCCTTTCCAGCCCATGAACAGTTGTTTGTGAGTTTTGAAAAAAAGTGCCAGAGCTATTCAAACCCTTTTTGCTGGGCAAGTAGGACCTGTAAATCTACACAATATATAGTTTAAAGTTTGAGTCTATCATATTAGGTTTTGGATTTATAGCTGTTTTTGTGTCCATTGCTTCAAAAGCATTTTCACATAATTTGTGTTTTCTGAAGAAACTGCAAGAGATATCTAACCCATACTTTCTGTGCAAGAGGGGCTTGTACATCTGCACAACATGTCTTTTAAAGTTTGAACCTATCTTATTGCATTTTTGAGTTATAGCAGTTTTTACTGTTTTATTGCTCCAAAAGCCTTTTCAGCCCATGAACAGTTGTTTGTGAGTTTTGAAAAAAAGTGCAAGAGCTATTCAAACCCTTTTTGCTGGGCAAGTAGGACCTGTAAATTTACACAATATATAGTTAAAAGTTTGAGTCTATCATATTAGGTTTTGGATTTATAGCTTTTTTTGTGCCTATTGCTTCAAAAGCATTTTCACATAATTTGTGTTTTCTGAAGAAACTGCAAGAGATATCTAACCCATACTTTCTGTGCAAGAGGGGCTTGTACATCTGCACAACATGTCTTTTAAAGTTTGAACCTATCTTATTGCATTTTTGAGTTATAGAGGTTTTTACTGTTTTATTGCTCCAAAAGCCTTTTCAGCCCATGAACAGTTGTTTGTGAGTTTTGAAAAAAAGTGCAAGAGCTATTCAAACCCTTTTTGCTGGGCAAGTAGGACCTGTAAATTTACACAATATATAGTTTAAAGTTTGAGTCTATCATATTAGGTTTTGGATTTATAGCTGTTTTTGTGTCTATTGCTTCAAAAGCATTTTCACATAATTTGTGTTTTCTGAAGAAACTGCAAGAGATATCTAACCCATACTTTCTGTGCAAGAGGGGCTTGTACATCTGCACAACATGTCTTTTAAAGTTTGAACCTATCTTATTGCATTTTTGAGTTATATCAGTTTTTACTGTTTTATTGCTCCAAAAGCCTTTTCAGCCCATGAACAGTTGTTTGTGAGTTTTGAAAAAAGTGCCAGAGCTATTCAAACCCTTTTTGCTGGGCAAGTAGGACCTGTAAATTTACACAATATATAGTTTAAAGTTTGAGTCTATCATATTAGGTTTTGGATTTATAGCTGTTTTTGTGTCTATTGCTTCAAAAGCATTTTCACATAATTTGTGTTTTCTGAAGAAACTGCAAGAGATATCTAACCCATACTTTCTGTGCAAGAGGGGCTTGTACATCTGCACAACATGTCTTTTAAAGTTTGAACCTATCTTATTGCATTTTTGAGTTATAGCAGTTTTTACTGTTTTATTGCTCCAAAAGCCTTTTCAGCCCATGAACAGTTGTTTGTGAGTTTTGAAAAAAAGTGCAAGAGCTATTCAAACCCTTTTTGCTGGGCAAGTAGGACCTGTAAATCTACACAATATATAGTTTAAAGTTTGAGTCTATCATATTAGGTTTTGGATTCATAGCTGTTTTTGTGTCTATTGCTTCAAAAAGCATTTTCACATAATTTGTGTTTTCTGAAGAAACTGCAAGAGATATCTAACCCATACTTTCTGTGCAAGAGGGGCTTGTACATCTGCACAACATGTCTTTTAAAGTTTGAACCTATCTTATTGCATTTTTGAGTTATAGCAGTTTTTACTGTTTTATTGCTCCAAAAGCCTTTTCAGCCCATGAACAGTTGTTTGTGAGTTTTGAAAAAAAGTGCCAGAGCTATTCAAACCATTTTTGCTGGGCAAGTAGGACCTGTAAATCTACACAATATATAGTTTAAAGTTTGAGTCTATCATATTAGGTTTTGGATTCATAGCTGTTTTTGTGTCTATTGCTTCAAAAAGCATTTTCACATAATTTGTGTTTTCTGAAGAAACTGCAAGAGATATCTAACCCATACTTTCTGTGCAAGAGGGGCTTCTACATCTGCACAACATGTCTTTTAAAGTTTGAACCTATCTTATTGCATTTTTGAGTTATAGCAGTTTTTACTGTTTTATTGCTCCAAAAGCCTTTTCAGCCCATGAACAGTTGTTTGTGAGTTTAGAAAAAAAGTGCAAGAGCTATTCAAACCCTTTTTGCTGGGCAAGTAGGACCTGTAAATCTACACAATATATAGTTTAAAGTTTGAGTCTATCATATTAGGTTTTGGATTTATAGCTGTTTTTGTGTCTATTGCTTCAAAAGCATTTTCACATAATTTGTATTTTCTGAAGAAACTGCAAGAGATATTCTAACCCATACTTTCTGTGCAAGAGGGGCTTGTACATCTGCACAACATGTCTTTTAAAGTTTGAACCTATCTTATTGCATTTTTGAGTTATAGCAGTTTTTACTGTTTTATTGCTCCAAAAGCCTTTTCAGCCCATGAACAGTTGTTTGTGAGTTTTGAAAAAAAGTGCAAGAGCTATTCAAACCCTTTTTGCTGGGCAAGTAGGACCTGTAAATTTACACAATATATAGTTTAAAGTTTGAGTCTATCATATTAGGTTTTGGATTTATAGCTTTTTTTGTGTCTATTGCTTCAAAAGCATTTTCACATAATTTCTGTTTTCTGAAGAAACTGCAAGAGATATCTAACCCATACTTTCTGTGCAAGAGGGGCTTGTACATCTGCACAACATGTCTTTTAAAGTTTGAACCTATCTTATTGCATTTTTGAGTTATAGCAGTTTTTACTGTTTTATTGCTCCAAAAGCCTTTTCAGCCCATGAACAGTTGTTTGTGAGTTTTGAAAAAAAGTGCAAGAGCTATTCAAACCCTTTTTGCTGGGCAAGTAGGACCTGTAAATCTACACAATATATAGTTTAAAGTTTGAGTCTATCATATTAGGTTTTGGATTCATAGCTGTTTTTGTGTCTATTGCTTCAAAAAGCATTTTCACATAATTTGTGTTTTCTGAAGAAACTGCAAGAGATATCTAACCCATACTTTCTGTGCAAGAGGGGCTTGTACATCTGCACAACATGTCTTTTAAAGTTTGAACCTATCTTATTGCATTTTTGAGTTATAGCAGTTTTTACTGTTTTATTGCTCCAAAAGCCTTTTCAGCCCATGAACAGTTGTTTGTGAGTTTTGAAAAAAAGTTCCAGAGCTATTCAAACCCTTTTTGCTGGGCAAGTAGGACCTGTAAATCTACACAATATATAGTTTAAAGTTTGAGTCTATCATATTAGGTTTTGGATTTATAGCTGTTTTTGTGTCTATTGCTTCAAAAGCATTTTCACATAATTTGTGTTTTCTGAAGAAACTGCAAGAGATATCTAACCCATACTTTCTGTGCAAGAGGGGCTTGTACATCTGCACAACATGTCTTTTAAAGTTTGAACCTATCTTATTGCATTTTTGAGTTATAGCAGTTTTTACTGTTTTATTGCTCCAAAAGCCTTTTCAGCCCATGAACAGTCTGTGAGTTTTGAAAAAAAGTGCAAGAGCTATTCAAACCCTTTTTGCTGGGCAAGTAGGACCTGTAAATTTACACAATATATAGTTTAAAGTTTGAGTCTATCATATTAGGTTTTGGATTTATAGCTGTTTTTGTGTCTATTGCTTCAAAAGCATTTTCACATAATTTGTGTTTTCTGAAGAAACTGCAAGAGATATCTAACCCATACTTTCTGTGCAAGAGGGGCTTGTACATCTGCACAACATGTCTTTTAAAGTTTGAACCTATCTTATTGCATTTTTGAGTTATAGCAGTTTTTACTGTTTTATTGCTCCAAAAGCCTTTTCAGCCCATGAACAGTTGTTTGTGAGTTTTGAAAAAAAGTGCAAGAGCTATTCAAACCCTTTTTGCTGGGCAAGTAGGACCTGTAAATCTACACAATATATAGTTTAAAGTTTGAGTCTATCATATTAGGTTTTGGATTCATAGCTGTTTTTGTGTCTATTGCTTCAAAAAGCATTTTCACATAATTTGTGTTTTCTGAAGAAACTGCAAGAGATATCTAACCCATACTTTCTGTGCAAGAGGGGCTTGTACATCTGCACAACATGTCTTTTAAAGTTTGAACCTATCTTATTGCATTTTTGAGTTATAGCAGTTTTTACTGTTTTATTGCTCCAAAAGCCTTTTCAGCCCATGAACAGTTGTTTGTGAGTTTTGAAAAAAAGTGCAAGAGCTATTCAAACCATTTTTGCTGGGCAAGTAGGACCTGTAAATCTACACAATATATAGTTTAAAGTTTCAGTCTATCATATTAGGTTTTGGATTCATAGCTGTTTTTGTGTCTATTGCTTCAAAAAGCATTTTCACATAATTTGTGTTTTCTGAAGAAACTGCAAGAGATATCTAACCCATACTTTCTGTGCAAGAGGGGCTTCTACATCTGCACAACATGTCTTTTAAAGTTTGAACCTATCTTATTGCATTTTTGAGTTATAGCAGTTTTTACTGTTTTATTGCTCCAAAAGCCTTTTCAGCCCATGAACAGTTGTTTGTGAGTTTTGAAAAAAAGTGCAAGAGCTATTCAAACCCTTTTTGCTGGGCAAGTAGGACCTGTAAATCTACACAATATATAGTTTAAAGTTTGAGTCTATCATATTAGGTTTTGGATTTATAGCTGTTTTTGTGTCTATTGCTTCAAAAGCATTTTCACATAATTTGTGTTTTCTGAAGAAACTGCAAGAGATATTCTAACCCATACTTTCTGTGCAAGAGGGGCTTGTACATCTGCACAACATGTCTTTTAAAGTTTGAACCTATCTTATTGCATTTTTGAGTTATAGCAGTTTTTACTGTTTTATTGCTCCAAAAGCCTTTTCAGCCCATGAACAGTTTGTGAGTTTAGAAAAAAAGTGCAAGAGCTATTCAAACCCTTTTTGCTGGGCAAGTAGGACCTATAAATCTACACAATATATAGTTTAAAGTTTGAGTCTATCATATTAGGTTTTGGATTTATAGCTATTTTTGTGTCCATTGCTTCAAAAGCATTTTCACATAATTTGTGTTTTCTGAAGAAACTGCAAGTGATATCTAACCCATACTTTCTGTGCAAGAGGGGCTTGTACATCTGCACAACATGTCTTTTAAAGTTTGAACCTATCTTATTGAATTTTTGAGTTATAGCAGTTTTTACTGTTTTGTTGCTCCAAAAGCCTTTTCAGCCCATGAACAGTTGTTTGTGAGTTTTGAAAAAAAGTGCCAGAGCTATTCAAACCCTTTTTGCTGGGCAAGTAGGACCTGTAAATCTACACAATATATAGTTTAAAGTTTGAGTCTATCATATTAGGTTTTGGATTCATAGCTGTTTTTGTGTCTATTGCTTCAAAAAGCATTTTCACATAATTTGTGTTTTCTGAAGAAACTGCAAGAGATATCTAACCCATACTTTCTGTGCAAGAGGGGCTTGTACATCTGCACAACATGTCTTTTAAAGTTTGAACCTATCTTATTGCATTTTTGAGTTATAGCAGTTTTTACTGTTTTATTGCTCCAAAAGCCTTTTCAGCCCATGAACAGTTGTTTGTGAGTTTTGAAAAAA
Source organism: Eucyclogobius newberryi (assembly GCF_026437365.1). Classification (NCBI taxonomy): domain Eukaryota; kingdom Metazoa; phylum Chordata; class Actinopteri; order Gobiiformes; family Gobiidae; genus Eucyclogobius; species Eucyclogobius newberryi. The sequence goes on from NW_027315823.1 coordinate 34,853,236, forward strand.
AGTTCCAGAGCTATTCAAACCCTTTTTGCTGGGCAAGTAGGACCTGTAAATCTACACAATATATAGTTTAAAGTTTGAGTCTATCATATTAGGTTTTGGATTTATAGCTGTTTTTGTGTCTATTGCTTCAAAAGCATTTTCACATAATTTGTGTTTTCTGAAGAAACTGCAAGAGATATCTAACCCATACTTTCTGTGCAAGAGGGGCTTGTACATCTGCACAACATGTCTTTTAAAGTTTGAACCTATCTTATTGCATTTTTGAGTTATAGCAGTTTTTACTGTTTTATTGCTCCAAAAGCCTTTTCAGCCCATGAACAGTCTGTGAGTTTTGAAAAAAAGTGCAAGAGCTATTCAAACCCTTTTTGCTGGGCAAGTAGGACCTGTAAATTTACACAATATATAGTTTAAAGTTTGAGTCTATCATATTAGGTTTTGGATTTATAGCTGTTTTTGTGTCTATTGCTTCAAAAGCATTTTCACATAATTTGTGTTTTCTGAAGAAACTGCAAGAGATATCTAACCCATACTTTCTGTGCAAGAGGGGCTTGTACATCTGCACAACATGTCTTTTAAAGTTTGAACCTATCTTATTGCATTTTTGAGTTATAGCAGTTTTTACTGTTTTATTGCTCCAAAAGCCTTTTCAGCCCATGAACAGTTGTTTGTGAGTTTTGAAAAAAAGTGCAAGAGCTATTCAAACCCTTTTTGCTGGGCAAGTAGGACCTGTAAATCTACACAATATATAGTTTAAAGTTTGAGTCTATCATATTAGGTTTTGGATTCATAGCTGTTTTTGTGTCTATTGCTTCAAAAAGCATTTTCACATAATTTGTGTTTTCTGAAGAAACTGCAAGAGATATCTAACCCATACTTTCTGTGCAAGAGGGGCTTGTACATCTGCACAACATGTCTTTTAAAGTTTGAACCTATCTTATTGCATTTTTGAGTTATAGCAGTTTTTACTGTTTTATTGCTCCAAAAGCCTTTTCAGCCCATGAACAGTTGTTTGTGAGTTTTGAAAAAAAGTGCAAGAGCTATTCAAACCATTTTTGCTGGGCAAGTAGGACCTGTAAATCTACACAATATATAGTTTAAAGTTTCAGTCTATCATATTAGGTTTTGGATTCATAGCTGTTTTTGTGTCTATTGCTTCAAAAAGCATTTTCACATAATTTGTGTTTTCTGAAGAAACTGCAAGAGATATCTAACCCATACTTTCTGTGCAAGAGGGGCTTCTACATCTGCACAACATGTCTTTTAAAGTTTGAACCTATCTTATTGCATTTTTGAGTTATAGCAGTTTTTACTGTTTTATTGCTCCAAAAGCCTTTTCAGCCCATGAACAGTTGTTTGTGAGTTTTGAAAAAAAGTGCAAGAGCTATTCAAACCCTTTTTGCTGGGCAAGTAGGACCTGTAAATCTACACAATATATAGTTTAAAGTTTGAGTCTATCATATTAGGTTTTGGATTTATAGCTGTTTTTGTGTCTATTGCTTCAAAAGCATTTTCACATAATTTGTGTTTTCTGAAGAAACTGCAAGAGATATTCTAACCCATACTTTCTGTGCAAGAGGGGCTTGTACATCTGCACAACATGTCTTTTAAAGTTTGAACCTATCTTATTGCATTTTTGAGTTATAGCAGTTTTTACTGTTTTATTGCTCCAAAAGCCTTTTCAGCCCATGAACAGTTTGTGAGTTTAGAAAAAAAGTGCAAGAGCTATTCAAACCCTTTTTGCTGGGCAAGTAGGACCTATAAATCTACACAATATATAGTTTAAAGTTTGAGTCTATCATATTAGGTTTTGGATTTATAGCTATTTTTGTGTCCATTGCTTCAAAAGCATTTTCACATAATTTGTGTTTTCTGAAGAAACTGCAAGTGATATCTAACCCATACTTTCTGTGCAAGAGGGGCTTGTACATCTGCACAACATGTCTTTTAAAGTTTGAACCTATCTTATTGAATTTTTGAGTTATAGCAGTTTTTACTGTTTTGTTGCTCCAAAAGCCTTTTCAGCCCATGAACAGTTGTTTGTGAGTTTTGAAAAAAAGTGCCAGAGCTATTCAAACCCTTTTTGCTGGGCAAGTAGGACCTGTAAATCTACACAATATATAGTTTAAAGTTTGAGTCTATCATATTAGGTTTTGGATTTATAGCTGTTTTTGTGTCCATTGCTTCAAAAGCATTTTCACATAATTTGTGTTTTCTGAAGAAACTGCAAGAGATATCTAACCCATACTTTCTGTGCAAGAGGGGCTTGTACATCTGCACAACATGTCTTTTAAAGTTTGAACCTATCTTATTGCATTTTTGAGTTATAGCAGTTTTTTACTGTTTTATTGCTCCAAAAGCCTTTTCAGCCCATGAACAGTTGTTTGTGAGTTTTGAAAAAAAGTGCAAGAGCTATTCAAACCCTTTTTGCTGGGCAAGTAGGACCTGTAAATCTACACAATATATAGTTTAAAGTTTGAGTCTATCATATTAGGTTTTGGATTCATAGCTGTTTTTGTGTCTATTGCTTCAAAAAGCATTTTCACATAATTTGTGTTTTCTGAAGAAACTGCAAGAGATATCTAACCCATACTTTCTGTGCAAGAGGGGCTTGTACATCTGCACAACATGTCTTTTAAAGTTTGAACCTATCTTATTGCATTTTTGAGTTATAGCAGTTTTTACTGTTTTATTGCTCCAAAAGCCTTTTCAGCCCATGAACAGTTGTTTGTGAGTTTAGAAAAAAAGTGCAAGAGCTATTCAAACCCTTTTTGCTGGGCAAGTAGGACCTGTAAATCTACACAATATATAGTTTAAAGTTTGAGTCTATCATATTAGGTTTTGGATTTATAGCTGTTTTTGTGTCTATTGCTTCAAAAGCATTTTCACATAATTTGTATTTTCTGAAGAAACTGCAAGAGATATTCTAACCCATACTTTCTGTGCAAGAGGGGCTTGTACATCTGCACAACATGTCTTTTAAAGTTTGAACCTATCTTATTGCATTTTTGAGTTATAGCAGTTTTTACTGTTTTATTGCTCCAAAAGCCTTTTCAGCCCATGAACAGTTGTTTGTGAGTTTTGAAAAAAAGTGCAAGAGCTATTCAAACCCTTTTTGCTGGGCAAGTAGGACCTGTAAATCTACACAATATATAGTTTAAAGTTTGAGTCTATCATATTAGGTTTTGGATTCATAGCTGTTTTTGTGTCTATTGCTTCAAAAAGCATTTTCACATAATTTGTGTTTTCTGAAGAAACTGCAAGAGATATCTAACCCATACTTTCTGTGCAAGAGGGGCTTCTACATCTGCACAACATGTCTTTTAAAGTTTGAACCTATCTTATTGCATTTTTGAGTTATAGCAGTTTTTACTGTTTTATTGCTCCAAAAGCCTTTTCAGCCCATGAACAGTTGTTTGTGAGTTTAGAAAAAAAGTGCAAGAGCTATTCAAACCCTTTTTGCTGGGCAAGTAGGACCTGTAAATCTACACAATATATAGTTTAAAGTTTGAGTCTATCATATTAGGTTTTGGATTTATAGCTATTTTTGTGTCCATTGCTTCAAAAGCATTTTCACATAATTTGTGTTTTCTGAAGAAACTGCAAGAGATATCTAACCCATACTTTCTGTGCAAGAGGGGCTTGTACATCTGCACAACATGTCTTTTAAAGTTTGAACCTATCTTATTGCATTTTTGAGTTATAGCAGTTTTTACTGTTTTGTTGCTCCAAAAGCCTTTCCAGCCCATGAACAGTTGTTTGTGAGTTTTGAAAAAAAGTGCCAGAGCTATTCAAACCCTTTTTGCTGGGCAAGTAGGACCTGTAAATCTACACAATATATAGTTTAAAGTTTGAGTCTATCATATTAGGTTTTGGATTTATAGCTGTTTTTGTGTCCATTGCTTCAAAAGCATTTTCACATAATTTGTGTTTTCTGAAGAAACTGCAAGAGATATCTAACCCATACTTTCTGTGCAAGAGGGGCTTGTACATCTGCACAACATGTCTTTTAAAGTTTGAACCTATCTTATTGCATTTTTGAGTTATAGCAGTTTTTACTGTTTTATTGCTCCAAAAGCCTTTTCAGCCCATGAACAGTTGTTTGTGAGTTTTGAAAAAAAGTGCAAGAGCTATTCAAACCCTTTTTGCTGGGCAAGTAGGACCTGTAAATTTACACAATATATAGTTAAAAGTTTGAGTCTATCATATTAGGTTTTGGATTTATAGCTTTTTTTGTGCCTATTGCTTCAAAAGCATTTTCACATAATTTGTGTTTTCTGAAGAAACTGCAAGAGATATCTAACCCATACTTTCTGTGCAAGAGGGGCTTGTACATCTGCACAACATGTCTTTTAAAGTTTGAACCTATCTTATTGCATTTTTGAGTTATAGCAGTTTTTACTGTTTTATTGCTCCAAAAGCCTTTTCAGCCAATGAACAGTCTGTGAGTTTTGAAAAAAAGTGCAAGAGCTATTCAAACCCTTTTTGCTGGGCAAGTAGGACCTGTAAATTTACACAATATATAGTTTAAAGTTTGAGTCTATCATATTAGGTTTTGGATTTATAGCTGTTTTTGTGTCTATTGCTTCAAAAGCATTTTCACATAATTTGTGTTTTCTGAAGAAACTGCAAGAGATATCTAACCCATACTTTCTGTGCAAAAGGGGCTTGTACATCTGCACAACATGTCTTTTAAAGTTTGAACCTATCTTATTGCATTTTTGAGTTATAGCAGTTTTTACTGTTTTATTGCTCCAAAAGCCTTTTCAGCCCATGAACAGTTGTTTGTGAGTTTTGAAAAAAGTGCCAGAGCTATTCAAACCCTTTTTGCTGGGCAAGTAGGACCTGTAAATCTACACAATATATAGTTTAAAGTTTGAGTCTATCATATTAGGTTTTGGATTTATAGCTGTTTTTGTGTCTATTGCTTCAAAAGCATTTTCACATAATTTGTGTTTTCTGAAGAAACTGCAAGAGATATCTAACCCATACTTTCTGTGCAAGAGGGGCTTGTAGATCTGCACAACATGTCTTTTAAAGTTTGAACCTATCTTATTGCATTTTTGAGTTATAGCAGTTTTTACTGTTTTATTGCTCCAAAAGCCTTTTCAGCCCATGAACAGTTGTTTGTGAGTTTTGAAAAAAAGTGCCAGAGCTATTCAAACCCTTTTTGCTGGGCAAGTAGGACCTGTAAATCTACACAATATATAGTTTAAAGTTTGAGTCTATCATATTAGGTTTTGGATTTATAGCTGTTTTTGTGTCTATTGCTTCAAAAGCATTTTCACATAATTTGTGTTTTCTGAAGAAACTGCAAGAGATATCTAACCCATACTTTCTGTGCAAAAGGGGCTTGTACATCTGCACAACATGTCTTTTAAAGTTTGAACCTATCTTATTGCATTTTTGAGTTATAGCAGTTTTTACTGTTTTATTGCTCCAAAAGCCTTTTCAGCCCATGAACAGTTGTTTGTGAGTTTTGAAAAAAGTGCCAGAGCTATTCAAACCCTTTTTGCTGGGCAAGTAGGACCTGTAAATCTACACAATATATAGTTTAAAGTTTGAGTCTATCATATTAGGTTTTGGATTTATAGCTGTTTTTGTGTCTATTGCTTCAAAAGCATTTTCACATAATTTGTGTTTTCTGAAGAAACTGCAAGAGATATCTAACCCATACTTTCTGTGCAAGAGGGGCTTGTAGATCTGCACAACATGTCTTTTAAAGTTTGAACCTATCTTATTGCATTTTTGAGTTATAGCAGTTTTTACTGTTTTATTGCTCCAAAAGCCTTTTCAGCCCATGAACAGTTGTTTGTGAGTTTTGAAAAAAAGTGCCAGAGCTATTCAAACCCTTTTTGCTGGGCAAGTAGGACCTGTAAATCTACACAATATATAGTTTAAAGTTTGAGTCTATCATATTAGGTTTTGGATTCATAGCTGTTTTTGTGTCTATTGCTTCAAAAGCATTTTCACATAATTTGTGTTTTCTGAAGAAACTGCAAGAGATATCTAACCCATACTTTCTGTGCAAGAGGGGCTTCTACATCTGCACAACATGTCTTTTAAAGTTTGAACCTATCTTATTGCATTTTTGAGTTATAGCAGTTTTTACTGTTTTATTGCTCCAAAAGCCTTTTCAGCCCATGAACAGTTGTTTGTGAGTTTTGAAAAAAAGTGCAAGAGCTATTCAAACCCTTTTTGCTGGGCAAGTAGGACCTGTAAATCTACACAATATATAGTTTAAAGTTTGAGTCTATCATATTAGGTTTTGGATTTATAGCTGTTTTTGTGTCTATTGCTTCAAAAGCATTTTCACATAATTTGTGTTTTCTGAAGAAACTGCAAGAGATATTCTAACCCATACTTTCTGTGCAAGAGGGGCTTGTACATCTGCACAACATGTCTTTTAAAGTTTGAACCTATCTTATTGCATTTTTGAGTTATAGCAGTTTTTACTGTTTTATTGCTCCAAAAGCCTTTTCAGCCCATGAACAGTTTGTGAGTTTAGAAAAAAAGTGCAAGAGCTATTCAAACCCTTTTTGCTGGGCAAGTAGGACCTATAAATCTACACAATATATAGTTTAAAGTTTGAGTCTATCATATTAGGTTTTGGATTTATAGCTATTTTTGTGTCCATTGCTTCAAAAGCATTTTCACATAATTTGTGTTCACTGAAGAAACTGCAAGAGATATCTAACCCATACTTTCTGTGCAAGAGGGGCTTGTACATCTGCACAACATGTCTTTTAAAGTTTGAACCTATATTATTGAATTTTTGAGTTATAGCAGTTTTTACTGTTTTGTTGCTCCAAAAGCCTTTTCAGCCCATGAACAGTTGTTTGTGAGTTTTGAAAAAAAGTGCCAGAGCTATTCAAACCCTTTTTGCTGGGCAAGTAGGACCTGTAAATCTACACAATATATAGTTTAAAGTTTGAGTCTATCATATTAGGTTTTGGATTTATAGCTGTTTTTGTGTCCATTGCTTCAAAAGCATTTTCACATAATTTGTGTTTTCTGAAGAAACTGCAAGAGATATCTAACCCATACTTTCTGTGCAAGAGGGGCTTGTACATCTGCACAACATGTCTTTTAAAGTTTGAACCTATCTTATTGCATTTTTGAGTTATAGCAGTTTTTACTGTTTTATTGCTCCAAAAGCCTTTTCAGCCCATGAACAGTTGTTTGTGAGTTTTGAAAAAAAGTGCAAGAGCTATTCAAACCCTTTTTGCTGGGCAAGTAGGACCTGTAAATCTACACAATATATAGTTTAAAGTTTGAGTCTATCATATTAGGTTTTGGATTCATAGCTGTTTTTGTGTCTATTGCTTCAAAAAGCATTTTCACATAATTTGTGTTTTCTGAAGAAACTGCAAGAGATATCTAACCCATACTTTCTGTGCAAGAGGGGCTTCTACATCTGCACAACATGTCTTTTAAAGTTTGAACCTATCTTATTGCATTTTTGAGTTATAGCAGTTTTTACTGTTTTATTGCTCCAAAAGCCTTTTCAGCCCATGAACAGTTGTTTGTGAGTTTAGAAAAAAAGTGCAAGAGCTATTCAAACCCTTTTTGCTGGACAAGTAGGACCTGTAAATCTACACAATATATAGTTTAAAGTTTGAGTCTATCATATTAGGTTTTGGATTTATAGCTGTTTTTGTGTCTATTGCTTCAAAAGCATTTTCACATAATTTGTATTTTCTGAAGAAACTGCAAGAGATATTCTAACCCATACTTTCTGTGCAAGAGGGGCTTGTACATCTGCACAACATGTCTTTTAAAGTTTGAACCTATCTTATTGCATTTTTGAGTTATAGCAGTTTTTACTGTTTTATTGCTCCAAAAGCCTTTTCAGCCCATGAACAGTTGTTTGTGAGTTTAGAAAAAAAGTGCAAGAGCTATTCAAACCCTTTTTGCTGGGCAAGTAGGACCTGTAAATCTACACAATATATAGTTTAAAGTTTGAGTCTATCATATTAGGTTTTGGATTTATAGCTGTTTTTGTGTCCATTGCTTCAAAAGCATTTTCACATAATTTGTGTTTTTTGAAGAAACTGCAAGAGATATCTAACCCATACTTTCTGTGCAAGAGGGGCTTGTACATCTGCACAACATGTCTTTTAAAGTTTGAACCTATCTTATTGCATTTTTGAGTTATAGCAGTTTTTACTGTTTTATTGCTCCAAAAGCCTTTTCAGCCCATGAACAGTTGTTTGTGAGTTTTGAAAAAAAGTGCAAGAGCTATTCAAACCCTTTTTGCTGGGCAAGTAGGACCTGTAAATTTACACAATATATAGTTTAAAGTTTGAGTCTATCATATTAGGTTTTGGATTTATAGCTGTTTTTGTGTCTATTGCTTCAAAAGCATTTTCACATAATTTGTGTTTTCTGAAGAAACTGCAAGAGATATCTAACCCATACTTTCTGTGCAAGAGGGGATTGTACATCTGCACAACATGTCTTTTAAAGTTTGAACCTATCTTATTGCATTTTTGAGTTATAGCAGTTTTTACTGTTTTATTGCTCCAAAAGCCTTTTCAGCCCATGAACAGTTGTTTGTGAGTTTTGAAAAAAAGTGCAAGAGCTATTCAAACCCTTTTTGCTGGGCAAGTAGGACCTGTAAATCTACACAATATATAGTTTAAAGTTTGAGTCTATCATATTAGGTTTTGGATTTATAGCTGTTTTTGTGTCTATTGCTTCAAAAGCATTTTCACATAATTTGTGTTTTCTGAAGAAACTGCAAGAGATATCTAACCCATACTTTCTGTGCAAGAGGGGATTGTACATCTGCACAACATGTCTTTTAAAGTTTGAACCTATCTTATTGCATTTTTGAGTTATAGCAGTTTTTACTGTTTTATTGCTCCAAAAGCCTTTTCAGCCCATGAACAGTTGTTTGTGAGTTTTGAAAAAAAGTGCAAGAGCTATTCAAACCCTTTTTGCTGGGCAAGTAGGACCTGTAAATCTACACAATATATAGTTTAAAGTTTGAGTCTATCATATTAGGTTTTGGATTTATAGCTGTTTTTGTGTCTATTGCTTCAAAAGCATTTTCACATAATTTGTGTTTTCTGAAGAAACTGCAAGAGATATCTAACCCATACTTTCTGTGCAAGAGGGGCTTGTACATCTGCACAACATGTTTTTTAAAGTTTGAACCTATCTTATTGCATTTTTGAGTTATAGCAGTTTTTACTGTTTTATTGCTCCAAAAGCCTTTTCAGCCCATGAACAGTCTGTGAGTTTTGAAAAAAAGTTCCAGAGCTATTCAAACCCTTTTTTTGGGCAAGTAGGACCTGTAAATTTACACAATATATAGTTTAAAGTTTGAGTCTATCATATTAGGTTTTGGATTTATAGCTGTTTTTGTGTCTATTGCTTCAAAAGCATTTTCACATAATTTGTGTTTTCTGAAGAAACTGCAAGAGATATCTAACCCATACTTTCTGTGCAAGAGGGGCTTGTACATCTGCACAACATGTCTTTTAAAGTTTGAACCTATCTTATTGCATTTTTGAGTTATAGCAGTTTTTACTGTTTTATTGCTCCAAAAGCCTTTTCAGCCCATGAACAGTTGTTTGTGAGTTTTGAAAAAAAGTGCAAGAGCTATTCAAACCCTTTTTGCTGGGCAAGTAGGACCTGTAAATCTACACAATATATAGTTTAAAGTTTGAGTCTATCATATTAGGTTTTGGATTCATAGCTGTTTTTGTGTCTATTGCTTCAAAAAGCATTTTCACATAATTTGTGTTTTCTGAAGAAACTGCAAGAGATATCTAACCCATACTTTCTGTGCAAGAGGGGCTTGTACATCTGCACAACATGTCTTTTAAAGTTTGAACCTATCTTATTGCATTTTTGAGTTATAGCAGTTTTTACTGTTTTATTGCTCCAAAAGCCTTTTCAGCCCATGAACAGTTGTTTGTGAGTTTTGAAAAAAAGTGCAAGAGCTATTCAAACCCTTTTTGCTGGGCAAGTAGGACCTGTAAATCTACACAATATATAGTTTAAAGTTTGAGTCTATCATATTAGGTTTTGGATTCATAGCTGTTTTTGTGTCTATTGCTTCAAAAAGCATTTTCACATAATTTGTGTTTTCTGAAGAAACTGCAAGAGATATCTAACCCATACTTTCTGTGCAAGAGGGGCTTCTACATCTGCACAACATGTCTTTTAAAGTTTGAACCTATCTTATTGCATTTTTGAGTTATAGCAGTTTTTACTGTTTTATTGCTCCAAAAGCCTTTTCAGCCCATGAACAGTTGTTTGTGAGTTTAGAAAAAAAGTGCAAGAGCTATTCAAACCCTTTTTGCTGGGCAAGTAGGACCTGTAAATCTACACAATATATAGTTTAAAGTTTGAGTCTATCATATTAGGTTTTGGATTTATAGCTGTTTTTGTGTCTATTGCTTCAAAAGCATTTTCACATAATTTGTGTTTTCTGAAGAAACTGCAAGAGATATTCTAACCCATACTTTCTGTGCAAGAGGGGCTTGTACATCTGCACAACATGTCTTTTAAAGTTTGAACCTATCTTATTGCATTTTTGAGTTATAGCAGTTTTTACTGTTTTATTGCTCCAAAAGCCTTTTCAGCCCATGAACAGTTTGTGAGTTTAGAAAAAAAGTGCAAGAGCTATTCAAACCCTTTTTGCTGGGCAAGTAGGACCTATAAATCTACACAATATATAGTTTAAAGTTTGAGTCTATCATATTAGGTTTTGGATTTATAGCTATTTTTGTGTCCATTGCTTCAAAAGCATTTTCACATAATTTGTGTTTTCTGAAGAAACTGCAAGAGATATCTAACCCATACTTTCTGTGCAAGAGGGGCTTGTACATCTGCACAACATGTCTTTTAAAGTTTGAACCTATCTTATTGCATTTTTGAGTTATAGCAGTTTTTACTGTTTTGTTGCTCCAAAAGCCTTTCCAGCCCATGAACAGTTGTTTGTGAGTTTTGAAAAAAAGTGCCAGAGCTATTCAAACCCTTTTTGCTGGGCAAGTAGGACCTGTAAATCTACACAATATATAGTTTAAAGTTTGAGTCTATCATATTAGGTTTTGGATTTATAGCTGTTTTTGTGTCCATTGCTTCAAAAGCATTTTCACATAATTTGTGTTTTCTGAAGAAACTGCAAGAGATATCTAACCCATACTTTCTGTGCAAGAGGGGCTTGTACATCTGCACAACATGTCTTTTAAAGTTTGAACCTATCTTATTGCATTTTTGAGTTATAGCAGTTTTTACTGTTTTATTGCTCCAAAAGCCTTTTCAGCCCATGAACAGTTGTTTGTGAGTTTTGAAAAAAAGTGCAAGAGCTATTCAAACCCTTTTTGCTGGGCAAGTAGGACCTGTAAATTTACACAATATATAGTTAAAAGTTTGAGTCTATCATATTAGGTTTTGGATTTATAGCTTTTTTTGTGCCTATTGCTTCAAAAGCATTTTCACATAATTTGTGTTTTCTGAAGAAACTGCAAGAGATATCTAACCCATACTTTCTGTGCAAGAGGGGCTTGTACATCTGCACAACATGTCTTTTAAAGTTTGAACCTATCTTATTGCATTTTTGAGTTATAGCAGTTTTTACTGTTTTATTGCTCCAAAAGCCTTTTCAGCCAATGAACAGTCTGTGAGTTTTGAAAAAAAGTGCAAGAGCTATTCAAACCCTTTTTGCTGGGCAAGTAGGACCTGTAAATTTACACAATATATAGTTTAAAGTTTGAGTCTATCATATTAGGTTTTGGATTTATAGCTGTTTTTGTGTCTATTGCTTCAAAAGCATTTTCACATAATTTGTGTTTTCTGAAGAAACTGCAAGAGATATCTAACCCATACTTTCTGTGCAAAAGGGGCTTGTACATCTGCACAACATGTCTTTTAAAGTTTGAACCTATCTTATTGCATTTTTGAGTTATAGCAGTTTTTACTGTTTTATTGCTCCAAAAGCCTTTTCAGCCCATGAACAGTTGTTTGTGAGTTTTGAAAAAAGTGCCAGAGCTATTCAAACCCTTTTTGCTGGGCAAGTAGGACCTGTAAATCTACACAATATATAGTTTAAAGTTTGAGTCTATCATATTAGGTTTTGGATTTATAGCTGTTTTTGTGTCTATTGCTTCAAAAGCATTTTCACATAATTTGTGTTTTCTGAAGAAACTGCAAGAGATATCTAACCCATACTTTCTGTGCAAGAGGGGCTTGTAGATCTGCACAACATGTCTTTTAAAGTTTGAACCTATCTTATTGCATTTTTGAGTTATAGCAGTTTTTACTGTTTTATTGCTCCAAAAGCCTTTTCAGCCCATGAACAGTTGTTTGTGAGTTTTGAAAAAAAGTGCCAGAGCTATTCAAACCCTTTTTGCTGGGCAAGTAGGACCTGTAAATCTACACAATATATAGTTTAAAGTTTGAGTCTATCATATTAGGTTTTGGATTTATAGCTGTTTTTGTGTCTATTGCTTCAAAAGCATTTTCACATAATTTGTGTTTTCTGAAGAAACTGCAAGAGATATCTAACCCATACTTTCTGTGCAAAAGGGGCTTGTACATCTGCACAACATGTCTTTTAAAGTTTGAACCTATCTTATTGCATTTTTGAGTTATAGCAGTTTTTACTGTTTTATTGCTCCAAAAGCCTTTTCAGCCCATGAACAGTTGTTTGTGAGTTTTGAAAAAAGTGCCAGAGCTATTCAAACCCTTTTTGCTGGGCAAGTAGGACCTGTAAATCTACACAATATATAGTTTAAAGTTTGAGTCTATCATATTAGGTTTTGGATTTATAGCTGTTTTTGTGTCTATTGCTTCAAAAGCATTTTCACATAATTTGTGTTTTCTGAAGAAACTGCAAGAGATATCTAACCCATACTTTCTGTGCAAGAGGGGCTTGTAGATCTGCACAACATGTCTTTTAAAGTTTGAACCTATCTTATTGCATTTTTGAGTTATAGCAGTTTTTACTGTTTTATTGCTCCAAAAGCCTTTTCAGCCCATGAACAGTTGTTTGTGAGTTTTGAAAAAAAGTGCCAGAGCTATTCAAACCCTTTTTGCTGGGCAAGTAGGACCTGTAAATCTACACAATATATAGTTTAAAGTTTGAGTCTATCATATTAGGTTTTGGATTCATAGCTGTTTTTGTGTCTATTGCTTCAAAAGCATTTTCACATAATTTGTGTTTTCTGAAGAAACTGCAAGAGATATCTAACCCATACTTTCTGTGCAAGAGGGGCTTCTACATCTGCACAACATGTCTTTTAAAGTTTGAACCTATCTTATTGCATTTTTGAGTTATAGCAGTTTTTACTGTTTTATTGCTCCAAAAGCCTTTTCAGCCCATGAACAGTTGTTTGTGAGTTTTGAAAAAAAGTGCAAGAGCTATTCAAACCCTTTTTGCTGGGCAAGTAGGACCTGTAAATCTACACAATATATAGTTTAAAGTTTGAGTCTATCATATTAGGTTTTGGATTTATAGCTGTTTTTGTGTCTATTGCTTCAAAAGCATTTTCACATAATTTGTGTTTTCTGAAGAAACTGCAAGAGATATTCTAACCCATACTTTCTGTGCAAGAGGGGCTTGTACATCTGCACAACATGTCTTTTAAAGTTTGAACCTATCTTATTGCATTTTTGAGTTATAGCAGTTTTTACTGTTTTATTGCTCCAAAAGCCTTTTCAGCCCATGAACAGTTTGTGAGTTTAGAAAAAAAGTGCAAGAGCTATTCAAACCCTTTTTGCTGGGCAAGTAGGACCTATAAATCTACACAATATATAGTTTAAAGTTTGAGTCTATCATATTAGGTTTTGGATTTATAGCTATTTTTGTGTCCATTGCTTCAAAAGCATTTTCACATAATTTGTGTTTTCTGAAGAAACTGCAAGAGATATCTAACCCATACTTTCTGTGCAAGAGGGGCTTGTACATCTGCACAACATGTCTTTTAAAGTTTGAACCTATATTATTGAATTTTTGAGTTATAGCAGTTTTTACTGTTTTGTTGCTCCAAAAGCCTTTTCAGCCCATGAACAGTTGTTTGTGAGTTTTGAAAAAAAGTGCCAGAGCTATTCAAACCCTTTTTGCTGGGCAAGTAGGACCTGTAAATCTACACAATATATAGTTTAAAGTTTGAGTCTATCATATTAGGTTTTGGATTTATAGCTGTTTTTGTGTCCATTGCTTCAAAAGCATTTTCACATAATTTGTGTTTTCTGAAGAAACTGCAAGAGATATCTAACCCATACTTTCTGTGCAAGAGGGGCTTGTACATCTGCACAACATGTCTTTTAAAGTTTGAACCTATCTTATTGCATTTTTGAGTTATAGCAGTTTTTACTGTTTTATTGCTCCAAAAGCCTTTTCAGCCCATGAACAGTTGTTTGTGAGTTTTGAAAAAAAGTGCAAGAGCTATTCAAACCCTTTTTGCTGGGCAAGTAGGACCTGTAAATCTACACAATATATAGTTTAAAGTTTGAGTCTATCATATTAGGTTTTGGATTCATAGCTGTTTTTGTGTCTATTGCTTCAAAAAGCATTTTCACATAATTTGTGTTTTCTGAAGAAACTGCAAGAGATATCTAACCCATACTTTCTGTGCAAGAGGGGCTTCTACATCTGCACAACATGTCTTTTAAAGTTTGAACCTATCTTATTGCATTTTTGAGTTATAGCAGTTTTTACTGTTTTATTGCTCCAAAAGCCTTTTCAGCCCATGAACAGTTGTTTGTGAGTTTAGAAAAAAAGTGCAAGAGCTATTCAAACCCTTTTTGCTGGACAAGTAGGACCTGTAAATCTACACAATATATAGTTTAAAGTTTGAGTCTATCATATTAGGTTTTGGATTTATAGCTGTTTTTGTGTCTATTGCTTCAAAAGCATTTTCACATAATTTGTATTTTCTGAAGAAACTGCAAGAGATATTCTAACCCATACTTTCTGTGCAAGAGGGGCTTGTACATCTGCACAACATGTCTTTTAAAGTTTGAACCTATCTTATTGCATTTTTGAGTTATAGCAGTTTTTACTGTTTTATTGCTCCAAAAGCCTTTTCAGCCCATGAACAGTTTGTGAGTTTAGAAAAAAAGTGCAAGAGCTATTCAAACCCTTTTTGCTGGGCAAGTAGGACCTATAAATCTACACAATATATAGTTTAAAGTTTGAGTCTATCATATTAGGTTTTGGATTTATAGCTATTTTTGTGTCCATTGCTTCAAAAGCATTTTCACATAATTTGTGTTTTCTGAAGAAACTGCAAGAGATATCTAACCCATACTTTCTGTGCAAGAGGGGCTTGTACATCTGCACAACATGTCTTTTAAAGTTTGAACCTATCTTATTGCATTTTTGAGTTATAGCAGTTTTTACTGTTTTATTGCTCCAAAAGCCTTTTCAGCCCATGAACAGTTGTTTGTGAGTTTTGAAAAAAAGTGCAAGAGCTATTCAAACCCTTTTTGCTGGGCAAGTAGGACCTGTAAATTTACACAATATATAGTTTAAAGTTTGAGTCTATCATATTAGGTTTTGGATTTATAGCTTTTTTTGTGTCTATTGCTTCAAAAGCATTTTCACATAATTTGTGTTTTCTGAAGAAACTGCAAGAGATATCTAACCCATACTTTCTGTGCAAGAGGGGCTTGTACATCTGCACAACATGTCTTTTAAAGTTTGAACCTATCTTATTGCATTTTTGAGTTATAGCAGTTTTTACTGTTTTATTGCTCCAAAAGCCTTTTCAGCCCATGAACAGTTGTTTGTGAGTTTTGAAAAAAAGTGCAAGAGCTATTCAAACCCTTTTTGCTGGGCAAGTAGGACCTGTAAATCTACACAATATATAGTTTAAAGTTTGAGTCTATCATATTAGGTTTTGGATTCATAGCTGTTTTTGTGTCTATTGCTTCAAAAAGCATTTTCACATAATTTGTGTTTTCTGAAGAAACTGCAAGAGATATCTAACCCATACTTTCTGTGCAAGAGGGGCTTGTACATCTGCACAACATGTCTTTTAAAGTTTGAACCTATCTTATTGCATTTTTGAGTTATAGCAGTTTTTACTGTTTTATTGCTCCAAAAGCCTTTTCAGCCCATGAACAGTTGTTTGTGAGTTTTGAAAAAAAGTTCCAGAGCTATTCAAACCATTTTTGCTGGGCAAGTAGGACCTGTAAATCTACACAATATATAGTTTAAAGTTTGAGTCTATCATATTAGGTTTTGGATTCATAGCTGTTTTTGTGTCTATTGCTTCAAAAAGCATTTTCACATAATTTGTGTTTTCTGAAGAAACTGCAAGAGATATCTAACCCATACTTTCTGTGCAAGAGGGGCTTCTACATCTGCACAACATGTCTTTTAAAGTTTGAACCTATCTTATTGCATTTTTGAGTTATAGCAGTTTTTACTGTTTTATTGCTCCAAAAGCCTTTTCAGCCCATGAACAGTTGTTTGTGAGTTTAGAAAAAAAGTGCAAGAGCTATTCAAACCCTTTTTGCTGGGCAAGTAGGACCTGTAAATCTACACAATATATAGTTTAAAGTTTGAGCCTATCATATTAGGTTTTGGATTTATAGCTATTTTTGTGTCCATTGCTTCAAAGCATTTTCACACAATTTGTGTTTTCTGAAGAAACTGCAAGAGATATCTAACCCATACTTTCTGTGCAAGAGGGGCTTGTACATCTGCACAACATGTCTTTTAAAGTTTGAACCTATCTTATTGCATTTTTGAGTTATAGCAGTTTTTACTGTTTTGTTGCTCCAAAAGCCTTTTCAGCCCATGAACAGTTGTTTGTGAGTTTTGAAAAAAAGTGCCAGAGCTATTCAAACCCTTTTTGCTGGGCAAGTAGGACCTGTAAATCTACACAATATATAGTTTAAAGTTTGAGTCTATCATATTAGGTTTTGGATTTATAGCTGTTTTTGTGTCCATTGCTTCAAAAGCATTTTCACATAATTTGTGTTTTCTGAAGAAACTGCAAGAGATATCTAACCCATACTTTCTGTGCAAGAGGGGCTTGTACATCTGCACAACATGTCTTTTAAAGTTTGAACCTATCTTATTGCATTTTTGAGTTATAGCAGTTTTTACTGTTTTATTGCTCCAAAAGCCTTTTCAGCCCATGAACAGTTGTTTGTGAGTTTTGAAAAAAAGTGCAAGAGCTATTCAAACCCTTTTTGCTGGGCAAGTAGGACCTGTAAATTTACACAATATATAGTTTA